>NC_142690.1:5463000-6070000 GCF_056320005.1 Nelumbo lutea
ATTCCTGGATAGAAGCACCGATCTGAAGTGTTCGAGCTGGGTCTGCTGCTGAAGTTGGAACAGTGATTGTTTCTTTTGTGGGTGCAGCTCATTCTTCGCCTTGCTCTGTAGGTCGCTCCAGTTCGAGGTCATCGGCCACCTTGGTCTTTCCCTTTAGGGTGGCGACATAACACTTGCAAAACTCAAGCTGGTCGCTCCGCGCTATGCCCACACCGAAGTCTGTAGGGAACTTCATTGCCAAATGATAAGTGGAGACCATCGCCCGTAGGACATGGATGATTGGCCGACCTATTATGGCATTGTATGGGGAGGGTTCACGATCACCAAGAAGTCGTGGTTGAGTCTAACTACGCAGGTCCATGTGCCGACTTCCACAGGTACTATCACCTTCCCAAGGGGTCTGACTTCTTCTCCGCTGAAGCCCACCAAAGGAGTGTTCGCAGGCCTCAAGTCACTTCCTTGCAGTTGAAGCTAGTCGAACGCGGCTTTGAAGAGAATATCTACCGAGCTGCCTAAGTCAACGAGTACACGCCTAACCTCGAAGTCGTTGATTCTCAGCTTTATCACAAGCGCATCGTCATGGGGGTAGTGGACCCCTCGTGCGTCGTCTTCTGTGAAGAAAATTGGCTCTGGATGGTGCCCTGAATCGGCCTCTCTTTCGGAGGCTGCTTCTGTGACTGTTCGGTCGGCCTGCTGTTGGACTCGGGAGCGTCCTTACCGTGCTCCCCTCGATGACCTGTTTTATTATTATTTTGTACAAAGTTCCTTAAATATCCACGATGGATGAGCTCCTCTATCTCGTCGCGAAGGTTCTTACAATTTTCGGTATTGTGACTTGATCTCTGTGAAAACTACAATACAAGTTCTTATTTCTCTCGTTGGGATTCCCCCTCAGATGGGGTGGCCACTTCACATATGGGGCGTCCTTGATCGCCATCAGGATTTCGGCCCGCTTCGCATTCAGTGGGGTATAATCACTTCGGTCCGCTACAGTAGCTCGGAATGATTGACCCGGCTTTGCCCCCCAAGCTGTCTTCTTTCGGCTGTCCCCTTGGCTGGAAGGCTCTCCTTCTCTTTTCCTCTTCTCGGGTGCGCCCTCGCCCTTCTGGTTGATCTCTTCTTCCGTGGCTATGAACCTATTCGCGAGCTTAAGGAATCCGGTTATGGTCACCGGTTGGTTGACGATCATGTGCCATTTGAACTCTTTATGTGTCACACCCTTCTTGGCTACTGCGAGGCGTACGGCGGGGTCTGGGTGCTGTATCTACATGCATGCATCGTTGAACCGCTTGATATAGCTCCGGATGGACTCTCCCTCTCTTTGTACTATGTTGAGGAGGCTTTCTTCAATTCGCGGGCACCGCTTGCTGGTGACGAAGTGAGACGTGAAGGCCTGCGCGAACTACGTCCAACTTCTTATTGATCCGGGTGCCAGGTTCCGGTACCACGTACGGGCCACTCCTTTGAAAGTGGTGGAGAATGCCATACACATGCACGACTCACTGGCTCTCGCCAGGTGCATCTGTGACTAAAAGGCGTCGACGTGGTCATTTGGGTCAAACGACCCGTCATACTTGTCGAGAGGGGGGAGCTTGAAGTCATTAGGCATTGGTACTGCTAGGAGCTCAGGAGATAGGGGGATGGAGTTGAAAGGAGGGGAGCCTTGACATCGCCCGAGCTTACCTCTTCTCTACCTCCGAGCTCGAGCAGATTGTGGGTGGCAGATCAGCGAGCTCAGCGGCGACGTCTCTGCTTCTTGGCGGGCTCCACATTCGTGTTGCTCACCTCTGTGCTGTCAGGAATGGTTTGTGCAAGAAGTAGCTCGAGCGGCTGGTGATGGCTGCAGACAGAGGGATCCTGCTTAGAATCTGCAACCAGGATCTCAAACCGGTTCTCCAGGAGCGAGGTTTCAGACTTCGACTGCCAAGGTGATGTAGACCTGGCGAGCTGGGGTCCTCCCGACCTGACCGCCCGCGGCGAGACCGGGGTGGCCGGTCTTTCTTGTTTGCCGCGGGAGGAGGCTTGGCTCTTAGGAGGGTTTTGGGAGGCTTCTTCTTGGCGAGAAGGGCGTTCATCCTGGCGGCGAGACCTAGCTTGCTGTGAGGCTGGGTGCCGAGGAGGAAGCTGCGGCTGCTGAAGCTAAGGTTGAGGTTGAGGCAATTGAGGGGATTGCTGCTGGTAGTGGCACTGGGAGACGTGGTGCAACACTTGCTCCTGGTAAAGCTGGTGTTGCTGGAGCTACTGCACTTAGTTTTGCATGGCCCGCATGCATTGCATCAGGTCGTTGAGCTGGTTCTGGCTGGTCGCCAAAGGGATGACAGTCAGTTAAGCAAAAGTCGTTTCTACAGAGGAAGGGAGAGGAACACCCACATACGCTGTTGCTTGTGGCACATTTAGACTGGGAACTCCGTCCACCGAGAGGGGAATGGTGAACTGCCCAATGCAGACCGTGGTGACCTGGGGTTGTTGCCTGGTGTTATCCATCTCCATGCTACGTCCGATATTGCTTGAGGAAGCCATGAGTGCCGAGTTTTCAGAGAAGAAAGAACTGTGAAAGTTTAGAGGAAGGCTTTTAGAAGTGATTCCCACAAACGATGCCAAATGATGGTGCGCAATCCGGTCACTCCTAATTGGCACTTGCGTGGCTCCCGAAAAGTACCTGAGATGGAGAAGAAGAAGAAGAATCCCCGGGGGCTTGCCCGGCGGGAACACTCTGACGCTTAAGTTAGTATTCTGTGGAATAAGCAAGGAGAGAAAGATGGCTAAGAGTGCGGATAGCACGAGTGATAGAAAATCATACCACTATTCCCTGAGAATAAGCTCCTTATAACAGAAATCCGTTGCATCAAGCCTACTTATCTCTGACAAGGTAGGTATAACCACCACTGTCAACCTGCCGCAACCGTTATAGGCAAGGTTGAGGTGGCACACGCGGGGCCGTCAGGTGTAAGGTGCCGTCAAGATAAAGCAATGAGACCAGATTTCCTTCGTCTCAGAATAAAATCGAAGGAAATCTGCTCTCCTTCGTCTCAGAATAAAGCAATGAGACCAGATTTCCTCCGTCTTCCTTATAACAGAAAGACTCCAAGAAGCATCAAGATTTGCCTGTCAGGTGTAAGGCGCCCTCTAAAGGTGGCAGGCACGATGTTGTCTGACGAGGGACATGGCTGCTGTCCCAAGATTTGTCGGGTACGGTGGTCGGGCAGGAGATCTTCCTATGATATGCTGAACTACCCTTTTTACGAGTTTCCCTATGCTGGGCTATCCCATAAGCAACGAGCTGCCTGTGGCAAGTTATGCCGAGCTGTCTGACCCGAGGTGTCTTCACCTCGGGGCATCTAAAGGCGGGTCAGTGTGTTCTTGTTTGGGAGTGGCCCGAGGTCCACTAGGAGGAGCTCGGGTATTAGAAAAGGTCAAGGGACCTCGAGCTCGGGGTGCCTTAGCCCCGGGGAGGGGGTGCAGGCCAGGCGGTTCCCAGCAAGTAGTCTATCCCGCCAAGTTGTCGGGCTGAACTCGGTGGAACCTTCCCTCCGAGTTGCGGATGTGCCTGCTGTGCTGTCGCACTGAGTCATCGTTCGAGCAAGGTCACGCCCACGTGTACCCGGGCTATGAGGTCGGGCCAAATCACCCTCCATCAATTCCTATCTGAACCAAACTGACTATAGAAATATATCATTCCAAACTATAGAACTATACCATGATCATTCCAGACTGAAATAGACCATTCCCGTTATGCTTCGAAAGGATTTTGGTTTCAATTTTATTTTAATTTCACCTGGAAAAGCAAACGAACTCTTAAAATACATTAAACTTTTAGGGGTATTTTAGATATATGATTATGAAATCTTAAGTTTTTTGGAATTTGGGGAAAATTCAAAAATACTTTAAAAATTAATATTAAACATAAAAACATTTTTAATAATGAAGTATTTTAATAATTCACCAGCACGGTTGGGTTGGGTTCAAAGAATTATCATATGTAAATATTTTCCCTATTTTCACTCCATCCCCGTTTAAGATTGGGAAAACCCGCCCCAAAATGGGGCAAGGTGAGGTGGGCCCTGAATTTAATGGGAAAAATTGCTATACCCATTTAAAATAAAAGACCATTAGACATCCGATCAAAATCACTAGGGGTATAATTTGGGTGGACCTAACCAAAACCCGATTTGATCCAACCCAAACGCTGCACATGGTGGACTTTACATTGGAAGTGGGCTTAGAAAACTTAGTCATTGACCTTTTGGATTGGATTTGAGATGAGATCTTTGGTATCCTGACACCGACTTATCCCAGCCCAATCTTTTATATGTATTAATAGAATAAGGGTTCTCTCTCCGTGGAAGAAATGGTGCGAGTAGATTCCCACGTGAGAGTATTCCAGTAATTACAATAATTAATAAAATTTACTCATTATTACAGATAAATAATGTTAATAAATTTAGCAATTATTGTTATATTAAAAATAATAAAAAATGTTATTAAAAATATTGTTATTGATTATTTAATAACATATTATAATTACTAACTATTATTAATTTAACGAATATTGTTAATATAATTTAATTTTGGTAATTATTAATTTAACGAATATTGTTAATAAATCATAAACATAAATTTAATATTTACTTTTATATTAAAAATAACTAAATAATATTATTAAAACTATTATTAATGATTATTTAATTAAATAGTATAACTACTTACTATTATTGATAAACGTTGTTAATAATGTTTTGACAACCGACGGTTCGACCATCTGGCTCTAACGGATGGCCCGTTCTAACTACAAAAATTACAAGCAAAAAAAAAAAAAACCATTATGGCCACTGGTTATTAGGTTGATTGTTTGATCATCTAATTCGAATGGATAGTCCGTTCTGACAACAAAAATTATAGGCAAAAAATTGAGTTTGTGAGGTCCATTAAGTAGTATCATACGTGTTATGTCATTCAAGCATGTGACTCATACGACCCGAAAATGGAACCATTCTAGCCATCGGTTTTTGGATCCACGATTTAACCGTTCGGTTCAAATGGGCAACCCGTTTTGACAACAAAAAAAAATATAAGCAAAAATTTACAGAACCTTTATGGCCACCGATTTTCAGGTTGACGGTTTAATCGTCTGGTTCGAATGGACGATCCATTATGACAATAAAAATTACAGGCAAAATATTGTGTGTATGAGGTCCATTAAGCAGTATTATACATGTTATGTCATTCGAGTGTGCGACTCATACGACCCGAAAATGGAATCATTCTGGCCAGTTTTCGAGTAGACGATTTGACCGTCCTGTTCGAACAAATGACCCGTTTTGACAAAAAAAATAAAAATAAAAAACCATTAAACAGGTCAGCAGGTTGGCGGTTCGAACACTCAAGTCAATGGGCCATTGACTGATTCAATGATTTTTGGCCAGGGACTGGGATTGAAGTAAAATGGAATTAGTTGCCTAACGGTTTCCAATTAAAAAAAAAAAAAACGAATGACCCATTATGTTCTATTGCTTTTGTTTTTAAGTGAAATAAATTATTAAGAAGGTTGTGAGCCAGATCCAATTGAAATTGGGTTATTTGTGATATTACCCAAACAATGAGTCATTTCAGCCAATTCAATCCAGGGTGAGTCTAGGGTGATAAATTCGGGCTTAACATCGGTTTGGGTTAGATATGAATCGGACGTTATAATCTTATGATTGGATCGGTTGGGTCTGGGTAGCATTGAACCCGATTCAACCCGTCCAAGACCAAGATGCATTGCTACTTTGCTATAACCTAGAAGTCAGAGTCATAGTCATGGACAGACAAAATAGTGATCGTAGGACCGGTCGAACCCATTGTGAAACCGGGTTGTCTTAACTGGCGGGTTTTAGGGTTCATGCCTTTTCTTGTCATGGAGCAAGCTACGTAGTAACTGCAGTAACGCGGCAGAGGAGGCGGAAGACTAGAGTCCTGCTTGACTACTCGGGCTTTCTCGGTAACGTATTCTTCTTCAGAAACGAAAGTTATTCGTTATTGGCCTGAACTTCAAGGGTTCAGTTGGGCATAACGAAGCTCATTTAGCTGCTTTTTCCGTGTTCCCATCGGCTCAGTTCATAGTACATCAATTAAACTTGATTTTTAGAGTTGTCATTATTAAGTATAATATGGGTTGAGCATGTAGTTACTTTTTAATTGCTGAGAACAATCAAGAAATCATTTGGTCTTCACTTGAATCTTTGGTTGCACACAGTGAACTCATTTAGATCATTTGCCTCTGTATTGTGAAATTAATGGATTACCACGTTTGTTTTAGGGTCCAGTGATTAGAGGCTTCTGATTTTAGAAGTCCTGATTTCTAGTTTATTCTAATCGTTAGCATTTCAGTGTTTCTTACTTTTATTTCAGTTGTTCTTTGCTTTCATTCCATTTTCTAATGAATACACTGTTCTTTTTTCTTTTTTTCCTGGTTGGTCCGCGGTGAACCAGAAAGGAATTATATTCTTTTGCACACTTTTTTCAGAAGTAAAAGAAATGGAAGCTTGGAAGGTTTTCCCAGTGGAATCCATATTTGAATCATTATTCGGTCATACATCATATATCTTTCTTTTGAGCTACATTATATATGTACTTGTATACTTTTAGATACTGAATTGAATTTGGAAATCGATTTCTTACATTTCCAGTAATAGCACAGTGGACTTAAACTCGAGCAGTTTGATCTAATTGCAGGTAAACTACGAAGGAAATTTTTGAGTCTCTTGTTGGGAAGATGACTTGAGTTTGGGTGAAATTGCAGCATGGACCCTTCCCAAATCTTTGTTGATCCAGACCCAGAAAGTAAACCAAAGGATAATGTAAAAATTGCATTGGAGAAAGCGAATGGAGTATTCTTGGCGACCCGGGATGAACAGGGGCTTAGGTGTATGAGTAATTGTGAGGACACCACGTTTGATATTGAATGTTTGTTGGATCAACATACTAAGGTAGAAGATGAGGCCATGGATGTGGAAGTTGATATAATTGAATGTATGAACACTAATGCTAATAGCTTGGATGAAGCTGACGATCCAGATGCAACTGAATACTCAAGTTCTTTTGGTGACACAATTTCGGGAACTGAGGATAATTCAAGGTTGAGTGATGCTGAAGTGGAGTCTCGGTACTGTGATGACAATGATTTGGCTTCTACTTTCTTTGATGGGCTTGATAGTCTTTTTCGAAAAAGGTATTTTTCCCTTTTATTTGTGTTTAGTGTGGGTATTATCATAATTACTATATCTTCATTCATGGTGATTAGCAGTGGGATGCCTATAGTGTCAGCCTTTGAAGACGCCCACATTTTCAGTGGTAGAATTTGTGAGTGCTGATGCATTAATCTGTCTTTAGGACCCATATTCACCTATTAATCACTACGCTTCCCCATATATCTCCAACAAAAAAAGAAAATAAATAGAAAAGAAAGAAAGAAAGAACACTTAAATATCTTAGACCATTTTATAATTTAGCACATGCACATGCATATGTGTATATATAATCCAGTACCATTTTTGTGACACTTTCCATATAATTTATATCTTGAAAGCTTTATCAAAGGTTTTATGCATATGCTTAACAAAGATTTTGATGTTACCGGAACTTGTTTCCTTTCTGCAGTATTACTAAATGAAGTGATGACACTAAAAGAATCCAAAATCCAGGTTTAAGTGTATCACAGGAGGCCCAACTTAAGAAACATGTGAAACTCTCATCATTTATACAAATTTTATTTGAGGCTATCAGCTCAGCTGTTCAGTATTCATAAATGGAAGTTGTTGCAACTATTGTGATCAATTTAGGGGCCATTTGTTTTTGGTGTAAAATGGGTGGATTTTTTTTGGTCTGAAATATTTCAGATATATTTTGCCCCTTATACAATGAAAATAGTGTTTTCTACTCCTTTTGCACGATTGCATTAAAACATACCAATTTGGGTTGGAGCCATGAGTTGTAATAGTTATGGCCTTCATAATTTCCAAAGATCCGGATGCATGAACATAGACACAAATGCATCATATTCTTTATCATATTGTTGCTCATAAAGTTGAAAGATTAAAGTAATCATGTGTTTAGTTGAATGTAACTTTTCTTATTAATTGCTTGGGGTAAGTGTATGTTTTTTATGCCTTCCCCACAATCTGGAGATTCTTATGTTTCTCATGTTTTTCCTCACAAAAGGTGTTAGCTTATGACAGGTTAGAGAAGCTTCTATTCTTGGTTCATCTTTGACTTGTCTTTTGTTTATTTAATTTCAATATGATTAGAGTTGGATGTCTGTAATTGAGTGTCCTTACGGGGTTTCTCTTAGTTATAAAGTAATGGATTTTTTTTTTCCTTTTCTTTTTTCCTGGTCAATTTCCTAATCCAAATTGGAGCTTGTTAAGGGAGACCCAAGCCCTTAGGTTGAGTCTATAAATAGAGTCATTGTAGCTGAAAATCAGAGGAGTTGATTTGCTTTACTGAATTCTGGTTCTAACCAGTTCTCTCTCTCTCTCTCTCTCCCTCTCTCTTTGTCCTCTTATCTCTGCTTTATGTTTATACAGAAAAGAGTTGTCTCTTTACTCTTAGTCCTTAGTGCTTCCTTTCTGAAATCTATCTTGCTTCCCATTCTTTGGTGAGAAGATCAGTGCGTCATGAAGATCTTAACCTTGCTTTCCTACAATATATATATATTTTTTATAGGAAATGGTAACTTTCATTGATAACGAGAACTAAAGATTACAACTGCCACCATCCATAGGCCGATTGGAAAGCCCTTAGTCAAAGGCAGTCTTACAAACAGGTCCAAAACAACTGCTGCCTTCCTACAATGTATTAAATTAACATTATAACATATAGGGTGTCATATTTTTCATAATGATCCTCAGTACTTTCCTGCAGGCAGATAGAAAAAGGATAATAGGCAATATATCATTAGTAACTAAGGACCTATAGTTAGTATGTCTAGAATTCTCCCTTCTTCAAAATGGAAGTCAAGATGTCACCGACATCGTATGATAAGGAATTAATAATCTGGATTGAGAGATCTTATCAAGTTTCTTGTTAACAAAGAGATCTTATCATCGCCAATGTTGTCAAAGCTTTCATGGAGGATTGAAGATCATGACAACGCACTTTTTTTTTTGGGTATCAAATTCTATTTGTAATAATCAAATAAAAAATACATCCTTTCCTTGATTAGGTTAAATGATCAGATTAAAATAAGGAAGAAACGGCATGAGGGTATCATTCCCAAAGAACTACACATCTCAAGTCACCCTCACTGATGCATCGAGGTATTTGTGATTTGTTAATTCAAACTTGCAGGAGTTTGCAGAAGCTTAAATGGAGGCTCTGCATTGTAGGCCTATTGTGCTATTATAAAACTAAGAGCTTATGGAACCCCTTTTTTTATACAATTTATATATTTTTTATCTTATTACAATATAATTTCCATGCCATTCATCAAAAGAAATCCATGAATGTTTCCTTCTGATGGGTGTTGAAATTGGTATTGATGAGGTGGAGATTAGCCTAGGTGGTGTTGGGGGGGGGGGTAATGTATGGTGAGCATCTATTTCCTGTGTATTTTACTGTCTTGAGCATGCTTTGACTGGTTCGGTAGGCTATGTTCCTGTCTCATTTCTTCTTGAATCCTCCTTCACAACAGTAAAAAACTGTGGAAGGTAAACTGTTTCTGCATATATTAGTTGATTATTTGACATTATTGCCTGATGATATTTTGATTAGATGTTCATGCTTGTTCTGCTATGCTTTATATGAGTTCGAACCTCTTCCGCTTAAATTTCCAGGAAGAAGAAGTTGACAGCTCATTGGAGGAGGTATATACGGCCTCTAATGTGGCGGTGTAAGTGGATAGAATTGCGGCTCAAGGAATTTCAGTTGCAGGCATTAAAATATGATCGAGAACTTGCAGCATATGGTCAAAGAAAGCAGTGGGAGTTAGGAGACCATACATCAGAAGGTTGTGGATTGAGGTCATTACCATTTACTGGACAAAGGGGAAATAGTGTCATGAAGAGGAGGAAAAGAAAGAGAGCTGAAGACATCATTGATGTTCCATCATATATGCCACATCATAGCCTTTTCTCCTACTATGGTACAGATGGCTTCTAGTCATATATTTTACCCTTTGTGCATCAGGTTTTTCTTTTCCTTCTCTTTTATAGTATCTAAATTACCTACCTCATATCTTTCAGAAAATAAGAAGTCTGATGTAGATGTTGCTTCTGTGGATGATGATTGTGGTGATCAGGGTAAGAGCAATTACTGTTTTTTTTACTGCAGATAGTCTTCTATGATTGGAGAATAATCATGATTTTTTATGCAATTTGAGGTATTTTTTATGATATTTTTTTTACTACTACATGCTTCTTGCTATTTGTTCAATGATTCTGCTGCAGACCATCTGTACTACAAAACTGAATTTTCTTGTGAATCAATTGATAGGAGAAGCAAATGAAAGAGAAAAGACTACAAAACTGAATTTGTTCAATCATAGTCTTTTTCTGCTAGAGAGATGCTCACAGCATATTGACCTAAAAGTACAATTGATAGGAGAAGCAAATGAAAGAGAAAAGACTACAAAACTGAATTTGTTCAATCATAGTCTTTTTCTGCTAGAGAGATGCTCACAGCATATTGACCTAAAAGTAGGCGTGAAGCTTGGGTGTCCAATTTGAACCCAACTAAACCTAGCCTGAGCTTTTGCAAATGTTGGACTGGGATTTGGTCATGTGCTGCACTTAGACCTGAAAAATTGGGTCTACTTCTCAAGTTGGGTTGGGATGTGGTTGAGGATTCAGTAGCCCCACTGAACAAAAGGCTGACTCAATCCACGCTAGAGACAAACCTAACCTAAAGCACTCAATACTTAGTGAACCATTTAGTCAATATGATGAAAATCACTTTTGTCCTTTTACCACAAAGCTCTTTATGGAATTTAAGGATGCATCCATAAAATCCTTAGCTTAAACTGAACTTTTTCATGGTTAAATTTAAACTAAGCTTTAAATGAACAGAAAGACTTTTCATATCTTTACTGGCATGCTATTGTCATGATTTTTAAAATGAAAACTATGAAGCAACTCATCAGAAAAAACAAAGGAAAAATATGAAGTAAATAAAATTGTCCAGTTAAGTAGTGTGTGGAAGATTGCCCCTTTTTCTGTCAGTTGAGAGAATGCTAAGATTTTCAAAAACATAATTCAAACAGGAGAGGTGGTTGCTAGAAAGATACAAGGCCTGCAATTTTCATAGCTAGGAGTACGCACACAAACTGTTTAAGGGAATGCCCTATACCTTTTTTTAGAAAGAGTTTTTTTTTTTTGTAAATGAAATTTAGTAGATGAGATGGGCATTTTATATATCTCCATTGTACAGTCCCCTGTTGTGGGGCTGATGTATTTATGATTTCATACAGAAATTCAACATAAATTTATACTTTACGTTCTTAAAACAATCCATGGACACCAAGTGAATTTAAAACTAATGATGGGTCCCATTTCAATATTAATGAAAGAATCAGTTTGTTACTGATACAAAAATTAAACTCAAAGAAGATAAGAGAAGAGCAGAATATCATTCATCAATGTGGACAACATTGAAAAAGATCAAACAAAGTAGGGAAGACTGAAGACCATTTCTTTTTATCAGTGAAATAGACTGAGGTAGTTTGGTCATATGCATAGAAGACCATCTTCAACACCTGTTAGAAGAAATGATCTATAACCAGTTGAAGGGTCTAGAAGAGATAGGGGCAGTCCAAAAAGGACTTGGGTGGAAGTAGTAAGATATGATATAAGTGCCCATAATTTGATGATGATATGACACTGAACAGAACGGAATGGTGAAACAGTGTAGCCAACCTCATATGGTTGGGAGTTGGGACAAGGCTTAGATGATGTTGATGATTAAAGTAGGGAAAACATTGATAATTTAGAATTGGTGTAATCGAAGTTGTTCGGTGGTGTAATCAAGATTAGGAGACCGTCACATGTATATGCTAATAAAGACTATCAATAAGGAATAAAAAATATGATTAGAATGCTGACTAGTTATATCACATATAAACCCATTTTTATTGATTATGAAATAAAACCATTGTTTGGGTGGCTGCTTAGTTGATCAACTAGCTGGCAGGTTGGTGGCAATCCTAAATGCCCAACCAACAGGGCCCGCAGATGAGCAGTCTTCTGGGCAGAGGATCTAAATTAAAAAGTTTTCTTTGTCCATTTGAGGGAATCTAAATTATACAGTTAAAGAAATAGGGCCAGAGTTAATTGAGATAAGGCATGGATGATGATGATGAAAGAAAAAGGGCCAGAGTGAGGGCACAGAACAGCAATGATGAGGGAAAGCAATTGCACCAACCATCTACTGTTTCAGTATGTTTTGTAATCTATATAAATAAAAAGGATAAAGATGCTTCCCATAACTATAGAAGGTAGAGTGGTGGCCCTTTATTCAGGACCCTTGGAGCATGGTGATGCATTGACAGCAGAACTGGTTTACTGCAGGTGTTAAGGCTTACAAAACAATTGGGCTTCCACAATATAGAGGTGGAAGGGGATTCCCAAGTAGTCATCTCATAGACCAAGAACAGTTCCCAGATTCTGTGGGTATTCCAGTATAAATTCAGGGAGATTGTAAGCCTAACAAGAGAACTAAATGTTGCCTTTAAGTGGGTAAGAACAGCAAATGGAATGGCAGGTTCTTTGGTCAAACAAGGGACTGTGAGACAGCAAATGTTTTGGGCAAATCTGCAATTTTTGTTGTTTTGGATGGAATTTAAACAAGCTCTTGTAACTCCTAAATTTTCATCAGTAAATTCGTTTTCTGCTGATAAAAAAAAGTTCAATGCACAATCCTATTTGGATGTTAGGTCTGATCTGTTGTATGTATGCATGCCTTTTTTCTTTTGTGGGGAGGGGGAGGGGGGAGTTGACAACAGTTCAATAATGTATTGTCTGCAAAACTGGCCAGCAGGATGTTCAGATGGGAAAATGAAGAAAATCAATTCAAAATTGTAGTATTCACAACTGCAACTAATGGGTGGCTAGAAAGTTAATAGTGTTATGTAGAATGGTCCTATGTGGTAGGATATGAGCATAGAAAGCAAAAAGAAACATGGCAACCAGAGTGAGAATAGGAATTAGGAGAGTCATGTATTAAATCATGGATGAATTGACTATGAGGTTCCATGGTATGTTGTTCATGTGCATAGAAGACCTTCTACAGGCACCTGTGAGGCTGTTAGAAGAAGTGATCTGATACAAGTTGAAGAGTCTAGAAGAGCTAAGGGCAGACCAAAAATTGAAATGGTTTGAAGTAGTGAAAAACTAAAATGAAGGGTCCATAATGGAGATTGCTCTGAACAGAGTGGAATCCTGGAACAGGATTCATGTAACTGACCTCATATAGTTGGGACAATGCTTAGTTGAGTTGAGTCCATGATATATAAAATCACCACAATCTTCTGGTCTTTGTATTTAAATACTTAAGCTAATTGGCCTTGTGCGTATATCCATGTACGGAGATCTGACACAAAAGTGGTTCAGAAAAGATCAAAGAAAGTGAATATATAGATAGATAAAGATATAAACCTTATTTGTTTTCTATTTTCTCTTCTGTCAATTTCTTTGAACAACTGAACCATGGAAAATAGTTTTCACCATATTTCTCTCCCTCTCTCTGCAACCAAAGATCTGTAAAATTCTTCAAAGCTCTTTTCTTGTGGCACCAAAAAGTGGATTTTGTTGAAGCATGACAAGTTCCTATGCAGTACCATGCACATCTATATTCTATGTATTTGTACGCTTTGGGATATACTTTTGCTATTTACGCTTCTCTTTCTATGTTGTATGTTTGGTAGAAGTTCTGGGTAATGGTAGTTTCTTTTCCCATAGACCTCTTATTATTATCAAGGTTCAAAATATTGATACGCCCCTGTGTATCGGCAGGGGCGTATCGGTACTTAAAATAACATGCTTTTATGTTTTTATTTTTTTTTTCAAAATTTGGTTTTGGGCCTATTTTTAACCATATTTTTTATTAAAAAGAGGGGGGGGGAGGTCTCGAAACACCTGTAAATAGGCATATCATGAAGCCACCGATATGACACAATACGCCCGACACAGGGCGTATCGTATCGAAAATTTGAACCTTGATTATTATTAAGTTGACTTCTAACTGCTTATTTATTTTGTTGTACTTCCGGGCAGTTCCTGCAGCAGATCAAAATAACAGCAATGAAGAGTTTGGTGTTGGTTATGAGTGGCGTGAACCTGAGTTCAAGGATGATGATCCCTCAGAGCAAATCCTTTGGAATATTGAAGTTTTGCAGTCTCGAGTTCAAAAGTTGAAAACTCGAATTGACAAGGTGATTTCTGGAAATGCTGGGAAGTTCTCTTCCACTGAGAATTTAAGCCTTCTTGTGCCAGGTGATGTGCCCACTAGCTCTGCTCGAAGTCCTAATTGTTCTCCTGGCAATGGGGAAACTATGCCAGTTGGAGTTTTGTATACCCCCACGCAGCATATGTCAGAATATGATATAGGAGACCTGGTTATGCCTGAGAGTGCAGTTTCTAGTTACGGGGAAGCAGCTCCTCTTCCCGATATATTTGAAAGCACAATGGGATTATTATCTACTACTGATGTTGCTATGGATCAGCCACAGATTGGAGACTCTTGTGAAGATGTAAGTAAGTGCTTTTTCTTGTTTACTTTTCTTTTTCTTCTTTGTTATATTTTAGAATTAGCTGGACTTGTCATGCAGTGAAGATGAAACTGTGTGGTACCTATTTTAGTTGATCCGCTGTTTTCTTCTGGACCACTTACCTTGAAATATTGCCGTATACTTTCTACAAGTGACAGAAATGCTTTATGTTCCTCTCATAAGTTCAATCATATATTTCCTCCTTGCTTTAATGGAGGTACTGGGGGAACGTGGATGCTAATCCAATGACTCACCCCTCATGTTTCTTCCTTGCTCTAATAGAGGTACTGGAGAAATGCTTTATGTTCTTCTTTGATAAGTTTAATCATTTGTTTCCTCTATGTGTTAATTATTCCAAGGACTTAACCCTCATTATAGATTGAAAAAGTTCTAAACTTATAGGGGGGAATGGTTACCAAACCATTTTAACTGGACCCATATGGAAACCTTGAACATTTGTCATGGTTCACAGGTTTCTAGTGTTAACAGAATTATCTTCAATTTTAATATAGAAAATGGCAAATGTACAACCAGAAGTTTCTGATTCTTCTCTTATTTTAATGTCAGCAGATTGGAGACCATGTTTTGATACATAATCAGGTAACCCAGGAAGATTTGCATAATTTTGAGGTTACTATTCAGCCCCCAGAGAAGCTTCAGGAACAAGTGAAAGAAGAAGAAAAGGAGAGCATGATTCCTCCACTTCCAGCAAAAGAACCTGAACTGGCCTCAAAAACCTTAACACAGGATCAGTTGACTCTAAATTCCTGTTTAGCATCCGAGTTTCAAGTTCCCAAGAACAAAAGAAGGCGAGGAGAGCGCAAAGCTTGTTCGGGTAGTTGGAGCCATAGGTAAGAAAGATAACCATCACGGTTTTCTGCTTGTCTAAATTGGTTTTACCAAATTGGAGATATGATATTCTTCTTTGAGAGAATAGTATCTTTGGGGAAATGCTGGAGATTGTTACAGGATGATCTATAAATTATATTTATACTACTTCAAAAGTCTCTTTTCTTGTCTGATTCCTGTAAGATATGTTGAAGAGAAGGTGAAGCTAAGTATCCTTTTTTTTTTGTGATCGCCCAAATTTTATTCCCTTAATTTTTGCTTTCCAATAAATCCAAAAGAGGGAAAGGGGAAAATATGAATTTAAGGTTTGTTTGCCTCCATGGCCCACAACAATGAGGATGTTTAGAAGTCATCTAATCCAGTAGGATTTTGGGAATTGAATCTTTATTGTTTTTGGTAAGAATTGAGTAATGATTTTTTAGCTCCCCTGCAAAGTGTTGCAGTTGATTCTTAGCTGATCTTAGTTTCTTGTTGGTGTCATTTCCATTAACTTTCCAGTTCCTATACATTTCTGCGAAGAAAATAATTTCCAAACAGTGCCAAATTCGTTTCTTTTGCTACTTGGGTTCTTTGCAGATTCAATCCTCGACTGGATTTCTCTAATTGCAGCCTGCAGGCTTAGAGCGTGGTAGATTCATGGCATGCCCGAATCTTCAAAAGATGGGCCCCATTCATTTATTTACCATTTGGCTCTCAAGATGGAACATCCAAATATAGAGCCCATCTTGATCACAACCGAACTATTTGGTGGAGACTGCGTGGCACCGAACACTGGAAGTCTGGAACAGTTGTTATTTCCTTGAAACAGAGCCTCGTCCACTTTGCAGTCTGAAATCTGGTCAATTGAAATAAAACTTTTCTTCGATTTGAAATAATTCAAGGTGTGGTTCTTCGATTTGAAATATTGCTTTTGTTACGAGTTGAGTAATGGGGAATGCTTTTCTGAGTGGAGGTGGGAGAATCCTAGTCAAGATGATCAGAGACGTGGGCCTGCATATGGTGAGAGTTGAGCAGATGCCATGTCTGTCACTCAAATGGGATGGGCCTTAACTAATAATGTATGGGCATATGAGCATATTGCACTTGATGGGCCCGGGCCCGGCCTTTTCATAACATGATTAAAATTGCATTCAATCTCCACTGTCTGGATTCCATTCTACTCCAAGACCCAGTTACAGTTAGCGTGCAAAGAAGCAGATCCATGTTTCCATGTAACCAAACGAGGAAACAATGACTAAGAAGTAACAGCAAAGTAATTTGTATTGAATGCTGTTGATACCCAGATACAGTTTTGGTGTTCCTTGGGGTGAAAGAATCCAATGATCTTGTCTTGATTTTCTTTTGGGGTATTAGACTTAGATAGCATCAGTATAATATGCCCTGAACTCCACTGTTGAGCTTTCTGGTTCATGCCTTTCAGACTTTGGATTGGCACTCATGCTCACAGTAAAAATAAAGTATCAAATACCCCAGCAATGACACAAGCAGGTTCCTCACAGTTGCATCCATATAACCAAAAACCCTCCCAAAGGAAGGCAATAGCTAAAGCAAGAAAATGGCAAGCAAAATCAGCAGCAATGGCCCCCACTTAGCACCCCCAGAGCTCAGTGGGATGAGAGAGAGAGAGAGAGAGAGAATTTGTGGTTCTTTTTTGCTTTCTCCATTGCAATGAGTGAATACTGATAATAGCACAAGATCACTTTCACATACCAAATCATGCCTGGTCAGCAACTTTGCTCACCAATACAAGGCCACACTCAAGATTTCATGTTTTGGGGTCATTTTGGGCTTGCAAATCTATATGACCAGAACAATGACAAAAAGCACAAACATCTATGTCCTTGCTTATTTTCTTTTTCCTTCCAATCTTCGATTTTGAAGTTGACTATCAAGTTATGAGGACATGCTCTCAACTTTTTGAATCGACCCAAATGGAGGTGCACTTGGGAACATCATTTCTTGGTTATAGCTAAGCATAGTCAGAGAGAGAGAGAGAGAGAGAGAGAGCGACTTGTGGTAAAGCCTAGAATTTATTTCCCATTATGCTAAAAGGATAGAAAGTGAGCTGGTGGCCAATTGATAGAAGCTCCACTAACTGATCAATGGGGTATTGCACCTTGGCGTTGCTTGGGATGGTCTAGAGGAGTGGGTAGGATATCAGGTCCAGCCCAAAGTTCAACAAGAAGACATGTGGAACCGTCTTAGTACAACACGTGTAGCATTTGAGACCATCTATAAAAGACCTTTTCAGAAAAATCAATGATGAAGAACACTGCACTCCACAGCAGAAATTTGAAATTATAATTCTCATAGTTTATTAATAGTCAAGGTTCTAAATATAGATATAGGCTGATATAGGCTGATACGCCGATATCGGTGATAGTCCCCTATAAATTTTGCATCCTGCCCATAAATTTGGCATCAATCCACAATCCAGATTCATCCCACCTGTAAGTAGGGTTAAGAATTCTGGGTGTGCTGTGTGCTGAACAGTTATTCTCCCAAAAATCAATTACATTTGTCCTAGAGTCTGGGGATGAGCTAGCAGAACAACATTACATTCACATCTGAGCCCACCACTAAAAGGGTCCTACTCCTACCTGCAAGAGATGTGATATCCAAGGAATTGAGTCCATGTCCATCATTGCAATGCTGTGGGTTCAAGCATTGGACGCCCAATCACCTGAGTCCGGATCTGCTCCTCAGCCTCACACCGACCTTATAGCGTTTCTTGGCCACACATCTGGAAGAGAGTGTCCTGTACTTGTATTTAGTATTTATGGAGAGAGTGAGTTGTGGCCATGAGATTGGTATGAGGCACGTTCTGTTAGGACTAGATCCCAATTCCAATCACCTACACAAATTTATTTGTGTAATGACTGTGTTAAGTAACAGTAACAAAAGGTGATAAAATAAACTGTATAATTTACTGCAGAATTTTAAAATTAGTCTCCCATAATCTATTAGTAATCCCTCCTATAAAGAGCATCCTATCCGTGAATATGACATCAATCCACCGTTCAAATTAATTCCATTATAGGGTTAAGAATTCTGAGATGGGCGAAACAATCATTCTTTCTAAAATAAAATGAAAGAATGAGGGTTCAACCTAGGGTTAGAATTTTTAGACCCAATGTATAATTAGGATGGGTGCCAGATCGGAATTGATGCCAATTCATAGAGGAGCATTGATGTATGGAATAAAAATTTTTGACCTTTTCAATGGTTATAACTCTGCAGTACAAATTAGAAATCTGCATTGGACCTTAAAGTCTTATTTTTCTTTTATCTTTACCTTTTCCCTTGGTACGAGTTGATAAAAAAAGGGTGGTAGATTGAGCGGGAGCGATCACGCTGGATAAATGGTGTGATCTCTATCGTGTTAGTTGTTGATTGGGCCGCAGATTTGAAAAATTAAATGCAGCGCTTCCATCGATGAATGGATTTTTATATAAAAAAAAAAATTATGGGGAAGGGCGTTGGGTGACGGGAGCAATCTGGGCTGTCTCAGTATGGAATCTTTGCTTCCATCGGAATTCCCTCCCCTGCAAATTCTACGCTGGATGCTAATGCTTACTTCCTTGTATTCTCCCTCCACCATAAAGTCTTTGTTTTAAATGTTGGGGAAATTGTCTAAAATTCATCATAAATTTTGAGCAATTGTTTTTTTTAAATTCACCACAATTTCTCAAAATGTCTAAAACTCATCATATTTAGACATACTAACGGGTATTAATATATTGTCATTTTAACCTTATATTGTCATTTTAACCTTTATAGAAAAATACAAAATATATATGATGGAGCGCGATCCGGCTGGTCTTAGCTGTCCGCTGCCTTACTTTCGAACGGGGTAGCAGGGATCCTGAAACGGGAGAGATGAGAAAGCTCCGGGGGGAACCCGGTGTAGAGGCTCCGAAGCTCAAGTTAGAATCTTTCAAAAGCAAGGTAATACCAGATAGCGCAAAGTTTGCATACCTCCGTTGTCGGGGGGCAGGGGGATCTTATAGTCGCTTCGCGTACTCGTCCCGAGGCCCTTGTCAGATCGGGTATGATTACCCTTGCGCTTGTCAACTCGGCCGTCGTCCCTTCTACTGAGATAGAACCGTCACTGCCTAACCGTCTAACTGGAGATGGCGGCGTCAGTGGCGGTGGTAGGTGGCCGTTTAGAGTGCTGCTGCCAAAACGTCAGATCCTAAGTCAGTCAGGCGTGGTGCCCTCGGGCACGGACTTCCCTGGTGCCAGGCATGGTACGACTTGTTTGGCTTTGGTGCCTAGAAGATGATGCGAAGTGCTGAGCGAGGCGGTCTTG
Source organism: Nelumbo lutea (assembly GCF_056320005.1). Taxonomy (NCBI): domain Eukaryota; kingdom Viridiplantae; phylum Streptophyta; class Magnoliopsida; order Proteales; family Nelumbonaceae; genus Nelumbo; species Nelumbo lutea. Next base: position 5,482,899 of record NC_142690.1, read on the forward strand.
AGCTCGGAGGTATCCCGAACTGTAACAAGGTGGGTCAGTTCGGCGAAGTGTGTCCCGAGCTGTTACATGGCAGTTCGGTGAAGTCTACCCCGAGCTGTTACAAGGTGGGTCAGTTCGGCGAAATCCATCCCGAGCTGTTACAAGGTGGGTCAGTTCGGCGAAATCCATCCCGAGCTGTTACAAGGTGCAGTTCGGCGAAGTCCATCCCGAGCTGTTACAAGGTGGTCAGTTCGGCAAAGTCCATCCCGAGCTGTTACGAGGTGGGTTAGTTTGGCGAAGTGTGTCCCCTTGTTCCCGCCTAGGCTTGACCCCTTTTGCCGAGCTGTCGTTTCTGCCACGTGTCTCATAATAAAGAGGTCGGGCCAAATCTTCCTTCATCAGTTGCCCCCCACTCCTTGCGCCGAGGGCCTTGCCATGGTGCGGGGAGTTTTCACGAGGTGGTTGTAGATTTGTCCCGTCCTTCAAACCTTCACTGTACGAGACGCTTTTGCTAGGGTTTTTTCGGTTTTCAAGAAGGCTGGAAACGTGCCTTACTCAAGAACGCTGGTGGTTGTGACCGTGCGTTTTAAATTTCAAACCAACTCGCGCCGCTAGGACATGATAGTGGGTCATTTCAAAAAGGCACACCATTGCTGTACGTACGCCGTCGACTGTCAGGGAGACGTGCGACGCGTCAGATTCGAAAAGACGCGTGTCGAAGCGACGTCGATTTCAAAAAGACGTGCTGACATTTCACTTTTTTCGGAAAGACGTGCGCCAATCACGTCTCGACTTTAAGGGTTGCGCGGTTGGTAAGAACGTGGGCCGTCGGATCGTCTTCAGTCTGCACGGTCGATTCTTGGTTACTGTAGCTATAAATAGTGGGGGACCCCGATTGGTTCAGTGGAAGTTGTCTCAACGGGGAGAGGAAAGGGGACGTTTGTGGTAGGAGGGTTTACGGGTGCCACTGCTTGTGGCGTGTTCAGGATGGGGATCCCATCCGCCGAAAGGGGGATGGTGAACTGTCCAACGCACACTACGGGGACCTGAAGTTGCTCCCCGGTGGCGTTTGTCTCCGTGCCGCATCCGGTGTTGCTGGAGGAGGCCATGAGTGTTGGGATTTTTGAAGAAGAAAGGGGGTATAGAAGTTTGGAGGGAGGCTTTTTGAAGCGTTTTCCCACAGACGGCGCCAATTGATGGAGCGCGATACGGCTGGTCTTAGCTGTCCGCTGCCTTGTTTTCGAACGGGGTAGCAGGGATCCTGAAACGGGAGAGATGGGAAAGCTTCGGGGGGAACCTGGTGTAGAGGCTCCGAAGCTCAAGTTAGAATCTTTCAAAAGCAAGGTAATACCAGATAGCGCAAATTTTGCATACCTCCGTTGTTGGGGGGCAGGGGGATCTTATAGTCGCTTCGCGTACTCGTCCCGAGGCCCTTGTCAGATCGGGTATGATTACCCTTGCGCTTGTCAACTCGGCCGTCGTCCCTTCTGCTGAGACAGAACCGTCACTGCCTAACCGTCTAACTGGAGATGGCGGCGTCAGTGGCGGTGGCAGGTGGCCGTTTAGAGTGTTGCTGCCAAAACGTCAAATCCTAAGTCAGTCAGGCGTGGTGCCCTCGGGCACGGACTTCCCTGGTGCCAGGCATGGTACGACTTGTTTGGCTTTGGTGCCTAGAAGATGATGCGAAGTGCTGAGCGAGGCGGTCTTGAGCTCGGAGGTATCCCGAACTGTAACAAGGTGGGTCAGTTCGGCGAAGTGTGTCCCGAGCTGTTACATGGCAGTTCGGCGAAGTCTACCCCGAGCTGTTACAAGGTGGGTCAGTTCGGCGAAATCCATCCTGAGCTGTTACAAGGTGGGTCAGTTCGGCGAAATCCATCCCGAGCTGTTACAAGGTGGGTCAGTTCGGCGAAATCCATCCCGAGCTGTTACAAGGTGCAGTTCGGCGAAGTCCATCCCGAGCTGTTACAAGGTGGTCAGTTCGGCGAAGTCCATCCCGAGCTGTTACAAGGTGGGTTAGTTTGGCGAAGTGTGTCCCCTTGTTCTCGCCTAGGCTTGACCCCTTTTGCCGAGCTGTCGTTTCTGCCACATGTCTCATAATAAAGAGGTCGGGCCAAATCTTCCTTCATCAATATACAAGATAAATTAACGAGAGTTAATCTATTACCATTTTAATATTTAGACATAAAAAAGGAAAAAGGTTCAAAACATATTTTCAAATATAAAATACATAAAAATATAGAAATTACAAAAAATATAAAATTTGCAAACAAAATAAAAAATTATTTTTAAATTATAGAAACTATAGAAATTGAAAAACAAAATCAGAAAAAAATTGTAGAAAAACACCAAAAATGATAGAAAAACATAAAATTGCAAATAAATAACAAAAAATATAGGAAAATTTATAGATTGTAGAAAATAGAAAAATGTAAAAAAACAGTGACATGGACACCTCTGTTAGGAAGCACTAATGGTGCACTAACTGAATGTGAGTTTTGGAAAATAAAAACTTACTGACATGGTGAGTTTTAGACATTTTGAAAAGTTATGGTGAGTTTAAGAGAAATATTGAAAACGCACCATGAGTTTTCAAGCCCCAATTTCCATAAATGTTAAATAACATTATTTGTCCCTCTGAAATTAAGAAAAAATTAAGAAGATAAAAAAGCGTTAGGTTCAAGTCCGAAATAGTGGAGCCTTCGTGTACCAATTTCAATATATCCCTTTTGACCCTTGACCTTGTTGATCAAATTTCCAATTTTTAGAGAACCGTATTAGGCATTGACCCAAAAAATGGAAATGCTTACGGGTTAAAGATTCAACTAAGGTGGAATGTAATAAATATAATCTCTGTATATAATATAATATATATAATATATTCAAAATATATAATAATATTCTATTATAACATATTTTTTTCATTTTATTTTATATTATAATGTAATGTAATATAATTTATATATAAATTATATAATATGCATAATTATATGATATATGAATATATACATAATAATATCATTTTTTATTAATTACAGAATAATAATATTAATTATATGCATATATTTAAAATATCTAATTATATTATTCTATAACATATTTCTTTTTATTTTTAGTTTCAATTTTTTATATTAAAAATTAAGATTTAAGGCCAAAAAAGGTGTTTTTGGCAAAAAAAAAAAAAGAGGGGCAGGGTGTCTTTTGCTCCTTGGGAACATGTAGATCTCAAAAAATTACCAAAAAAAAAAAAACCCCAATCGAACATCTAAGCATAAAATTATGGCCATTAAACTTTTTCATTTATGTGCTAAAAATATTTCAAAAAACCAATGGCTTTTCTAAAACTGGAACTGGGTCAGTGATTTTCCGGTTCGACCATTCAGATCAATGGTTCTGGCTGGTTTTTTTACTCAATGTGATTTTGGAGTATGATCAAAACTGGCCAGGGGCTGGGTCATGGTTTAACCAGTCCAACTAGCCATTTCGGTCCAATTTTCTAAATACAACAATAAAAAATGTTTTTTTTTTTTATTTTTAAGAAAAAATAATAAAAATGATTTAAACACCCATAATTTAATTTTAATGAAAGGCCAAAGATTTATATATTCGATCTCATATTGTTGGAAGTTGAGAGAATGGATTAATTGATCAAAGTTCAAAAATTCCAGTGAAGGTAAAATGAATTCACCATGTTGGTGAATTTGAGCAGGACCCATCTTTTGTTTATTGGTAGAAGTATAACCCCTGTTGTTTGTTTTGGCTTTTCTTTCCAGTCATATCCTTATAATTAATGCCCTGTTTGTTTGCATCTTCATGAGCCGACAATGAGTTATTGACTTGCCAAAGAATTGGAATCATCATGGTCTTTTCTTTAATAAAGGAACAATAAAAAGGGCAAAAAAGAAAGAAAAGAAATTATTTTCTGTAAAATGAATTGGATTTAATTTATTTTAACTGAACAAAGACTATTTCTTTTTTCTTCATGATGATGTACTCTACAAATTTATTTATTTTTAATTTTTTTAGGTGCAAACAAACAAAGCCCACTTGTAGCCTGTGGTTGGTGACTTGGTGTTCAGTTCTCCCATTGTTTCTTTAGGAAATGCTGGTGGATGTGGGGCCCATCTTGATGCTAGGTGGGCCTGGACCTTGTAAACTATCCTCTGGAGATCCCAATCCCAAGGTAGTCTTTTGATGAATGATAGCAGTGGCCCCACTTTGGAAATGAACAAGGTGAAAGATGTTAGATGTACAACTCATTGATCCAGTACTCAGTAGACAGGTCAGGTACCGAGGGTGGTACTGGTACATCACTGCATTGTCAGTACCCAGTGGGCCCATTAACTCCTCAAGGCCCAGTTTGGAACGCTATCAGAAGTCATCAGAATCCAAATCCTTTCTTATCTAACTTGATGCATACTAATCTTTGATTCTTGACCGCTGGATTTGTGGGCTACCTCATATGGGCCCGATTGTTTATCCGAAGACAGACGATTCCAATCCAATGGCCTATGAGATGGTCTCAGGGTTCAAAAGGGAGACCCTTGGTCCACTCCATCGCTTTCCAAACATGGGAATTCTACAGTGTGACTCAGCGGCAAAAGCGGGTGACCTTTTTTCGATTGAAAAAGAAAACGATGGTAGCGATGAAAGCGACCGGACGGGAAGTCTGTGTGTAGGAATAGGACGGGAGGAATAGAGTTGCTGCGGTGGGGATAGCTGATCTGCTCTGCTGTTGCCTTTGTACTCTTGTTCTGTTAGTTGTTGCTACGCGTTGAAAAAAGGAGAAGCTTGGCACGTGCGAGCTTGGACTTTTGTCTTTTCTCCTCAGACCACCACTGTCCTGTCAGCGCCAATTCACGGGACGGGAGCCCTAACCTTTCTCCCTCCTCTGTCTCTCTCTCTACGTTTCTCTCTCCAATTAACTAATTTAATATCGATTTTTAATTTTGTCTTATTCAGTTCTATTTTTTAATGATTTGCTACCTCGCGGAATACCACTTTGGATACTCTCTGATTTGATTATTAGGACATTTATGGAGGACCCACATCTTAGATTTTCCCCTGGGTTAATCTTGTGATCCTAACCGTCAAAAATTGGTTTTTTGATCAGGGTGTTCACCTGATCAGATGATACGTAGGGTAGAGATTTCTCATACAGAGAAATTTTGGTTGGTAAAGAGTCAAAATCTAACCCTATCCAGAAAAAGTCAAAGTTATCAATAATTATTTCATTTTTTATAATTTAACAATTCTATCATTAACTTTGGTGTATGACTGTATGATATATGAACTCCTGGCAAAGTCGCTCCACTCCACTCCACTCCACTCCATTCACTGCCACTGGTTTCAGTCTCTTGAGCTTGAGCTTTATACCATCAAACAGGCTACTGGCTACAGCAGCTTCTCAGCAAATGTGCAATCAAGCTTGAACGATTCAAAGAGCATTCTTGCATTGTCCATGGCTGCTAGCTTCACTCGTCCACTGTTTGTCTTTCCCTTCTTCTTTTTCTCAGCTTTTATCTTTAGCTCTGCTGTAGATGAAGCACAGATACTTCTCACCTTTAAGGCCTCCATTGAAGACACCGTGAACTCTCTCTCTACCTGGTCTAACACCTCTGCTACCCACCATTGCAACTGGACTGGTGTTGCCTGCACTGCTAGTGCTACGGCTTCTCTGTCAGTTTCTTCTCTCAACCTTCGAAGTCTCAATCTTTCTGGTGAGATCTCTCCTTCAATCTGTCAACTACCTAGCCTCTCAAATCTCAATCTTGCAGACAATCTCTTCAACCAGCCCATCCCTCTTCATCTTTCACAGTGCAGTGCGTTGCAAACGTTGAATCTCAGCAACAATCTCATATGGGGAACAATCCCCGATCAGATTTCTCAGTTCGGTTCACTGAGAGTGCTTGATTTCAGCAGAAACCATGTGGAGGGAAAGATTCCATACGGCCTAGGTTCTCTGAAGAGCTTGCAGGTTCTCAATTTGGGAAGCAACTTGCTTTCAGGTAGTGCTCCTTCTTTTGTCTTTGGGAATTTGAGTGAGCTTGTTGTTCTTGATTTGTCTGAAAATCCGTTCCTAGTGAGTGAGATACCTAGCGAGATTGGGAAGCTTGCGAAACTTAAGAAACTGTTGTTGCAGAGGTCTGGTTTTTATGGGGGGATTCCAGATTCATTTTTGGGCTTACAAGGGTTGGAGATTTTAGACCTCTCTCAGAACAATTTGACAGGTGGGGTTCCTGAGAAACTCGGGCTTGGTCTTGGGAATCTGGTATCCTTTGATGCTTCACAGAACAAGCTATCTGGGTCATTCCCTACTGGTTTCTGCCAAGCAAAAGGCCTCATTGATCTTAGCCTTCATACAAATTTCTTCACCGGTTCCATACCCGATTCTTTCAAAGAGTGCTCGAATCTGGAGAAATTTCAAGTTCAGAACAATGGATTTTCTGGGAATTTACCTAATGGGTTGTGGTCATTGCCAAAGATCAAGCTCATCAGAGCTGAAAATAATAATTTTTCAGGAGAAATACCCGACTCAATATCCATGGCTGCTGAGTTGGAGCAAGTTCAGATAGATAACAACAACTTTACTAGTAGAATACCTCAGGGTCTTGGCATGGTTAAGAGCCTTTATAGATTCTCTGCATCTCAAAATAATTTCTATGGAGACCTTACTCCAAACTTCTGCGATTCACCCATCATGAGTATAATCAATCTGTCTCACAATGCTCTGTCTGGTAAGATTCCCGAGCTTACAAAATGTAGAAAACTAGTCTCATTGTCTTTGGCAGACAACAGTTTCATCGGAGAAATCCCGTCTTCTCTAGCTGAATTGCCAGTGTTGACCTACCTGGATCTCTCCGATAATAATCTCACTGGACCAATTCCACAAGAGCTACAGAACCTGAAGCTTGCCCTTTTCAATGTTTCCTTCAATAAGCTCTCAGGTAGGGTCCCGTACTCTCTCATATCCGGTCTTCCAGCTTCGTTCCTTCAGGGAAATCCAGACCTCTGCGGACCTGGATTACCCAATTCTTGCTCAGAAGACGGGCCTAAGCATATGTCTGCTGGGCCGACCAAATTGACATTTGTGCTGATATCCATTGCTTTTTCTGTCTCTCTTATGGTTGTTGCTGCTGGTTTCTTTGTATTGTACCGTTCCTCCAAGAAGAAATCTCATCTGGGCAAATGGGGCTCGGTGTTCTTCTATCCTCTGAGAATTACTGAACAGGACTTGATAATGGGAATGGACGAGAAAGGTGCAATATGTAGTGGTGGAGCTTTTGGCAGAGTCTACATAATCAGGCTGCCGGGTGGTGAATTCGTAGCTGTTAAGAAGTTAAAGAGTGTGGGAGGTCAATCTTTGAAAACTTTGAAGGCTGAGATCAAGAATTTAGCAAAGATCAGACATAAGAATATCACAAAGCTTTTGGGTTTTTTCTATTCTGATGATTCACTTCTCCTGGTATATGAATTTATACAAAGAGGGAGTTTAGGAGATTTGATATGCAGATCAGACTTTCAATTAGAATGGAGTATTAGATTGAAGATTGCTGTGGGAGCTGCCCAAGGACTGGCTTACCTTCACAAGGATTACAGTCCACACTTACTTCACAGGAATATCAAATCAAGGAACATTCTTCTGGACATGGACTTTGAACCAAAACTCACCGACTTTGCACTTGATCGAATTGTTGGTGAGTCTGCTTATCAGTCAGCAGTGGCTTCTGAAGCAGGATCCTCCTGTTATATAGCACCAGGTATATAGATCTCCGAAACCATTACTTATTGATAAATATGTTTGATATCTGATTTAACTTAAAGCGATAGTGAATTTGTTGTCAATTATTTTCATTGGATTCCTTAAGTACTTCTGGAGTTTGCCAATATATTGGAGAAACTATATTGCTTTGCAACAGGGGCTAAGGGCTATTTATTGATGCAATTATGGTTTGATTCTAATCTATATATCAAAGGAGAAAACCAAGATATTGCACAATAGGCAAACAGAACTGGTTTACAAGTGACCTAATGGAAACTGTTTTATAAATCAAATACTGAAAATTTGGAGCATAAAACTGACTGGAGGGATGGTTCATGGTTGTGGGGATGTAATAAATGAATTGCATTCCTTTCCTCGTGTGATTTAGCTCTGCTAGGATACCATAGATAATTAGATTTTTCTTATTTAATTGTACCTTTATTTTAGTAAAACTGCTTTGGCTAAAGATTGAGTTCCGTTTCTTCTTTGGTTATACTCTTGTCAGTACTATTTCTGAAATTTTGCTTGATGATCCTGCTGATGAACTCTGTAAACTCACATAAGCTAGACTGAGATGAGATATTGAGATGCAACTTGCTAGTTTAAACAAGAATATACTATAAGACAAATAAACCCAGATCAGTCATATGAATGAGCATTACAAATGTCTTTAGTTTCTTATGAGAATTTAGATAATGCAATAGCCTAAGTGACTGTTGCTTGCTCACAGAACATGGATACTGTAAGAAGGTGACTGACCAGATGGACATCTACAGTTTTGGTGTCGTGTTATTAGAGCTCATAACTGGGAGGCAAGGTGAACAGATAGAAGCTGGGGATTCAGTAGATGTTGTGAAGTGGGTCCGTAGGAAAATTAACATGACCAATGGAGCCTCTCAGGTCCTGGATTCCAGGATCTGCAGCTCATCGCAGCAAGAGATGGTGGGCGCTCTAGAAGTTGCTCTCCGTTGCACCTCTGTCATGCCAGAGAAACGGCCAACGATGTTTGAAGTCATTAGATTACTTCAGTCCCTGGATTCTGAGACCCACCTTCCAAGTTCATTTTTCACTGGTGGCAGATTCTCCACCTTGGATGAACATTCAGACCAAAGCAGAACCTGAATGATAAACAGCAGTTGGTTCAGGATTTTCCAGCAACCTTTGTAAATTTAAATCGAGTTTGCACTGTTTCATTTTCCAAGTTCTACCCTGTCGAACATGGTTCCTTTGTAATCAACACCAGAATTTCTTTCAGGATTTTGTTAAATAGTTATACAGTATTTACCATATTAAAACTACTTGTGAGTGTCATTTCCAAAATGCTATTTGTTATCAATTGTGATGTAGGTGCATATTTCTTGAAGGGAAACACAATTCCACATGCAGTTTCTTTCTGGATTTCCATCAATAGCAGTACAGTATTTACCACATCAGTGCAAATCATGAATACCATTTCAGAATTGCTATTTGTAATCAATTGTAACATGGGTGCATTCTCTTGAAGGAGAAAGGGAGGCAAGAGGCTAGTTATAGAAATAGTTAAATTATGAGAACCATTTGGGACAATACTGTACTCATCATACAATTCTCAGAATTGCTGTTTGTTATCAGCTAGCATGTCAAAATTGCTTATTGATGTGTTGTGTCCAGACCTCCACTAACAGCTTTAGCTCTATGCCTAAAAGTGTTTTTTTTTTTTGGTTCAAAGGAGGATATCTTATTACTCCAGTTGACCAAATAATTACTCATCCCTTGAGTAGGGTGTGGGCCGTGGGCATAGCCCACTCAATCTCTTAAGTCATATCCCAAACCTCCCTTCACATAATCACATCCTCACATTGGCATTTCTTTTGTCAGATCATTCTTTCCCACTTTTTGGTCTACTAAGATTGTTACAAATCCTTAACATCATGTAGTATCCCCAAACTACTGCAAATCCTGTAACCTGTTGTCTTGATGGTGGCATTTCAAGAAGTCGGGGCAATCTGGGCCAGATCCAGTAGAATATCGTAATCAAGATATGAGCTCATTATCAGCCCAACCTAGAATGTGTTTGGTTTGTTAAGAGCATTTTCCAAAAGCTCAGCCGATCATTGATTGTGGCATGGTCCAACAGGCTTATTTGCCAAATCCTACCCTGACCCAAGAACCATTTGGGGCTGAAGATCCTTGGTACATCAGTTCACAGCCTAGAAGCTAGAAGAATGAAAAGAAAACAGCCCAAGCCAATCAAAGAAATTTGCTCTTCTTGCGTCCCATTAATCATGAATTTCAAAATTTCAACCCCAGGACCTATAGCTTGGAGAGTTGTGACCTTTGAGGCATCCTGAGCACTCCCTTCTCCACACAAAAAAGGGTTGAAACACTGTCATATCCTTTAGATGCATGGTTTGTCAAATGAGTCCTTTGGTTAAATTGAAAATAGTTTGCAGATCTATCATCCATGGTTATGACAAAATGATGGGGTTGGATTTGGTACCATTTTAAACTGTTAGGTGAGGTTCCTTCTAACACGTCTCTCTATGTGAAAAGCGTGGGCAAACACAGGCCCACCCATACCTTATGCTGAATTTTAATTATTTATAAGGATCCAAAAAAAAAGATATGATACGGGAAAGACTTTGACCAATCAAAACATGTGAATTTGATGAAAACCCACCTGATTGATTACCACTTTTATGATACCGGTTGATTGGTTATAAGTTTTTCTAGTATCATGTCTTTCTAACATCATAGTCAAACCTTTAATTATAATGGGAGTGATTAAGTTAGAACTTCAAACACTAATCACTTGGTCAACTAACAATTTTATTGACTATTAGGTAAGGTTCCTGAATAATTTTTTATTTTCCAACAGGAAAGGCTTGCAGATTAGCATTAAAGGGTGAATACTGTAGGTATTATCAATCTTGACCTAACTTGCCAAGCTTCTTGTCATCCTCAATCCTGTTAGGATGAACCAGTGTTGGCGACCAGACCGGATGGTTGAACTGAAGACCCCTTGACCCAGCGACCTTTTGGTTTCAGCTCTCGGTTAATTAACTGTTTTCATGGTCAGAATGTGCTAATTAACCATCCGGTTGACCCGTAAAACCGCAATCCATAATCAATCTGGTGGTCCAATTGGCTGAGTTGCATTTTGGCTTGGGGTTAAAAACTGGATGAGGACAGGAAGAAACACTGAACAAATGCCATTGCCACACCAATATCTCAAAACAAAAACAACTTCCTCATCGACTTAAATGATTTTACTTATGTAGTAGTCGTTTTTTGGAAGAAAAGCAAAACCACACGTATCAGCCAATAGCCCTTTAATCCACAAAGAGGATTTCAGAATCAGTAAATTAAATGGGTGGGTTCATAAAGTTTTGTTTTGAAAACCAAGACTGAGAGTTCAATACATGGGGTTGACGTAGGTTTCAGATCACACTATCCTGGCCTGACTTAGAAGTTTGATTATATTTTGTTATGTTTTCAAAAAACGGAAAGCATCCAAACATAAGTTGCCCAGTATCCACAAAGAGAAGAATTATATATGAATAAAAACTTAAAAACTTAAGAATCAAGCTTAGATCAGGTAAACTGGTATCGCTCATGCATCGATCAACCTACATAGAAACACCAGAGGAAGGTGATCCAATCCCTTAAAAGGAGCAGCATCTCAAAGGATAAGAACTGGCCTGAACACAGAAGCTTTCAATGCCTATACCATTAACAAAAATATATAGTGTAAAAAGGGTGCAACTTACAAGAGAATCTTGGTCATAACAAGGCGATTTTCCTATGTTTAATTAATTAATTACAAGATAATATTTCCTGCATTGATTCGTTCCCATTGCATATTAATTTGTTCAGGGCCCTCACTGTCAGCCTTTTCTTTTGGCGTAATTCTTCTCTTTCCTTGCTTTTTCTGCTGTGATGAAGCTTCAGAGATGAATCCACATTCCTTACCACCCACGCAGTCGGAGTAGTAGCTTTTATGTTTGGTATAAATGTTTTAATTCCTGGGAGAGAGTAGGTAAGTAACATGGTCCATGCATCCTGATACACAGAATGTTTGAACGGATGGGTTCTCTGAAACTGCAAGAGATTTTCAAATTAAAAAGTCTCATTCATCTTCTTACTTCTCCAATGGGTCTTGCCAAACAGCCTTATAATATTATATAATTTTCAAGTTGAGAGTGAGAAAGAGAGAGAGAGAGAAAGTAAAATTCATGGATGTGTTTTTAAGATTTATTTTCCCTGATAAAAATGATTCTTTCTTTCTGAAATTTTCAATACAATATTAAATGAAAATTTACTTTTTAAGTGGGTTATTTATTTATTTACAAATTAAGATAATAAAAAATACTACTACTAATGGAGTTTAAACATACTGTGAAGTTACCAAGGAATTGCTGAATATTTTAAACTTCCAAGGAATTTGTCAAGGATTGGGATTTAAGAAGGCTACTGTTGCCATTAAAGCTTATTGCTGATTAGGGCACTAAAAACTAGGTTAAATGTAGTTATTTTCACTCCAGAGAACTAACCAGCAGATCCAATCTTTGGGTTAAACTTAACCAAAATCCAGCATGGTTCAATGAAGAAAGTCAAATTTGAGGCGATTGTTCACTCCAACCAAGGCCAAATATCTTAAAAGTGGATATTAGTTTTTTAATTTATGATAATGATTATTTATTGCCCTAAAATTGCTTAAAACAAGACATTGCTTAGCACATGTTTTGCCTATATTACATTTCTTTATAGATGAATTATTTAGGGAAGAGGAAGACCTAGAATCCTACAAGTAGATGCACAACTGGTGGCCCAAATTCGCTTCATCCGTAGCTTTCTCCACCGTCTCTTCTCTTAAAGAAGTCCATAATCCATTCCATTTCACTTCTCATCTCATGGTTCGTGTTGGGTCTTGTCCTAAGGCCCTGTTTGGTTAAGCTGTGGAAAAGATCTTTTATAATTTTAGTGTGAGATGTTTAAGAAAAAGGCAAAAAAAAAAAAAAAAAAAACAGGAAACTTCAGCTTAAGCCTTTTCAATTTCTATTTTGACCTTCCATTCTAAAACCAAATCTTTCTAATTCAGACTGTTATAAAAAACGGTTTGAAACTTTATTTTCAATTTTTGAAACCTAAAAGTAAGGGTATTCACATTAAATGTCAAACCGATTAGACCAGCCTGATCCAAGCCGAGTTGGTCGGTTTTTCAAAACCACTAGTTGATTTCAGTTTGTGTGAGAAAATAAACCGATAACTCGGTTTGGTTTCAGCTTTCATACATAAAAACTGAAACCGAATCGATTCTGTATGTTTAAGTAATTACTAATTAGTCCCTATCCTATAAGTTAAATGTTGATATATTTTATTTGTGTTTTATTTGAACTTAAGAAATGATTATTTATGATAAAAACTAAAACCGCAAAACCAGTACAAATATAATACAATGGTACAATATTTAATTTAATTTATATATATACAAAAAATCAGTTTTTCATAAAAAAATTAATCGATTTTAATATATATTTGGTTTTGCATAAAATCTAAAAAGAAATAGACTTAAAAATATAAATAGATATTTTAGTTTAAAATATATATAAAACCCGACTAAACCAATAAATTGACCCAAATTGACCCTTTATGTTTGGGTTGGTTTTGCTTCAGGGTCAGGTCAGTCAATTTTAGTCAACAAGTAAACCGATTAGGTCTCATTTGAAGAAAATGATTCAAACCAATTCAACTTGACCCGTGAACACCCCTACTTAAAAGGCCTTTTTATAGTCCATTCTCGCTTAGAATTCATTTATTTGTTCCCCAAATGTATTTGCCCCCACTCTCTATAAACAATATCCCTTGTGAATTAGGAATCTTTCCCCCTTTGACACTGACCCGAATTGTACAATAGCATTATGAGTTTGAGATGGACTGAAGTCAAATTACTCCAACATAAAATATCTTTTGAGTTTTTGTCTCTGAAATATCTTGCTAGAAAGCTCAACCAATTACCACCTAGGTTCTGATATTGAACATTGAAGCTTTTGGAACCTCACCTGACAGATTAAGCTTTTAAGTTGGATTTGGTGTTAGGTTCAATTAAGCGGTCTAGTGTTTAATCCTCGATACCTCTTCACATGAAAACCCATGGATTTAAAACATGGATAAGTACAGACCCACACTTACCTTTCGTTGAAATGTAATTAATTATAACAAGGACAATGAAGATCGAACACTAGACTGTTAAGGCTGCGTTTGGAAGTGATACAAATGGAGTGTAAATCCCGATTCAGGGTAAATTTGTACTACGGTTCACTTTTGCTTGTGTTTGGTAATAATACATTTATGCATTAACAAATGACAGAAAACATATATTCTAATGCATATTTACATTGATAATAAGATGTAAAAGTATATTAATAGAAAAGAAGTAAATTTTCATTCAAGTAGGCTTTTGATAAAAAATGCATATACTTTATTAGAATTCGTGTTTGTATTCATTACAACTAAAAGTCTATTTGGTAAGAAGACAAATTTATCAATACAAAACTAACCCAACTTTACAATTTATATAAACTGTTTTACACTTACATATTTACATTCACACTTATGTACATCGTTTCCAAACTCAACCTAAGGAATTTGAGCCCACTTGGTCAAACATACTTGGCTACCATCTCAAAGAACGAACATAATGTATTAGGTGAAATCCCTTGGTAGATTCTTATTCTATAACAAGCCTAACTCTCTCCCCCCTCATTTACATGACCGAAGAAGATATATTCATGCCATGATTAATTAATCCATTAAGAGCTATAAGCAACAAAACAATCTCTTGGGATTAGGATATAAGACCTATAAGACCTATAAGCAAATTTTGAGGGTCTTAAATAATTCTATATGCAAATCGCATTATAAAATGAGTGGTTCCATCTTGGAGATTAAGTAGGACGATAAACAACTTAAGATAACATCAATAATTTGTTCAAGAAAATATTAATATAAATTAAAGCCAAAAAAAAAAAATCATAGGAACCTATATAATTAAGACCTACCTAAGTAGGTTCCACCATGGAGATTTAACCGGGAAAACAAAAGCTTGAAAGATAAAAACAACAATTTGTCTTACTAATTTCATCTGGAGCTCAACTGTTCCCTTTTATGTATAATATATATGTTGAAGTTAATCGATGACCAAATCTGTTAGCTCAAGTACAATCTAGAGAGTTTTGTATAAGTTGAAGTGCAATCCATGTTCATGCACATTCTCAGCTTTATAACTTAGGTCTTGTTTGGTGTATCTTTTTGGATGGGTTGTTGGTTTTTTAGAAGTCCGAAAATTTTTATTTTGGTCTTTTTTTGTTTGGTTGAGAAAATATCTAGTCATCGAAAGATGCAATTCCAAAAAGATACGAGAAACTCATTTCAGGTTATTTTCGGGAAGCTCTAAATGAAGTTTTTCATTTTTTTTTTCCAATTCATCTTTGCACGGAAAGATAACCAACCAGTCTTCAAACTGTTAAGATCTTGATGCAAAAGTTTATATCGTCTTTTGATTGTTAGAGCTTCCAAAAGATCTTTCAAAAAAGACTTGCCAAACGGCCTTTTAATTTATAATTATTTGACAAAAAACATGTTAGTTTCTATATATAATTGTCGTTGTTTTGCTATGTCAAAATCATGGCATCCACTCTATATGCTAATAACTAATCCAAGCGATCATTTTGGTTCTAATTAACAATTGTGGCACGGAATAACATTTAATTGGTATAGCCAGGCATATACAGTGTTTTAAGACTTGCCCGGACCGGGTGATCAGACCATGAAAACTGGAAATAGGTGGCTTTCCCGAGTCTCATTAAGTAACAGTTTTGGTGGGTTGGATGAGCAAATCGCCCTGGTTAACCAGTAAAATGGGGACCTGGAGAGCATTCCAGTTTTTACTCCGTCCTGAATCTTAAAGCACTGCTTCTATATATAGAATCATTTTGGGTTATTCTTCTGCTACTGAGAATTATTTTTGAGTTTTGTTAAACAAAATTAATTATTTTAATTTTGGCATTTTGGTAGTTCAATAATTGGTTCTCATTCTCAATTTTGTAATGCATTATCTGGGTGGGTGTGACAGATGCTTTTACAGGATGGCCATGTCCATCTACATGATCATCCAGCCTCATCTGATATGTGGAAATGGGTCAACAACTGACCCATACCCATGAAATTCTCAGCCGGTTTGGTTAACCCGACCAGATCCTCTACTAAGGCTCATCTCCACCAATGGAAATGGACAAGAAGGTGATATGGACTGGATGCTTTAACAGCCGGAAATTCTCATCACCATTACCACATGTCACCACCCGCTAATTACATGCTTAAATATGGACTGGATGGTGGGCCCCCTAACTAATTTCGTTTTGAGTTAGATCTAACTCTAACCCTAACTCTAGCTCCTAACTCGTAACCCCATGTATGGGATTTGGTGCACTTGCACATATATAAGAAGAGAGAGAAAGAAAGAGAGGGAGAGTTGTGTATGTGTGTTTTTCCTCATCAAGTGTGTTCGATTTCGAGGAGGCACGAGCATTTCCGGCGATCTCTCCCACGCTCGCTCTCTCTCTCCCCCGCCCGAATTCCATCTCTTCCTCTTCTTCGTAACCCTCACCAACCCGGCAACCCCTTTCTTTGGATTTTCGCGCGCTCCTTTTGGAGAGACGTTTTGTGCTTAAAATATTATACACCATAAATGCCCCTTTCTCTCTTCTAAACTACCAAATTAACCCTCAACGACCACCCTACGTGCTGCCATGCATATTGCATAAGCATAACTCCCTCCCATTTAATCACAGCCCTTCAAGGATGTAAATCTTTGGTTACGTGGGGCCCTTGTTCCAACCCAATGTAAGATATGATATCCCACTGAAATCATAAATATGGTAGTCAATCAGGTGTTATTTATGGAAATTCATAGGTGGGTTTGGATTCGTCAATACATTTTTATATCATATCTTTTTCGTATCATAGTTTTTTCTTAATATTTTAATTTTGAATTCATTAGACTGCATTTGGAAACGATGCAAATGGAGTGTAAATCACAGTTCAGGGTAAATTTGTACTTTGTTTGCTTTTGTTTGTATTTGTCAACATTATATTTATGCATTGATAAATGATAGACCAATATATATTTATATTGATAATAAGATGTAAAAGTATATCAATAAAAAAGAAATAAATTTGCATTCAAGTGGGCTTTTGATACAAAAAAGCATATGTTTTATTGAAATTAATATTTGCATCCATTATAGCTAAAAGTCTATTTAGTAAGCTTGTGTTTGGAAATGATACAAATAAGTGTGAATGAAAATATGTAGAGTGTAAAACAGTTCATATAAATTGCAAAGTTGGGTTAGTTTTGCACTGACAAATTTACCTTCTTACCAAACAGACTTTTAATTGTAAT
This sequence comes from Nelumbo lutea, assembly GCF_056320005.1. NCBI lineage: Eukaryota > Viridiplantae > Streptophyta > Magnoliopsida > Proteales > Nelumbonaceae > Nelumbo > Nelumbo lutea. The sequence continues at coordinate 5,500,079 of NC_142690.1, forward strand.
GGATGCAAACATAAATTTCAATAAAGCATATGCTTTTTTTTTTATTATCAAAAGCCCACTTGAATGCAAATTTACTTATTTTTTGTTGATGTACTTTTACATCTTAGTATCAAGGTAAATATGCATTGGTTTGTCATTTGTCAATGCATAAATGTAATGTTTCCAAACATAGGCAAAAGTGAACTAGAGTGTAAATTTATCTTGAACCAGGATTTACACTCCATTTGCATCATTTCCAAATGCAGAAATTTGTCAGTGCAAAACTAACCCAATTTTGCAATTTATACAATCTGGTTTACACTCTACATATTTACATTCACACTTATTTGCATCGTTTCCAAATGCAACCTTAGGTACTTAAAATTTGGCCAGATCAAATTCACTTATCTACGATTAAGAATTAAAACATAATCTCAATAAATACCTATGCTCTTAAAATTTGGCCAGATCAGATTCACTTAAAATTTGATCAATACATATGTTCTTATTTTTGTATTCTAGTTGTCCCTATATAACCTCAGAAAAAAAAAAACATAAAAGGAACTTGTTACACTTTGAGAGCCAGATGATTAAGATTTGTCTTGTGAGTCTTTGCTAACAATTACTTGCAGAATGTCAGGATGCAGGTATACGGTTAAAACCTTGCTAATAGTCCCATCTTAGTAGAGAATTAAGTTAGTTAGCCATTTAAAAGATGATTAAAACCTTGTGAGTCTTCCATGTTTGGTTGTGACAGAGGTTCTTAAATATTGAGCAATATTGATGCACTTGGAGATAGGAAAATTGGAAATGTAAATGGTGATGAACAGACACTATTAAAGGTGTGTTATTCCATACTATTAATTTACAAAATCATCAGAACTTGTATTTTTTTTAGCTTTTAATTTCTTTAAGGCCAATGTTATGGCCAAATATTAAGCTTTTTCTTCAATTCTTCTTTTTCTTTTTTTTATTCTTTATTCTTTTTCTTTTTCTTTGGGTGGTTATGTGATTAGTAACAATTACTTGTCAGAGACTTGTTTGGAACTTAGGCTTTTGTAAAAAATATGACCTTTCCAAATATACTGTTGGTTTGTTAGTTGCCAAGTTGATTAAAATTTATTTAGAAAGTAGGTTATGTAATCAAAACATGTGCTTTACTTTAGTCTTTCTGTGAATCAGATCATGGCCTGGATCTATTTAGTCATATATGGATATCAATAATACATCTATTTGATCAATGGGTTTGAGTCCAGATGCACTCAAATTTATTTGATAGAACCCAGATCTGACAATCTTACCATAAAGATATCTGAATGTGATTTACATGTTTTTTAGTAGAATTGATTCAAGAAATGTGTCTTTGTAAATTTGCAAGGCAAAGATTAATGAAAGTTTTTTTAGTTCATTTGTTAAGAATTTGTGATGTCTTAATCCAGTTTGGAATTTGATTAGCCGAGTTCAAGTTGGATACTGATATCCTAGATATGTAATTGGTTAGCATAATTATTCTTTATCTGTTCTTGTTGTGTTTTTATTTTCTTGATTTATTATGTTGGGATATTTTGAGGATTTGGTTTTTGAATGAAGATAAGTAATGATTGTTAAGGAAGTAGAATAATTCAACAAATCATGTCAACATGTTAAAGGATTATGTGAAATTAGAACTATTTGTTATAGAATATCAAAGCTTTTAAGGGCATTACTGAAACCAAACTGTGTATGAAACAATACTTATGCAACTACAAATCTGGAAGAGCTACTACTGTGAGACTAATATCTGTTTGTTATTTGTTGCAGATTTATGGGTCAATGACCGTGCACGTCCTTTCTGTAGCAATCTTTTTAGCGGTTGTTTACATAAGGAGCTTAATATGGGACTTCTCTTCTGAAGTATTTATTAGCCTGTTTGTTAGATAATTGAACGGACATTGTTAATTGTTTTATTATCTATCATCTTTTACCATAGTAATTGGTAAGTGTATTTACCCAGATAAATGAAGGGAACTTTGAACTTATATTGGATTTAATAAAAAATAAGAGAGAAATAAAAAATGTTGAGAGAATGCTCTTCATTGAATTGGGAGAAATTAGAGCTATCAATGGATCGGGTCTGATTTGGGATTATGGGATAAGGTGTATCAGGTCTGGTTGAACTGTTTATTGATCTGGACTATAAAAAAGACCTAGAACTCAACTGGATATTATCGAGATGATCATGTTTGACCCGATTATATTTGGCATTTGTAATTACCAATGATAATAATAATTTAGAACTTCATATTTATAATATAAGTTTCATAATATTTATGATAAAAATATTAAATCATTTATAGAAAAATCTATGATTCGGAAAAGACTTTTATCAATCAAATCTAAAGCCCCCTTGCGAATTTTGATGAAACCGACCTGATTCGTAACTGCATTTGTGTTGTCAATTGATTGGTTAAAATTTTCTGGTATCATAGTGAATCCATTTTCTTATATATTGATAAATTAGTGTTTTTAAGCGACATTATCTTACATACTGTTTAGGAAATTTACCCCTATACATAAGATATAACAAAAATTAAAGAAAACAATGAAATCTCTCTCTCTCTCTCTCTCTCTCTATATATATATATATATATATATATATATATATATATATATATATATTATTAAGTACATAATTGGTTTGATCAGCAAGAACCGATGGATTCCAACCCAATTATCAATTGAAATTTAAATCATAGAACCAGAATCAATATAATTTGGTTGGACCGGATGGACCCGACCCATTGACAGCACTAAGAGAAAGTTCTCAACTTTCTGCTTATTTCTTATCTTCTATCGAGCCAAACACAGCCTAGATTAGAGTTGGGGCCAGTAGCTCCCTTATTAACTAGGCTCGAACTCAAGTGATGAACTGCTGGCTGGCTGTTGCCTCATGCGGCTTCCTGCCGGCCAGACCGGATTCATCCCTCCTAAGAAAGCGGGATTGAAAGGTCAATTTGGTAATTCTGGTAAGATGGGGAAGACAGGCGCGCTGGTTGTATATAAAATCAACAATCCCAACGGTCAGCAAGACTGAAAGTCGCCGTTCATTGGAACCTGGCCGACTAATGCGAACCGGCGTGACAATACATTTAATGAACAACAAAAAGAGAGTTCACAGTAGGATACATAGATAGCCATAGCCGGTGATAAATCCCAACCACCACTGTCACAGTCTTTCTCTCTCTCTCTGTTCCTCAGTTTCGAGGTCGTTCTCCCTCTCTCTCTCTCTCTGATAAGAAGAAGGAGACAGAATCCAACAGGAAGAAAAAAAATGGTGTCTTTCGTTTGACCGTCAACGAGAGGTGTGTACAGGGCACTTGTCTTCCCTCTGAAATTCCATCTTTCGTCTCTATTTTTATGGATTTTTTCGTATCTCGTGTTTGTTTGGAGTTTGGACAAAGTGGGTTTTTCTTTGGTTTCTGTTTTCGCTTCTGGTTTTGTCTCTAATTTAATTCTGCTTTCAGGTTTTAGGGTTTTGGAGGCTTCTGGGTTGAAAAGCGAGAGACGTGGGTCCTGCCTCCTTATTGTGGGGCACTTCAGTCAACCTGAACCTATATTTTTCTCACTTCCTGATAACATATTTTCTCCCTTAATTTTTTTTAGCACTTTATTCTCTACAAACGGCGTACGTGTGGAGACTGCTTCAAGTTTCAACAGGCAGGTTTATCTTTCTTTTTATTGATCACTTCTTTTGTGGTCTTGCATTGTTGAGTCTTTTAATCGAATAGGCATACTGAAACTCGGTTTTCAGTTTGATTCTAGGCCTTTTTGATCCATAAAGATTAAACCCTACTGAGGAAATGTAGATCTTCTGACCCAGGACCTCACCAGATTATTCAAGCCATTAGGAAGCAGGAACATCATCTGAGAATTATTAGTATTGGAGTTAAGATCCTAACTAAATGGTAGAATCTGGTTTGGAATGTAAACAATGTAATTGTGTAGTAGAGATTAAACCCATAAAAAAAAAGTAAAAAAAAAAGAATACAGATTGATCCCAAATTCATCTTCTCCATTCCATTTTTATAGCTTCATCATTGAACCAAGAAATCCAGATGATCGGAGCAAACGGAAAAAAGAACTGCTTTAGTTCCGCGGTCCTGAGTTTCTGATCAGTTAACCTATCCCAGTATCATTTGTATTTTAAGCATGCTTCTACTGTTTTTTTTTTTTTTCCTTTTTAAATGCATACTGGCTTTCAGTTATTAAGTGGTCAACACCTTTCTACTTGGGGAACCTAATGAATCATTTAATCATTCTGAAGTTTGTTTTTATTTAATTTTTTATCGTCAATGTAGTACAGTTTTTTGACTAACTTTCTATTTACTACTCGTTTTATAAAGTTTTTATTTTCATCTGTCGAGTTTTGTTTTATTCTTTTTTCGAAAATCAAAGGTGCCCGTATCAAAGAATTTCATTTTTTAGTGCAAAATGAACACATGCATGCAGGACTGGCTGAGTACCCAACATTTGGCATTTGATGGGTGCCATTATGAGAGAGAGAGAGAGAGAGAGAGAGAGAGAGAGAGAGAGAGAGAGACTTAGTATATAACTTGGCTATGATCGTTCCGTAGTAGGAACCCATGAAGTGGTCTGCATGTGAGCCATGTCTAAGGGGTACGGAGATTATAGATAGATCAATTCTTACTACTATTATTTTTTGAATTTTTTGATCTAAAAGAGACAGGTGAAGAGAGAGATTTAGTAAACTTTACGTAGGGGTGGCGACTTTTCGGCTAAGGGGGGGTTTACAAATTTGCAGAGAGTGGGAATGCTGGGCTTTGGGGAGTCACTTATTGCAGAGACCGAGAACTACAGTTCCAAGAAACCAAATTGGGTGTGAAAAATATAAATTATAGAGGAAAAACTATAATTTGTTTTTTCTTGGTTCAACATGCAAACACACAATTAATTTTTTAATCTCTTACGGAGGGGATCCTATATATTGTATATTTCACTAGTAGATCTCAATTTCATACTCATTGTAAAGCTATCAACTTACAATGTGATTTATAAGTCTTTCTATGATTATGATCGATCTGAGATGGTTTTTTGAATTTTGAAGGATCATTTTTCCATTTTGACCTGTTGGATTTTTTCAGTGTGATTAACTAATTTTATCTTTATAAATACTTAGGGACCTCATAACTATAGCTTTAATTTTCTGTCGTACTAGCTCCTTAAAATATTTTTGTAGTTACTATATTTTGTTGATATATTCTATTCACATTACAATATTATAGTTGCAACTAGGTTGATGGTCGACCACCCAAAATGACCAATGGTGGAGGCTCTCCCTAGCTTTCTTAGAGAGTGAGAGGGAGAGAGAGAGATAGAAGATTTTTACTTGAGAGGATCAGTTTATTTGTTCCTCTTCTATCTCCTGCTTAGTGAAAATATTTCTTCTTCTTCTTCCTTACACCAAATGTAGAGAAAACATACCTTTCTCTCTCTCTCTCTCTTCCCCCCTCCTCCACCAGTCTTTTTTTCCCTTAAAGCTCGTGGTTCAAGTTGTAAGGGAGAGGGGGAGAGCTGCTAAAAGTGTTACATATTGAAGAATGATGATACTCCATCTTTCTCTGTCCCTCTCACCCCTTTCTGAGCAACAATCATGCATTACTTGGACATGAAAAGTGTAGATAGAGAGTTCTTTTTTGTTATCTTTCTTCATTTTGGTACCTTCTTACACGGCTAAAAACTTATGGTGTCTCAATCTGTCATGATTTTCCTCAACAAGGTTTTCTCATAATTTCTTGTGATCTATGCAGGAAGATCTTAACACAGTTCCAAGTCTGTTTTGAAAGAACAAATGGGCTCCATGAATTCAAATAGCTGGCTGGCTTTCAATATCTCTCCTACTCCCTCAACCATGCCTACTAATAATCTCCATGCATCTCCATCTCAATTCTCTCTGGGATTGGTAAACGATACAGTGAGTCATTCCTTCCAAATCCAAGGTATATAAAATTCCCCACATTCTTCTTCCTCTATTCTCTCGTTATCCTTCTGTGACTCTCTTAGGTTTTGCAGAGTGGAATCCGATGAGTTCTCACGGCGGCGAGGAAGTCCCAAAGGTGGCAGATTTTCTTGGTGTCAACAAACCTGAGAACGAGCTCAACCTTGCTTCGTTTAACCAAATTACGGCAACCCACCCTAATTACCTCTTATCCAACGACAACCTACAGTCGATGCAGAGCTTGGAGGCTCCATCAGCTAATAGTAACGATCCTCGTGGAATTGGTAACAATATACAGTCATTGACGTTGTCCATGGGAACTGCTAAGGGTACTGAGTGTACTAGTAGCAGTAGTGCTGTTGATGTGACACCCAGAAGATCTATGGATACATTTGGGCAGAGAACATCGATATACCGAGGTGTAACAAGGTACAACCCTGAACCTTCTATTGCTTCTTTGCTTATGCTGCAATTTCTTAACAATCTAATGGCTTTCGGTGTGATTGCAGGCATAGATGGACAGGAAGGTATGAAGCTCATCTGTGGGATAACAGTTGTAGAAGGGAGGGACAATCAAGGAAAGGTCGCCAAGGTAAGACTTCAGTTTCTAGCTTTAGGGTTTTGATCACGGCCGCCAACAAAATATATTTTTGTTGAGTTACTGACGATTCATTTTATCTCCTATCATTGTGTTCTTGTTGCTCGGATCCCTTTACATCTTTGAAGTCTACTTGGGTGAGTATAGATTACTGATTCCATGCATTAATTTAGTCATTTCTGGTTCCCAGTTTTGCTAAACAAGATCGGCTTTTGAAGATTTGCCTATTTTCCTCCTCATCTTTTTTTTTTCTCTGAGCAGGTGGGTATGACAAGGAAGAGAAGGCAGCTAGGGCTTATGATTTGGCTGCACTCAAGTACTGGGGAACATCCACTACAACAAACTTTCCTGTATGTCATGCACATATGTTGCTTGAGAATGGTGAACTGTAGAAACTTTAATTTGTGCCCACATTAACGTTTTTCTGTTCATGCTGATTGATTCTTGGGGTGTACATGTCTATGACATTTCAGATTAGTAACTATGAAAAGGAATTGGAGGAGATGAAGAATATGACAAGGCAAGAGTTTGTGGCATCTCTTAGAAGGTAATCACCATTAATTAAGTGCAGTTGGTGTTCATGCTCAAGTATATGGTCATCAATCCTTGTTTGTTTAAAACCCTAGTGATCATTATATTCATAATCCTCTCTTAATTCTTCTTCTTGCTTGAACTTTCAGGAAAAGCAGCGGCTTTTCAAGGGGTGCATCCATGTATCGTGGGGTCACAAGGTATTATAGGGAGCATTCTCCCTGGTCCCTCACTTCTCTCCCTTTTTACAAACAGGCATACTTATCTCTCTCTCTCTCTCTCTCTCTCTCTAGGCATCATCAACATGGAAGATGGCAAGCTCGCATTGGAAGGGTTGCTGGGAACAAAGACCTCTATTTAGGAACTTTCAGTAAGTAGCAACGTAACATCACAGGGAAAGAGAGGAATGATAGAAAGCTAGCTTTTCTGAAATGTGAACTAATATTCCTCTATCTTCTTATAGGCACCGAAGAGGAAGCAGCAGAGGCTTATGATATCGCTGCTATCAAGTTCAGAGGGCTGAATGCTGTGACCAACTTCGACATGAACCGTTATGATGTCAAGAGCATTCTCGAAAGCAGCACACTACCTATTGGAAATGGAGCAGCCAAGCGGTTGAAGGAGACTAAAGCGATTGAGTCATCGAGGAACAGAGAGGAAATCAGAACTCGCAGTTCCAGTTTCTACGGCACAAGCTCCAGTAATTTTCAGGGATACCCATTACTGCAACCAATTGAGCAAGCTCAGCCTCAGACTTTACTGGCTTTACAAAACCAGCTGAGTAGTCCTCAATATGGCGGCCATGACACTCAGTTTCATCAAAATTACCTCCAGTTGCACCAACAACCCACTTCGCTGTTTAATGCTGCTGGTCAAGAGTCTCAGTTTAACCAGAGCTACCTTTCCAGCCATCCTGCTTTTCTTCATGGTATGATGAACATGGGACAACCGACGGCCTTGCCTGTAATGGAGAACAACGGAGGAAGCCTTGCTGCCAACTACAATGGAAATGTGGGCACCGGAGTTAGCTACAATGGAGGTGGGTATTTGTGCAACGGGATAATGATGGCACCCAACTCAGCCACCGTGCATGGAGGAGGAATAGGTCCGGAAACTGGCGCCGGGCTGGTTAAGGTTGATTACGATGAGATGAGTTCTGCGGGTTACGGTGGGTGGACGGCAGATTCGGTTCAAAATTCAAATGCTGGTGTTTTTTCAATGTGGGACGACAATTGAGAGTTTATGTTGATTTTTTGGCTTTTATCATTAAATTGAAAATTTTCTTCTGATGCAATGTTTAATTTGATCAAATATTTGGTATATGGCCAACAGAAGAGATGAGATATGGTTCATTTTTCTGACTTCATTTTCAAATTTGCTACAATAATTTTTTTATACATAGATAACCCAACCCCACGAATATAAGCTAATTTTATCATGTACAAATTAAAGCTAATTTTCAAATTTCCTATACTTATTAATACTATAGAGGCTTTGATTATTAATATTATGGATATATTGTTGTTGAGTTTCTATTAGTGGTGGTTGTTTGGGGTGATGAATAATCTACAGAGCCTCATTTTCTGGAGTGATCCAAATCTTCTTGGAAACTGATCAAGATCCACTGTATGTTCCTTCCAACTCAGATTAGTATTGATACTCATCTATGGGTGTTTTTGTCTTTTAGAGAGAGAGATGATATGATATGGAGAATTTTGGTTCATGTTGTTGGGCCATTCTTGTGCCGGCCTATTTAATATTGTAGAGCCTATTATAGCCCAAGCCCACAAATACAGCAAAACCAATATATTTATTGTTAAAAAATAAAAATAAAAAACCCGGCTTGGGACCGGTTTGCTTGGAAGCTACACCGATTCATGGTTGGCCGTCTTCCCCCTTTTCACAGGACGAAAGTGAAGGGGGGGGGGGGGGGGGGAGGTGGGAAAGGCAACCCCCAACCAATGGCAATATAGGCTTTAAGGCCCAAGCCAGATCAGAAAAGCCTGTCCGTCGTCCATTTCTCCTTTCTCCAATTATCCAAACCATCTCTTTTTCTTTCTTACGTAATTGTGCTCTCCTTTCTCCAATTATCCATCCATTCATGACTCACCCGAGTCAATGAGTTAACCGAGTAGGCCAGTACCCCAAAAAACCAACTAACCTACCAAATCAGTGCCACGTATTCGACGACCCACCACAACATGTTTATTGGGGAAAAGGCAGCCATATGCCTAATCACACGTCAAGCCAAGAAACATTATACCTATTTGTTTATGCTACGACTACGGGCGTCGACGCATCTATTGGCTATTTAAGGCCCATTCTGAATGGGCCCCCACCAACTCATCCATCACACATGCTTTTGTTTAGTGCGTTGTTTTCTGCGCGTAAGCCATGCGCGCGTTGTTTTTATATGCTTGTCCGATGCTTATATCCTTTCGCTTCGACGGACGCGTCAGCTAGGCTCGGCTCTACATCCCCAGCCCCACGATGTTGTCAGAGAATTTGCCGACATAACGCAGCCAACAAGGCGGAATGCAATGCATCATATTATGCCCCCTTTAACCTTTATCATTCGGCTTAGCTCACGTTACGCCTTAGTAATGCCTTACGCTACCGGTGGGACCCGCCAATGCAGTGGTCGGGACGATTATGATCCTCCCTCGCACGGATGATTGGAATCGGGGCGGATCATGAGGCGATGGATTTATGAGACTGGTTCGGTGGGACCCAATCGATCTGGTGGAGCCCACCAGCACGTTGCAACTTGCGAATGCGTCAGATGGGGTGGGGGATTCTTCAGTCCTGTCCAGAAAACTTTGAAAAAGTGGAAGTCGTATCAACAGCCGCGGAAGGAGTTGGAGTTGCTGCTGGGGCGATGACTCTTCCGCCTTGGCAGCGAGTACCTTGGTAATGGGACATCCGCGTGCCACGTGTACAAATGGCATCGTCCCACGTGTACGGCATGGCTGGGGATGAGAGCGACCCCCACACCACACCCCCCGTGAAAGAGAAAGAGGCGGTCAGCCTGGGCGGCTAAAAGCCAGAGGGGAGAATACGAAGATACCATCAAATCTAAGTTACAATTCCACATTTACCCCTCATGTTTTTTGTTCAACAGTGTAGGTACGTTAGCCCTGAACTAAACTAATTCCTTGGCACAGAGGGGACCCACTCGAACTCGATAGGTGATCCATCAATCAAATCGGATGGTGGCCATCGTCGTGCCAACCTCTACGATGCTCCCGTGGATGACGCTGCATCGTCCAATTACTTTTAACGGAGAAACAAGTCACAACACGTCAGAGTGTCAGAGGAGATCCAGAAGGAGCAGAACGCAGACATTATGATGTAAAATCAAAAGAAAAGGGAGTAGGGGTATTATAGTAAAAGCAATAAAGGCAACGTCTGATGCGCGTTCCAAAGAGGGCCCAGGCCCATATGGCATCACCATTACCCATCCTCGAATGCCTTAAAGGAGCCCTCAGCTCTCCCATTTCTGCCCCAAATTTCTTTCGTCGTTCAACCCCAAAGAACGAACGAACCCACCACCACCACAGCTCCGTCTCACCCGCGCGATTCTCTTTTTCCCTCTTCGAACGGACGCAGATCGGAATCGGAAAGAAGAGAAATGGCTCAACGAGAGAAAGAAGAGACCGAATTCAAGGTCCCCGAAACCCTAACCCTCTGCATCAACAATTGCGGGTTCCCCGGCAACCCTACGACCAACAACATGTGCCAGAACTGCTTCAAGGCCTCCGCGGGAGTCCTCACTCCTCTCAAGTTCTCCGGCAAGGACAAGCTCAGATCCAGCTCCGTCCGGTCGCCGGAGAGATCGGATCGTCCAGCGGAGCCGGAGATTCTTAGGGAGGTAACCAAGCGCGACACGACGGCAGCTGCTGAGGTGACAAGCTCGGTCGTGAGGCGGGAGGTGAACCGGTGCTCGGGTTGTCAGAGGAAGGTGGGATTGACCGGCTTCAGGTGCCGCTGCGGGGATCTGTTCTGTTCGGAGCACAGGTACTCAGACCGGCACGAGTGCAGTTACGATTACAAGGCTGCGGGTCGGGAGGCGATATCGCGGGAAAATCCGGTGGTTAAAGCTGCCAAGATCGTTAAAATCTGAGAATAATACACGGAGAAACGAAATGACTGTGTTTCGTGAAGGATTAAAGAAAAGAGACGATGTGGAGAGATGGATGCTCGATCCGGTGATCACTTGCTGATGCCTCTCTCGATCGATTAATTGAGAGAGTGGGAGAGGGATTTGTTAGATTGTGAACAAAACTATAATGAAATTCTCTCTGGTTTACCTTGTTCTTTTTAATCAAATTTTATTTCTTCTCTCTTCTTTGTGTGAAAATTTCTGGTGCTGTACTTTAATTTTTATTTCTCTTTATTTTTCTTAATTTCTGGAAATGAAAACGAAATGGTAAGCGTTGACAAATATTGATGGCATGATTCTAGAAATTTGGGATTGGGGAAAGGGTAATCTCGTCATTACGGGCAAGGTTTCCTGTTTTCTGGAACTGCCACGTGTGGATAAGGAGAACCGACCAATTTGATGACTTTTTATAAGAGTACGTTCTTTCTCGCTAAACTCCAACTGCCCACTAAAGTCGATGACTCGATGTTCCGTGTTCGTCAGACTGGGTCACCGGTTCACCGCGTATCTCGTGAGTCACTTGGTCCACCACCTCGACATCCGAACCGAGTGACCCGAGCCAAAGCAAAGTGAGGATTTTGATTCGATGTGGGGGGTCTAAGAGAGGATGTAGCGTGTGAAGATAGGACCATAGGATGGAGAGGATTCAAACCGTCTAAGAAATAGTCGATCACTTGACTCTGGTTTGCCACGTTCCACTCCCTTAGTCCACGTCACTCAAAGGCATCCAAAAGGATTTGCTTACCTTGACACGTGGCAAGGGTCTTTGTTACATGTATTTGTCTAAACAAAGAAGGGTAGGAATGGCATCCTTTTCTATGACCTCAAATGGCCCAACTAGGAGGGGTATTATCTTTAGTAGAGTTTTAAATAAAGAATAGAGGGATGTGGCCCATGTAGCATTCGTTGGATGGATCCTGGTGGAAAAGCCCATTGATACGGCCTTGAAAACAACCATTTTGGATTCTTTGTACGAAAGCGATGGAATGCGATGAAATCTTCTAATCTTTAAGGGATTTTTTTTTTTTATTTGGTTTGGGTCCCAATAAGCGATTAAAGGCTAATAGCAGTGCAGAGGGTAATTTCTGGGGCCTACTGGCCCATTAATTCATTAATTAATTCAGGGGTTTAAACCCACGTCTGCCGTGAAGAAAGAGGAGGCTTTTTGTCGTTTTACCATAAAAAAATAAAACGTGTTCTATCTTCTTCATGGAAGATATCAAGTTGCTTTGAAAATAGGTGTAATCTGTTTCAATTTTCAAATTTACCTTTGTATAAGAGAAATGAAAGTGAGGAGTCTTGGGGCTGTTTCCTAAAGCCCTTTGGGGGAGCATGACTGAGCTGCTTTAGAGAAGCTATTACTAAGATTTACTTGGAAAGTCATTTTTTTTTTATATATAAGCCCATTTTCATTATTTATTTATTTATCAAACATGGCTTCGTGATTTTCCGGCTTAGCAGTTCATTAATGTTAAAAGCTGCTGCGCAAAAGCCACCCCCAAAAGGCACATACCAACTGAAATGATTGAATTGAAAAGCTTATTGGTTTCTTGTTTAGTGAATAAGTCTCTGAATGGTTAACAATTATTAGGGGTGTCAATTGGACTGAATTTGGTGCAATCCGATCCAGTCTAATGTGAGTCCGTTATAGATGGATCAGATTCAATTCAATCCAATGAATATTTTGGACTATTTTGGGATTCAATTCAATGTTTGGACTGTCCAATCTGTTCAAATTTGTTTTGACTTAGATTGGTTTCAATCTTATTTTATATCAATAGATCAGATATTGGTTTAATCCAATCCAATCCAATATAAATTTATTACAGACGGATCAGGTTCAATTCAATCTAATAAATATTTTGGACCGAATTGGTCCAATCCAATGTCTTGCTGGTTTGTCCAATCCATCCAAATTGATTTTGGATCCATTGACACCCTTAACAATTGCCAACCTTAATTTTGGAAGTTAAGGACAAAGCATTAAGTCATCCACTTAAGCAATTTCAGCCATTACCAAATGTCCCCTTAATTGACAAAAATTAAATTTGGGCATATCATATTTTTGATGAAGGGGTACATCCTTAGTGAGAAGACAAAGAACTACTCCAAGTTATAATAGAAATCAAAAGATAGGGACTGTATGGATCTCAATACGCCAGTAAAGCGATAGAAAATGATTTTTTAAGTAGTGGTGTTGGCCTTTTTTTCTCCATTCTTGTTTTTTTTTTCTTTGATATTACATAATACACGGCGGAGATGTTCTGTGGGACATTATGTGGCGCCCCCTTGTGGGGTGATGCATGTGAAGTCCATAACTCTTACCATGAAAACCTTACACAGTTATATGGGTTTGATCCCACGCCTCCATTTTCGAAAGTATACCGAGTGACCATCTCAACTACTGGGTCATAAGCTGTTTTTAACTTAATGGTTAAGCCAAAAACAGCTTTGATATGTTTTCCCACTCCCCAGCAACCCGTCCTTCAACAATGTAGCATGGGCCACCTGAAAGAAAACAACAAATTCCCATTGGGTGAATATGATTTTCTTAATGGAAGCCTCTCGTTTGAATTCTCATGTGGTTTTGTCCAAGGAAAGCTGCTCCATTTAAGGGCATGAATTATTTGAACCAGATTTGAGAATCAAATAAAGCCAATAAAATAACTCATAGAAGACCTTTTTTTTTTTTTTGTAACCAACACGTCACATTTTGAAATCTTCTTTTGTTCCATTCTTTTCAGATTTCTCAGACGATGAGAATACGATGAAACCCTACAACTAAGATCATATATTCTGTGAGACCTTAAAGAAAAAGGGGTTCATTAGTGGAGCAATATAGTCACTGCCTTTCTAATAAAAAAAGGAGTTTTTGTGGGAGGGGAACCAAAAAACCAATAACATCTGGAGCAGCTCCATGACTTAGTTGTCAAAGCTTGGCTGGGCCTGTCTTTAAGCAGAAAGTTGGTGCTAAAGGGAGAAGGTGGTCCTATTTTGGCCCACGCACAGGCATTTATCATGAATTCATGAGTGAGATGAATTCCTTTCGGACAAAAGCTCTTTTTCTACTATTTGGGCCGGTTTGGGTGGGTTGAAGCTTTAATTTTACTGCTTTCACTTAGCCGCTTTGAGGAAACTACTTAAGAAAGCTTCGCCGAAATGCCACTTTTTCACTGAACCACGGCATAGTTGGGCTTTCCGGATTTTTCACCAAACATCGCTTATAAATTGTCTCACTAGTCCAATTCAATGTCTTATTGATCCATCCAATCCATCCAAATCAATTTTGGTTTGGACGGGATCCAACCCTAAACCGGTCCATTGACACCCCCTACCTGCAATGACAGTTGCAGTTCCACATATACTTCTTTTGTGCACTTATCTCTTAGAGCTCACATAGACTTGCATCAGCCCCAATGGATTCAGATTCCTTGTTTAATTAAGATGTATGGCGATAACTTATTATCTTTTTTTTTTTTTTTTTTGCTCTTTTAGTAATTTATGAAATGGAAGATCTATTTGTATAGTTTTTTTAGAGGGTAGGGTTTTTACGTCCCCACTCCAATAGAATTCTTTTTTGGAAATTAATAAAAAAATTTTATTCCTCACTACTGTGAATGACATAATCTGAAACAAGTTTAAGAAGGAAGTAATCTATTCTAAATGGCTCTCTATGAAAGTATAAATTTATGATTTGTCATTAAATTTTGTAAATACAGTATCAATAAAATTTTCCAGGAACGGGGAATGGTGTATGTGATAACTCACTCCAGTATGAACTGGATTGGTTAAAAAATGGAGGGATATGAAGCCTCAATCCACAGCTATATATATTTCAATTAAAATATATAGTTTGTCTTTCTACATAAAAAAGTTGTTTAGGATTTATTTGGATAACCTTTTGCTTTTGAGATTGAGGCTGTGAAAAATGAGGTTGAGCCAAAAAGTGTTTTTGTGTGTTTGATAAGAGTTGTTTATAATCTAAAGACGACACATTTAAGCCATGAAGCGCAATGCCTAAAATTAGGGTATTGCGCTTTTCGGCTTTAAAAGCAAAAATTCTGAAGCTTATCCAAACACAACCAAGAAATCTTTAGCTCAATCGGTTAGCACATTCTAATAACCATTACCATTAATCTATGAACAATTTACCCTAATCATCAAAACGCAACCAACATGAAAATTATATATAGTTGATAGTTCTTAGGAGTTAGGATTATATTGATATGCACAGCTTCATCTCGCAGAGTTCTCACAGATAGATGGAGGATGCATGGCTCCTCTTTGAAAGACTCCAATAAGAAATTGTTCCCTTTTCTAAGTGATGGAGCGTGATCCGGCCGGTCTTAGCTGTCCGTGACCTTGCTTCCGAACGGGGTAGCAGGGAACCTGAAACGGAGGAGATGAGGAAGCTCCGGGGGGAACCCGGTGTAGCGGCTCCGAAGCTCAAGTTAGAATCCTTTAAAAGCAAGATAATACCAGATAGCGCAAAGTTTTTGCATACCTTGTTTGTTGGGGGTAGGGGGCTCTTATAATCACTTCGTGCACTCGCCCCGAGGCCCTTCTTAGGTCGGGTATGATTACCCTTGTGCTTGTCAATTCGGTCGTCGTCTTTTCTACTGGGACAGAACCGTCACTGCCTAACCGTCTCTCTAACTGGAGATGGCGGTGTCAGTGGCGGTGGCAGGTGGCCGTTTAGAGTGCGGCCGCCAAACGTCAGATCCCAAGTCAGTCAGGTGCGGTGGCCTCGGGCACGGACTTCCTCAGTGTCAGGCATAGTACGACTTGTTTGGTTTGGTGCCCAGAAGGTGATGCGGAGTGCTGAGCGAGGCGAAGTCTTGAGCTCGGAGGTATCTATAGGGCAGGTCAGTTCGACGAGGTGTATCCCGAGCTGTTACAAAGTTGGCCAGTTCGGCGAGGTGTATCCCAAGCTGTTACAAGGTGGGTCAGTTCGGCGAGGTGTATCCCGAGCTGTTACAAGGTTGGCCAGTTCGGATTACTCTGGTTTTGGGCAAAGGGTGAGTTTGGGCCCCCCGTAGAGAGTTCAGTCCGCTGGTGTCCCCTTGTTCCCGCCTTAGGCTTGGCCCCTTTTGCCGAGCTGTTGTTTCTGCCACGTGTCGCGTAACAGTGGGGTCGGGCCAAATCTTCCTTCATCACTAAGCATTCTGGAGACGTTTTGTGTAAAGTACTTAATTACCGAAGAAATGGGCTGTTAGGAGTTGGAACATTAATATGCATGCATATCAGTACTAGCCGAATATGATGGTTGAGGACTAAGTGTGGATCAAACTTCATTTCAGGCTCTCCTTTTGAACTTCAAAATCCTCTTGTCTCAAAACCTTAATCTTGTCTTAGCGTTTAATTGTTAAGACTGTGTCAAAGGAACAGTAGAATTTGAATTTTACATTTCAGGAAGTTTTGTGATATCTTCCTGTGTTAAAAAAGAAACAAACAGTAGTAGCAATAGCCATGCTTCGTTGGACAGTTTCACATAGGCAATAATATCAATTAAATCTAATACTAATTAAATTTAGATAATGATGTGTTATTGTCTTTAATTAAAAAAAAAAGCTATTTTCCTGCATCTGAAACTCCCAAATATATTTTTCTAATAGCAAGAAAAATATTGCTTTGAAATCAACTTCTAATGTAGTGCTTATCTTAATATTTGATTTGCTTGATGCGTAATTACCAAAAGCATGAGAGTTTCATACTATATATGAAAAATGCCCAGATGACCAGATTGATACTAAGTCCAATGCTGGAGAATGAGGTCGACATTCTGAATATCGAAAACAAGAAACAACAAGAGAGCACACCAGCTCAAAGGGATAAAGGCCAACGCATCCATCAGGGTATAAGCTGGATGTGCAGGGTTGAAGACAATTAGGGGAAACAAGTGTTCTCCATGGATGCTGAGATTCTTCACAATAAACTACATCTCTATGTTATATGTTGTAATAAAGTTCATCTTTTTTAAGCATATTGTATTTTGTTCTCTCTCCCCTTCTGTTATTTTTATATATGATGCAGGTTGTGTGTTAATAAGTCTACATATTCTAGTACTGGTGAATGTAGAATATGTCATCATCATCATTGTCCTCCGAGCCTTACCCCAATTAACTATATGGGGTTGGCTCATGAATCCTCTTTCTCCATTCTATTCTGTTTAATGCCATATCCATATATTGTGAATACTAGGCTTCTCCTGGCAAGACTCAATATACCATTCTATTTTAACCATTTTTACAAGAGAAATCAACCTTATTGAATTGGATAACATAAGCCCATATTCTGCTTCACTTCCATATACATTCTCAATTTATATCTAAACGATATCAAATTTATATGCTTCTGTCAGAATTACCAGAAGAGAATCTCAGTTTTCTTTAAATGTCTGATGTTGTTTACATAATTATTTAATGGAAATAAAAATCAGTTAAGGCATAGACTGCTTTTGTCCAGCTTATCAGACAATATAAGATGAAACCAAAAACCAAGAAAGAAGATTAAAAGAGAAAATGAATAAAAAATCAGAAATAAGAAACATTCATGGGATCAGTTTTTAGAAATCTTGAGCAGCACAAATCAGAACTCTTGAAAAATTTTTAGGTGGGGTACTACACTACATTGTGAACCATAAAACTGTTAAGATCTTCAAAATGAACCATAAAACTGTACAGTAGAAAGATGGTCAGTTTCCTTTTCCTTTGTGGAGCATTCAATTCGTGCCCAGCAGTTTATTTAGTATCTACTATCTAGAGATGTAAGCACAAACATCCACCATTAATGGAATTAACCTGTAAAACTTGATTACGATCTCATGTGGAGTCCATGAATCGAGAATCTATATGGTTATCACAGAAATAGATGAGAATGAGAGAGAGAGAGAGAGAGAGAGAGAGATTCCTTGTTCTAGTTAATTAGAGATGTAATGTCAAATCCAGAACTGAGTCGACTTCATCACCCTGGCCCTCATTGAATGGCGAAACCCTTTCTTTACTTCTGTGTTTTGTTGAAGTTGTTGAACTCAGCGGCGGGCAATCATCTTCATCTGCAACGGAGCAACGCCATCGGGCGACGAACTGCCTCTTAGCCCTGCGAATGGCAAGGTATGGATTGCTGAGTTCCCGTTGATGAGCACGACTCTCATGCTTGAACCGTGCATGAGGATTCAGAAACGTCGCTCCACAGTAGAAACATTTATAAGCCCAGCGTTTGGTTTGAGGAATTTCCAGGTGATTGCTGGAACAAGAGGACGTCTCTGGGTCCAGCATGGTGATGTATGTAATGGGATGGAGAATGAAAGAAAAAAACAGAAGCAAAGGATACAGAAGTTTGATCAGATCATGAAATGATCTCAACTCAATCCCTCCCAACTGAAGCCTTTATATAGGAGTTTTCGATCGAGCTCTCCTGGGTGAGAATTGAATGCAGTGAGATTTTTAAGCACGGTACGTAGTACTGATAACTGGGATAGAAGATTCAGAGACCTCTCCCTTCTGCTCAATCCATCAGGGTTTTGATTAAAAGATGATGGATCTATTATATTGTTTAAGGAGCAATCTCCTTAATGCTCCCAGCAAGTATTTGCTGTGTTCTTCCCTCAAATTTGACAAATTAGGCCCATGCATGAAGAATTCCAGTGGTTAATAAAACCATATTCTGGACTAATTTGCTACTCCCAAAATCATGAAATCACAGAGACAAAAATCATAAATCAAATATATCAAATGAGCAAAAGAATA
The DNA here is from genome assembly GCF_056320005.1 of Nelumbo lutea. Taxonomy (NCBI): domain Eukaryota; kingdom Viridiplantae; phylum Streptophyta; class Magnoliopsida; order Proteales; family Nelumbonaceae; genus Nelumbo; species Nelumbo lutea. The sequence goes on from NC_142690.1 coordinate 5,519,092, forward strand.
GCCTTCTTATTAATTGTGTAATGTAAGAAATGGAATTAATGAAAGAAGAAAGGCCTAGAGTGAGGACATAAAGAAGGGATTCTCCAACTTTATCAGAGCCCCTTTGTTTATAAAAGCAAACATTTAATTACATTCTTAGCTCCAGGTTGTAGTAATATTAGTTCCTTAAAACAATGGTCTACAAATGGTAAACTTTGCAGAAAATACAACCGTTTCAACTGTGGGATGAGGAAGTTATAACTGTTAACCTGTCTCTGTTAATTACTAAGTAGAGGTTTGAAAAAGAAATCCTCAGACATCCTCAGATTCAGATTCAGATTCAGGGTTTATTAAGATATGAGAATTGAAGTCGGAATTCAACTATTGTCAGGCAACGACACTGCAGCTTGTAACGCGATTGTTCCACACAAAACCCTACTTTGAAATTATGGACCCCACGCGGCATTGCTTGCCACATGTAATTAATATTGATGAACTTATCGGAGGCCTACCCACAATACACTATCCCGTGAATTGGGAACATTTACCCCTGCATAATATTATGCAGAGCAGAGGATGAAATGTTCTTTATGTGTGACTGCTGAACAGCAGATCCGGATTCGAGCTTATCAGTATACCCATTAAGCAATACTGCACACAGATAAGAATTGGCTGATCTATTTCTTGGGAAATTAATTCTAAGTCCGAAGTATGAAGGAATCAATCTACTACTTCCACCATCGAATTCACCTCAGGCTTCCTTTTTTTTTTTAGTTTTTTATTTATTTTGCATTTTACAGGGGGCAGGTTTTAGCAAGGCTGGACACTTGAAAATATATTAAAATTAAAACATAAAATGCTTAATATTAAGCACATTGGGATAGGACCAATGCGATACTCCAATGCATTGACGAAATTTCAAAGCTTGATCTTGTGAAATAGGGTTTACACTGAAAGTAAATTGAAAATGTTTTAGGGTCACTTATAATCTCTCTTTACATCAAGTAAGTACGGTGGGAGCCCACTAATTTTTCTACCTTTCCATCCAGAAAAGCCAAGAACTGTCTCTCCCATTTGAAGCAAAGAGTTGGATTGCATGTATCTCTCAGGAAACTGCACCCCAAACCCTAAAAAAAAAAAGAAAAAAGAAAAATTAAAGCATGTCTTATTTATATTATCTAATATACAGCATCTGCATCTTGTGTGAAAACTCAAACTCTATATCGAGGCCATGAAGAATGAAACGTTCACTTCCATTTGAGATTGTTAGGTTTTGTCACAAATTTACAAGAGGCATGCATGGGCATTTTAACCGACTAGCTAAATCAAATCTCTAATCTCTATGTTTTTGTTAATCCATTTGTGTGTATCACTAATTACACGATCAAACATTATTTGACTGCTTCTAATGGGAATCAAATCATGTTAATTACCCACACCTGGTGATTATTGAAAATAAAAGATGCTAACAGAAATAAAATAGAAGCAAATTCAAATATTGTAAATAAATGATACACAATTGCCGAGGATCCTTTTAGTTTTAACACTTGAGCCCAACTTTGAATTTGTAAAGTGGATTGTACAATTTGAATAGAGCAGAACTCCTAGAGGCTATGCATAACGTCCCCTCCTTGTATAGATATTTGCCACAACGTCTGTCTCTCCTGTGGAGCTGTTGACCTATTCTTCCCCTTTGCGTTAAGACTAGCGTCTCAATGATCATGGTTTTGTACTACATGATTACTCAATACATTGATTTGAGGGTGTAAATCAGTTCAGTATTCACCATAGATAACATGGATTGAACTGAGTTTATATCACAATATTTTTTTATCTACTCAAATCTTTTGGATCCATCCATGCAATAGTAGATGCAATCATTTTTATAAGGTCCTACTATAAATGATTAAAGTATTTTATTGAAAACTCTACTAATAAAAAATCCATGCCATGCAATGATAGAGTGTGTTGTGGTTTCAATCATGCTAGTGGAACCCAATGGATTGAAACGATCCACGTTTTATAGAAACTTAATACCGAACAAGCACAAAAGCTTAATATGAAAAGGATATGATATCTGAAAAACAACTGACCAATAAAGTAGAATCATAAACATGATAGCAAATAAGGGGTTTTTTTTTAATCAAAATTCATGGGTGGGTTTTGATTGGTCAAAACTCTTTCCATACCATATCTTTCCCCGCATCATAGGTTTACCTTTTGTCCTTTATATAGAAATGAGAGCTTTTATTAGCTCAGTCATGGTATATAGGCATTCTAATTAAATTTGTTGTTAGTGGGAAGAAAAAGGATCTCTTAACACAGGAGTTTGGAAGAGATCACCTGATGCCTTACTAAATTAAGAAAATTCTTACTCTCTGAAGATTGCTAGGTTTTGTTACAAGTTGCAAAGGATATTAAGGTTCAAACTTATTAATAATAAAGGTCCAAAGTCTCAATATTTAACATTTCGAGGACCCTGAAAAATGATATAATAATAAATATATATGTATCAGATTTTGAACCATGTCTGAGGCATATATTTTATCGTTGGGCATTTTAACCAATTACCTTAGTTAAAATTTCTTACAATAATGCACTTTCTTATTAATTTCCTCAAGATGAATCACTAATCAGATGATGAGGCATTTAACTGTCATGTCTTTTACCTGTACATACAGGATGGTAATTGTCTTATTTTTCATGAATTTTTATTCTATGAAACGCTCAGATTACATGGCAATATAAATAACAAGCAAGAAAAGAGATAACCAGATCAAAGCACCAATAGAGAAATCAAAGTGTTGATCAATAAAGAAGTAATACTGAGCACCAGGAGAGGGTACCCTAGAGATCTCTGCAAATGGCGCTGAAAGTTATGAAACAACGAGAAAAGAGTAGCAAGTATAGCAGCCGATAACCAAACAACTCAATCATGATTTATGTACATCAATTCTAAATTTGTTGTTAGTAGAAAGAAAGATCTATAATTGCGCTGTTTCATGCATGTACGTTGCTAATTATTTTTGCAAGTTTTGCAGCATAATTAATCAGCTAATACAATACTGGAAAGACATGGTAATGGAAGATCTCTGACCAATCAAAGCACCCCGTGAATTTTGATGAATATCACTTGATTCGTAACTTCTTTTTATGATACTGGTCGATTGGCTGTAAATTTTTTTTTAATTCTCAAGTACATGGATTACATAATAGAAACTAGAAAAGCATTATTATTGTTCATCAAACAGACAAACACCCCTCATAAATTAAATAGATTAAGCATTATTATTTCTTCTTCTTTTTTTCAGTATTCTAATTGAAAAATGAGCCCGCCTGCATTGCTTCTATATAGTAAAAATGAAAATCTCCGAGAAAAAACATTTTAGGCCATTAATCTTATTTTTATGTTGAAACAAGAACCTAAATTAGAGATAATTGGACAAATTTTTTATGGAATTTTTAAAATTTCCAAATGCAAACCCGAATTAAACATAAAAATAAATAAATATATCAGAGGCCTGCATGCACAAGGTTAAATTTATAACTATTAAGTATTAAACAACCATTTACTTATAAGAAAAATCAAAGAAAAAACTGGGCAATCTATACTTGTAAATTGAGAGTCCAAATTCATATACAAGACTACCCTATGGCTTTTGGCAAGTTTCTTAGGGTGACCTTCGCAGATGGTCAAGAGGACCAAGTTCGTGAGTAATGTAGAGCTAAGGATCTGGACGGTTTCTGTCTCTGCTTCATTGTTGGATCATTTCTTCAGTTTGGAGTCTGAGTCGGATCTGGACGGTTTCTGTTACGGATGTTCCTTTGACAGCTTGGACTACGGGTGTCAGTGGACTGGGTTTGGATTGGATCTATCTGAATCAAAAGTCAATTTAAACAATAAGACATTTAATTGGACTAGTCCAAATTTAATGGTCCAAAGTATTTATTAGGTTGGATTTGAATCATCTGATCTATTTGAAATAAATTTATATCGGATTGAATCAATATCTGATCCATTGACATAAGATAAAAGTATGGGCGTCAAAGAATCAAGTTTGAGTTAGACCCAATCTAATTTAAAATTAATTTGAACAGTTTGAATGGCCCAAACATTCAATTGGACCAGTCTAGAGTGATCCAAGATATTCATTAAATTGAATTGGACCTGGTCCATCTGTAATAAACTTGTAATGGATTGGATCAGATTAGACCAATATCTGGTCCATTGACAGCCTAGCTTGGACTATCCTCCAAGGTGTAGAAGATTAAGGCAGCTCAAGAAATTTTATGACGTGGTGGTTGCTAAGCCTATTATTTGAGGAACCCAAAGTACCAATTGGAGCCTCTTGTGTACGGGCTTGTTTTGTTATTCAGATGGGGCCTTGAGTGCCTAACCCGTCCTGTGGGTTGTTTGGGTCTTGGCCCTTTTGGGGGGTTTGTTTGGTTGGTCCAGCCTTTGTGGCTTGAGAAGCAGAGCAGTGTGCTACTATTCTTTGATGTATATGCCTTGTATGCCTATCTTTTTACTTTTAAGAATTAATATTTTACCTTTTTCATAAAAAAAAAAAAAAAAAAAAAAACGTATGAAGTGAGATCTAGATAGAGACACCTTCTAATTGCTTTGAATTGAATGTTGTATCTCAGTTTATATATCAAACCAGTTTTGGCAGTAATGGTACAAGAAGAGAAACCATCAAAACCATGGTTTTTAAAATCGATCCGGTGACCGAACCGGTTTGGGGTCTGGTTACCGGGTTGAATGGTCCAATTGTTCAAATTGAATACTCGGCCCGTTCTAACAGAAAAATCAAAAAAATCAAAAAAATAAAAAATGGTCAAAACTGTTTGAACAGTTAATTGCCCGGTTTAATGATTCATTGACTAAAATCAATGGTTTTGGGGAAAACAGAACTGGTCAGGTGATTGGTTCCTGATTTTTCCAGTCTGGTCTGATTTTGAAAACCATGATCAAAACTTTTCTCAAAAATAAGAAGAAACCCGTCAGAGCAACTTTCATCCTCTCAGAGATGAAGAGTTTAAGTCCAACATTTTTTTTATAGATTTGACGTAGGTACACAAGATGAGGATAGCACTTCCCCAAACATCATAAAAATAGATAAAATTTAGAGACCATGGAAAACAATCCATACTAACTTGACCTCCAAAAAGATCATTACGAGCTAGCCAATCAACAGCTTGGTTAGCTTCACGATACACAAGGCGAAAAGTAGGGGTGGATTCGAGCCGAGCTGAATAGTACTAGGCTCGAGACTATTCTACAAGGCTCGAGCTCAAGCTCGATCTCAGTTCGAGCCAAAACCTTGAGCTCGAGTGCGGCTCTAGTCAAAAGTTCATAAACTTGAGCTTGGCTCGGCTCGAGCTCGATTTTGAGAAAAAATATTTTATAAAATAAAAATTATATATAAAAAATTAAGAATTATAATATTTTTATTATATATTTTGTTTTCTATAATTTTATTATATTATATTATATATATATATATATATATTCGAACTAGCTCGCAAGCCACATGAGCCGAGCCGAGCTCGAGCAGCTCATGAAAAGCTCAACTCTTTGCCACCCCTAGTGAAAAGTGATACCTACATTCAAACAAGCATATGGCATTCCTCAATGATATTCTTCAATCTCCAAGGTGGACCAGTTCCTTAAGCACTCCTTCAAGGATAACGTGGTAGTCTTTGAAATTGACAATGATGTTGAGAATTTTCTAAGTAGTCTAAATTTCAGCTAAATTAATAGTAGAGAGACCAACACACTAAGCTTTAAGATCTCAAGGACCACACCAAGATGATCGTTGGCAATACAAGCAATGGAGTACAACCCCCCTCAAAGTACAACCCAAATGATTGGATTCCAAACTTTAAAGTGCATTAGCAAAATAATGAAGTACCTTATCAAGCAGAATAGGGAGATGAACAGATTTGTTGTTAAAAAGCTTCTCATTCCTGTTTTTCCTAATGAACCAACAGAAAAATTGCACATTTCTCTTTAACAAAAACAAGGGTGAGGAATCAATGTATAACTGTATAAGTGAAACATCAAATCAATAGGGGGGCCATGACTCCCCTCCACCACCCCTTTACAGTCTTGCATTAATTGGGAATATCTTCATACTTATGTGCTTTATTTCATGGAGAGACATTCCCAATACAAGGTTGCAGGAGACTGTTCAAACTGTGTTAACACGGACTTGCACCGGCTGAAGCCAAGGTCGGAAGAATCATCATTCGGCCAAATCCAACCAAATCTGCTTAGTGTAATTACAGATTTTAAAAATATGATTAGTGTCTTCCTCATCTCTACAATGGCAGCAAACAACATCAATATTAAAACCTTTGATGATAGCAACTTGTTACTAATGGACCAATACAAAAATACTTTTTTTTTTAATATTTGGAGGGATTCTCAATCTCCATATATTGTTAAGAATTCTATTGACAGGGGAACTCCTCATTGTATGCTCATACTGATTTTACCGAAAATTTCAATCTCCATATAAGTCCAACGTTCTGGGATGACTCTCAGTTGCCGCAACAAAGTCCACCAAAGCAACTTCTAATGTATAGGAGAAGTCCCTCTTCCAGATTTCAAAGGCCAAGCCACTATTTTTTTTTGGGTCCAGAAGCATCTCCAATCCCATCAGTCCTCATCTCGTCTAATGATGAAAGTTCATAGGAACAGTCAGAGCGAATTTACTTGAAAGTTTTGCCAGTTGGCAACATAAAACACTTGAGAGGGAAGCCGTTGTCGCTTTTCCATGACAGTAAAGAACAAAATCAGAAAATCAGAAAATTCAACCAGGCCCGGCCCGGCCCAGCATGAAAATCTGAACCAAACAGCCAAGCCTGAAACTAATCTTTTTAAGTCATATTGGTATAGCATCCAACAATGCTTATAGATTGAATCTACAAATATTTCAAATTTATGATCTTTATTTTCTTCTAAAGGGACCAATGAAATCAGGTACCCAACTTGAATAAATGCCAATTGTATTGGGCCAAGCGGCAGGTAGGTGTACAGTCCAGACCCAGCCCAACCAAACCTTTAATTACTAAACCTCGACTCTCTAGTCTGGCCTGTCCGGCCCATTCTTATCTCATTTGAATTCAGCTTTTTCATGCCACGTGTCATTAGAAAGAACTCTGATTCCTCAACGGCCACCAATGTTTAACCTACAATTTTCTTGCAGTTATGGGCTTACCTGTAGCATTTCATCAATGAAGGTCTAGCAATCAAGGTCTTTTTGAGCCCGGAAGTCAACCCAGAAAGTTGCCTGGGTAGTGGGTTTGATGATTGAACCGGGCGGTTAGCCCAACAAACCTTTCAAAAACATTAAAACAGACATCACATGATCAAAGTAGTGTAGATTAATTAAACCCAAACCCTAAAACTTGAGGTAATGCTGTCTTAACCTGTTAACCACTAAAGATAATGAATGATCTTGTCTGGAAGCTCAAAATATTTGCATACAATATGTGAAGAAGCATAGTGTATATGCATAAAAATACATTTGATTGGGCTTCAAGGCTGGGAACAGAGCAGGATCATGCGAGGTCCACTGACTTTACCAGTTAGATTTAACCGCCAAAAATTGACATGTCAAAAAGATGTTATAAGCCCAAAACAGGCAATTTTGGGAAGTTTTAAATGGAGTTTTTGTGTTTTTTTTTATTCGTCTTCATGTGGGAAGACACACCTTAACTAAATGGGCTTCAGGCTGCTCAGATCTGAATGCAAAAGTTCAATACATCTTTTGACCGTCAGAGCTACAAGAAGACCTTCCCAAAAAGATTTGTCAAATGGCCCCGAAATCTCTATCTCAATTCTCATAAGACTCATACCAGACAAAACTTATAATCTTTAAGGCTCAGTTTGGAAGGAATACAAATACAAATATATACAATATAAATACATATAAAATAATACAAAATATAAGATTTTGCACTCTACATGTTTACATTTATACTCCTTCCAAACTGAGCCTAAAGAAAAACCCTGATTTTTTGAGTCATTAACATAGCCTCTAAGTTAATTTGTATTATTTCATGTTTTTTTTTTTAATTTAGGTTGTATTTGATTCCATTATTATTTCTTCTCGAGACATTTGACACTGAATAATACAAACTGATAAGAAAAATATGTCATCACATCACATAAGAGAGTCATCTCTACTAGAAAAGGCATGTGGAGGACTATTCAGTCCCATTTAGAGTTTGAGGCTTTACCAATAAACAGCAATGGCACATGCAATTTTTAGTTGAAATGAATCTCGTTATATGATGTGATAAAACATGTCTGGCGGATTTGTATTGATCAGCTCATTAAAAGCAAATGACAATAATACCAAATACAACCTTAATTATTTCATATTTATACTTATTTAGTGGAAGCAAATAAGAATCCATCAACCTCTCTACCAAGTTAGCTAGCTCTTCCATTTACTATAATCATTATGTGATCTACTGTTACAAACACAACTTGTATGTGAATTTCTATAGATCTCATAAATTGATTCATTAAACCTGGATGCCAACGATTTGGGTCAGCCCGAACCTGACCTGAAGTCACTCCGTGCTGATTATGATCCCTACCCAGCTAAATGAAATCAAATCTACTAATATTTCAAGAATAATACCACACACCATGTTAGGCATGGGTCGACCTAAACCCATAGGCCACAGCTGACCTGTTAAGGTTGACCAACCCGAATCCAATAGGGTCAGGTATGAGTGACCCATCCGGGTTAACCCGTGAGTCCTTATAATAAAAGAAGTAAAAGAAAATGATTTAATGCATGATTGATGGATGGGTTCCTAGAATCTCACCCCTCCCCCTCCTTAAAATTGGGCTTTTCTCATCTCTCTCTCTCTCAAAAAAAAAAAAAAACTTTGTCTTGGACCTCTTGGTTCAAAACTCAATGCTATATGTGAGAAACAACACAAGAACCTAGGTTTTTTTTCTCTCTTTTGAAATTGAACTTGAACTGCCTAAAAAACCAAAACAAAACATAGCACACATGCTTAGCATTTTGTCCTTCCATCTAGCCAGTAAACTATTTCTTCCCCCTTTTTCTTCTTAGCTTGTTTGCTTTTCCTTTGCTTCTTAGAACCAAATAAAGGAAAAGGGAAATTAAAATAGTTGTAAAAAATTATAGAATAAAGGAAAATCTTTTGTCTCTTTCTCTTTTGGTTTGCTTCTTTTTCCCACTTTTCTTTTTCAAGGATCTAAGGTTGAAAACCTCAGCAAATGCAGAAGGATTGATGGTCAATTGCTACATTTTGGCAAGGCACAAGGACTGTTTCCCACTGTTCTCTTTCTTGTTGTTGCAACTTGCGTTTTCTTCCTTTGGTTGGAAACCCACTAACCTAGTTCCCCTTTTTAAGGCAAGGGACTAACCTACTTCCATATAACATGGCCAGTTTCAAGCACAGTTGAACATAGAAAGTGAACAGTACAATCAAATTAGATGTTTTTAACAAATGATGATGATGATGATCCAAATTTTTGACTAATGATATTGGTCAAACTGAATTTGCTCAGCATGACCAATACAAAATTGGAATTGCTCTTCACAGAGTGCTCCTCACACCAATCTTATAGCATTTACAGCCATGCATTATGAACATGTATTATCATTCATGGAGAGATGTTCCCAATTCGCGTTTATGATGTTCTGTAAGGTTGGTTTAAGAAATACTCTGTGAGGAGCAAATCTGATTCCATATCGATCATGCTGAATAAACATGGGAATCCTACCATTTTCATCACTCATGTCATGTGAGTGAGTGATGAAAATGAAAGGGATCACATATGACAGATTTCAATGGATTTTTTTAACCCAAAATTTACTCTCGGATTACTTTGAAACTTCATTAACGTGAGCCAAGAGGTTACTATTCTCTTTTTGTTACAGTTACTTCATTCTTTCTACTGACTAAATAGAACTTGAAGGTAACCATAATTCGTCAACCCTAAACATGTTCCACAGAGACCCATTTGGCAGTGATCAAGGTAGACCTGGGCCACAATGTTAGGCGACAAAACGGGCTGTCTAGTATGCCTATTGCCATTACTTTCACTGTGGGCCAAAAAGAAAATCTATGGTTTGGGTCTGAAAGATTACAACCAATTTGGGCCCTCATTTGCTATGCATTTTGCACATTCAAAGGATCAAGGCACAGGTTTCATGGTGTCAATTCAGTTCTATAACCTCCTCTTGAGGCAGCCCTTTTGTTCCAGTTGATGGGCTATTTTTCCTAGAAGGTGTTGGCCCACATCAGTACTTATGTCGGTCTTGGTTTGATAAGGGTGTCCTTTTGTTTGAGAGTTGGTGGAGAGTAGGTCCTGATCCTGAGTATACATTTTGAGTTGGAGAATGACTTTTTGAATCCAAATTGCATTTCTTTTGAGGTGCAAGAAATCAAAATCACCAGATTTCGGGCTGAAAAGTTTTCTACATTTTTTTTTGTGAAAATTTTTGCTACAGAATAGCAAAAAAAAATTAAAATCGATCAAAGTTGGGATTTATTTTTAAAGAAAAAAATAATCATTTTCCCCCCTGAATAAAATGTCAAATTTTCATACATATATACCTAAAGTAACTATAAGTTGGGCCTTTAGGCCCAGTCTTATCTAATGGCTAATAAGATTAACTCTAAAGCAATCACAATGTTTTGGTTTGGTAAACCAGATCCAGGCCTGGCCCAATAGTAGCCTAGGCCTTGGAAACTTCTAGACTAGTTTCTTGAGACATCTTCGTTTTCAGAACTTAGATCCCAAGGAGTGGCACAGACGACTCCCTGCAACAAGCCAATCATGGCGATTTGTACCTCTGAGTGAAAACTACTACGTTTTTACTATCGCTCTCCCTCGTTATTGATTGCACAGGACTTACAAGGCAAGATAGTTGCTCTCAACTTTCTTCAGAAATTCCTTTGTTTTTTTTTTTTTTTTTCACTTTGAAGGAAGCAAAATCTGCAGTCTGGTTCCTGAATAACATAGGCTGACCTTTTAGGCCCGCCCATACATGCTTTCTCTTTCAGCATCAGCTATGTTGATTGTCATCCCTTGATTTCAATCATAGGATCTGAAGTTTTCCATGAAATTGGAGGCTATTCCCAGAAGTGGGGGCTCCTTCATCCATGTGGCTGAGCTGACAAAATCAAAATCAAAGGGGCCCACTATGCTCAACCTCACATTGTTGCCTTTCCATGTGGCAAGCTTCAGAAAAATAGCCCTTTCCACTTAACAAAGAGAATATGTTTTTCTTTTTATTTCTCAGAAAAAACAATGAAGAAAAGTTATTGTTCATATGAAACAATTCAATAAAATACAAGTTTTGGGTCAAACTGTATAAACTGGGCCTAAGAAAACTCAAAATGTTGTGATGATCAGATTAAATAGTTTGGGGTTGAATTTGAATTGCATCTGACAGGAATCTCCCACTTGGACCAGTTCAAAATTTATCAAATTATCATTTCAATGAAATCATTCAAAGGAACCTAATAGGTTGAGATAGTTTGATCACGTGCATAAAAGACCATTTATAACACCCATTAGAAAAAATGATCTATTACAAGTTATAAGTTAAAGGGGCTAGAATAACTAAGGGCAAATGGAAAAAGATTTGAATGAAAATAATAATAAATAATTTAAGCACCTATAACGACAAAACAGGATTAATATAGCCAACCCCATATAGATGAGAGTTGAGACAGGGTTTAAATGATGATGATGACAATGGTGATCATGATGGGCCAAGGCCCATCCCCTTAAACCCAGCCTGTGGGGAAGAAACTTTTGTCTTTGTGTAATTAAAAATGATCTTTTTTTAAAGTATTAGAATCAAAGATTAGATTGGTACAAGGAATGATAAGCTAAGAACTTGATATTATTTGATAAGTAATGTAGATACAGATATAGATTATTAAAAATGTGGATAAATCTAAAATTAATAAGATTTTTTATTACACCAAATAATGACTCTTACCTGAGAAAAATAATTTTGATTATCTGTGCATATTAAAATGTTTCTTGGGTACTATTCGTGAAATAGAAGTAACCCTGTTTGTTTCTGGGACATATTTTAACAAATCTCTCCTTGTATTCAGGTTTCTTTGTTTGTACTTGGTCTAAGCTAGCTGACTAGCTCCCCCTTTTTCTTTGCATTAGGGCCCAATCCTAGAATCTAAACCACCCAAAATATGCATCATGTTTTCAGTGGCCGAGATTCAAGCAGCTGACACCAAATGATGGGCCTAGGGACCAGCTCACCACCATCAACAAATTAATCCAACTTGCTTAATAAGGGGTATTATATTAATTAATTAGGCTGAGAGTTGAGCTCTTAAGTCTTGAGGCTCCCCCCTCTTCAGGCTTCAGCAGTAGATGACCACCCACCATTAATGGACTAGTCTATCTATGATGAAAAACTTTGGGTACGGAAGACTCAGACTGCTGCTGTACTGGTTAGCAATTTGGATTGTGGACACCCTGGAAATAGAAAGACCAGAGTAAAGCAAAACAAGGCTGAGATTCAGAACATGCAAGCACAAAAGGGTACTTTGTGGGTACCTATTTGACCCATCGTGCATCCGTGTGGACATGATAAAAGAAAGTAAGAAATGTATGCGTGTTGCCCACTTTAGCCATTACACAAGGATCCTCTCAAGTAAGCCAAACCAGAAACCACCCATTAAAATGAATGAAACCATTCTTTTATAGTTTTTCAATGATCAAATGAGTGTTATTAGGCCAAGTCTTCCTCATCAATTTTTAATTTGATTAAACTCATCTGATCCAATTATTCCACTTAGAAAGTATTAAAAAAAATGGGTCGAAAATGCATTCGACACGTGGCAAAGAATCGTTGTCATGTATCCAATGGGATGGTCTAGATTTTCCATGTCAGCCCTCCACTGTGGGCTTCAAGGTCAGCAATGACAAGAGGAGGTGAAAGAAAGGAATAGACATATATCAAATGCATGTATAAATAATCTCCTGATGTTTGCCCTTACATGATGAGAGCACACTGTCAATCATAAAACAAAGAATCCTTTTCAATATGAGAAGAATCATGGCCGACCATGGCATCCTCCTCAACGAATACATGCCCTTCTGTTTAAAGATTTTTAAAAGTACAGAGAGTTGCTAGCTTTGACATGGATGGAGGAATAAAGATTAGTAAGTTTAGTTACTTTAACTTAGGTGGAAGCTTGCATTTTTCTCCCACATAATGATGGCCGACCAGAGCACATTTTATGAAACTTAGTAACCATATAGAGTTTTTGAAATTTTCTTGGTGGGGTTGTCATGTTCATTACACGCTCAAGAAAGCCACCAAAAAGAAAACAGTCTAAAAGATATTGTGTCACATAAAGTAGGGGAGAGGTGGGTCTAGCTAGGAGGACCCGTTTCTCCAAAGAAACCCATTACATAGAACAAAGAGGGAGGGGTCGCACATTTCTCTTTCTCCCTTTCCAACCTAAGCCAAAACCAATGAGAAGATGTTAAGTTTGTCCTCAACAGTGGCTAAGGAGAGATCCATCAACATGGCCTACAATAGACCACATGGGCTTTCTAGTAAACAAAGAAGAAATTGTTAAAGAAACCCATTACATGGAACAAAGATAGGGGTCACCTCTCTCTCTCTCTCTCTCCAGCCAAAACCAATAGAAATCCATCGATATGGCCTACAATAGACCCCATGGCTTTTGTAGTAAACAAAGAAGTAATTGTTTGTGCAACTTTGGTAGAGTTGGAAGTCATAAGTAAGCTTGCGAAAATTAAACAAGAATCCATTACCTAACCTAACGAAGACTCCCTTTTAGATAAGATTGGTGGTCTCACATCGTCCTTGATTAGTGTAATCTTTGTCAAAATTTTGAGAATATATAAACTGGTGGAGAAACCGGAAAACAGAACTGAGGATTTGGAGCTTCAAACTAATTAATTAGCAATTCCAGGCTGAGTAACATTTCAAAGTTATCAAGGATTAGAGGAAAGGGATGGATTACTTCAGTGATGTTAATGGTTGTTAGTCTATTTAATCATAATCAAGACAGTAATCAATATTAGTGTCTTGTCTTGTATTTCACATGAAATTTGACTCTTCAAATTTAGGCATAATTAACTTAATGGGGCTGAAAACAGCCAAAAGAAAGATTTTATATGTAATAAAGTGGTGGATTACTTCAACTTAGGGATATAGATTCAATCATGTGAGTCAATAGGGCCCATAAAACCACCTTAACTGACTTGATTGGTATCTTGTGAATACAGGAATAATTGAACAATGTTACAAGGAGCAAGACAAAAACCCCTGGCCGATAAGAGGAACAAGGCCACATGTCTTTGAACAAAAGAACCCTAACAGATGAACATTCCTCAACAGTAAGAACCAACTCCCTTGCCACAAAAGAAAAAAAAAAACACACAGACAGATTCTCTTCAATTTGTTTCAGCTGAGGAATTATTAATAAAATCTGATTTTTGTGGACCCACTTTACAATTGATGAAATTATCTTGGACATCCAATCCAAAACAATAAATAAGATCAGATGGTTAATATTATCTGACCTGAAAACTGTAGCTGAAAACTGAATCTCAGTTTTATCAGATGCAGGACTCAAGTAGCAAAGAGTGCAGTTGGGTATATTGGAAGTGAGCTACTGCTCAAGCATTCTGCAAGAGATTAGCTCAGTCCAGATGCTTATGTGGGCCCGGTTGAAAAATGTAACCAAAGTGTAAAAGCAGGTTTTGCAGGGCCTCAAGGGGATTGAACTCATTGAAGGGTCAGGTCAAGGGTTGAGTCCTCATGCTGGGGGCCTGGGGCAATCTTAGCAGTTTATTCTGTAGATATTGAGAGATTTAGGTTGATATAAGGCATTTAAGGTCCTTTCACCCACATGAAGCAGACCATGTCAATGTGGCATTATAGATTATGCAGTAGCCTAGTAGGCTTATTAATGAGAGAGAGATGTAAATCAGAAAATAACAAAAGTAATCACGGGTATTTGGGTTGTTAAATACTCACTTAAACAATTAGAATGATAGCATTGATACCTTAGAATCTCTTATTTGATGGATTTAAAAAACTGTGGGACATGGAAACCTATTAGAAAAGTCTTTGTCAGTCTACAAGTGAAAATTTTCTGGGTTTGTCATAATCATTACACTGATTTAATAACCCAACCTACTACAAGTGTTTTAGGAAGATGTAGTAACTGATTATCTATCTAAATGCCTTCTTTAGGATTTGGATGAGCTCTGATGGATACTTTCTCTGGGGAGGGACAAATCAGGTCCTTCTCAGGCCAAAACTACTGGGTTTGGACCTTTTTACTTGAGGGATATTGTTAAAGTACAGATTACAGAAGTCTTCTGTCTCAATTCACAAAGCCCACATTCTCATTCATAGAAGTAGAACCTCAATCAACCCATAAACCCCTCCCCCTAAGAAATCCAAATCTAGTGATTTTAGGCTAAGGAGGACAGTCTGTGTTGTAGTTTGGACTTTGGAAAGAGGAAAAGTGGCCATAGAGTTAATCATCTATTAGCCATTAATCTAATTCAATATAGTTTTGTTGTAACGAAACCCAACACAGTTTGTTTCATCAAAATGAAAGCCTAAATAAAATAAGGCCACAAAATGATTTAAGAAAACCTAACCAAATGAGTGTAAAGGAATTCTTTTTCCTTGATTCGAGGGAATTGTGGCTTTGGCCCCTAGTGGAGACTTGGAACCCCGTAGGCCAAGTACAAATACAAGGCTCAAGGAGACTAGCTAGCAGGCACATAACAAGTGGCAACATTTGGATCTATTGTGGGTCCCACTGGCTAGATGGGAATCCTTCCCCTAGTTGGGCCAATGGGCCGTGCAGGTTAGGTTGTTATTGAGCATAGCTTAACCAACTGTTTCTAGCTGGCATCTTTTCGGTATCAATTAAAATTTGGATTGTGATTTGTGAAGCAAAAGCTCTGCTTCAAGCCCAACTCACATTTATGATCTCAAGCATAGCATGTGCTTTCCCCCCAAGAAAATAAATGGTGGAACCAACTGTTGAAACATCAAAGAAATGGAATCAAGTTCTTAGATATGTCTCCTCCATTTCATGCAACTACTAGAGTAACCAAAGATTAAGACTCTCTCTCTCTCTCTAGTTAAGCAACTCAAACCCTTATTAAGAGAAGGGAATTGGGTATTCAAATGTCCTATTCTTGAGTAGTACTTTTATTACATTATCTCTTCTCATCATCAGAAACAGGGGTGCCCAAATCACTACCTAAAAGACAGGGAATTTCGTATTTGGATTTTGGAATCTTCTACTTTAGGTTTTTTGTCAGTTACTGATGGCAAAGGGAAGAAACAAAAATGAGTGGAGAATCCTCTGTCAAGAATATTTGTTCTGTTTTGGTAAACTGAACACCCTCTTACCCTCCAACTCCAAGGAATGAAGTTGGATTGGCCAGACTACACAAATAAAGGAATCAAATTCCAATTCCCTCAAGGCATAAGCAAAAGCACAACTCACCACCAAGAAAGCTCAAGGCATTATGGGTTCTCTCTTTTCCTTTGGTTTTTTGCTTCAACTTATTGCTATCTTTTAGTAGGTTAATTATTGAAGAATTTTCAATCAGTAACGCCTAATTGAATAAAACAAGCAAATCCTTGAGTTCATGACCTGCTTAACTAAACCAAACCCCACCAAATTCCAAACAAATCCCAATTAGAAGGAACAAACTCAGACCCAAAAACTCAATCTGAAGGAACAAATTTACATCTCACTTAACTACAAGGAACAAAATAACACCCCATTTGTCTAATACATTACAACTAAAAAGCCATTTGAGATCTCTATGATCAGAGATCAGACCTCTGTTTTTTTATATATTTCGTTTTAATGCAAACACGTGCCGCTGCCAACTAATTATTTGAAAAAAAAAACTGTTAGAAACAACAACGATAGCAATATTAAAAATAGAAATATTGGGATTATAAAGCAATAAAGCAAGAATTAAATGGCCTTAAAAAACTAAGGTAACGGACCCCCACCCCTCACACAGTACACCATGGAGACCCTTGGATTAATAGCGAGACCCATGTGACGGCCCCACAACTTTACTTTGACATTTTTGCCCTCGTATGTCCTACAACAACACACGTATAAATTCAATATATTTATTATACGCATAATTTAGTAAATCGGGAAGGATCATTCCAATGCTTATTTGACAGTTTTGCCCTCATATATCCTATCACCTCACACGTGTAAATTCAATATATTCAATATACGAATATTTTAGTAAATTTAATATACGGCTCCGGAGGATCGGGTTTACCCTAATGCCGTATAGCCCGTATGGATACAAATGGTAAAATCCCAAAATCCGTTTCCCAAACGAAAAAAACCCGCTCCAGGCCTCCATCCCAATTTGACATTTCTGCCCTCGTGCGTCCTGCCACCTCACACGTGTACATTCCCTCCTTTGTTCTAGAACGAAAGCCTACTCTTTAACCAACTCACCGGAACTAAAAAGCCCCAAAATTGGGAATCATTGTAGCATACCCTCAACTCCTCACACCTATCATACACCGAATCCGTCCAATGATTTAAGATCATAATTTTAGCCAATCCGCGTCATCATAACGGTTCAATCAGTTAAGCAGGTCCGATCAGACGGTTTAGACAGTCAGTCATGGGTCCCACTATCATAGGTGGCGCCACCTAGAAGCCCAGTTGTAGAATAAGTTCCAATGGTGACGGGACTAGCGAACATTTGCCATTAAAATACTTTTATTATGGAAAAGCCAGAAAAAACAGAAAAAGAAAATAAATAGAAACCCAGTAACGAGAGAGACCTCAAATCAAAACCACCTCCTTTCCTTCCCTCCCTTCTCTGAGAGAGTCTTTCTACATCTTCATCGTCGCTCGAGTCTCTCTCCATCGCTGTCGCAATGGAGACAAGTCCGCCGGAGCTGGACCTCGACAAGTTGAGAGCGATAAGGGTAGTGGGCAGAGGAGCCATGGGCACCGTCTTCTTAGCTTACGAAAAGGAAGCAGACCCGTCTGCGCACCACCCTTTCGCGCTCAAAGTCGTGGAGAAATGCAGCTTCCACTGCAAATTCGACGCTGATCGACGTGCCCGTTGGGAGGTTTCAGTTCTTTCCCGTCTCAACCACCCTTTCCTTCCAACCCTCCTCGGCAGCCTCGAGACGGGCGAGTTCTTAGCTTGGGCTGTCCCTTACTGTCCCGGCGGTGACCTCAATGTGCTCCGCTACCACCAGACCGACCGCGTGTTCTCACCCACCGTCATACGCTTCTACGTCGCCGAAATCGTATGCGCTCTGGAGCATCTCCATGGTATGAATATCGTATACCGCGACCTCAAGCCCGAGAACGTACTGATACAGCAATCCGGCCATGTCACCCTCACCGACTTCGACCTCTCCCGGACTCTAAACCCCAGAAAGCCGAAGCCAACAAACACGCCAGATTTCGTGGAGGTGGTGGTTCCTGATGCTAGGCCCAAGCATCGACGGAATTTGACTCGCCTCGTGTCTGTAATGACAGAGAAAGGGTTGAAGAAAGTAAGGTCAGCCCGTGTTTCTCCGGTGAGCCGCCGGAAACCAAGCTTCTCTAATGGAGAACGGTCCAACTCGTTCGTGGGCACAGAAGAGTACGTATCGCCCGAGGTCGTAAGAGGTGACGGGCACGAGTTCGCCGTCGATTGGTGGGCACTCGGGATTTTGACGTACGAGATGATGTATGGGAAAACCCCATTTCGGGGGAAGAACCGAAAGGAAACGTTTCGTAACGTACTGATGAAATCCCCTGAGTTCATCGGCAGACGAACAGCTCTAACGGATTTGATCAGACGGTTGCTAGAGAAAGACCCTACTCGACGTTTAGGATATAACAGGGGTGCGGTGGAGATCAAAGAGCATGCCTTCTTTCGCGGGTTAAGGTGGGACCTGCTAACGGAGGTGTCACGGCCACCGTTTCTGGCGTTAATGGAGGAGGACGAGGAGGACGAGGACTCACGACCGGAGCAAATGCCGGCGACCACCATTGACATTAGGGATTACTTCCGGAACCTAAGAGCGCCACGGTCAGTGCCTCCGTCGCCATCGTCGGAGTGCCGGAAAGAAGCGTCGTTGGCCGAGTTCTAACCCCTACAAGTGTAAAAGTTAGTTATCTTCTCCGGTTTGTACATAGAACAAGAAAAAGAGCAAACTGAGCAAGTACAACCCCCCCCCCCCCCCCCCCACCTCCACCACGGCCACGACTCACGAACGCGAGTAATTGATGTTAGGGAGAGTTTGGCTTTGGCTGTGTTAATGTTGCATTAAAAAAGCTCTCTTTGTACTTTTTTACTTTTTAGTTTTAATCCTCCTCTAACTCTTTTAACTCCTACCGTCTGTCTTAATCACAACCACATATCCGGAATATTATACGTTGTGTAATCACCACTAATTACACTCATAAGTGGGACCCACAGTGGGACGTTACGAAATGTTCCAGATGTGTGCGATATATTTTCGATCTACCTGTACGCATCTAACATTTTGCATGGATACATGCAGCGTATGCCACGTGTATCTGGTATCTGCCCCAGGCTTAGAAGTTAGAACAAGAGGGTCGTACCGCTGGCACTTTCTTTGAGCTCTGGGGTAAGGCTACAGTGAGACACGGGGTAGGACAGCTTAGGGTGGGTGAAATAGAGAAGAGAAGAGAACTTTTAGAACTACGTAGTACGTACTACTCTGAATTCAGGGCTAGGTAGAGGCGATCTGGCGCTTAGCGATACACCAAAACTGGGTGGAGCCCAGCTCATGCCTGACGATCGGCAGCTTTATCGAACGGTAAAAAGGTGGCAACGCACACTTACATCTTAATCCTATCTTACCTTTAACGGCAAAAGAGGTCGTCCCCACACCCCCACATTTCACGCGCAGGCAGGACGGTAAGTCCCCCTTTTTAATCCACCGAGAGTCCGGGACCATCTTCACATAAGCTCGACCCTCATCAGAAGACGCCTCAGTGTAACTTTTGATCTTGCACCGTTGGATCCTGGCCCACTGTGGAGCGTCCATTTGGAATCGCTCCTCAGCCATGCACACGTAAAATGCAAGCCGTTGGATGAGGGAATAATGACGCTATTATGGGACATATATGGCATCATAATTCCACATCCAACAGCGCATGATTTCTCTCCCTGGGGCTGGTCCCACCGCACCAGTTCCGGTTCCATACTTCCATTCCGCCAAAGGAAAGAAAGGTAGGAAAAGTAGTAAATCGAGAAATGATCCAATGAGGCGACCGGCTCAGACCAAAGTTTAAAACAACTAAGACTGAACTGATGAGTTATTTTCTCCGTGCAGTGCAGACTGTGCAAACGCAGCAGCGCCACGCCAAATGATTTAAATCAATTCAACCGGGCAAGCAACCTGAACCAGTGTTGTCAGACCCGGATCGGATGGTCAAACCGTTAAACCGGTGACTCAGAGGGCCCACTTTTGCATGCCAATCAAATGGTTAAGATCGAGGCAATCATGTGGCCGGGAGGGACCCATTCAGAGCTTACTGAAGCACAGACCATAACGACTTTCAGCAGTTCTACACTTCTACTCCCAAGGTCCAAAAGGGGGAGACTGTTTTTAGTCCCTAGTGCCAACGGATTCGTTGCATAAAATAAAATATGTGGAGGCCCCCATCTGATGACTGGTCTCATTCCAACGCGAATTCGCCAGTTTTCTCCAGCAGAGAAAAGAGAGAGAGTCTCTGAGCATCGAAAAATTCTGGCTAAACCAGGGAATAGAATCAGGGAATCGGGTATTATATCTCAGTGATTGATGATTGTCAAAGAATTACATCTCTCGTGACTCCGCTTTGCCACTGTTTGATGATGCCCCACAGCCGCTACCAACCAAAAGCTTCTGTTGTCTTCCTCCTTACTGTTGCAAGTGTGAAGCAATGTATTGGGCCTTGAAACCTCACAGCAGAGCAGACAACTTGAATCTGATTAAGGCATAAGACCCAAAGGGAAGGCTGGGCCTTGGCGCCTTGCATTTCCCTGATAGGTAACAACAGACGTCCCCACTAGCCTGTGTCTGCATTCATATCTTGCTAGTTGCTCCTCCTTTTATGACACCCACCCTCTCTCATTTCATCTAATATCCCTCCCAATTTCCCCTGATTTCAGAGGTACAAAAAAGGGGGTTAAAAGGTACCCATGTGCATTTCTTCCTCCCTGCACATATTCGGCTAATTCCGGCCACGTAGCGAAAGCCAGTCGTGTATACACTCCCCTGGAAGGGGTGGTCCACCATGTTATGGTTTGCTGAATCTCCGACGTCTTGTGTATGTCGATGACCCCCTAACACTGTTGAGCTTGTTCCACCATCAATTCTGCCTCTTCCCCAGTAGCTACATACAACAACTAGGTGCTTCCACAATTAAAGCCAAAAGCCAACCGGATGGATGGACTAGAGATCATCACACGCATCACCAGACAAGAACCATTCTTAACTGCCCTACCACCACGCTTGCTTCCGCAATGCAATGCTCCCATTTGACAACCTATGCTTGGAACCTTGACTTGACATTTACGTAACCGAAACCTGATCCCACTGCAATTATCGCATACTGAATTAATTAATGCCATTGAATAAACTACGACCAAGAACAGAGATCGATCCTAGCAAACAAGTCGCACATCATTAGTTGGATTTCTACTTAGGGGGTACTTAAAAAAGATTGATAAGTAAATAACCATATCTTAAATATTCTAGGCACCGTTGGATTAGTCAAAGGCGTCCAGCAAAATCAATATTCTGCCGGGGAACAGTTCTCATTCAGCACTGGAATTTCAGCAACCAATTTACATGAAAATCAGAAAATGTACTGCATATTTGCATGTTAAATATCACGAGGCCCAACATCATTTCATTCCAGGTGTGTTCTAGTTGGGTTCCCCCTGCCTTTGAACAAACTGACAACTCAAAATTAACTGATAGATACAAATTCAAGAGCAGGGAACACTAGCATTTACTTAGCAGGGTTCGTAATTAAAGGGATTATTAGATATAGATTAAGCCCCATCTGGCTGGACGAAGGGATTGGCTATCTCGTCTGTACCATCTGTTGGGGATACAAGCATCACCGCTGTTCCCCTACATACCTGCAATAAATTTAGCAGTCAGTGCAGTAATTGATGACAAAATCCTTGCTAACATGAATTCTCCATTCATTGTGTTCGTGTGTCTGAGTATGGAAATGAGCAACCATAGGGATGTGTTTAAAGTTTTTATTTATTTTTTGATATCTGGATAAGTTTTAGTGACTGCTTTGCTTCAGGGAAGGCTGAAAACTGAATGCTGTCTGAGTTCCCAAGAAACCACATTTCTGCTTTCTTTCACAATATACATTTCAGATATGACTGAAATGCCATCTGATTAATAAAGTCTTATAGAAATAGTTGATAACTAATGCTCTTCACTGAACTACTCCTTAATGGTGGGTTTTCTGTAATGTTGCATAGGAGTGGCAGGGAAAAATATTTTATTTGAATAGGAAAGTTAAAAGGTCATTACCCTTTTTGGCACAAAGTGGCCACTCTTAGAATTAAACATACACTTGACATTTTTTTCTTTAAATAGTAAAACATCCCTCCTGAATCTTACTTCCTCTCTTATTCCCTCACTATCTTCCTTTGTTCATTGGTATTTCCGTTATTAAGTATTTATAATCCTTAAACAGAACATCCCTCCCAAATCCTTAAACATCTCTCTCTTGCTTTTTTGCATATTTTTAGATTTTTTCATCATTAACAAAAAATATTACTTCTTCACACTTATTTTTGTCTTACATAATGAATATATAATATTAGAAATATGCTAATTTTTTCTGTAAAAGTTCTGTATTTTCTCATATTTGTTTAAATTTTATCTATTTATTATATTTTTATTATTTAATTATGACATCCATAGGTTGATCTATTTGACCCAAATGGTTGAACCACTAACCCAACGCAGCAACACCTAGACAGAAATATGGTCCCATTCCAGATTGGTCTTAAAAATACTGCTAGGAAGGGTTTTTTTCATGTGATACAAGTCTCCCCCTCCTTTCCCACTTTTTAACACCAAAATGGTGTGATTCCACTAAAGAATTGAGAAATGTAATCCTAGCTTTTTCCCAAGTCATCTCATGGCATAACACAAACCAAACATGGGAAGGGAAGAATATTCAAGAGTAATCCTTGTTCTCTTCCCATCCCACAAACCAAACAAAGACTAAGTTTTATGCAGCATTTTTGATGGCTAAGTTTAAGCCAAGTCTAGAAAAAGCAAGCTGAGGGTAAGTTGAAGTCAAACAACCATGCCGCTTTGTCATCCGCTTCCAGTTTGATAATAATTCCTTCAGACTTTATTGATAGAAAAAAAAAATTAACTTCAGACTTTTTAGTTACTTCCAGCTAAACAAGCAAAAGTCTTTGTGGTTTGCCATCATTTTTAACTTGTGGGTCTGTCTGGTTGTAGATTCTATGGGCTTTGGTTCATTGATAATTGGCAATCCCATGGGTCCCGATTCACTAACAGCAAACAGAATCACACACTAAACATGTGGGTAATTTGAACCAACGTGTGAATAATTGGAAAAAGGAAGGGGTTTTCTAAAGCACTTTCTGTCAAAGCTAAAATATCTAATGGAGGGGAAAAAACAACCACCAACATTTCCTACAAGGGAAAACATTCAAGAGCCAATGGCTCTACAAAAGGAAATTTGGTTTGATCTAACATTAAGGAATCCAAAATCTTCAGCATGGTACTACAAGAAAGGGGCTGAAGTTGTTTTCGAAGAGTGTTTCCCAGTTCTTGACCAGTCTATGATTGATGTTCTACAAGATGGCATAATGTAGTGGAGCAATGAAACTAAAGTTAAAGTTGCAGACAAGGCTTCAAACCAAGATGTGAATATGTCGATAACCACTATGAAGATTTACCAAGTAATGGAACAATCGATATTAACCTAAAAAAGGTGATGAATCAATTAAAAAGGAAAAAGAAGTTTTAGATCTACAAGGAAAAAGACTCAAATCAACAAAATAATGGATATGGAGTAAATTGTCATTTAGGAGTGCATTGTTTTGAATATCTTTTCCTGGTTATGTTACAGCCACAGTTTATATTGAACTTTCCCATGAACCATTTTTGAAACTCCTAGCATCACTCTTCAACCAAACTTAGGAAGCAAGCCAGTTTTCATCAGGCAGGGATCAGATACCAACAAAACTCTACCAACCCGTCCCAACAATCCACTGTAGCCCCACTTTGGGAACATCTCCCTTGTCATTCATGGGAAGATGTTCCCGCAGCTGCAATGGCTGGCTGGGACATTGTTGGCACCCTGTGTTGGTAGCAGATCCAAACTCACTTTCATCCTTAAAAGTTCTTTAAAACTTGAGGATGAATTCTTACCATCCAGGGATGAATTATGTGGTGCTAGAGGCTAAGGGCCTGTAGCTCTCATGAATCAAGACCAGCCAGCAATTAGGTATTCACAAATCCAATATGAACCTAGGCCCATTCACTGGGCCCACAAAGTTGCTCCACCAAGCCTTAAGCCTAATAACAAGTCAATGATTGGAGTTAAGTTCCAAAAAAATGGGCTAATTTCTAAAAGCCCAATAGGTTAGATATCAATTCAAATGGACCCACACAATATGGATTTAATTCTCTCGATCAAATCTTCGATTGGATTTCAGTACATGCTGAACCATTGTTCTAAAAGGCTTAAGCCTTGAAGTGTGAGCCGTATGCCAAGAGGCAAGGCGCACAGATTTTGCCTCAAGGCTTAAGCCTCACAATTTTGATGTGAGATGTGAGGCTTAAGCCTTTGTTAGAATGAGGTGTAAGCCTCAAGCCTCAAGGCGTGAGGTGTATCCTGAGGCATAAAAAAAGCATAAGGCTCAAGTATCAATGATTACTTAGTGAATTAATGCAAAAAAATATACATTTTTATAATCTAAAACTTAAAGAAAAACATTTTAATAATTATAGGCCAAATAAAAAATAAAAGAGAAAAACCAATAAGGCAAATCAAATTCTATTAGTTTTTCAGGATGTTTTAAGAGAGTTAAATGCAAAAAAGGACTAATCAAGCTCTTAGTTTCTTTTAGATAAATTAAGTGAGATTTTTCTTATATACTAAATGTAATGTCCCAATTTTGTTATTTTTCTCATTTTATCAAATCAACTAAGTTGTTTCCATTCTTCTAAATTGGTTTTTTACATGAAATGTAAAATGTTTATAATTGTTAGTTTATTAGTTATTATTTTATTTAATTCTTAAATGCTGAAAATTATTGCTTATAAACTTCTAGTTTATGGATTTGTGTACTTTATATCATTTTAATTTGGCATATTATATGTTATTTTCATCATTTTACAAACTTTAATTATTTTTTCCCTTAAACTTTGTGGCTTACGCCTTGAGGCTTATGCCTCACCTTTTTGGGCCATTACGCCACAACCATGCCTTTAGCCTTTTAAAACCTTGTGCTGAACAAAGACATTAAATTGGCATGAACTTTAAAATAACATTAAGGTGACTTGGACCTGTGACCTATTTCTTAGATATGATGATATGCTACCATTGATCTATTACATTGTTTGTGTTTATTCTGTGTTTATTCTGTGTCATTAATATTTATATTGATTAGATACAGATAATTTTGAATAAAATGTAAATTAGGAGACTTGAACCCTAGTCACTTAGTATCAAAAGTTAAGAAATAGACCATCTAACCACTGCTTACATATGTTATAAAATACAATATATAGTACAGGTATTACCAATACAGGCTTCCCAAAGAGAGGTGAGGTGCAAATTCTCTCAATCAGCAAAAAAAGCAAAAACAATTACGTCCGCACCTAATACATTCATGCCCTAGTAACCCCTTGCTTAGCTAGAGTATCAGCAAAAGCATTGGCTGTCCTCACCCACTGAATTCTCAAGGCCATGTTTCTCCTTTCTCGTAAGCCATTTAAATTTCATCATCTCATTTCTGTAACCCCAAATTACAGCTTTCGGTTCCTTTAACCATCCCACCACTACCACCTTAGAATCACATTCAATTACCAACTTCTCCAAGTTCGATTCACTTGCAATTTGCATTCCCTGTAATATTGCAAACAACTCAGATCTATTAGAGTCTCCCACCCCCATCGGGCCTAGAAAGTGGCAATGATATGTCCTTCCTAATTCCTCAAAACTCCCCCTGGAGTTGGGGGAGGGACAGATGTATGCAACCTTACCCCCTGCACATAAGAGAGGCTATTTCCAAGATTTGAACCCTGGTCACCCAGGTTGCAATGGAGCAACCCAACCATTATGGTTAGACTGTTTGACCCACAGGCATTCAAACTGTTTGACCCATGGCCCTGCATACATTCTAGTTTTGTGTCCAATATGAGTCTTACAACATTGTAAGAAACCTATCAAGCTTACAACAAACCAGGTTTTTATCTTTCTTGTTCCTAATCTGACCTTGTAGAGTGTGCATTCTGGAGAAAAATGTGTTTGGGTTGTATTAGAGTTGTTCATGGGCCGGGTAGCCCGACGGCCAGCCTGGCCTAGCACGATCTAAGTTGGGCTTGGACAGGATTTCAGGCCCCTGGGCTCGGGCTCGGGCTCAGGCCTAAAACACCGGGCCCGACCTTTTTTTAAGCCAGGCTCAGGCTTTCTCAAAAAAGTCGAGCCAGAGCCCGACTTGATAATGTATTATATAATAAAAATATATTTTATATAGTAAATATTCATATACATAATATTTTTTTCGTTATTATTCTTCTCTTTTTTCAAGTAATAGTGAGATCTTTCATTATTTTTTAGGTTTTGAGGTCTTCTAATATAAACAACAGTTTTTATAGAATAAAAAAGAAAAAAATCTTTTTCCAATTTTCTAGTTAGAGTCGGGCTTGGGCCTAGGATTCAGGCTTGGTCTCAAGACCTAGGCCCGATAGTCGGGCCGGGCTCAGGCTTGAGTATATTTTGTTAATATAGAGACAAAGCCCAGCCCAAACCTGGCCTGACCCGGTCCATGAACAGGTCTAGGTTGTATCTATCTCCAAACCTAAATTAAAATTCCTGAAACCCTTGACAATTCTTTTCCCACCTTTGTTTATAAAATTTCACAAAACCTCCAAAGTGGGCTTCTGCCAGGCTGGACATTTGGACACTTGTACATCACTCAACACCAAAAGAAAATCATCTGCCACTGCTCAACATAGCAATTGTTCAATTCCAAATTATTTGCCAACCCCAACACCAAAAATAGAGACCCAAAGCCCCCAACACCTTTTTTTCTGAAAAGGTAATGTACAATGCGAGTGTAGAAAAAGAACTTTCACAGCAAGGCTTTAATTAGTCACAAATAATTTTCAGAAGAAAATAATTGTAGGATGTTTTCTCCTGAATTATTTGTAGACTACCAACCAAGAATATAGCATACAACACATCTTTTTTGCCACCATCTCTTCCAAACAAACTTTGTTTTAGAAAATGCTTATATTTCTTTGACCCCAAAGCACCTTTCCCAATTTCTTTGTATCCAACTCTCTCTTTCTCTCCCAAATGATGAAGATCTGCGTCATTCTTATAATGGCGTCCAACCAATTTCCTCTACTTGTCACTGTCTGACCCCCATATGCTCCAAACTGATCTAGATTACCAAGGGACTCCCCAAACTTTGCTTTAAATAAAATGTCATGCTACTCGGTGATGAAAAGCATAAATAAGTAATCAGATATTCTCTAGATATGTTTTTGCCACATAAAACAACTCTAGGGGTATTGATGAGCTTTAGAAAATGCTTATATTTCTTTGACCCCAAAGCACCTTTCCCAATTTCTTTGTATCCAGCTCTCTCTTTCTCTCCCAAATGATGAAGATCTGTGCCATTCTTATAATGGCATCCGACCAATTTCCTCTACTTGTCACTGTCTGACCCCCATATGCTCCAAACTGATCTAGATTACCAAGGGATTCCCCAAACTTTGATTTAAATAAAATGTCATGCTACTCGGTGATGAAAAGCATAAATAAGTAATCAGATATTCTCTAGAGATGTTTTTGCCACATAAAACAACTCTAGGGGTATTGATGAGCTTCATCACCTCCTCACTTCCATTCCCAAAAGCTCCTTCTAAAACTAAAATCCCAAATAGTCCAAAAGATGGTTGAGAATGTATAGATACTTGAATGCAGGTCATCATCACCATCATTGTCATCCAAGCCTTACTCCAACTATATGGGATCAACTACACGAATCCTATTTTGCCATTTTGTTCTCTTTAAAGCCATATCCATTCTTAAATTATTTTTTTTATCAGAAACGATAACTTTCACTAGAGATAAATTAAAATGAAATACAGAATTCAACCCTTATCAGAAAAGGTTGATCCAATAAACATCAAACATTACAGCACTGCCCAATAAAGACTCTCCCTTACAGTCCCTTGTTTTGCTAGGGCGTCGGCAAAACCATTTGCTGATCTCCTTACCCACTTGAACCAAACACCCACCTCCCTTGTTATGCTAAGAATTTCCCTTATCATTTGTCTATATTGCCAAATTCCCAGCTTCCCTGATTGCATCCACCCAATTACCAACTTGGAGTCTCCCTCTATCTCAATCTGTTGTAGCCCCAATTGTTTGCCCAGTTTTAAACCTTGATGTAGTGCCAAGATTTCCGCTCTTAAGGAATCTCCAACTCCTATTGGACCTGAAAACAAAGCCATTATCTTGCCTTCATTATCTCTAAAAACACCTCCTATACCAGATGGGCCTAGATTACCTATAGAGCTTCCATCAAAGTTCAATTTCACCCTTTGTTGTGAAGGTGGGGACCAAACTTCCTGTATCATAGCTTTGGAAGTAGTAGTAGATGCCACAGTACCCCAACTTCTATAAATGTCTTCAATTGAGAAATCCTTAAAAAGATCACAAGATTTCAACCAATGACTAACCTTAGTAGTTATTCCTTCCACAACCTCTTCCTTCGATCTACAATTGCCTTTGAAGATCCTATTGTTTTTTTCCTCCCACATTGACCACAATACAATAGCTCTAGTGGCTCTCCACATAATCCTTCCACAAACCGTTGGTTGCTTGTAAAATGCTGGATCAAAGAGGTTCACCACGCTCAAGGAGGGAGTCCACCTACAGCCAAAGAGAGAAGAGAACAAAGACCAAATAAAGAACACAAAGGGACATGAGATTAGTAAATGTGAAATTGTTCCACCAGAGCCCAAACAGAGGCAACAAACATGGGGGGAGAGGCACATATTTGGCCTCTTTTTCCACAATAAATCCAAGGTGTTGATTTTTTGGAGTACCACTTCCCAACAAAAGGCCTGAATTTTAGGGGGTACAGGGCTACCCCACACCTCCTTTGAAGGAAGGTTCCCTATAAGGTTAGAGGTCTGAAGCAAAACGTTATAGAAAGAAGAGCAATTGAAGAAACCAAAGGGGGAAGGTTTCCAACTGAGTGATCAAATCATCAACCATCCCCATTTCAGAATCCCTTAGACCTCTCCTCAAGCCCAAATCCCAGGAGTTATCAACAAACACTAAAGAGATCACTTTCCTTTTGTTTTCAAACAAGGAGTAAATAGAAGGAAATCTATCTCTAAGGAAGTTTTCACCAACCCAAACATCTTCCCAAAACAAGACTTTATTTTCAGCGCAAACATCATATTTGAAATAAGGAAGCATAAGAAGCAAAATACATTGAATAGCTTCAAAGGAGAACACTGAGAAGCCCTAGGGTCAAGTCCTACATCCCAGCCGTTATCTGCCAATCTATGAACACTAACAATCACTCTAGACCAAAGTTTGTCATGTTCCATCGGTAGTCTCCAAATCGATTTCCCCAGCCAAGCCGTGTTTCTAAATCTTATATTTCCTAGCCCAAGGCCTCCATCATCCCTACTCCTAGAAACCACTTCCCACTTCACTTAGTGATCCTTCTAAGTATCCCCTGGTTCCCATAAGAAATCCCCCATTATCTTCTCTAATTGGTTAGCTACTTTCATTGGTACTCTAAAGGCAGACATGAAATAAACTGGTAGGTTGGCTAAGGTTGACTTGATTAAGGTTATCCTACCCCCTAAAGAGATGTAATTCCTCTTCCAATTTGCTAACCTCTTGGAGAATCTTTCAATTACAGGGTACCAAAAACTCTCAACCATTGGGTTCCCTCCCAATGGTAGGCCCCAAATATTGTAAAGGCCAGCCCCCCACTTCACACCCCAAAATCCTAGCTAGGGAATCCACCTCCTCTCCCCCTAAATTAAGCCCTACCACACAACTTTTTCCCCACTTCAATTTAAGATTGGACTTCCTTTCAAATTGAAGCCGACACTTTAAGTTCCATAATTCCCCTTCCTCCCCGTCACAAAACAAGATGAAGTCATATGCAAATTGTAAGTGTGTGACCACCACCTCCTCCCTACCAATCCTCCAACCTCTTATCAAATTGTTAGCATCGGTCCTCGAAATCATGGCACTCAACACATCAGCTACTAGGGTAAAGAGGAATGGGAACAATGGATTTCCTTGCCTAATACTCCTCCTTGCAGGAAAGAAACCCCTAGCTACACCATTCAACAATATTGAGAAATGACATGAAGAAATGCATCCCTTTACCCAAATGCACCATCTCTCCCCAAACCCTCTCCGCTTGAGAACCTCTAGTAAAAATCCCAGTCCACCATTTCATATGCCCTTTCAAGATCTAATTTGCAAACCAACCCCTTTTCCTTTCTCCTCCTCTTCACCTCAACACATTCATTGGCAATAAGTATTTGATCTACAATTTGTCTTCCTTCTACAAAGGCCCTTGATACGGTGAGATTAGAGACGGAAGAATCTTTTTTAATATTAGCGCTAGGACCTTAGAGATGATCTTATACATGCTTCCCGCCAAGCTTATAGATCTGAAATCCTTTGGTTGGAGAGCATCCTTCTTCTTACAAACCAAGGCAATAAAAGTTGCATTTGCTCCCGAGTTAAATTTGCCTCTCTCATAGAACTCTTCAAAAACTCCAACAAATCCTCTCTAATTATCTCCCAACAATCTTGATAGAAGGCCATTGAAAAACCATCAGGCCCAGGAGCTTTAGCTCGATCCATGGAGAAGATTGCATTTCTCACTTCTTGGGCCTCAAATCTTTTTTCCAAAGATTCCAATAAGACACTACCTTCCACCCTCCACTCCAAGTCCTTTAAGCTCTCACTAGGTCTCCCTGGGTTGTCATACACTAATTTGAAGTGATTAACCAAAGCTTGAGCTATATCATCTTCCTTTATCAGCAATTACCCATCCCACTCCAATTTTGAAACAAAATTCTTCCTTCTCCTCCCATTTACCAACAAATGAAAAAACCTTGTATTGATGTCCCCTTCTTTTAGCCATTTGCACCTGGATTTTTGCCTCCAACTTATCTCCTCCTTCCTAAGAAGATCTTCCAATTCCTGTTTCAAATTCCATCTTTCCACCCTACCCTCTTCCCCCAACCTTCTTTCAGTTTCTAGTCCATCTAGCTCCTGCACTCTCTGACTGATTTCCACTTTCCTTTTCTCTAATCTACCAAAAACCCCTTTATTCCAAATCTTGAGTCTAGCTTTCAAGAGTTGTAGTTTCTTGTAAAACCTATACCCCTTCCATCGGAATTCCACTTGGTCCACTTCCCACCATTCTTTTACCTTAGCTAGAAACTCTGGGTGAAGTAACCACATGTTTTCAAACCTAAAAAGGCACAAGCCTCCATTTAGTCTTTCTTAAGACAACCTGATTGGGCAATGATCTGAAATAGGTCTCGGCAATGCTGTAACACCTAAAATCCCCCATTCACCTTCCCAATCCACTGTAAAGAGGAACCTATCCAATCGACAACAGGTAGAGTTTTCTTGGAAGTTTGACCAGGTAAAATTTGCTTGCTGAAGAGGAAGGTCCCGCAATGCAAAATTCTCCACAAAGAGATTAAACTTCCTCATGCTAGATGTAATCCTATGACTAGGGTTATTGGACTCGTTCAAGAATCTTATTAGGCTGAAATCCCCACCCAAACACCAAGGGCCATCCCACAAACCCCTAATGGCTACTAGTACTTACAGAAACCTTCCCTTTCCTTGTAAGAGGTGGGACCATAGACATTAGTTAGCACCCAAGCCCACCCATCTACATTTCTCTTCAATTTTATTGACACCGAGAAGCTCCCAATTAATTCTTCTTCACACTCCTAGTCTTCATTTCTCCACAAAGTAATAATTCCCCTTGAAGCTCCCCACAATTGTACAAAGGCCCAACTCAAATTTCTTGTTGACCATATGCTCCTCACCCATTTCTTGTCCACTTCAGTCAATTTTGATTTTTGTATTAAGACCACATCTGGCTTTTCTCTTCTCAAGAAGTCTTTGATCACTCACCTTTTCTTTGAACTCCCCAAGCCTCTTACGTTCCAGCTTATTAACTTCATGGACAAACATTTCAGGTAGCCCCAACCACCCTCTATACTCCTTTTTTCCATCCTTCCTACCCGTACTCGCTTTATCATAAACCACCCCACTCTTCAACCTCTCCACCTCACTCAGCTTTTTTTTCCTCTTCTTAGAAAGCTCTCCTACCTTCTTACTAGACTCTTCCACCTTCTCATTTCCCTCTTGTTTCTTACCTGACCCCTTCTTCTTTTTCCATTGTCCTTTTGATTTTCCACTATATCCACTTTTCTCCACTATATTGGGAAATTGAATAATCTCCTCCTCAAACCCTACCCTCTTTCACATTCAGCTCCTCTTCCATTCTGATTCTAAATGGTTCCAAGATCAACTCCCAAATTTTGTCCCCTAGTTCTCTCTCTTCTGCTTCTGAATTTATCTCACCCACTACCTCTGGCACTTGTCCTGAATCAAACAAATTGGCAGACTTCATAACTGGGCTGGAATCACCTATAGGCCAGACACACAGGACTTGGGGAAACAGAGTTAGTAACCAAAAACTGAACCTGAAAACAATCCAAACCTTGGGAGGAAGAAGACGCAATATGAGTTGCTGGAATAGCCTGAACCCCTTTTGTTTGACTTTCGTTGGGAATAGGACCCTCGAAATCAAGATCTGGATTGATTGCAGTGGGAAACGGGCAGTTTATAGCTCTGCTTGGAACCAGATTGCCAACACACACCGTACAAGCACCCATTCCCTGGTCTTTACAAAAGATTGAATCCCCCTTTCTCCCTGTTTCGGTTTTCTCCTCACCCGAGCCTGTTTTCTTTCTTTCCAACTCCTTTCTAGGCCGAACCAACTCTCCTGGAAGTTAAAATCATCTTTTACTACTTCTACCCAAGTCCTCTTTGGTCTACCCCTAGCCCTTCTAGATCCCTTCAACTTGCAACAAATCACTTCTTCTTATGAGTGCAATGAAATAGCTTCAGCAATGAACTGGGAAGGTTAAAGTGCTTACAATCATTAAGAACTTTCTATAAAATGATTCCTCATAACAAGAAAAAAAGAGATTCTACGTGAATAAAAATTAGAAATAGTGGAAGAGAACATACTATTAAACCAAGACGACGTGTCTGATCAGTTGTCTTCAGTGGATCATCCGGATCTGCAGTGCAAGGTTAACAAGCAAAACTGCTTAACCTTTTACTCACTCTATCAGAAGCAACCACTATGTTGGAATATAAAAGTACAAGTATGCAATGTTGCAACAAGGGCTGCTAGAAGTGAAAAAAATTGCAGTAACCTCTAGAAAGTGAGTTTTGAAATAAAATGATCAAAACTGAAACCCCAATGTTTCCCTCGAAATTTTAAACCATCAAAAAGTTCCATCTTTGATAGTAGAGCCTTAAATGGATGAATTTTTCAAAATTTGAAACCTTCACTCTAACACAAGCAAACAAACATGTTGCCAAGAGGCCTTCAGCCCAACACCCTCTACCTCTTCCTTTTGCGGTTGAAAAACTTCCCTCATTCTCACTCCTTTTTTTATTTCAACCCTTTGTTTATAACATGAAGTTGATGTATATTGGTACATGTGCTCTTAAATGTGTGCATAAAGATCTTTTTTGATACATCTCAATGCAATCAATCAAGTGCCTTCCTTTTCAAATAAATGAATAAATATAGATAGATAGGATAAAGAAAAGATCAAGAAAATTGCAAAAAAAAAGTTGCCAAATAATTTTTATATGCATTAAGTGAATACCTCTTAGAAATTCTATAGCTTCATCCAGTACAAGGTTCAGTAACTGGTCATATCCTTTCAATGTCCCTGTCACTGCAAGAGAAAATAGTACTCAATCAGATACCACATACTGGACCAAAAAGATAAAATAGTTAATACTATATACTTAGGCACATGCATAAGGATGTAAGATGTATCATAGATGATGGTGCCAACTGGCTCAGTTGGTGAGGTTGTTGCTTATTGTAGTGGAGACTTAGGATCAAATCCCACTGCAACCAGGGTTCAGGGGATTATAGGTTCGGGATCAGGCTACTCCCCCGCGGTTGTGTAGCACCATAAAACAAAACAAAACAAAACAAAACAAAAACAAAAACAAAAACAAAAGAACAGATGTATCATAGCCGAGGCAACCTAGGAGTCATAGAGTTGACTCAGGGAGCCATTTTATTAAGTTATGCTTATGTGGCATTACATTTTATATTCATATTTCATAATAGGTTTAAAGTTCTCAAAATCAGAAATCATAGATTTATTGGATGGTTTGTCCAAAGAAGGGAAGCTTGTGTGATCTGTAATTCCAGCTGCAGTTATGTGGGCAATCTGGTTAGAAAGGAATAACAGGTTATTTGAACAGAAAGCCAAATCTGAAGCTGGGTGATCAACTTTGTAGTGGAAGAGCTGAGGAGCTGGTTGTCTACTTCTGATGT
Source organism: Nelumbo lutea (assembly GCF_056320005.1). Classification (NCBI taxonomy): domain Eukaryota; kingdom Viridiplantae; phylum Streptophyta; class Magnoliopsida; order Proteales; family Nelumbonaceae; genus Nelumbo; species Nelumbo lutea. The sequence goes on from NC_142690.1 coordinate 5,554,058, forward strand.
GTTTAGCTCCGGTTCTTTTTTGAGGGTTAATTTTTTTGGGGGGCTCTAATACTGTGTGTACAGCCTCTTGTACAGATCTTTATACTTTCGATACTTAATACAATACTTTACCTTACCTTTTCAAAAAAAAAAAAAAAACTCCAATACAAGGCTAAATATATAGATAATGTAGACAGTGAAATTGTGCATCTGGTCAATTAAGAGGATTCCCTATCTGATGGGCAGTTTTCCATGTCGCAAAAACAGGTGGATCATCTATGGTTTTAATGACTAATCTAATTAGGATTTTTTTCATTAATTTATTTGAACAGAAAATGGAATAAATCTTTATTACCTATCAAAAAAACCTATATTGAGCTTTTAAATCCTCAAACACCAATTTATTCATTTTAAATTGCATAGTGTACATCTGACTAGTGAAATAAGTCACTTCTAGGAATCAATGAAAGTTGACTTGCCTGGGAATCAAAGGAGTCACTGGAATGTATCATTTGGCTCAAAGAAAACATACACAAAAGGAGTCACCACCATGACTTGGCCCCCATCCTTTGGAGTCAACTCAAGAGTTGAAATTTGGAAGGACATGACGTAGATGTTTCAAACATCATGAGAAATATTAATGAACAAAAATACTGAAGTAAGCAATGTCAAATCCACAAGAAAATATAACATGTCATGACCAAAACTAAGTTGGGAATATTCAAATTACTAAATAGTGCATAAACATGAAAAACTACAGTAATACAACCAAGAAATTCAAATATAACTCTTGCAAGCATGGTTTTAAAAAACAACCCAGAAACAGAACCGCTTTGACCACTGGTTCTCAGGTCGAACGGTCCAACCATCTGGTCAACCCTGGTCAAACGGTTTGGGGGTCCAAAACCGGACCCAGAGCGATGACTGGTTCCTGGGTCAAAGAGTCCGACTGGTCCAGTTTTCAAAACCATGCTTGCAAGGTAGCACAATGTACATGGAATGTTAACCCCATCAAAACAAGTCCACTAGACTTCTTCTCTAGAAGACCTACCCTTTTTTAACCACATTGAAGACAATGTTTGGATGGTTATTATGCTTTAGCCACATATTTGCAAAACCATCTTCTTAAGTTTAGAAATTCACAATGAGACCTTATTGTTCTCAAGGGATAAAATAAGAGAGGGAGGAGGAGGAGGAGAGAGAGAGAGAGAGAGAGAAACTAATTGAAAACTGCAAGCATTGCTGTAGTTATTTTCTACGAGTTACAAACACAGATAATATCTAATTCCTGCCACATGCAAAAGGTCTAAAGAGTAGTTAAAAGTCTAACAATGAGAGTATGAAAAAAATATAAGCCAAGCAGTAGGAAATGATGGTGATAATATATTATTAAGTTTCTTTGGCCCGGACGGGACTGGTTCATCTTTAAGAGCAGAGCTGTTGGCCCTACTGCAAGGACTAAACTTATCAAGTTTCTATCGTAAGATGCATACCATTTTTATTGTTTTTTTAGGCAAAATAAGAACTTAAACTTACTATTTAACTATGGGACTATGAGTATGATACAAAAGTTTTGTCCTGCTCCCTATATAATACCGTTTTTTGTTGTTTTCTGTTATCCCCATTCAGGACAGCAGAATTATATTGAGCTTTAATTTTCCTTTAATCTATTACTGTTGATTGTCGAAAAAAGGGCATCTGATTTTCTGTTTAATAACTGAGAGTAAAACAAAAAGTGGCAGAGCTTAAGTTTTCACGAAACAGAACAAACTAGCCCGCATGTCTACAGAGGAAACAAAATATAGAAACGGAAAACCAGAAAAACACAACTGACCTTGTCTTCCACCAGTTAGTTTGACTTGGACACCCTTGTCAACAAACTTTGCCAGATCTAAAACAGTTTCTTTACGGCCTGACTGAAACAACAGTACAAGTAGAAACATAAATTGGCAACAGGAATACCTGAAAAATTCTACTGTTCTAGATAGACCAAATTATATTAAAAAACAAGCATACACATACACATATACGTACCATATTTTTGCACACTCGCAGTTGCCACTCGAGCCTTCAGAAAATACCAACAAAGGGTTGCCCGTAATGCGACCGCCCCTCCCTGTTTTGGACATAAATCAATAAACCCTAAACCCTTACAAACCAACGGCGCATAGAAAAGAATGATATATGTGTGGAAGACTTAAAACCAACAATAACAAGCAAACAGAATATGCTAAATGAAGAAAAATCTCCGTTTATACGAGTGATAATCTCGTGAAGATGAACAAAGAAGAACTGATAATCAACTTATTACTTGGATGAAATTCAGGAAACTTAGTAACAAAAAAATAAATAAATAGACAGAGCAGATTTCATCAAACGGGATCAAATGGAGGATGATGGAAAAAGAGTTGGAGATTTACTTCTGTGTTCCGTTATAGTGAGAGAAGCACGAGCGGCAGGCTTCGTCTTCTCTTTCCCGCTACGTCTGTGACGGGTAACGTTAAGACGACGCTAACCTTAACACTGAGCCTTTGAGGCGGTAATTTACAATCCGAGGCTAGGGGGAGCAAAAAAAAAACACAAAAATCGAACCGGCCGAAAAAATCGGTCGAAACCGAATCGAAAAATCGGTTAATCGAATCGGTCGGTTCGATTTCGATTCGGTGTTTTTATAAAACTGAAGGTATCGGTTCAGTTTTGATTAACCAATATAAAAAAAAAAAAAAATCGACAATTAATCGAACCGATCAGTATACATATATTTTTGCATATTTTATATATTTATGTATATTATATATTTTTATATATATTTATGTATATTTTATATATATTATAAATTAATAATATATATTATATATAAATATATATTTATAATATATTATTTATCATTTATTATTTAAAAAGGGAGATTTCTATATTTAATTAACCTGTGTTAATTGAATTTGACATTAACTAGGAAAAAAATGGAGGATGACGGTTCAGCCCAGGGTCAGAATTTGTAGGCTCAAAGTATTGTTGGGGTAGGTGTCAGCTTGGAATTGATGTCAATTCATGGGCGAGTGTTGATGCATAGAGTGTGAGTATTTGACATTTTAAATGTGTATAAATCTGCATTGGAATTCAGAAATCTGCATGGGGCCTGTCGCCTGTCCATACTTTTCCAAAATTAAAAAAAAAAAAACAGCATTTCCTTTCAAGCTCCGATAGGAGAAATGTCGATTTTCAATTAGATTGTCCACTTCAAACAGGCCGACCGTTCGAACCAAACAGTTTGACCAAAAAAATTAAAAAGTTTAAAAATTAAAAAAATAAAAAATAGTTAAAACCATTTGAACGATTAAATGCCCGGGTCAGCGGTTTGCTGACCAAAATCAATGGTTTTGGGCAAATTTCCAATTTTGAGGAAAACCGAAACCAATCACCTGATTGGTTCCCAGTTTTCGATCTGGTTTTGAAAACCATGCTAGAGGTATCTCAATTAATCCCTCTTTATCATTTTTGTCCCTGTAAAATACATTTTTGGGAGAATCTCACAAATCGATCTCTGGGAGTTCTCCCTCCGACGAGTTGCCTATGTAAGATTCTAGGTGGTAAAGTGACAACAAGTTGGTTTCCAAGAACGGGGTAAAGAGAATAAATTATCATTTTGGACTGTGTTCATATTTTAACCCATTTCTCATCTTCGTCTTCAGGTCTTGTGGAAACAGAGGTTTTTTTTTTAAATGTCAGAATAGTGCTTCCTTCTTCAATAATTTGAAATGCTCATATGGAAAATCCACGAAAATAGAGGAGTATGAGACCAACTAGAGGTGTAAAGTGGGCCGGCACGGCATGGCCTGCGGGCGGTCCATGGGCCAGTACGGCATGAGCCGTGCCGGTCATGCCGTACCGCTCTCCTCAATGAAAAGTTTGGGAGTCAACCTAGCAAGGTCCACGGACCGTCACGAGCCATGCTGCTCTCCTCAATGAAAAGTTTGGGAGTCAGCCTAGCAAGGCCCACGACCCAAGCCTATGCGGACCCATGCTCCGTTAAGAGCCAAAGTGCGGGTCATGCCGTACTGGCCCATGGACCGTCACGAGCCGTGCCGCTCTCCTCAATGAAAAGTTTGGGAGTCAGCCTAGCAAGGCCCACGACCCAAGCGTATGCGGACCCATGCCGTATCGTGTCGTGTTGTGCCGTGGGCCGGGCTGGCCCATGGGCCAAGCCTTGACCCAAGCAGGGCCATAAACCGAGCCAAAGTTATTTTTGCCTATTTATTTAAAAAATATTGAAAAACTTCAAATTTTAATTTAGATGAATTTTGATGTATATAATTGCTTATATATAGAATTTTGGTCGTGTTGTACCGGCACGGCCTGTGGACCTAAAACCCTAGCCCCAGCACAGCATGGACCATCATGCCAGGTCACAGGCAGCATGACCCGATTTACACCTCTAGCACTAGCGTGGCACATTTATTTTGATATGTAGCAATGATACCAAACATACAACCTGTGAATAAACATGTTCACGGGCTAGGCTTTGGCTCAACTTTACACTGTTTTAGGCTCAGACTTCATATTGGCCTATTAGAATTTTGGCAAAAAATAGGGTCGAGCCTAACCCATGAACACATCTACTTGTAAACAAGAGGCACAATTTGGACTAGGTTTGCCCAAACACATTTCGAAAAAGTAGGATTGGATCGAGTTTGATTGAAAATTTGGTTAAGGTGTCAATGTTTAGCAGTTGAAATGGTCAGCAGTAGGGGTGGCAATGAACCAAGCTTTTCATGAGCTGCTCGAGCTCAGCTCGGCTCAGTTTCAACCGAGCTCGAGCCTAATTCACTGGCTCGATTATTAAACGAGCTGAGCTCAAGCCTACTAGAGCTCGACTCGTGAGGCTCGCGAGCCGGCTCGAGATATATATATATATATATATATATATATATATCTATTATAAAATATAATAATATATATAATAAAAATATTATAATTCTTAATTTTTTTAATATCAAATAAAAAATATTTTTATATATAATTTTTATTTTTATAAAATATTTTTTCTCAAAATCGAGCTTGAGCTTAGCTCAAGCTCAAAGTTCTGGCTCGAACCGAACTCGAGCTCGAGCCTAGTACTATTCGGCTCGGCTCGGCTTGAATCCACCCCTAGTCAGCAGGCCTTACATGTACCTTGCTTTGTCCTCGTCTCAAAGTCCTGCTCAGTAGCGCGCAAAATCTTGTATTTTGTATTATTTTGTTTTCATTTATACTATATATATTTGTATTTATATTCTTTTCAAAATTAAGCATATAATGCAAATTATATAATATAAAAGAAAGAAAAAAGTTAAGAGGTAAGGTTGAGGCAAGGTTTTTAAAACTAGATTGGACAGGGTATCGTTATGGGTTTTGGTTTCCAGGTCGAATGGTCCGATCGTCCAGTTCGAATGGATGGTTCACTCTGACAAAAAATAATAAAATAATAATAAAAATGACGAAAAAACCGTAGTTTACTGAAGAAATCAACAATTTTTTACCAAAAAATGATTTTGGGGTGAAACAAAACCAATCAAGTGACTGAGTCCCATTTTTTCCAACCTGACCGTCCGGTCCATTTCGGGTTTGAAAACACTGGATTGAGGCCTTGGGATATAAATCCTCATTTTCATGTAATGAATATTTATATTTAATCCATTAAAAAACTATTTTCTTTCATTTTGGAAGATTATTGGGTTTTGGCCCACGGAAGCCAGGTTGGGTCAATGGTTTGAATGACAACCCATTCTAACAGCAAATTAAAAAATAAAAAAGGTCAAAATCGTTGAATGGGTTGACGGGTCAATAGTTCGACTGTTCAGGTCAATGGTTTGTTGACTTTTTCAACAGTTTTTTACCAGATTCTGGGTTTGGGGTAAAACGGAACCGCTTGCCTGGCAAGTTCCCAGGCCGAATGGTCCAACCGTCCAAGTCAACAACGGTTCAAAAATTTTGGGTTGGGTTTGGCACGGGCTTGCCTCAACCCAAACCCAACCCTATAGTGCATCAACCTAAACATGACCCAACCTGTGTCAAAATGCATGATTTTCAAACCGACCCGACCCTATAGGGCCTAATCCGATACCAACCCTACCTGACCCGTAGCATTTAATTATATTTTTTAACACACTTTGAAGACCTAAAATGATAAAATTCATCAATTTAAGTTAGGAAATTGTTTTATAGAATCTAAGATGTCACTTTTCCCATTAAAAAAAAATCAAAACCAACATGTAAATAAATTTTAAACTTTTAAACTATAGAGTTACAAGTCAAAAAGTTACAAGAATATTTTGTATATATGCAGGGTACCATGACCCGGTGGCTGGGTCAACCAAAACCCAAACCTGACTCAGGTTGAAGAAACAAAACCCGAGCCTATAAGACCAGGTTAAGCCGGATTTACCATTTAATCCGACCCACTAACATCCCTAAAAGTTATATCAAATATTAAAAAATAATAATAATAACGTTTCATGGGCCCTCATCAATATCCCCCTCTATCCAAACCCTAACCCATTTTTTTCCGTCATCTGAAATCTTCTCATGATTCCTTTTCCTTTCCCAAGCATGCTTTTATTGTGAGTCCCACCTAACCAAATTTATTTATTTATTTATGATGTGACTAATAGTTGGGATTTGGGAGGGCAAAATTGACATTTCAGTATAAAAAAAATTAGAGGATTTTGCTTTTATTTTAATTTACAAATCTGCCATAATTAGAAGTTTTGGGGAAAAACAGGAAAAAAATACAAAGAGAAAATAGTACATTGCACACTAATTCTCCTATATATTATATGATTATAATAGTTATCCTACGTGCTGTTTAGTCATTAAGGTCTTTGGAACAATTTAGGCTCTATTTGATGATTAAGTGGTTGTTAAAATAAGTACTTTTTAGAACTACTTATTTTAACAATCACTTAAGGCTGTTTGGTGACCTACTTGCAAAATCATCACTTATTATATTTTTAAGCTTTTAGAAGTACTTATTTTAACAATCACTTAAGGTTGTTTGGTGACCTACTTGCAAAATCACTTATTATGTTTTTAAGCACTTATTGGGGTGGGGATGTTTGGTAAGATACTTTTCCCATAAGTGCTTATATTGACACAAATGACAATTTTGACCCTCATTTCACTCATACATATATACAATACTTTTCACATGTTATACTATACATTTCAATGAAAAAATGCCACATCATGACAACTGAGAGCCCACCTGGACCCACACGTGAATTGACATGTAGGCCCAAATGATAATAATAATAATAATAATAATAATAATAGGAAATTCAGATTATTCAAGAAAATAAAAAAAAAACACCACCAATATCAAATTAAAAAAATAAAATAGGATGACTAAATTCAGATTTTTCAAAAAAATAAAATAGGATAATATTAACTATGCATATAAATCAACAAAAAAATTAAAATATGATAATTTTAACTATACATATAAATCAATAATAGGAAATTCATATTATTCAAGAAAAAAGAAAAACACCACCAATATCAAATTAAAAAAATAAAATAGGATGACTAAATTTGGATTATTCAAGAAAATAAAATAGGCTAGATAATATTAAAATTAATACCAACAATAATTCATGAAAAAATCACAAATATTCACACTTGGAGAATATATTCACACAAATATTCATATCAAATAAAGAAAAAAAAATCAATCACAATTGAATGTAATATATTCACACAAATATTCATTCAACTTCAGCAAATTTTCACACAAATATTCATCCAACTCATGCAAATTGTTTGCATGATTTATAACAAAAAAAAACCCTAAAGAATATTGGATTTGTCAACAAAAAAATCGAACCAGAGAATTAACCATCCAAAAAAAATACCAAACATGGAGGGGAGGAGTTTGGGCGACCTCACCTTTGGTCGCCAGTGGCTAGACGGTGGGATATGCCATTGAAATCGCCCAAACATAGATTTGTGACCATAGAGAAAAAGAGAATTTTAGACTTCAGAAAAACGCAAAAAAAAAATTCACAAATCAATGGAATACTAAAGAAACATAAAGGTAAGAACAAAACGGTAGGTCTGCCGGCTATTTTTTGCTCATCGTCGAGTGTTGCCAGTGGACCTGCAACCAAACGCCGCTGCAGCCTGTTGTTGTAGGGTTTCAAATGGAAGAAGATGATAAACTCGAGTGAGGGTAGTTTTGTCATTAAAGAAATAAAATAGGGACAGGTTTGTCCCATTTGAATAAAGAATTACTTTTCAAAAAGTGTTGAAAAAAAAGCTACATCCATATCACTTTTTTAAGTAATTTTTTAAACAACAAGTATTTCATACCCCTTTTTTTACCAAACACCCATAAGTACTTAAAAACCACTTAATGTGTGTTCTCATATTTTAAAAGTACTTGTTGAAATAACTACTTCTTAAAAGTGAAATCAAACAGGGACTTAATGACTTATTCCCATAAATGACAAAGCAATAAGTCATTTGGTTCAATCACTCCAGTTGTTCCCATTTTCTAAAATATCCCATGTTAACCAAGTAATGAAAACTTTTTTTTTAATTAACAACTCAAGTCTCATAATTTGGGTTAATCAAGACAAAACTTAACTAAAAACAAACTATCCTAAAAATTTCAAATCCCAAGAGAATCCTAAATATATGAAAATTTTCATAATAAAAAAGTGGTAGTGTATAAAAGTTTCAGTCAAGAGATAACAAAACAAAGACAATAAGACAATGCCAGCTTTATGTCAGTTCTCATTACCAGGTTATTAAACCATAAATAGATTCACATGAAGTTCAACTTAACATACTGTAGATCAGCTAATTTCTTCTCTGAATGATATCATAACCAAGTGCTTTACATGAGAAGGATGCCTGTATACAATCAAATGTGGTAAAAAAAAAGACTAAATGGAATATGGAAGGATTTAAGAGAGAAAATTACATGAAAAGTTGACAAAGAAAGCTATAGCTTTCAAGAAATTATTTTTCAGTGAACCATGTGACATGTCTAAGTACCTTTGGAAGTAAGCAAGTTCAAACCAAATATTGTAGTTGTTAATGCCCAGAGAATTATTTATGCACAGTGTGGCATGTATTCTTAGTTGTGAATGGGAAATCTCTTGTGACATGTTCTTGTGCTTAAAGCATACAAAAGCATTGCTTTTTGTCTTCAACGTTTAACAGCTTTTGATCAGACCATGCAGAACATATCAAAACTCTCTATATAAATCTCCATACAAGAAATTTCATACTCGGTGAAAAAGAGGGAAAAAAGCATTTAATGTATATCAAATTGTCTAATACCCGAAATTCGATACACCCCGATATGAATGTATTATATTGATATTTTAATTTTTTTTCCAGAATTGGTAACTGTTCTTATATAAAATCCAAGCGCATTAAGTTGGAGTGCAAATGTATTAACATCAACATTACAGAAATAAATGTTTTTCTTTTATTTTTAATATATAAAAATCATTGTAAATGTACTAACATCAACAACACCAACAGTCGTCGAACGGCCCCCTCCCCCTTTGAAACAGGCAAACTACTTTGTCGTCATGCAATGTATTATAGAAGAAATATATTATATATTTAGCTATTTGAGTTGACTAAAAAGCTCATATGTTCGAGTTAAATTTGGCCCAAGCTCAATAATGAACCAAAATTGATATAAAATAGAAATTATAATTATAAATATAAAATTATATATAAAAATGTAATATAATATAACCTCGATTAGGATCACAAGTTTCATTGGGCTTGAGCTTAACTCGAAGTTTACTTTATATTAAATTCAATCAAACTTTTCACAAGCAAAGCTTGAAATTGACTTGACTTAAAAGCTCTGATATTCGAGCTCAGCTTGGCCCAAGGTCAACAATGAACCAAAATTCATATACAGATAAAAAACTATAAATTATATAAAAAAAAAAAAGAAAAAGCATATTATATATAATATGAGCTCAATTAGGTTTACAAGTTTTATTGGGCTTGAGGTTAGCTCAATTAACAAATGAGACTATATATTGGTTTTGAGCTCAACCTGAAGCTCACTGTATACCGAGCTAAATCAAGTTTTTCATGAGCCAAGTATAGCTCAATTAGCAAATGAGGCTATATATTGAATTTGAGATCTGTTCAAGCTCACTTTATAACTTGGTTCATGTTCACTCCTATTTTTGGCTAATGAAACTTGGTCCGATAATTTTCCTACTCCTAAGCGGATTCTATTTCTTAATTTTTTGTTTGCCCAAGAAATTAAGACTTTAACCAATGGAAACAATTTAGTGGGTGTTTAGTACTATGGATTAGATTGCGGATGACTAATTTCTATTCATATCATATCTTCAATAGCATTGATTTGACAATATAACATGTAAAACCACACTATCTTGCAATCCATCGTCTAGAGTTAAATTACATGAATCAATTAATCCACAATGGTACATCAATTAAGCAAACCCCCCCCCTCCAATTAGTTATTTGGTCTTACTTAGGGGGTGTTTAGTTCCACTATCATTTATTAAATGAATGTTTTGCAAGACATTTTCTTGAAAAAATGAGAAAAAAGTGGTTGAAAAACATTTTTTAGCATTTTTTGACAACCAAGGGCCATTAGGCGCCATCTCTCTCTCTCTCTCTCTCTCTCTTTCTCTCTCTCTCTCTCTCTCTATATATATATATACATGTCAGCATGTTTCTCCTTTGAGATAAGCTATTTATCTATTTTCTCCATTTTTTATGTTTTTCTTATTTTCTTTTGTTTTAAAAATATAAAACAATAATCATTGCTTATTTTGATTAGATTAATAAATTTGCACACCATTAGAGAGATACCTTTGGGTTTTTCAAAGCCTCTTATTTTAATGCATGTTATTATTACATTTAAAAAAGACATTTAAGAGAGAGAGAGAGAGAAAGAATATTAATAATATAAATAGGTTATGGTTAAACAATAAAAAGAATTATTAATTTAAAAATCCACTAAACTTTCACTAAAAATAAATATTAACAAAACTTAGTAAATATTAAAAATGTGTTTCAATTCTACTTAAAAATCAAACTTAATAAATGATAATAAAAATAACAAATTTAAATATAAAAATATTAATTGATAGTTTTAAACTTTAAATAATATTATTAGATAACTTATGAGTTGAGACCATTATTGTGCATAATGAACTCATTAAAAATGATAAAAATTAATGAAAATTTAAAATACATAACCCATTTTATTAACAGTAAGAAATTTAAATATAAAAATATTAATTGATAGTTTTAATAACATTGTTAGATAACTTTGTATTAATGCATTTTTAATTAATTAATAATTTTTATGATTTGAGACCTTTATTGTGCATAATGAACTCATTTAAAATGATAGAAATTAATGAAAATTTAAAATGTAGGACATGTTTTATTAACAATATTTTATTGCAAAATTACTGAATAATAATGAAAAAATATCAACAATTAATTAAAAATTCAGAAAACCTAAGCATAATTAAAATAATAAAAATAATTCAAATATTCAAAATTAATAATATTTTATATTAATAAGGTTATTTACTCAAAGTAATTAAAAAGTCCAATTCATATTATTTTATTCTTGAAAAATACAAAAAATTATTAAAAAAATCCAAGCCATAAATTATTGAAAAATATTGAAAATTAGCTATATTTTTATTAACTATGGTATTTATTTAGTTATTTAATTTATTTTTACTGAAAGCAAATGCAAAATAATTTTGTAGTGACTAATATGCAAAAATAAATGCTGAAAATTATTAAAAAAATACTCATATGCAAAAATTACTGAATAATAATAATGAAAAAACACCAAAAATTCTAAAAAATCTAAATCTTAATTCAAATACTAAAAATACTTATAATATTAAACTAATTGTATTTTATTGCAAAAAATATTGAACAATAATGAAAAAAAATAATGAATTTTAATTATTAATAGTAATATAATTATAAATAATTATTTTTTAAATGTAATTAGCAGTAATTATAATTTAAGCTATAAATAGTAGAAAATTACATTTAATTACCAAAATGTTATATTTAATTACAAGAAAATTACATTAATTTGTTTTAGCCAAGAAATTATCAATAATTTTGAAAATATTATACTTTCCAGAAATTATTGTCTTTTAAATAAATACAGTAATTTAATAATTACAATATTTTAATAGATAACAACATTTTAATAATTAATAAAAAGTAACAAATCATTTATAACATAAACAACTATTCATCTATAAATTTGCAGGCTCATGCAACTATTTTCTTTTGAGTTAGGTCTAGATTAGATATGCACCATGCCCACACATTATCAGGGATAATCAGATTCAAAGTCTAATTGGGTGTCAAACTTTCGGAGTGCAATGATGGCTTTAGCGGATAGGGTTCAAGATAAATAACTAGGGGTGCTCACGGTTTGGGTAACCAAACCATGAACCTTTTTTGTGAACCGAATCGGTATATATTTATAATTTTTTATTATATATTTATATATATATATTTATACTACATATTTATTAATTTATAATATATATATATATATATATATATAATATACATAAATATATAGAAAAACATGTATACTGGTCAATTCGATTAATCACTAGTTTTTTAAATTGGTTAACTGAAAATGAACTGATACCTTTGATTTTTTAAAAACACCGAACCGAAACCAAACCGGCTAGTTCGGTTTCAGTATAGTTTTATAAACTAATATTATATTAATTTAGTAATATTTTAATAAAATAAACTAATTTATATTTCCTAATAGTAAATTCATATTTATTAATAATTTAAGAAGCATATATATATTATGTATAACATAAGTACTTTTTTATATATGTAATAGTATCGGGCTGGAATTATTTGAGAAAGCTCGAGCTCGAGCCCACGGGCTTGAAATTTTGTCCAACGTTGAAAAATAACGGGTCAGGTTGGGCCAGGCCGTTGGGCTACCCGGCCCATGAATAGGTATAATTGTATATATAAACATTTGTATACATAAAAAATCATATGAAATAAAAATTTAAACATCTTTTTCATTCTTTTTAAATGAACCACTCATAGCTTGGCCTTTTCCGCGGCCTAGCCTGGCCCAAGTCTCAGTCCATGGACTAGCCTGGCCCACGGCATGACATGGGCCCATGCGGGCTCGGGCCGTGGGTCATGCCGAACTATCCCCCAAATTATCCAGGGGAAGGAGGCACGGCCTAGGATGCCCTATGGGCCAGCACGACACGACCCACGCTTTTGTGCGGGCCACATGCGGGTCGTGCCGTGTCGGCCCAACATGACCCGATTTACACCTCTGCTTGAACTTATCCAATATTGGGGATGGGGCGGGGAAATTCGGGGATTCCCCATCCTTGATGAGGAGTGGGGTGTCTTGACCATAAACTTGCCTAACATCGGGGAGTGGTTGCCTTGCCCTGAATCCACCTGACACTAGGGACGGAGCAGGGATGGAGTTGAATGTCTTGACTATGGGGCAAGGACAGGGATGGGGTGCCTTGCCTTGAACCCACCCCGGTATCATTCTTATAGAATTGTTAGTTATTAGTGAAATTAATAAAAATGTTAGCTTTTATAATTATTTTTATTTATTTAAATTTTCATTTAAAATAATAACAATTATTAAAATTACTACAAATTATTAATAAAACTAAATTTATTAAAAAATATTTATTCATATTAAAATAATTATTATTATTTTATGTAAATCAACAATAAATGAAAAATACAATTATTAAAAGTTTAAATATTAACAATAACTTTGAATACTTTTAGTTAATTAACAATACATTTTGATTATTAATTAATAATAAATAAAATTATTAAATCTTTTAGATTTCTCGTGCATCGCACAGGTCTCCGCTAGTATATATATTAAAATTGGTCTGTCCATGTAAGCATGTCTCTCCTTTGAAAGAAGCTATTCATCTATTTTCTTCATTTTTTGCATTTTTTCTTATTTTCTTTTGTTTTAAAAATATAAAACAGTAATCATTGATTATCTTGATTAGATTAATAAAGTTGCACACTGTTAGAAAGAGACCTTTGGGTTTTCCAATGCCTCTTATTTGAATGCATGTTATTATTACATTTAAAAAAAACATTTAAGAGAGACAAATAGAGAGAGAGAGAGAGAGAGAGAGAGAGAGAGAGAGAGGCAGAGTAGTAATAATATAAATAAGTTGAAGTTAAACAATAAAAAACTTATTAATTTAAAAATCCACTAAACATTCACTAAAAACAAATATTAACAAAACTTTGCAAATATTAAAAATGCATAACCCATTTTATTAACAATATTTTATTGCAAAAATTACTGAATAATAATAAAAAAATACAAACAAATAATTAAAAATAAGAAATTTAAATATGAAAATATTAATTAATAGTTTTAATAATATTATTAGATAACTTTGTATTATTGCATTTTTAATTTATTAATAATTTTATGAGTTGAGAAAAAATTAATGAAAATTTAAAATGAAGAATATATTTTATTAACAATATTTTATTGCAAAATTAATTGAAAATCCAGAAAATTATGAAAAACCTAAACATAATTAAAATACTAAAAATAATTAAAAAATATTGAAATTTAACAATACTTTATATTAATAAGGGTATTTATTGAAAAATAATTTAAAAAGTACAATTAATAGTATTTTATTATTAAAGAATACAAAAAATTATTAAAAAAATACCCAAGCCATAAATTAGTTGCATTTTTTATTAACTATGGTATTTATTTAGTTATTTAATTCATTTTTACTGAAAGTACGTGCAAATTAGTTTTTAGTGACTAATATGCAAAACTAAATGCTGAAAATACCGAAAACTATTGAAAAATACTCATATGCAAAAATTACTGAATAATAATGAAAAATCAAAAAATCAAAAAGTTCTGAAAACCTAAAGCTTAATTAAAATACTAAAAACAATTAAAATTTAATTGTATTTTATTGCAAAAAAATACTGAATAATAATGACAAAATTATGCATTTTAATTATTAATAGTAATATAATTAACAATAATTAATTTTAATTGTAATTAATAGTAATCATAATTTAAGCTATAAATAGTATTAAATTACATTTAATTACCAAAAAGTTATATTTAATTACCAGGAAATTACATTTAATTAGTTTTAGCCAAGAAATTAGCAATATTTCTAAAATTATGATAATTTCCATAAATTACTGTATTTTAAATAATACAGTAATTTAATAATTACAATAATTTAATATCTAACAATATTTTAATAATTAATAAAATGTAACAAATCATTTATAGCTTAAGCAACTATTAGATCTATAAATTTGCATGCTCAAACAAATATTCTCTTTTAAGTTAGGTCTAGCTCAAATATACACCATGCCCACGCATTATGAGGGATAATCAGATATGAAGTCTAATTGGGTGTCAAACTTTTGGAGTCCAATGATGGTTTTAGCAAATAGGGCCCAAGCTAAATAACCCCAAATAAGTTCAACTTAGAAGTTATATGCATATATGGTAAATTTTATTATATAATATTTAAATAACAATTTTTTTATTAATATATATAGAAATGTTATATATTTTTAAACCATAGTAAATTAAATGAAAATTTTAATTTGTAACAAATCATAGTTTTATAATCAACATGGGCCTCTTTATCAATAGAAAATGTGCAAACCCGAGCCCTAGCCCTACCCGACCATTGGGCCTAGATCTTGAGCCCAAGCCTAGCCCTTATATAATGCTCAAAGCTCGAGCCTGAGCCCGAAGCTCAATCTGTACACAAAATATATTATTTTTAGTATACTTTTATAAACTAATATTATATTAATTTAGTAATAATTTAATAAAATAATAAACTAATTTATATAACATAAGTGCTTTTTTATATATGTAATAGTACTGGGCTGGGCTTATTTGAGAAAGCCTGAGCTCGAGCCCACGGGCTTGAAATTTTGTCCAAGCCTGAAAAATAATGGGTCAGGCCAGGATAGGCCTTCGTTCTACCCGACCCATGAGTAGGTCTAATTGTATATATAAAGAATTGTATAAATCAAAAATCATATGAAATAAAAATTTAAACATCTTTTTCAAATTTTTTAAAAATGGACCTCTCATAACTTGACCCGATTTGCAGCCAGGCATGGCCCAAGGCTCAGCCCATGGCATGGCACGGGCCTGTGCAGGCTCGGGCCGTGGGCCATGCCGAACCGACCCGCCAAATTATCTCAAGGGAGGGAGTGGTTGCGTTGCCCTGAACCCGCCTGACATTCTGGTCGGGGCGGGGGTGGAGTAGAGTGTTTTGACTATGGGGCAGGGAGAGGGATGGGGTGCTCCACCCTATAGTCATTCCTATATAATTGTTAATTATTAGTGAAATTAATAAAGTGTTAGATTTTATAATTATTTTTATTTATTTAAAACTAATTAAAATTTATTTTAAAAACAATAAATTGTTAAAATTACTACAAATTATTAATAAAACTAAATTTGTTAAAAATTATTTATTCATATTAAATTAACAATAATTATTTTTTGTAAATCGACAATAAATGAAAAATACAATTATTAAAATTTTAGATATTAACAATAACTTTGAATACTTTTAGTTAATTAACAACAAATTTTGATTATTAATTTAATATTAATTAATAGTAAATAAAATTATTAAATCCTTCAGATTTCCTGTGCACCGGACGAGCCCCAACTAGTATCTATATGTTAAAATGGAATGTGCCAAATTGGCACTTTCTTGCTTTTTGATTTCTTCTCAAAGGCACTTATCCTTTTCATGGGTTTTTTTATTTTTCTAATATTAAAATTGAACAAAATAACTCAAATGGTAAATCACCTTTAAGACTTTTAACTCTCCTCATTAATTTACCATTAACTTTATTTCATTATCTATTTTAATTATCTTTCCTCATTAATTATGTCATATCTCTCTCCGTCAATAACTCATGCCATAATTCTCTCTCCTCTCCTTTACTTCATTAAATTGCCAAAAATACATTAACTTTATATATACCTATATAAATTTCAATTTAACTGTAATTTAATATACATTACATATGTTTACAATAAATTGTAATTATTGATAAAAATTAATTATATTGAAATGGAGATATTCAATGACACGTTATTAGGCTAAATAATCTACTTCCATCTAAAAAATAATTAATTTTAAGTTAATTAATCAAGTAATTTACATTTCAGAATAAATATTACTTATTTCACCCAACAAATAAAATCGGTGTTTTGAAAGCCAACTTGAAGGCTGAATGGTTTTTCCCTTAAGGTCATAGGCCATAGGTCACAGTTCAACTGTCCAGGTTAGACGAGTCAAATTGTGACACATCGTCCATCTTTGTATGTAAAACACAATGTTTATTTGCTTTTAATTCATTATACATATGAGAACCAAAAATTGAAAATTGAGGATAACTATTAAGTTTTTTTTTTTTTTATTGTATGGTGGTGCTGCAAAAATGGCACAAAATTTTTCAAATAAGAAATATCATCTTTGATCAAACAACCAAGCACAAAGTTAAATCTTTCAGAAGTTTCCAATACATTGTATATTGTAACCTGTAACTCAATGCAACCACAAAAGTCAAATAGGGCAAGTTTTAGGAAACCCATAATCAAATAAGTTCAAGTGATGGTTTGAATGTTTAAATTGTTTATGTCAACATTTGGTTGAAGACATTGAACAAAACATCATAAAAAATATCATTCATATATATTACGTTTGGAAATGATAAAATTAATTAACCATAGTGAATATAACTTAGTAAGTTACTTAAATAAAATAAAAATAATTATTAATTATTGTTATTGATAGCTATAAATATATAACCCATAGCAAGTGCACTAATTATCAAGTTGTATAAAATATCGTTCCCATGGGGATTTAACAAAATAAGTATTAGAATCACAGTTTTCCCTAATTATTTGGACAATCGAAAGTTATGATTGAGCAAGAACTATTGAAAATAAAACTGGAACAAAGAAGATAAAAACAAGGGTAATTACTAATCGAATATGCAAATGATGAAATCGCTAGGACTTTTGATCCACCTAACCAATGTAATGAATATTGATGGGTTTGATTATCCAAGACTAATTATCATTTTCATAAGCTGAGATTTTTCCAAATTTATCTAATATTCTCTTTCGAGATATACTAAACCTATGCTCATCAAGTAACCCTTCGATCTCTCGAGTAGAGCTCTCAAGATGGAAGTGCATTAAGTCCTAGAAAACCATTAAATTCAGATGAATCATGTATATATATCTCTATATACCATTCAATTCACACTATGAATTATTTTGTCAATTATGTGAATTCCTCTCTCAATTCATTCACATAACTCACATCAATTAAGAGGTGGCCAAACTCTTAATTGCATTAAGCACAATAATTCATCGACTATATGGAAATCACAATCTTGGATAAATCAAGAAGATAAAAATATATTCATTAAAATGGTTAGGCTTTCCATAGCCCTAGCAAGAAACAAATAAGTTCATAATAGAAGAATTAAAGCAAACAAAGGGAAAGAAAGAACTCTTGAATTTGCCCATGGTGCTGAGATCTCCTCCTCTTGCCGCCACCTTCTTCTTGAGATTTCTTGAATTCTTGAACACTTCTTGAACCCTTCTTGACTAATTGCTCATTGATTCTTGATTCAAATCCGAAATTGAGTGATCCAGTGATACCCAAAGATGGTAATTCCCCTCCTTTATATAGCTTAAGGGGAGGGGGTGGTCTCCTACTTCCTCTTGAAGTTGATCTTACAAGAATAGAAAGTCATATTCTAATCCTACTCTTATCTCTTTATCTAATGAACTCAATTATTTTATCTTTTTAAGATTACATCAAGAATTTAGATCTAGAAGGACTCTTCTCAGTTTTTTGTTCTTGGGTTCGTATTAGACCTCCTCTGCGAATTGGGCTGCTGCCAGGCTTTTCTACAAGTTGGGCTTCAGTTGCGGATTGGGCCTTCCTATGAATTTGCCACGACTCCGGGCCCGGATTTGATTTTAATGCATGTCGAATCTACGAAATCCCAAAACATAAAAGTTGTGGCTTTTTCTCTTATCTTTCCAGTGAGTCTTTAATCATCCCAATCGGAGTTCGGATACGCAAGTTAGGCCCAAATTACTGAATGATGCCGAAACTGTGAAAAATCATCCGATTTGTCTTTCTTTGCTCCTGGTGCTTTATTTCATGCCCTGAACAGAAATATGAGTCCAATTAGGTGCTAATTCAGTATAAAAGGCAGAATAATTGGGGATAACAAATATGATAAATTCTACTCTCATCAGTTATTGATAAAAATATCTTTATTAATACAATAACAATAATTTAATTAATAAGAAGGGATAAAGCGAATTTAAAACCAATATCAATTTAAAGTAATGTAAAACTATCTAACAATTATTATGTTATAATTAATTTATACTAATTTAAAACCAACTTAAGTTTCCTTGAAAAAAACTTAATATGGTTAATTAAATTTAATAAGGATCAATAAAAATAAAAATTATTAATTTTAAATTTAGTTTTATTAATTTAAAATCAATTTAAAAGTAAGAAAATTATAAGAACCTCATTTTGTTTATTTTGTTTTTAACAATCTTATGAAACTCCCCTATGTTTTGGCCTTAACAAAAACCTCCCCTATTGTTTTGAAAAAAAGTTGCAAATACACTCCTTTCATTATCACTCAAAATAAAAAACGACAATATAATACATTAATTTCTTTAGCCTTTTTACCTTCATTCAAGAAGAGTAGGGAGAATTACTCTTTAAAAGTTGTTTGTTTGGTAAAATAAGGTGATGTTTGGCATCGATGATACTTCTCCATGCCAACTGTCTAGAAATGTGATTTTTTTTGGAATTGGTGATTTTTGAAAAATCACAAAAAAAAAGTTGCTTGGTATCATTTATGCCATGTTCTGTTTAGTATTGGTTTTAAAAGGCCGTTTTTTTTTTTTTTTTTTTTGTTGTTGTGTTAGAGTTATTATTCAATGCCATGCCATCCTCAAAAAATGGAATCAGCTAGAATTAAGGGAATCACCAAAAAAAAAAGTGATCCCTGAAAAGGGTTGATTTCAATAATCTATTTTTAGCCAATTTCCTGAAAATCACCAAACTCAGCCAACCAAACAGAAATTTCAATGTTGATTTTCTTTATTGCTGACGTGGCTCCAAAATGATAGTGATTTTTTTCCAAAATGATAGTGGCAAGTAAAGTTGAAAATTTAAATTGTGTATGATAATGTCTTAATAATAATAAGGGTATTTTAGTAATTTTAGTACTTTTTATTATTAAAAAACTAATGGAAAGGAAGTATTTGCACTTTTTTTTTCAAAAGTATAGGAAAGGCTTTGTTAAAGTCAAAACACAAGGGTGGTTTATAGATATGACCTATGAGAGGAGGTTTTTTTTTTTTAATTTTACTTAGAAATTAAAAAAAAACAGTAAAAAACCAATAAAAAATAATAAAACGGCAATATTAACTAAGATACAAGAAATAAAACAAATTTATCTCGGGCATATGAAATTAGCCACTCTCACTATATTGCAACTTTGATTGTGATCTTATAAACCACACATAGCTCAAAAAATAATATTTGATGGACTTAAATGAACACCAGTTAATTGAAAATGCCATATATATCTATCTTCATTGTTACTTATAAAACAAGCCTCTGTTAATAAATAGATATTTACTTTAATTTTACTTTAAATTAAAATTATAAATACTGTTAATAAAATCAGTAATTATTGTTATATTTAAAATAATTAAAAATGTTATTAAAAGTATTGTTATTGATTATTTAATAAAATATTATAATTATTAAATACTGTTAATTTAATTCAATTTTAATAATTCTTAATTTAATTAAGATTGTTAATAAATCCTCTAAAATAATATTATTAAAACTATCATTATTGATTATTTAATAAAATGTTATAACTACTTATAATTAAATATTTAATAAATAATGTTAACAAAAATCAGCAGAAATAGTATTTGTCTTTTTGCTTATTAAATTTATTTGATTTAAATTTTTGGGTTTTATGCTTTGAAGATTGTTACGTAATATTACATAAATTACCAATATTTATAAAAAAATGATCACAAATTAGTAGACTTTACGATAATAATTATCCTAATACATTAAAAGAAATTTCCAAAAATTATCATAAATTAGTAAAAATGTCCAAAAATAGTCACTTGATTCCATAAAATCGATAAATTATTATAATTTACCGATAAACTATCATATAATAAATATAATACATTAATATATATTTACTAAGAAATTAGTATATAATAGAAATTACCAGAAATTAGTGGAAATTATATAATAGAACTAATTTCCACTATTTGACCAACAAACTATCATATAGTAAATATAAAAAATAAGTATATATTGTCCAAGAATTCTCGTATAATAAAAGTGACCAAAAATTAGTAGTACTTAACCAAAAATAACCACTAATTTCCATAAAATATAATAAAATAGATAAAATTAGTAAAACTTACGATAATAATTACTCCAAATTATCAAATAATATGAACCTAAATAAATTATAATAATTTGTCAAAAATTGCATTTCGTTTTCCGTGCACCACATGGGTCCCTGTTAATAAATGTTTTATCGAAGAACATCACTTTAAAGTTGAAACATTTATTGTTTTTTTGTTTGATCGGGTGTTTCAAGTAATACTAGCGAGGGGCGGCCGTGCTAAGCACGGGTTAATAATACTGAATATTTCGGAGAGTAAAAAAAATGAAGAAAATTGATGGCAATTACATTGGCAGTCCCGGTTCTTGAATAAAAAAATAATTTATATATAAAGAGGTGTTTCTTTAATAAGATCAATACAATTTTTTAAAGGATAAAGAAAGATTATTTATTGGAAAAAGAAAGAACTGCGTCTTAATATTTCGATTTGTGTAGGTCTCATCTTCTCATTTTCCTCATAATTAGAACCATAAGCCCAGTTCGGCTTTTCCTATCAACCTTTTTTCCTGATTTATGAACTTCTATAGAAGTATAATCAGATAATTACTTAAAAGATGAAAAAAAAAAAAAAACAAATCTGAGCACATGAAAAAGGCATAACAGAAGAATAAAAAATAAAAAATAAAAAAACAGCAATCTTGAGACATCTCCATTTAGAACCAGGCCAGCCAATCGGATCAAGATCTTGTACACCAACTACAGTACCTGCAAGCCTATATTACCACAAAGACAAAATTCAATAAGTTAGCATAACCCAAACTGGAGACAAAAGAATCATTCACTAAATCCACAAGGAAGTGGTTTCTTCACCTTTGGTCTGGAAATTCTTGAGACTGAAACTTCATTCTGAATCTCATTCAACTGAATAAACCCTACTGATTGATTCTATGTATTGATCATAAGGAACTATGAATTTAGATGGGCATGTCCTGTGGAAGAAAACTTGAATAAATTCATAAACTTTTTGTCGAAACAAACAGCTAAAATTGCGAAATTCCATCCCCTCAGCGTACCTAGGCCGGTAGTACACGCTGAAGATGGTCCCGGTGGAAAGCGCATGGGATGTAGTGGTAACAACTCCAATTTGCATGCTGTGACCAGATATCACAGATGCTGAAGCATTGCTTTGTTGCTTCGTAGAAAGACGAATCTCAACACGAAGTTCTCCATTCTCTCCCCTGAGAAAATAAGCCAGTTTCTTCTAAATCTAACTGATAGATAACTGATGGATAATCCCCTGAGAAGCGGAATCCCAACGAAGCAAAAGAAAAATAAAGCATCGAAGTGCAGTGACGCAGGCTCTGTTCATTCAGCAATGAAGAAATATTTGGAGCCTTGAAAATGGGAAAAAGAAACATAGGAAGGAAAGAGAAGACACGCGAAAGTCATAGTCTTTGATGATCACGAAGAAACTGTTGGAGTCTGTGCAGGAACGGGAGTTGGATCCCCAGAAAGCTCTTGGCTTTTCCAGTGTTCTTGGCTTTTCTAAAGCTCCTGACTCCGACCCAATTCCTGACTGAACAATTCGACCCCAAGTTCACCTTCCGTCTTAATCCTCGAAATCCCGAAATCTGAAATCTTCGCCTGGTAATCTGAACCCAGCAGAACATTGCTCGGATTTATATCACCATGAATGACCGGAGGATCACACTCCAGATGCAAAAAGGCAAGCGCTCGATCCCAATTCAAGTTGGGCGAGCAGAGCCTTCGCCAAACGGCGAGCGCAGCCCGCCGAGAATCTGCAACTCATTCTGAAACTCCCTCTCCGCCTGCAATGAAGACACATCGAGCTTCTTAACAGCGACGGACTTCCCATCACGGAGAATACCCCGAAACACCGACCCGGACCCACCTTTCCCGATCGAATTAGCCTCACCGAAATCCTTCGTAACCGACTTCAGCTCCCTATAAGAGAACCTCTGCAACTCCAGCGGATTGCTGGAAACGAATGGGCTGGTGCGAGAGCGGTCAACGAGGGAGTACCAGAGATAAAACAGGAACAAGACGAGACCAATAAAGAACAAGACTGAAGCCGAGATGGTAAGAGCCAGACAAAGAAGCATGGAGAATGAAAAGTGTCCGTCATGCATTTAAATAGTATGAACACGTGTTATATATCATGCAACATCAGTGGAGCTACAGTAAGTATATATATATATATATATAAGATAAGATTCCATAAACCATCTTTCACCTCACCTTTCAATATTGCATTTCAATAAATTGGGCCGTAACCGACTTCAGTCTCCCGTCTAGCATAAGCTGAATGCCGAAGAAAACGCCTAAATGTTTTTTGATGTTTATCCAAATAGACAAATCATGGACTAGATCACTATATGTGATTGTACTCTTTAAAGGCTTTTTTTAAAAAAAATTTGAAGATCAAACAATCAATACTTGAAAAAATAAATTTTCTATTTTATACTAAAAATGATTTTTAAAGCT
Source organism: Nelumbo lutea (assembly GCF_056320005.1). NCBI lineage: Eukaryota > Viridiplantae > Streptophyta > Magnoliopsida > Proteales > Nelumbonaceae > Nelumbo > Nelumbo lutea. Next base: position 5,578,091 of record NC_142690.1, read on the forward strand.
AGATTTGAGCTCCAAAGAATCAATTTCGCTTTCGTAGGACGAATTTTGAGGGGGGAAAAACAGTTCCAACGATCTTCATGGATAAAAAAATCCAAACGGCGATCCGACGTTTCGCCGTGCAGTCAGTAACGGAAAAGGATTCCATTGAGTTTGAAAAACACCAGAAAAGCTGACCTAAGTTGTTCGTCAATGGTGACTAGTGGATGACAAGGCCACGCTTCCTTGTTTCTGCAAATTTTTTCTACTTTCGGATAAGAGGTGGCTTTAACATCCACCGTGAGCAGAACCGTTTCCTCTTTAAAGGAGCGAAAATAGGCGAAAAAGTTCTGGACTCGGTCAAAATGAAGAAAACGACATGGAAATGAGGAATACGTGAATTCTATTGATGTTCTTAGTCCTTAACCTGTATCAGTCACTCTATAAATCCCCCCTCCCTGACTCCAAATTTGTCTCTAACTCGGGTTTCTACCCACACTTTACGGTATGAACTCTTATCGTCGAAGAACGAAACATGGAAAAATGAGGTGTATTCCCACTCCCACTACCATTTGACCCCAACTGATGATTCTGCGTGGATGAATCTGCTTCCTCGGAAGATGTTGAGAGCGGCGGAGGAGTTAAGATGGGCGATGATGTATCGGAGAATTAAGCACACGGCGGAGAGTAAAATTGGCCATGGGGGACGGAATTTCCTCAAGGAATTATCATTGCACGACGTGACATTGGACCCAGATTCAATGCATGGGCAGGCACAGCAGACGAACTTGGAGTACTTGTTGATGTTGGACGTTGATAGATTAGTTTGGAGCTTCAGAAAGACAGCAGGCTTGGCGACACCAGGGACACCCTACGGAGGATGGGAGGCTGCAGACGTAGAGCTTCGGGGTCATTTTGTAGGTTGGTTTAGTCCTTTAGCCTTTCTTACCTTCTGCTTCATTTTCTACAACTGATTGCTTCATGGTTTCTATTGTTTGATGTAGATCTTTTTGAGCCTAATAGATTGTGACAATGCTAGTAGAATGGTGAAGTAAGCTTCCATGATCGTTGATGCATTCATCTAACGTTTTATCACAAACCAGGATGCTTACATTGCCACATGTACCTGCCACCCCCTTTTACTTGTTGTGAATAATTCGAATTCTGGGTCTTACTAATCCTCATCCATCTTTATCACATTAACCTGCATTTGGCTGCAGAGTGCTCATCTTAGTCCAAGACAAGAACATCTTGACTGTTTTCAACTGCTCATCTTAGTCCAAGATAAAGAAATCAATCCCATTTTCCAAGGGGAGAAGAAAATGCTTATCCCTGGAAATCTTTCCATTGACAAGCCAGGCCATATCCAATTCTAGCCTCTAAGTTTCATCGTATGTCTTGAACATGCCAGCTGTTTTTTCCCCAACAGAGTTCAGTGCAATTGTATAAATGAATTTTTCTTAATTCACCGACTACTCTTACTTAAATTGGTTACTCTTGAGCTCCAATATAACTCTTTTCTTTTCCCAAAGCAAAAGCCTTGGATTTCCATACTGACGTTTCTGCTCCCATCAATTATGGGTCCACATTGTTTACCATCAATTTATTGTTTTATTATGCTAGCTGGATTTCTTTAAATCTTCTACCCACAATCAGTGGAATTATGATCCTATAAGATAGATTGAACTACTACTATAACTTCGTATGATCATTATTAACAACTGGAATTTCCTTAATTTCTATTCTATTAGCTTTCTTCATCATAGGGGCTGTTTGATAATGGATAAACTGGCCGAACTGATTGACTTATTGTTTTGCTTTTAAGTGGATAAAATATTTGAGGGTATAGTAATCAACCAAACTTCAGCTTCGGTCATTAAGAAGCTCATAACCTCCTTAAAAACTTGTTAACTAAAGGAATCAGCCATTTCAGATGTTATCAAATGACTGCAAATGCTTTTCTTAGATGAAGGCGGGGGGAGGAAAGCATTCAACTTCAATACATAAGAAGGGGAAGGAAAGAGAGTGGCCTAACTAAAATCTTATCTTATTATTATTTGGGTTAGGTATTATAGGCTTTAACTTTAGAGGAACCAAGTCATTTAAACAGGTTTGGAGCAAGCAAATAACCAAACAAAATTGATATGAGTATCAAGTGGGTTGTGTATGGTTAAGAAGGGGGGGGGGGGGGGGGAGGTGGATTGGGTAGGTTAAGACTTATTTCTAACCTTTTGAAATTTGAAGTGGTGAGGTTTTGAATTGGCTTACTTATGGGGTTCTTTATGACCCCCTTCTTTTTTCTCTTTCATTCTTCTATTGAGTCCTTAAGTAGATTTCCGGCAATCACCTAAAAGCAGAATAGGATATAAAATTGGTTGGACTGGCCTAAACTGTTGCTATTTGAGACTTAGGCATGAGCTTTGACACAGCTATCAACTTAATGGAAAATCTTTTATGCTTCCTTTGTGTTTTTTGAAGGTCATTGTACATGGTGTATATTATTTTGCTTTCTTAACCTTGAAGGACATTACATGAGTGCTTCAGCGCAAATGTGGGCTAGTACTCACAATGATACTCTCTACAAGAAAATGTCTATGGTGGTTTCTGCACTTGATTCTTGTCAGAAGAAAATGGGCACTGGCTACCTTTCGGCTTTTCCAACTGAGCTATTTGATCGTCTTGAATCTCTGCAACCAGTGTGGGCCCCATACTACACCATTCACAAGGTAGAGCCAACTTTGCTTGATGTAATATTATTATTTGAGTTTTTTGTCAATGATTTGGAAGACTTCCATAATTATTTTAAGTTTAGCTTTAGCCTTGTTTGTTTTCATAGATAATGGCGGGCCTTTTGGATCAATATTCACTGGGGGAAAACCATCAAGCTTTACATATGGTGGTTTGGATGGCTGAGTATTTTTATCACCGTGTGCAAAATGTCATATCAAAATACTCTATTGAACAGCACTGGAGGTCAATGAATGATGAAACTGGTGGCATGAATGATGTCCTTTATAAACTGTACAGCATTACGGTAAAACTTGTGCATCTTAGTCCTGTGGAAATTGTATTGAGTTTTCACTTTTTCCAACATTACTAGTTTATCAGCTGTGCTGTTTTGACTTAACCATTAACATGAGAAGAAGGGATTATAATTTACATGAACTAATCAAATTGGATATTATGTTATTGAAGGTTCGTTGTGTGAAACTTTATCATGTGAAAACTTCATAGATATAATGCTGACATTGAAGTCTCATTTTGATTATTCTCTTGTTTTGTAGACTCCTAACTAGCTTTGTGCCTTTTACATCATATAAGGGAACCACCGGACAGCTGGATTCTTCCACCTATAGATTTAATAGGATTTATCATCAAGTAAAAAGTTATAAGATTGCATAGTCACTTTTTCATATTGCAGTAGCTTGCTAGAAAAATAACCTCTACTGGCTTGTACTAGAGACAATTCTATTTAGAGGAAAGTGTATAGTTCAGGAATGTTATGCTGCACCCGAGGTTCTTAAATGACACAATAAGGGAGATATTGACATTATTGTATTCAGTATTCTTAATGGCTTATTGGTACTGTAGGTTTACTTATCTTTCTGATATTTTCCTTTGTTCCCAATGTCTTGTAGGCTCCAGGGTTTGAATGTAACTTATTATTTGTAATATCTGCAGGGAGATCAGAAGCATTTAGTATTAGCTCACCTTTTTGACAAACCATGCTTTCTAGGTCTGCTTGCAGTAGAGGTAATTATTTGATCATTAACCATATTTTCTTGGTGTCACAGACTTGCCATATAATCTGTTCATGAGGAACACATAAAGGAAGACTATAATTGTTGCCTTTCTTGTTTCCTGTTGTTATTTTATCCTTTTTAGCAAATAGGAAGGGCTATCCTGTACCAAATGTTTTTTCCCCACTTAAAATGATATCAACAATGCAGCATTTTTAGTCTTTTAAGTAACTAAATTTCGTGGTATGTGACATTCATTTATTTTTTCAATATATAATCGTGTTTATTAGGATTTTTTCTTCAATATAACCACTTCCAGTCCAGGAGCTGTCTGCCCTGTTTTTATTTACTGTATCATCAATGTTTTTCTTGTTAATTTGTTACCTTATGAAACTCTGCATTGCTTCTTGTAGGTTGATAGCATTTCTGGTTTTCATGCCAATACACATATTCCAGTTGTTATTGGATCTCAGATGCGATACGAAGTGACTGGTGATCCACTTTATAAGGTACATGACCTTAGAGTAGTTTACATATTATCTTTTTGTTGTCTAAATGTTCTTTGAATACCTCTTTCGTTGTCATACAGGTTCCATTTTGCTAGTTCTCTTTCAATCCACAACAGAACATGATTTAGGCTACATTTGGCATTCCTTATAATAAGGATTTATCTCCTTTTTGCAATTAACAACTCAGTGTTACGGAGCATTTTAACTGCAAAAAGGAGACAAGTCCTTAAAATAAGGAATGCCAAATGCAGCCTTAGTTGGTAGTTCTAAGACCGTGCTATAGAAACATTTGTTGATCTTGCATGTGAAATTTCTTATTTCGTTCGGTAAGTCTTGCAGTTCAGAGAATGCTGGACGTCTCTAGAGTGATGTCAAGCGGTTAGAGGCCTCTCTGGCAACCAAAAGACAAATATACACCAAATCCTTCCTTAGCTGCTGGATACAGCATATAATCAGCATTAGTCTGTTATTTGTTACCATGTACTTAAGGCTGTTATATGGTAGCTATCAATTCACATATTCCTCACTGCTATCCTTGGTTCCATCATTACTATGGTATCGCCATTCATTTAACTACTTTTAATATCATTAACTTCGGTAATACAGACCTACTTACTTGTTTTAGCTTTCCTAACTCGTCTTTTTATATGAGAAGCATGTGAGCTTCCATGAGGTTTTTCTCATTCCTTCTGGTACTGGGACTTAACTGCATCTTCTCTAGTCATTTTCAACTTATGACTGTATTTTTTCCCCAAAAGTTAGAATCTGATGGAAGTTCCTTTTTTCTTTTTCAACCTTTTAGTTACGTGGCCATTTTTTGTTATGGCATTTGAATCTTTATGTTCTATGTAATTTGTTGTGACAGGCAATAGGTACATTTTTTATGGAAATTGTGAATTCTTCTCATGCTTACGCAACAGGGGGGACATCTGCTAGTGAATTCTGGTTGGCACACTTAAGCACAAATTCCTTCATTAAGCAATTTTCCCTGCCACATGCACTACTATTAAGTTCTCTGATGGAAATTGAGTGGCAACCATTAGTTGTAACATTTAGACGTGCTTTCAATTTAATGAATCATTCCCACTACTACGTGCAGGAGAGACCCAAAACGGTTAGCAACCACTTTAGGCAAAGAAAATGAAGAGACCTGCACGACCTACAACATGCTTAAGGTGTGCCAATTCATTTTATTTTAATTTTTCTGATTGAAAGCATAATATATATTTGATCTATTTTGCATAAGCGTAAACAATGTGATATTACCAGACATACATTGAACTCAGAGCATGAAAGTCAGGATGTCGTGTTCACCTCGCAGTTTCTTGGTATGAGCCATTGGGATATTAAGAAATGCCAGAGGTCCTAAGAGTATAGGTTGCATGGTGGATTACCTCTTGTCTTCATTATACTAACTCTGTTAAATGAAACATGAGAATTCACGTTATCTTTCTATTTTCTTTCCCACATGCAAAATTCTTTTGGTCATTGTAACTTGCATCTTATTCTTTTGAGCAACTGGCATCCTTTTGAGACTTCTTATTCTTTTAGGGTTTCCTAACTTGCATCTGGCCACTAGTTTCCGATAGTTCAGACACTGATCTTTCCTGCAGATGACTACACTGAGACAACTTTCCTTTCTGTTACCTATTGGGGATACATCTAAGGTTTCCCCAGATGCATTCAACTCTAATTTTATTCTTCCTAATTTTGCCACTTGTTCTTTTCAACATCGTCAATCCAGGTTATGCTCATTATATTACATTATTTCTTGATAACCCAACAGTCTGTCCTATAAGCCAGGGCTGGCTTATAAGCACCCTGTGACAATGTTACTTTGGTCTGATCAGTTTGCTTTGATGTTGCAACATCGAAAAACATACATCCACAGTTCCCACAGCATGTGAAACTTCCTCTTGAATCCTCTACAATTTAATAGTCGAATCAAGAGAACTACATTGGTTGCTTCAGGGTGCCTCTATTCTGTCTTCAATCTTGACTTATATTGTAAAATTTACATTTATCTCCCCATGGTCTCATTAACTCATGTATAAAAGTAAGCACATTTCTGCTTCTTTGTGTAGGTTTCTCGCAACCTGTTTAGATGGACAAAGGAAATGGCATATGCAGATTATTATGAAAGGGCTTTGACAAATGGTGTGCTTAGCATCCAGAGAGGAAGGGAGCCTGGAGTGATGATCTACATGCTGCCTCAGGAACCTGGGGCTTCCAAAGCCCGAACTTATCATGGTTGGGGAACAAAGTTTGACACTTTTTGGTGTTGTTATGGGACAGGTTCATAATCTGCATCCTACATGCTTTTGTTTTCATTAAAGCTCGTTGTTGAAGATTCCCTATAGATTGCCTGAGTTTCAGATCTGATGCTCCACCTACTCCACACAGGGTCAGAGATGGTGCACTTTGCTTTCTAGGGAACTAAATGATTTTGGATCCCTTGGACTAAACTTTTGGGACATTACATATTATTAAATAGAAGGAAGGAATTCCAATGTCCATTTCGCCTTCTCGGTTTTGACAGAGGAAGTTTGAGTAGATTGCTATCACTACACCTTACCTGCTGATATGTAAGTGGACTTCAAGGGTTACTGATGCTACTTTGCTCTTTATTCTCCAGGAACCGAGTCATTTTCAAAGTTGGGAGATTCCATATACTTTGAGGAGGAGGGGAAACCTGCAGTATTATATGTCATCCAATTCATATCAAGCTCTCTTGATTGGAAATCTGGACAAATTGTGCTAAGTCAAAAAGTAGAACCTGTTGTTTCGTGGGATCCTTACCTTCGAGTGACATTTGCGGTTTCTAAAAAAGGGGTCAGTAAGAGAAATTATTTGTGTGAACTATGAAGAACTCCGATGGAATTTGATGTAGTTTTCTCTTTTTATTCCTTTTAATTATTGCAATTGAGATTTGAGACGCTATTGGGTTAACTGTTCTTACAAAGAACACCAAGGGAACTAAATATTTTTCTTCACCTTCTTTCTTCTGTAATTTAGCTGTTATTCTTCTTTATTGGTTCTGCCTCTCTCTCTCTCTCTGCACAAGTATTCCAGTATTTAGTTGGCTTATGCAATCATTAACTGAGTTTCGTTTTGCATCTTTTTCATGTAGGGGCCAGACCTATCCTCAATCTTAAATTTGCGGATCCCACTTTGGACGTATTTGGACGGTGCCAAGGCAACATTAAATGCACAGGATTTGCCTCTACCAGTACCAGGCAGGGACTATCTTTTCTTTCCTTTTCTCTCATAATACATTGCATTCATTTTCCTATATAATCCTTGATATGTTAATTCTCATATTTTATATGGATCTCATTATCATATTAGAAAAGCAATGTTTTCATCATCTAATGTTCCACAACCACAAGCAGGTAATTTTCTGTCAGTTAATAGGAAATGGAGTGATGGTGATAAATTGACTCTGCAACTTCCCATTGGCTTAAGAACAGAGGCCATAAAAGGTAGCACACTGTAGACTCTTTATGCCCATATTTCCTTCTTTACTAGTGTATCTATCATACTTTCTTGATGTACATTTATATTAACCACTATTTTCATTTATCTAAATGCAAGGCTAGGAGAAGATGAAGGTGTATCTTCTGTATTTGAATACAACTGACATTCCTTTTTCTATGGAATTCAGATGACCGACCTGAGTATGCTTCTATTCAGGCAATCCTTTTTGGCCCCTACCTTCTAGCTGCCCTTACCCATGGGGACTGGGACATCAAAACAGGAACAGAAAGTTCTCTCTCCGACTGGATAACTGCAATTCCAGCCACATACAATTCCCAGCTGATCTCTCTTTCCCAGGAAGCCAATGATACCACCTTTGTCTTCACAAATTCCAATCATTCAATTACAATGGGGAATTTGCCAGAGTCTGGCACGGATTCTGCTGTTCATGCCACCTTCAGACTTATACCCAAAGACATGAATTCCTTTGATTTCTCATCACCAATGGATGCTGTTGGCAAGTCAGTCATGCTAGAACCATTTGATCTCCCAGGAATGGTGGTGGTGCACCAAGGACCAAATAACAAACTTGGTGTGGCAAATGATGACAATGACTGGGGGTCATCTGTGTTCCGGGTGGTTGCAGGATTAGATGGGAAGACCAACACCGTTTCGTTTGAATCAGAAAGCCACAAGGGGTGTTTCTTGTATGGTGGAGTGAACTATAATGCCAGTACAAGCATTAAACTTATCTGCCAGTCAGAGTCTACCGATGTTGGATTCAAGCAAGCAGCAAGCTTTATATCGAAAAGAGGCATGGCTGAGTATCATCCCATCAGCTTTATGGCAAAGGGGGAAAGGAGAAATTTCTTGCTGACACCATTGGTGAGCTTAAGAGATGAATCTTATACTGTTTATTTCAACATTCGTGCTTGAACTAGGCAAGGGTTTAGTTTATTTCTTGTATATACTCAGTGGTATGCAGAGCACTAGGAACTTAGGAAGCATTGATCTTGAAACTCCTATAATGTTTTGTTTTTATCATTAACAAAATCAACAAAGCTTTGTCAATCCTAAATAAAACAAATAACAGAGCAAAATTATCTAAGCCCATAGACGATCTTAATGCAAGACCTTTCCAAATGCAAAGGCTAAACAATTTACTCGGGAATAAAATCTCACAACGGATTGATGGATATCATTGCTCACCAACGGATGGCTCAGTTGGTAGGTAGGATCTTTGACTCGTTGTAACAGAGACCTGGGATCAAAATTCTGCTGTTAAAAAACTCAGCACTTGCAGACGTGCATTAGGAACATCTCTCGTGAATGATAAAAACATACAACTACAAATGCTATCAATGTGCGGCTGTAAGGCTGCGAGGATCAATCCTGAGAGGTGGAAATCCGAATTCCAATAAATTACAAAGAGAAAAAAGAAAGATCTTCATATATCATTACTATATAATCTTTTTTTTTTTTGGGGGGGGGGGGGGATTTTATGTTATAGGTTTGAACCTTGGCAATGAAAAACAATAATAGAATAGTGACAAAATAAAATGCAAATAATATTCAGTGGTGCATTTGAGACTTCTACTCTTTCCCTTTTATAGGTAATTGCCACAACGTCTCTCCTATGAAAAAGGACATAAGAGCCGTTACCAAAACTTCACCAACATTAATCTTGTTCTAACCCTTCGGATTGAGACAAGTGTTTCGATCATGGTTTTAAACCACATGAACACTCAGCCCATTCTAAGCCAAACATTCTCTTGCTGACTTAGTCAACGGCTGAAATGGATCCAACTTAGACCCAACAACCACCCTGTGAACAAGTCAAAAACAGTTTATAGAAAACAAATTTATTTTTACTATAAAATAAATAATAACATATAATGAAAACTGTAATTGGTGTGTGTTGTAGTGTGTTCACAGGGATGATATTATTAAGCTACTCCATCAACGTGTGGCTTTTCACATGGCCAGTGGATTCTCCCATACGTTGAGGATTCCAAATCGAGGGCCTATGGCCACCCATTCCAACATCTCTCACTTGGCCAGTTAGGCCCGAGACGTTTGGTTGCTTCTCAATCCCATTGACACCACGTGCCTTTTAAAATCACTAACCCCAATGGGCTTTTTGTCAATGGATCAGCAACCATCTCATTTGTCGGCACGTGCTCTACCAGGATCTCATTCCATTGGTAGATATCATGAAGATACCGGTATTGCAAGTCAATGTGCTTTCCTTTTGGACCAATTTCTCCATTCTTTATCGTCTTGATGGCCGCTTCATTATCATTGAACATTCTGATAGCTCCTTCAGTTGCACCTAGTATTTTTAATTCTTCCAATAACCTTTTTATCCAAATTCCTTCTGATGTTGTTGTGCTGCAAGATATGAACTTAGCTTCTATAGTATATTTGGCTACATAGCCTTGCTTTTTGCTTGCCCAAGAAATGGCTCCTCCTCCCAGAAGGAAGATGATCCCGGTAGTAGTTTTTCTATTATTCAAGTCTCCAGCAAAATCAGCATCACAGTAACCCATCAATTCTAATTGATTACATGAGTATGTTATTCTATAATCCTTGGTTTGTTGTAAATATCTTAGAATTCTTTAAATGGCTGACCAATGTGCAGTTCTTGGATTACTTTGGTATCTACTAACAAGACTAACAACATAAAACAAATCAGGTCTTATGCATAACATTGCATACATTAAACTACAAACTGCTTGTGCATAAGGAACATTCTTCATATGACTTACTTCTCTTTCATTTCTAGGTGGCATGCCCTTAGACATTTTAGTTCCTTTGTAATGGAGTATCGATTCCATTGCAATTTGTCATGTTAAACCTTTTAAGTATCGTTTGTAAATAATTTTCTTGTGAAAGAGATAATGTTTTATATTTTCTCTCTCTTTCTATTTTTATTCCAAGTACATAGCTAGCATCTTCCATGTCTTTCATTTCAAAATTAATACTCAACCAATGTTTGTTTCATTTATCATAGATATATTATTACTAGCTATTAGAATATCATCAACATATAAGGAGAGTATAATAAATGAACTCCCACTATTCATAGAGTAAACATAGTGATCGAATGGATTTGGGATAAACCCAAGTTTTGTGATGGAATTATGAAATATGTAATACCACATCCCAGATGATTGCTTTAGTCTTTATAGAGGATTGTTCAATTTATATACTTTGTTTTCCTGCCCTTCTCTTATGTATCATTCTGATTGTGTTATATAAATTTCTTCATTTACTTTCCATTTAATAAAGCGGTTTTTACATCCATCTAACATAACTCTAAATCAAAATGTGCAACTAAGGACATTAAAATTCTAATGGAAGTAAACCTTGCTACTGGTGAGTAAGTTTCTTCATAATTTATACCTTCAACTTGTGTATATCCCTTTGCTACAAGCCTAGCCTTGTATTTTTCTATAGAACCATCTGCTTTTAATTTCTTTTTGAAGATCAATTTGCTTCCAATTGGTCTTCTATTAGTATACAAATCTACCAATTCCCACACTTGATTTTTATTTATTGAATTTAGTTCTTCATTTATGGCTTCTTTCCATTTTTCTTTATCGGGTGCTTCCATAGTCTCCGAATAGCTTATTGGATCATCTAATGGTTCTTCATTTAAAAAGGTATAATAATCTTTCAATTTGGAAGAGGGAAACATTTCTCTTTGAATTTTTCCTAATGTATCATTCTTAGGTGATCAGTCCAAATTTCATGATGTGTCAATTTATTCACTTTAGTTGGTATTTTGTTTAAAATATAAATTGTTATAGTTAATGCTTCACCCCAGAAAAGTGTTCCTAGATTGGAGTGTGATAACATTGACCTTACTATGTCAAGTAGAGTTCTATTCCTACGTTCAACAACTCCATTCTGTTGTGGAGTATAACTCATGGTTAATTGATGTTTTATTCCATTTTGTATACAAAAATCATTAAATAGATTAGATATATACTCACCACCTCTATCACTTCTTAATATCTTTATTTTTCTTTCTAATTAGTTTTTTACTTCTAACTTGTATTCTTTAAAATTTTCTAATGCCTCAGATGTTCTTTTAATCAAATAAACATATCCAAATCTAAAGCTATCATCAATAAAAGTCATAAAGTATTTCATTCCCTTGTGTGTCTTGACATTTAGTGGACCACAAACATCTGAGTGCACAATATCTAACAATTCTTCTGATTTTATTCCTTTATTAAATGATAATCTAGATAGTTTTCCACCAAAACGTGGTTTACAGTATTTAAAGTTAATTTCCATCTTACGTATTAAGCCACTTGAAGACATCATCATCATTTTGTCTTTATTAATATGACAGCCTCATGTGCCATATATAGGCATTTTCATCCACATTATACACACAATCAAAATAAGCAGAAGAGACATTCACTTTATTAATAGATAAATGATACAAGCCATCAGATTTAGTTCCAAACAATAAGACTCTCCCATGTTTCCCAATTGACACTTTTCCTCCTCTAAAACGAACCTCAAAACCCTTTTCATCCAAGAGGGGTACCGACAAAAGATTCTGCCTAACACTAGGCACATACATTACATCATTTAAGATCAGATTTGTATTTTCATTGATGACTATTTTCACTTTCCCAACACCTAGTACATCACAATAGGTATTGTTTCCCATGAAGATCCTATGTTCGCTAGGCTTCATGTCCTTCATTTCCATAAATAGTTCCTTGGATTTGCATATATGGCGAGAAGAACCCAAACCAATGAACCAATCAACATAATCAATATCAGTAAGTAATGATTCAGAAACCACACTGATGATATTTTTCTTTGCTGATTTATTATGATTGTTATCTTTATTCTTCTTGTTTTGATAACAATTATATTTGGTATGGCATGTTTTCCCACAAATAAAACATTTGCCTTTAGTTTTCTTGAACTTCTTTGAAAAATTAGGTTTATTATGATAATTCTTTCCTTTACTTTTATGGTTCTCAGTTTTTTCAGTAGTTTTATTAGTTTCATTTGGATTAGTGGCAACTATCAATGATGATGATTATGCCTTTTTGCTCTTTCGTTCAGCTTCCAGGCCTAGCAAGGTTAGTAGGTTTTTCATATTAATGTCTCTTCTAAAAAGATTTAAGGCAACAACCACATTTTCCCAAGAGTCTGGAAGACTATGCAATATAGTAGACACCTTAATTTTTTTGGGGATAGGTTTCTCAGCTACTTTTAATTATTTTGCAATAGCATTCATCTTATTAATATAATCTATCACTGAATCTCCATCTTTCATCTTATACGCATAATATTTTTCTATTAACATTTGAGCATAGGATTCAATTACCTTTCCATAAGTTTCCTTAACTGCATCAAATAATTGTTTAGCATTCCTATATTCTTCAAACAAGACTTCAATGTTTGGTTCCATAAAAGTTAACAAGCAAGAACGGGTTGTTTTATTATCTTTTAGGTATTTCTGATAGGCTTTTCTAACAGCCAATTATGCATCATCACCAGGAACGGAGGGAACATCTTGTTCTAATATGTATTCAACATCTTCTTGATTTAGTATAAGTCTGATCCTACGTTTCTAGAGAGGAAAGTTACTGCCGTTAAGTTTCAGTTTTGCTTAATTCATTTGCCATTGCAGATCAAACCATTATGACTATGAATAAACAAGGAAGCTACAAGCAAAAATAAAATGAAATTTATAGTGTAATGGCAAGAAGCTATTTTTAGTAAAAAAAAAAAAATGGTGAGATGTAACTATGATTAACAGTTAACTGAGAATCTTAAAAAGAAATCAGCTCTCTTAAATTTTGCTCTATAAGAACAAGATTAATATTTTACCCAAGATAAAGCAAAGAAATTTGTAGAAGCATAAAATAGATGCTTAGCATACAATAGCACATAATAGGCTTCAGTAAATATATCAATCATACCAAGCAACAAGAATTCAGGTTATTAATTAAAAAAATTATTAAATACTACCTGAATGTTTTCTCAAAGGGTTGAAACCCTAAAAAAAAAAAAAGTTTAGAAAATACCCGGATAGATCTTTGTAATAGAGATCTCAAACCTTTGGGCGTTTTGATCACCGTAGCTCCTCAAATCAAAGATAGTGTAAGGAATGAAGGACGAAACCGAAAAATGATTTGGAGATGCTTTTCTGATGCTGCAATTTGGTGATGCGAGAGCTTGAATTTCTAGAGTATTATGATGCTCTTCGTCGTATTAAAAAATGGCTCACTAATAGATGTTGAAAAGGAGAAAAAAAAAAAACCTTTGTATGCCGGGTGATGAAGTGAAGTAGCGTAGGTGAAGAAACAAATGGTGAAGAAAAACGTTTGGAGAAGAATCAATGTTGAACCTGACTTTTTCTCTCCCTTGGTGTCTGAAAATAGAGAACTGTCCAATCTGCCTTTTTATTTCTTCTGGCATCTGAAAAAGAGAATTGTGAACTTCTTGGAGGTTTTGGTAGCCTTCCAATAAAGGGGATATTCAGTCGGTGCATTTGGGATTTCTACTCTTTCCCTTTTATAGGTAATTGTCACAACGTGTCTCTTATGAAAGAGGAAATAAGAGCCGTTACCAAGGATAAATTTCACCCACATTAATATTGTTCTACCCCTGTGAACAAATCAAAAACAGTTTATAGAAAATAAATTTATTTTTACTAAAAAATAAATAATAACATATAATAAAAACTGTAATAGATGTATTATGTAGTGTGTTCACAGGGATGATATTATTAAGCTTCTCCATTAATGTGTGACTTTTCACATGGCTAGTGGATTCTCCTACACGTTGAGGATTCCAAATCAAGGGCCTATAGCCACCCGTTCCAACAAACAAGAACCATTCTTGACCCAACCAGTGTTTTTATGATGCTGTCGATCCAGTTAATAAGATCATTCAGCTTGCAACCTAAATAGTGTTTGGTCATGTGATTGTTTATTTGAAAAAATAGTGCTAGGGCAGCATCACATAGGTATTGGTGGAAAACATCATTATTTGATAACATTGTTTATTAAATAAAAGTTTAATATTTTCTTAAATACTCAACCGTTTATTTACTATTGAGCTTATATAACGTTTATTCATCAATTTCTTTTGTTTTTTAAGATAAAAATAAATAAAAAATATTTATTAAAATAAATAACCATACTAATAAATAGCCCATCAAATTAACTTAAGATCTGAAATTTATTTGAAACCGTTGACTTGGTGATCACTTGACCCCAGCGGTTGAACTATTAAACCAGGTCTCAAATTATAACTATAAGAAAAATTTTGGAGGTCATAACCCACACTCGATGGACAGATCGGGATGGTAACTTTTTGTGATTATGCAATGCAAAAGTAAGGTGCTTTTACCCGTTAATTTTGTCAAAGAAAAAGTTATTCCAATTTCAAATTTCAAGTTTTAATCTTCTGAATTTATAAAAAATAAAATTATAATATAAAACATGGTTTTCAAAATCGGATCGGATGAAAAAAGTGGGAAGCGGTCAGGTAATTGGTTTTGATTTTCCCCAAAATTAAATTTTTTTTAAAAACCGTTGATTTTGGTCAATAAATTGCTGACCGAGGCGATTAACTATTTAAATAGTTTTGACCTTTTTTATTTTTTAGTCAGAATGGGTCGATCGTTTGACCTGATAACCGGACCCCTGACCGGTTCGATTTTAAAAACCATGATATAAAATAAACATTAAATAAAATAAAACTATATAAACCGTCATGAATCACACATGCGAAGGAAAAGCGGGTCACCCGGTTTTTAAAACATTGCGGACTAGGTCCAATTATTAATTGGGACACAATTACACAGAAAGCTCGGAAGATAGACCCGATCCATTAACAGTTCTAATCCGGAGAGAAATCAGGACACGTGCAGAGAGAAAAGGGCATTTACGTCATTTCCTGTGAAAAGCGAGGCCACTCTGCTTTGGATGATCTGATTTCGCTGATATATATTTTTCACTCGAGATTTAGGGTTTCTTCTGCGGCCAAGACGTAAGAATTCAGGGTTTGGGCTTGGAGGGAGTTGCAACAATGGTGGAGAAGGCGAACAAAGGAAGAAAGGAGGAGGTGGTTACGAGGGAGTACACCGTTAATCTCCACAAGCGCTTGCATGGCTGGTAATGAAGATCTTCATTTCCATTTCTTTTTTTCTTCTCGTTCTTCTGTCATAACTGGATTAGAACTATAATTTTTTACCCCAAAACTCGGAAATCTCATAGTGATGGTGATTCTGTTCATATTTGTTTATACAATGCTCTTTCCCCGATGTTTTGAGTCTGTTATCCTTTGTTGTCAATTGGTAGTTCTAAGAACTTAGGAAATTCTATTGTCTTCCGAACTAGTTGTATAAGTCTTCGTTCTTCTATTGGGCTGTTGTTCGTTTACTGTTAATGTTTATTTGAACGTAGATTTTTTAATGGTCTTAGGAATATTTACGACGAGCATTTGTTGTTTGTTATTACTAGTTCATTTGTTTCCGTTCCAGCTTTATAGGTTGTTGTAAGTTCTTATAATTGAATAAAGTTGAGTTTAACGATAAGCATGTTGGGGAGAGCTTTTGCATTCACTGAATCAGAGTGCTACTCCTACCACTGTCCCGACGGGCTTTGGTTATGATTGGTTTGTTCCAACTGTACTAATTTGTAAGGCTACTTTGTTAATGTTTGGTTTCTATACTAAAAGGCATTGGGATTCATGACATTATTCTGTTAATGTTTGGTTTCTATACTAATTTGTAAGGCTATTTTGTTAACATGCACCTTTAGTGCGTTTTTTTTTTCATTGTCTGCGAGTGGTACTATCTGATCTTGAAATTCATATTCGCTAGACAATTTTTGAGAATAATATAATACAGTTTATATGAATTAATGGAATCATATATTCAACAAAGTCTATCACACTTGATGATTGTGTCTCTACCCACTTGCTGAGACCTTTTTCCCGTGAACTTGTTTTCTTCTCTTTTTCCCCATCTTTTTAGAGTAGAGCCGTGGGGGTTGTGGTGTGGTGGATCTAAGGAGCTTTTGCGTTGAGATTTTGTCAACCCCAAGTTCTTTGAAACTTATTTGTTGTCCTTTAGCTAAACTTTCCCTTCAAATACCCTGTATGCTAGCAGCTGAGTAAAGTAACAAGTTTGAGGAGATGTGGATCCCTTGAAAAACATAGAACTTTACAAGAGGTTTCTGGGAACATGTTATTAGGAAACAGTTGTCCAATGCCTCCATTCCTGCTGATATTATACCCCATTTAGTGAATGAATAATTAATTCATTTTACCTTGATATTCTGAGACCCATCGAGATATGTAGACTGACAAAAGTAACTAAAAGTTGATGAGATGTGGATATCTTGAAAAAGATACAAGAGGTTTCTGGAAAACATGCTATTATGCACTATTGTCCACTGTCTCCATTCCTGAAAGTATTATACTCCATTTAGTGAATGAATAAATCATTCATTTTACCTTGGTGTGCTGAGACCCATTGAGATATGTTGTATGTAGAGTGACAATGCTATTTATGGACTGCAACCATTTGGTTTCCTTCTTTCAGAATGATTTACTTTTTGGACCTATTTGTGCACCCAATATGGTTATTGTATTGATATTTTAATCATTGTCTGTATTTGTGTTTTATTCCATTATCCACGGGTATAGTCAGCAACTTAGGGCCCGTTTGGCATTTCTTTCCGTGTGGTCTTTCAGCTGTTTACAAGTCAGGCAAACTAATTTTTGGTCTATTCCCATTTGGTTTGTGGAAGATCTAGCCGCCAAAAGCCGGAGCACCGAAAAGACATGAGAAGCCCATTTTGGGCTGATTTCGAGAAGCTCGAAATGAAGCTTTTCATGTCTTTCGCGTTTTATTCTCGTGTGGAAAGACACAAACGTGTATTTACCAAACTAGCTTTCGGGCTGCTCAGATCTTCATGCAAAAGCTCAATGCGTCTTTTGACTGTCAGAGCTACTAGAAGATCTTCCCAAAAAGACTTACCAAACGGGCCCTTGTCAAGAGTCATGATGAGGTGGATGTGTTATGAACTGACCATTCATTAGGGGTGTCCATGAAAAACAGAAAAACCGAACTAAGCTGAGAACCGAACCAGAAAATGTGGTTAACCAAACTGATCGGTTTGGTTTCAGTTTAGTATTTTTGAAAAAACGAAGGACCGGTTCAGTTTTTGGTTACCCTAGAAAAAACTGACGGTTAATCAAACCAATCACTATATATATTTATATGTATATTATATATATATTTTAAATATGTCACATGATTTTTATATATTATATATAAATATATATGCATTATATATAAATATATACATATATTATATTTATAAATATATAATATTATACATATATTATAAATATAAAAAACTGAAAAACCGAAGAACCAAACTGGTCAAAACCAAAACTGATGGACCGTTTAACCAGTGGTACTGGTTCAGTTTCAGTTTGGAGAAATTGAAAAACCGTTCGGTTTGCAAAAATTGTCCATGGTTTGGTTAACCGAACCTTGGACACCCCTACCGATCATTATCATTTTGATCCATCTCAAACATTTTAAGTTCCTATATGTAGTATTTTGCTTATGTACGTGTTGATGGTATGGCCTGAATGTCTGGACATGCAGACACATGTTAGATACCCTTTACCCAGAGTGATTTCATTTATTTCTCTATTTGACATGTGCTTTCCCAATGAAATTTGTGTTGATAATGAATTAGTTTCTGTACACAGCACCTTCAAGAAGATGGCTCCCAAGGCCATAAAGGAAATCAGGAAGTTTGCCCAGAAGGCAATGGGGACAACAGATGTTAGACTGGATGTGAAGCTGAACAAGTTAATATGGAGTCGTGGGATTCGGAGCGTACCAAGGCGTGTCAGGGTGCGCATTGCTCGAAAGAGGAATGATGAAGAAGATGCCAAGGAGGAGCTCTACTCATTGGTAACAGTAGCAGAAGTTCCACCTGAAGGACTCAAGGGTTTGTGTACCAAGGTCATTGAAGGAGAAGATTGAACTTGCTGGCACTACCGCACTATAGGGTTTTTTAGGTAAATTAAATTTTTGATCTTATTTTTGTTCAATTCAGGGACTCTGGTTTTGTTTATCAATACATTAGGGTTTTCTGCCGCCAAATGAATGTAACTTGGAGTATTGTGAGAACTCTATCTTGTTTAGTTTTTCCCCTTTATTGAGAACTGTTTATCTGTACCTTTGGTACTTAACAATTTGAATATCGATTATGGAGTGTAATTAGCTTCTGCTTTATCGTTCATTCATATTCCCTGTAAAACCGAACAGTTTCCAAGAGATACAAATGGGGCCTAGTATCATTGTATTGCCCGAAAGAAGGGGAATAGTTTCTTATGAATTCAAACCCTGCCACTCTGAGTTTTGTCTCACTCCTGGTCCCAAGCTTGGTTTAACAAGGGTTTTGCCAAGTTTCTACTAATTATATCCTTGTTTGTTATAAATAATTTGGACACAAGGAAGCCTTGGGAATATGGGCAGGCTGACGGCCCATGAAATCATGTTTAAGACTGGGAGCGCCCCCATTTGGAAAAAATGGTGAAAATTAGGTCTGTACCTTCCCACCCCTCCAAAAATCCTGGATTGGATGCTAGACCAGTAATGGCCTATATAACCTTTTGGCTTCAAAGTGTAGCCAGGTTGTGTTTGGTACCATATCTGTTTCACACTTTCACTTGCACAAGAAAAATGCGTGAGGGGGATTGATTATTGATGTCTTGAGGACTGTTTCAGGTAGAAACAGCATTTTGTATCAACCCAGAACGCTGGTAGAAAAGGAGATTTCTGCATGAGGGTTGGGGAGCGGGGGGTTTGAGTTTGGAAGGTGGACTACCTCTTGTGTGCCCCCATGGAGCCAAGGTAGAAAAAAATAAAAAATCTCTCACAAGTGTGAAGTTACTACAGAACTAAATTAACCTAACATAATCATTGGGTCGAGGTTTGTTCTTGCCGTTCCAAACTGATTATATACTTGATTGTATTTAAAATTTTCTTAGTTTTCTTGTCATTTTTGTAATATTTTATGGGGTTAATTACTTGTATATATCCTATACATTTGAAAAATTACTTAATTTTCAAAACCAACTTATACATGTCTTATTGACCAGCTCCACATAACATAAACAGGACCACCATTAATGCACTGTTTAGAGTCTTTAAGACCTTATTCCAAATACTTCTATGAATGCAGTATTACTCCAGATTTGACAAACCAGAACCCAGAAACGGGAAGCGAGTTTTGCGAGATCTATCATCTATGTAACTTGTATTCAGAAACCTTCTGCAGAGCTCATTTCTAAGTTTTACATTATTCATTTTCGTAATGCCAAATAGAGGTTACATTTCAGATGCCTCTATTTCCAGCAGTGATCTAAACGAAACCTAACAAAATACCTGAGATTGTTGGAAGCTCCAATCAATCTAATAGAATAGGAAGGGGTTCTCGTTGTTGATCACTTTATCTTGATCATTTTATTTTTTGCCCTGATCGAAAGATTGAGGAGAAAATGTACTGTAAATGTATCTATCTCTTCCCGTTTTCTCACAAGTGACAAAGGAAAATAATAAAAGATTAAGTCTTTGAGAGTGCTTATTTAAAATAAGTGTTTTTTTGGGTCATTAAGCACTTATTGATATTTGGGAAATGAGTCTAAAATAAGTGTTTATTTTAAAAATAATTACTTATTTTTTGGGGAAATGAGTGTAAATCAATTCTTCCGGGGAATGCGATGTCAATAAACTAAGAGTACGCTTGGTTTGTAGGAATAGAGGTTTGGAACCAGAATCCGACTATTTGGTTGAGTGGGATGGGATTTTGATCCCTATTCTTTTCAGAATGGCATTCCCCGTTTAGGGAATGGTCATCCTGGCCTCCCCTTTGGAAATGAGAATCTCATTCTAACTGGTTAAAAGTCAAATGTCTTGGGGCATGTTTGATACACTTTTAAGACACCAGACCTGTTTTATGACTTGGTGTCTGAAACCTGTTTTATGACGCATCTAAAAAATTATCTGAATTTTGTTTTCAAATCTGAAACTCAAAGCATGTGGCCTAACTTTTAAAGCATTCAGATGCATTTTAGATTTAATAAAAAGTCAAAATTACACCTAACATTTTAAAAATGACACGCTGATGCCCCCAATTTCCCCCAAACCAAAAAACATAGCCCATTTTTGTTTCAGAATGAAATCTCCACTCGTGAAGATTGTTCTAGGTATGGTCACAAGACCCTTTCTCTCATGTTTGTTTCTTTGTCAAACGTTGGATTTCTCTTTGGGGTTATAGTCACATCAGACACCTAGCAAAGGTATCTTCCTTCTTTCCTATTTACAATTGATTGATTTGTTTGGTTTGCTTAACTTTAACTATTGAATCTCTCAAGTTTGTTAATAATTATATACAAACTGTAGATTTATTTATTTATTTATTGAATCTCTTAAATGTTGAAAAAATAGAGATTGACTTCAATCAGAGTAAAATCCGTTCGAATAGCCTTTATTGCCTTGCATTGGGAATATCTCCGTGCCTTTATGATTGCTGTTCGAGTGGACATTGTTCTGACTCCTGTTTGGAGAAAACATCTATGCTTTGTTTTTCCCCTTCCTACTTTGTTTTGTTCCATGCCTTGTCTATTTATTGAATCTCTTAATTGTTCAGAAAACATCCATGCTTTGTTTATTTAATTTATTTATTGAATCTCAGTCTCGACTCCTCTTCTTTTCCCACGACTCCATTCAGTAATTAACAAGCTAGGCAAAAAAGTTTGTATTAACAAGCTACTCCATGACTCCATCCAGTTACACTGGAACCACTTCCGATTGATTAAATTCTGGTGATGTTTGTCAATGAAATCAAATCTTAGTCAGCAACGGATGGAATGGGGAAAAAAGGAAATTCTAGGTGCATTACCATATTTTCAGTAATTATGATGAACACCAGAACACGCTTTTTATGATGAACTCTTGGCCATTAATCGAAAGGAAGGAAATTGCTCAGAACATCGTTTATGATGAACATGCTGTTTAATTTACAAGAAAAGCCAATGGTGCGAGACAGATCTGAGCGCTCCCGACTGTAAAATTTTCCTCTCAGCAAGTTATTCACGATCGCCTGCATTCTATATTGCCTTTGTTTTCCCATTCTCGTTCTCTCTTCTTTTGTACAAACAAAAAGGAATAGATAGCATACAGCGCATGGTAGCATTCATATAGACCAGACTTCACGAAGGAGTTCATACCTCGCATTCCCTCCACCATAACCCGGGGTTTCCTTGTGCTTTCCATTACCATTTCCTACTTTGCCATTTGCAAAAGTTGGAGTGCGTGGCATTTTGTCGATGATGGATGTCAGAGGAGAATCCAATTCATCCAATTCCTCATCGCTGGTATACCCTTTTCTCTGGACAATCGACACATTCCTCTCCAACAGAGATTTCCCTCCGGCATCTGCAACTTTCTCAGCTACATCAGACTGGCTAGGAGGGGTGTAAACAACTGGGGCAGCAGGGAATGGGAAGCTGCAATTTGAGTCCCCGTCTGATAACCTCCGTTCCACTATACTCTGGCATTGAAATATTTGGGTAAATCACCATCAAAAAGTAAACTTTATATTTACTTCACTTCTAGGTACTTCTATGAACAACATGGAAATTTCTTAGGATTACTGAAATATAAAGATGGTCAAAACCATACCTCAGCATTCAGGGCCTCAAGGACTGCCCCCGGAACAGGATCAGGGCAGAATTCATCCGGAGTAAAATTGCAGAGTATGCGCTTAAGCAAGGGAAGACTAATCGAGGGGCATACCTAAAACATGAAGTTAGGAGTTCTATTAATATACTTGTATGATAAGGTTATTCAAGAAAACATATCATGATAAATGGTTTGATTAATGGCAAGCTTGACCTCTTCTCCGATGGATCTTTCCATAAGCATGTCTTTTGGGAGCATTAATAGATCACTCAATTCATTAAGTAGACGGAAGGATTTCGGTTCAGCATTCCCACCTCTTCTGAAATCATCCTCAGTACTCGTCTGATCATCTTTCGGGGAGTCATCAGTGTCCATGCCAAACAGATCAGTGAGCCATCTAGACCAGTTGCCAACCTGCATGTAGAGTCTTCCCAATTATTATTTGTTTTTTTTTTTTTTTTTGATCCAATAAGTATATGTCAACCAGCATGTATGTAAAAGGTCAATTAAACAAATTTTATAAAAAAAAATGCTTCACAAACCATCAACATTTCAGGAAGCGTACAAGTATCAAGTATGAATAGTTCTTAACTTGTAAGGGAGAAGGAAATGCCAACAACTAAAAAAACAAATCATGCAAGAAAAGCATGCAATTTTCACACTTGAGAAATACAAAAATCAGAAACCTGAGCTTAGTAAAGAACATGAAACTGAATTTGATACATACAGAATTTTTGAGTTGTGCACCAGACCCGAAACTCAAATCTCCAGCTGGAATTGGCAAAACCTTTGAATCAACAATTGGGTCAGATACAGGATCAGTGGGGATCTCATGAGCTGACTCTCGCAGGATGGCATTGAACATTGCAACATCTAGCCTGGCTACACACTGTTCCATTACCTGACAATGGAAAAAAAAAAGAGTTGCTTTTTAAAGTAGGCAAACCACAATTGAAGTTTTTCTGTCAATTTGTGTATCCAAATTACACAAATTGGGTTGGCAAGTGTGAGTATGCAGGTTTGAATCTAAGAGTGGAAACTTGGTGCAAAAAATGCCAAAGCTTAGGATATTATCCAGTCTACCCCTCCTAATACCCCAGAAGGTTATAACCAATATAGGGTAATGGCCTTTTGAGTCTGCTGAAGGAAGATTCATTTGGATCATTAGACTTATACCAGACATTCATATACGACCACAAATCTAGATTGAACAAGAGATTTATACTGTTTATGAAGTTTTAGAGAGATGAAGGCTGGGAATAACTCAATAGATGTTAAAACTGCATACCATTCTTGCTAACACCGGCAAGCAACCACACTCATGTCCCCCTGCTCGAACAGGACAGAGTCTTTGGAAGGCATCCTGGAAAGCACTTTTCCAAAGGTTGATTGAAAAACTTCCTTGCTGCAGATCACCTAGGGCAGGCCCCAATAGTTTGCCAAAACTTTTATTGGTGTACAAATCATCAAGAGGAGATTGCATGTGTGGAGTTAAGGTCTGAAACAGGATCGCTATGGTCAGCTCAAAGAGAAGATCACACCAAACAGATATTACGGAAATAAATATTAATCTTAAGAGAGTGACTAGTGATACAAACCAGAAACATTATTACATAGGCAACAAGAGTTCATTTTTGCAATAAATAAGTTCATAGTAATTCAATTGTGTGAGAACCATCATGTATAAATGCATTAGTACTATTTTACAAAGTGTTATAAAGTACTTAAATGCAGCCTTTTACCTGCCACCACACAGATTCAACAATGCGAGAGAAAATCCAGGATTCAATCTTCTCCAATGCAGTTGTAAATGTGGTTGTCTCCTGCCAGTCATCAACAACTTGCATGAAGCCAAATTTCTTTACTTGCTTAGAACCAGAACTGCCCTTCCACTTCAGTGATAAAGACTTCCCCTCACTCTTCTTTACCCCACCATTTGATTCAACAACCTTTGCAACCGGACTCAAATGGTGTGAATTGCCAAAGGCTTGTGCTATAATCTCTCTTAGGACAATTATGTTTGACAACCAGAATGTTAACCTGAAGGGTCAAAAAGAAAAAGGGAGGTTATTCTACAAGATAGGGAATAAAACATTTGAAGTTATTCAACTTATATATGCAATGGTTGTTGTCACCTTGGGACATCATTACCACAGGACTTGGCTATCAGGACGAGTCCTGAGGCAGTGTTCCTTGCAACAGTAGCTCTTTTGTCTTGAGTCCAATGCTTGCAAGCATGAATGTATAGCCTAGAAAGGCGTCGAGCAGGTGTATGCACCTTATGTGCTGAGCTCCCATGCTCTGGTACAACAGAATAGAGTGAAATCTCAAGAGCAGCAATTTCTCTTAGTTCTTGTTCAAGTTTCTCAATTCTTTGTTCCATTTCTTCCATCCTTTGGTTAAAAATTTCCCTGTCTTCTTCAAAACCATTCTCTTCTGCATCAACCATTTCATCATCACTTCCAAGACTATGGGCACTATTGAGTGCCTCATCCAAGACCTTTATATCCTTTATCTCTTCAATAGGCTTATCATCAACTCCTTCAGATGATTCTGATGAAGGTTTTGGAGGAACTTTCATACCAGTAGATTTGTTTTCAGAGATACCTTTAGAGTTCACCTTAGAAGATTCTCGGTTGGATTTAGCAGATCTCTTTGAAGCATTATTTGACACATTATTTTGCAGTTTACTTGCTTCCCGGCGATCTGTTCTTACTCTTGATGAATGAGGACTGCTTTCAGCAGAGTCCTTTTTTGCAAGCACCTTGGTAACTCTTGACACCCTTTCTATCTTGTCATCTTCTATTGCCTGTGCTTCCCCTTGAGATGATACAGAATCTTTTGCCGTCTCACAATCAGATTCATCTTCCTTTCCTTGCTTAGAATCCTTCTCCAAATCACTTGAATGATCTTCTACGTCATCCTTATTCTTTCTAGCAGCCATTTGACCAGATTTCAAATCTGCAGCTGTCCCTTCGGGCCTGTCCATGTCATCCACATAATGTATAACCAGGTTTTCATAAACTTCAGTAGACTCTGTTCCTGCATTTGAATCACTTGCTAAGACAGTGGATTCTGGCCCATCATCCAAAGATCCAGATTCAGCTTCTTTTGCATTCAACTTGTTGCGTTCATTCTCTTGCACTTTTTGTTCTTTCCTGTTGCCTCTGTTGGAGCGTTTTCTGTGGCTATTATTTGGTATAGATTTCTTTTTATCTGTTTCCCTCATGATTTCGTAATTTCCAACTGTAGAATTAAAATAAGATGCTATTGAAGAAGGAGAGGAATAACAGACAGTTGCACTCACAAAATTCAACTGCTGTTAAATTGCTTAATGGGAAAAAAACACATCAACATTCAAAATCAAGTTCCTAGACCCTTCTCCTGGTTCCTGGAAATATGTTGATGAATTCTGCAGCAAGAGAGAGAAAAAAGATATCATTGTTAGCCAAATTCATTTGAGTGAGGTAAACCTAGAGTGTAAATTAGCATTGATTCTGTCACAAATAAAATAATAATAATAATAATAATAATAATAATAATAATAATAATAATAATAATAATAATAATAATAATCTGAGGGCATGCATAATATTAGCTTTAACTTCAGATGGAAAATCAAAATCGTAGAAAATCATTTAATGAGTGGCCAGTTAAAGAAACCAATCGATAATCATAGAATTGCAAGATCTAACAGTCTTATTGACCAATTGGAATCCTTAGGTTCATTTAATCATGCAATACCTGATGAAAGAACTAAGCAAATATCATAGTCATCCCGCATTTACAAATCTCTGACTGAGTTCAGTCAATGGCCAGACTGCTAGTTATGACCACCTCCCTTAATCCAATCTTGAAGATCAACTTCATGGACTGGAGCATTGACAACAAAACTCTCCCTAATGTCAAATGAAGTGCAACGCAAAACGGATCTGATTGGAATTTACTGAATTCAACGAGAGTAAGCAAGATCGAACCAACTAAAACTGTGAATTTAGATTACGAAACCAACAAACCTAATAGAATCATATAAATTTGTTAGCAAAGAGACTATAGTCTAGTTTCACCTAGTGCGAATACAAAGAACTCCAATTCTAACTAAACGGTATATAATAACAAATGTGCCATTTGGATCACCGGCAAATCGGCATCAAGATATTAAATTAATCGTAAACGCACCAACCAAGCATTTCTTGAGAGAGAAACTCAGCAGGTTCTGACTTCCTCCACTCGAATCGAACAAGCAGAGTTATAAAACAGAAGTAAAACAACAAAGACCTGTATAAATTGTAACCACAGGTATCTATATATCTAAATTAGCAACAAAAAGAATTTCTATAGTAACGCCATGGTTCTGCTTTACAGAGATTCCGAGCAGAAGATTTCATAGCACAACCAACACACTTCATCTGAATTCTATCGAATGTAGAATCAAGAAAGATAAGCCACCTAACGACGACAAAAAAGTTACCGACAAGTAAAAAATGCTGCAGCCTTGTTAAACAAAAAATATAATAAAAACAGAAGAAGAAGAAGAAGAAGAAGAAGAAGAAGAAGAAGAAAAATATAACTCACCAAATCTTTGTTTAAGCTCCTTTAATCTTCGAAGCTTCAAATACGAGCCTCATTCTCCGCCATTTTTCTCTGTTTTAAGTTGCAAAATTTTATAAACCAAATTTAATTGCTGCTTTTGAAATCCAAATATACTAGAGTCTAGAGCTCTAGAGCACTAGAGCAGGTCGCAGGGAAACCGGAATATCTCTGCCAGCCTCGCTCTAATTATTTCTGCGACGAGTGAATTTATTTCTCTGAGAACCTCTGACGTTTGGCCATTCGACTGCTTGATTACTCTTTAAAATACCCACATGTTGGTGCGTTCGGTTTCAGCTGAGTTTAGAAACGCTGTCGGTGGCCGAAACTGACCGGTAATTCCCGGTTACTTTCCTTACACATCATCAGAAACTTGACATCTCACCTAAAACTTCAATTTAACCCATTAAATTGTCTAAATAACCCTCTCCTAGTCTATTTATTCCGCTCGTTGCGTTGTATATCTATTTCTGCGAGATTACATGCTATCCTTCGTTCAACCGTTCAAATGTTGGCTAACCCAGGTTTGGGCCGAGTCCGGATCTGCTCCTTATCAACTGCACCTCACACCGACCTTACAGTGATTTGGTCGTACATCGGAAACATCTCTCGTATCTGTATTTATTATTCATAGGAGATGTTCTCCGATTTCAGAGTGATTTGAGGCTGTGAAGCGCGCTCCGTGAGGAACAGATTCCAATTCGTGTGAGCCACAGTCCACCAGCAGATGGACGGGGAAATCTTCTCTCGCAATCTGCATAGCGCGAGATACTTATTAGTTACATACGTCAGATGCACTTTATAATTGCCACCTTCTATTTTCCTGTTTAAGGTGGCGCCGCTATAGCAACCGCATCTCATCAACCCCAATTCCCAAATGCCCATTATCCTTGCTGGGTCCCGCATTTACAAATGGGCCAGCTCTAGTGGGGCGATGCGTTGCTGTAGATTAGCTGGTACGCATCACGAGGTAGGTGGTTCGCCACGTGTAAACCTCTAAGCATTAGTAATGTGGACCTGGAGATCATGTATTTTTGGGTTGAAACAGATCTGACGGCTATGGATGGCTCAGTGCCACCAAACTCGTGTGTGGGCTTTTTCATTTACCGTTGTTTAATGGGGCTACCTTTAAAGGATGAAATGGTGATGGGCCCATTGTTACTCTTTGTCAAAAGTGAGTTATTGTATCGTCCCAGTTTGCCAAATTGAGGCATTCCGGCCCTTCCCATCCCAATGAAAAGATTAATAAAGTCATCTCATATCTAGTGTACTGACCACAAGTACCCCTGTTAGATAACTGCTTTTCGGAACATAACTGGGGTACTTTTGTCTTTTTAAGACTACAAGAAGGGCGGAAGGACGCCAAAATCAGTGGCGCGAAAGTGATGCTGAAAGTGAATTGCATAGAATCGAAGCACAGGATACAGGAAGGGGGAAGTCATCGTCAGGGACTCGGGGAGTCTGGATCCTGTCCTTTTTGAGGCACGTGATTGGGCAAATCCAATTTTTGATTCGGGCACATCAAAGAGAAGACTAGTAAAATAAGACGATTTGATAATATTAAAGGGCTGAATATGTCTTTAGCACGTTATAATAGCACAGCTGTCTTCTGGCATTGCTCATGACAGGTAGCTGTAGCTGCTGTATGGGACGGCTGTCCCAGATTTCATGGATCTCAATTCTCAAGACGCTGAATGCAGCTGAGCCCAAGAAAAATTGGTAAGACACTAGGCCCATAAAGCCCTACCACAGGCCCAGTTCGTTCGTTGTGGCGCATGGGCTTCATAAAACATTTGTATCGATCTCCACATCCATGAACATGACCCACCCAACCCCAACAGCCCAACTACACCTTCCAGATGTGTTGTTTGGTGAGATCGAATTAAATAGTGGGTGCGGCCTTCCGCTGTTCCGCAACTCTGTTGGCTAATGTACTACTAGAGTCTTCAGTCAAAAACATTAGTTTGTTGGATCTCGTGCCATCACGTCGTTGTCGCTCAACATTCCCCCAAAAACGCCTACCTGGAACCACATACACTAGACCATAGTCCGGTTCGATCGAAATAGTAGTTGGTTTACCAGTTGACACGTGTCTTAGTCACATTAGAGACAGGGCCTGTAATCGCACCGTCGGCGTCACTTTCTGCATCAACGGTCGTCACCGACACGACGAGTCGACGACGTTCTCCCAGCGAAGAATCCACTTTTTCCGTCACCTTTACACAAGTGGCAAGGGCAAGAAATCATGATATCGGCTTATCGCCACCGAACTTTTTAGTGCAATTGCGAAACTATCCTAACTGACGACGACAATCCAGTTCCAGTAGTTCTGCTTCGAGCCTGCAACACTGTTAGACTGTGGAGTACTAGGTTCCTCTGCTCCTGGCCTTTAAATTTGGATTTTAATCTTTTTTCCTCCAGATTGGGAAATAACTCATTTTCAAACTACACATTACACCGTACTACAATGGCCCCGTATGTGTCCAATAAATAGTCTGGTCAGCGTGGAAGTTGAAAGGTTCTGTGATAGTGTGATCCTTTTCTCACTTTTCAGTTGTCGTGTAGGGCCCATCCGAAATAACGGATGGTAGGCGGATGGGGTGCATACATCAAAGACCAAATCTGCATTATTCACCCGAGGATGTTGTTTATAAATGGGTCCTACCTAAAACGTTATATTGTATTAGATATTTGCTATTTAATTAGGGGATAAAAATGCCAGCTAATCCATTTAGGCTCTGTCGTCTCCACTTGGTACAATTTGTCAGGTTCCACATCTGTATTTTGGGTGGCGAGCGTCGCGACTCGCGATTCAGAAAATGGAAGCTGATAGGTGTTTTTTTTCCTATTCTTTTCTTTTTGTTTGACGGGTGGCGACTGACGACGACTTGAGAATGGCCAGGTCCAAAGTGATGCGAAATGGACCGGATCATGATTCGATCGGAATTCGAATTCCACTCTATTTTGTCAGGTTCGGATGTTTCTATTCAAATTCTTGGGTTGGATCGGGACGTATAATTATTTTTGCATTTTTTTGTTTTTCTTTATAGACACTGCTATGCTTTTTTTCCGTTAACAATTTGTTATATTTTAAAGAAATTAAATCAGATTCGGATTCGAATCTGCATTTTTATGGTCCACTTGGGTCTTCGGATCGAATCAGATGTGATATTTATATTATCGGATCAGGTTAAAAAATACCTCAATTTGATCAAATCCATTTGCATCCCTGCAATCAAGGTTGATGTTTATTTTTTGGGTAAAGTGCTGAACCTCCCATTAAGTTTTTAATTATTGCCAAAACCTCCCCTAAAATTTGATAATTACAATCATCTCTCCTTAATTTTATAATATAATTATAAGTAGGCCCCCACTGCTAGAATCTTATAAAAAGAGGTATGAAAGTATCCAAAATACTTAAAATACTTATGCAGTTACATTCAATCAAAATGCTTATTTTTCAATTTGCCCTTTATATTAATCACTTAAAGGTAAAACTGCAACTCCAATTTTTTTACTTTTTTGTTCATAAAATTTATATGTTTTTTATAGAAACTAATTTCAATAATAATTGCATGAATATTTTGAACATTTTAATACCTCTTACTAGAGAATTCTAACAAAGAAAATCTACTCACAACCATACTTCAGGGGAGGTGTAGTCTGAACTAAGAAATCTGTTATCCTGTTTCCTTAATAGTGTACGCCCACACATCTTGAACATTGTGTTGTCGGGACTACAATTCAACCATATGACATAAATGCATGTATTGTTCATGAGATTAAAATTCCAATCCGATCAGGCGAATATTATATTTTTAAGGCAATCAGACACTATTGGCTTTGTTGCAGTGAGTTGTGGCAAACCTAGGTGCAAGTCCCCCCGGCTTGCAAGAGGGTCATAAATAAAATAAAACAGTTAGCCCCAAAATGGCGAATTCACGTGGAGAGGATAAGGACTCTGATGGGTACAGCCCCCTCTACGATTATCTTGTCTCAATTTCAGAGAATGGGCCATGGCGACATTGGCGAGCATGGCTCTCCAATATTTTAATATTTTTAGAAAGGGAAGTGTTGCGAAGGAGGCAAGATCGTTTGTGTGAGCGCCGTTGTTTATGTCGAGATTGAGACTATGTTAAATGGGATCCAGTGTAAGGTTAAAAGTATTGATACGTATTGTCTGGTATCAATCGATATATATTATTTTGGAAGTATCGCATATCAGAGTTCTGATTGATTCAGATGGTGGAGGAACCTTAAACTGTACCTTGAATTAATTTTTAAAAAATAAAAAAAAAGTAAAAAAAGAAATATCGATAATATTCAATATGCCCTTAACCGATGCATCAAGTATATCGATATTTAAAACCTTGATCTGGTGACAAACAACTTGAGCTGGGTTGGTTTAAACATAACTGAAAAGTCGGAGTGAGATGGATGGACCAGGTTGAAGTTTAGGTTAAGATTAGAGTTAAACAGATACATGAACTCAATTTTACTAATTCAACTCCACTCAAACCGACATGCAATGATAAATTTAAATATAATCATGCTTTCATCAATACATGTATTTATATAAATATATATTAATTATTTTATTTTATATTTTTATTTTGTGTAAATATTATAATATGATAGCTCGGTCCAGGCTTTCTATTCAGGCCCGGAACTCAGGGTGGGCTGGGCCCAGGCCTAGGATATATAGTCTTTTTATCACAAGTGTAAAGCCCGGCCAAGGCCCAGCCCATAATCACCCCAACCATTTAGCTTCGGCCTCATGTCAAAAGTCAAAACCACTATCCAAATCTCCATAATCACCCCTAATACTAGTCTTGGCCCCATGTGAAGACCGCTATCCAATTTTTTGTTCATCTCTCTCTCGTCATGACCGCCACTAAGAGTCCAAAAATCTATTGCACGAACAGGAACTAACAATAATATGGATCTATGATCTATTAAACTTATTGGTCTAAAAATAACTTTTGTTAAAAATGAATTTTCTCTTAGATTTTAGGTTAAGATTGACGTGTCTTGTAAGGAATTTTCAATTTTCAGTTGATTGAAAGTTCAAACATTGTTTGGTGTATTATTAGTAAATTTATTGTACGATATTGACATTTTCTATTTCCTAGTATTGTTGATTGTAATATATCACTTAATAAAAACTATTTAAAGCATACATTTCTTATTCATTTTATATATCCATAGTTATTTCAACGTTATATTTAATGTTACTGATTTATTTATGTCATTTGTAAGAGTTCCCCTAATGTATTTAAATATATCCATATTCATAGCCAAGCTTGCTAGTATGATACACTATATCAATCTTTTTGAACCTCTAGGTTGTATTATTTTATGGCAAACAAGCTTGTCATCAGAGACATGACAGCTTACTTTCATTGAGAAACCTGCTCGGTATTACAATCTGAAGATAGAGTATTAATGAGAAAAATCAGGAGGAAAAAAGCCAAGTAAAAAGAGAAGAAATAGAGAGTGCATGCTTGGCCAGTTTGTGCGCTGCATGGTTAGACCCACGAGGGGTCCAATGAACCGAGCAGTGAGGGATGCTTGACATTAGGAGTTTGCAATCTTCAATAAGATGTCTGATCCTCCAATGACTCGAGTGTTAGGTTGCAACAAACTCCGAACAACTAGTCCGCATTTCCTACTTACTCAATTCTACAATCTTCTCTACCAACCCAATAAAATACTGCCACCTCTTTTTAAATATGTTTTAGAGTCGTAACTTGTGCAAATAGTTAATGGCTGTTATTGCCATTCTATTAAGGCTGCAACTTGGGCCGTGTTAATCCGAACCTAACTTGAAAAAGTTGAGTTGGGTTGGGTTGATGCTTGGGTTAGGGTTAGGATTTATGAATCCAACTTTACTTCGGGTTGGGTTAGGGTTAACCCCTTGGGCAATCCAACCCAACCCGAACCCAACTATAGTACATATCATATATATATATATATATATATATATATATATATATATATATATATATATATATATATATATATATATTATATCATATATTGAATTTTTTATATGCATGATAATTGTATAACCTCCACCACATACTATCATTTATTTCTTTTAAGATAATCACTTCACTTAATCCTAATTAGAAATACTAAAACCTTAATTTATATTTTATGTTTTTGAATATTTTATTCTTTATCTCCTCTCTATTGTTTTACCACCCATAGTTTGTTGCCCATAAAAGATCTATTATAAGTCATAACTCATAATAAACTATAGTCATTTCAAACACTTTTTTTTTTCTGAATTTTGTACTAAAATAACCAATAAAAACATTAACAAACAAATACTAATAAAACATATGATTAATATATGTAATGAAAGTTGAGTTAAGATATGAGATTAAGAAGTTCTACAAGATTATAAGGGATGGGAAGAAGGTTGGGTTGGATTAGGGTTAGGGTTGGGTAAGTCGAGTTGAAGGTCGGGTTGGGTTAGGGTTAGGGTTGGGGGTTTAGAACTTAGGGTTGGGCTAGGGTTGGCCTCAACCCGACCTAACCCAGCCCGACTTGCATCCCTACCTTCTATTAGACATCTTTTCTTAAAAAAAAATTATTATTTTTTTCTTGTGCATGGTTTCTTTGTAATTCCTGAGCATGAATTAGAGCCGACAGTGCCTCGCCAAGGATGATGCAATAGGTAATGCTCCAACTAAACATCTCCATAAGAATACATGAATACGAGGTGGAAGGTGCTTTATCTTCCAAAATAAACTCCAGGCCACTTCTCCAAAGGCAAAACTTGATGAAGAAGACTGAGTAAATTGAGATAAGAGGAATTTATAAGCTTCAACTAAGGTTAAGCATATCCATTATGGGCCCCTGTCCAAACTAGAGGGTCTTCAGTCTCATGAGAGTATTCAGGAAGAGGAATGGATGCAATCAGCGGTTGAGGATAATCATCAAAAAACTTAGAAAGTCGAGATGGCATCCAAAGATGAGAGGTGGGATCAATGAAGTTACCCACTCGAAGAATGAGAAGATCAAGATTAGGGGTTGTTGGTAAAAGTTCTGGTGTTGTGCCATTAGGAAGCCAAGGGTTCACTAGACAGTCAATGGACCAGCTATTGCCAACAAGCCGTCTACGTACAGCCTTTGCGCAATAAGTCTCGACACTTCAGCATGATATTCCAAGTGTTTGTTGATGAAGCTCCAAAAGGGACCGTCCAGAAAGAGTTACTCGTCCCTAGATATTTGGAAGACAAGACTTGAATCCATAGATTATTCCCATTTAATTTGTTAGAATAAACCTCTAGCATAATTTCATTAGTAAGGCCCGGTTTAACTTTTGAAAGTCTTTAAACCCCAGTCCACCCCAAGACTTAATGTCTTGACAAAAAGAGCTCCAATTTTTTAAGGTACAGATGGTGTTGGTCATTAGAAAACCCCACCAAACTTTTCTGGTTAGTTGAGTAAGCTGGTCACAATGGCTACGAGCAAATAACTTAGTAGACACCATCTGTAAGTTGGTAGAGACTGAACCACACTCTAGATCAAAACCGAATGGCCAGCATGAGATAAAAGACTGCCTTTCCAACTATCCAATATGCTACGAACCTTAGATTGGACCAGCTCAGCGTCCTCTCAGCTAGATCTGAATTCATGAAAAGGACATCCCAGGTAAATCTCATCACCTTTCATTAGTTTCATCCCCAAGAAATTTAGGATCCGTGCGCACAACCCTCTGCGATGAACATTTATGCTAAAAATATGGAAGACTTTTCAAAACTGATTTGTTGGCCATATATATAGCTAGAACAAATTAAACTGATGAAGAATATTTTTTATTTTGTGAATCTCTCACGTAGAGCTTTGATCGCAAGGTAGAATATCATCAACGTACATTGTGTGGTCGGTGGATAAACCTCCTGCACCCTGTCTAATGCCCTTGAGTTGATGCTGTCGTAGGCTCGATCTCCATTAGCATTCTAGAAAGAACATCAGCCCCCAAGATGAAGAGATAAAGGGACAAAGGGCAACCTTCATTGGGGTGTAAAATGTTGTGATGGTTGGCCATTTATAAGGATAAAGTACAACTTAGTTGCCATGCAATGATAAACCAACTGACAAAAAATTGGAAGAGAACCTTCGGAGGTATAACACCTGAAGTAAGAAAGAAAGGCCATCCCTTGCGATCATAAGCTTTAGAGAGGTCGATTTTCACCACGAAATTCCCAAAACAACCCTTTTTCTACCATTATGGGTCGTTTTTAATGCTTTAAAAATGGGAAACAGTGGAATCAGCTTATTTTATTTATTGTAATTTTTTTGAAAAATGGGAAACAAGTTGATTCATCGGATTTATTTATTTTAATTTTATTTAATTCTTTTTTTTTAATAAATGAAAATTGATTTTCCAACAACTAAATTTGCATTGAATCTCATTCATCGGATTTAGGCCATAATCAAATCAATTTTGGATATTGAATGCCATTATTAAATTTAATTAAAATAATTAAAATGTCTGAATTTATTAACAAAATATGATAAAAAAAACCATCCAAATAAAATGACTTGAAAATAACTTCCATGCCTTATCTATACTATATATAAAAGTGTGAAACTTTTTTTGTACTAAAATTATCCTCTATTTCTTTGTTTGAGAAAGGGTATAAAAGTTATATTATTATAATTTTAATGATTAATATAATGACTATATTTGTGTATTTAATCCATCTCTAATTATAAAGGGTTGAAAATGTAACTTCAATTATTACTTTCCACCTCATTTAATCCCCTCTCATTTAGTCTTATACTTAAAGTATTAAATCCCATTTTCTATTATTAAACCCTATATTTTAAGTTATTTTTCACTAATAAATGCTACTAATTAGATCTATGTCAACAATATAAACCCATATATTTTAAAACGGACTTAAAAACAAAATCATTCTTTATTCAAGTGGTGGCTAAGCAATTCAACAATCTAAATCAATTGGTTAACCTATGAAGTCATAGTTAGGTAAAAAAAATTAAATATAAATAAATATAAAAAATTACAAAAAATGTAGAAAAATTAGACACATTATGATATTTTATTAATCAAATTAAAAAATAAGTGCAATAAACAATAATTATTTTTATCAATAATGAAAATGAAATACATAATTTAGAACTGACCAAAAATAAAATATAAAAAATAATAATTTATAGTTAGACTTTTGGATTAAATGTGTTAACCTTTAATGTCATAAATAAATAATAAAATATAAAAATACATAAATTTTGTAAAAAATATTCAAGCACATGTATAATATCATGTATTTATCATATTCAACTTAATATAAGTGTGACATATTAGAATTATTTTTACACACAAAAATACAAAAAAAAATATAGAAATTTTTGAACACATTTATAATTCTCTATTTACACTACTATTAAAAATATAAATAAGATTATTGAACTTTCTTTTGAGTGGGTTAATGGTTCTAGTTTTTGAGTCAATGGTTCAACCGTCCTGTTTGAGTGGGTCAAAATAGTAAGATGTAAAATATAATGTAACTTTTTATTTTGACCATTAGGTTAAAGTCCACCATATATATACATTATTATGAGAGGGGAGTGTGAAACTTTGAGGAGTAGGGGTGATCATGGGTCGGGTTGAGCCAAGCTGGGTTTGCACTTATGATAAGGGCTATAGCCTAGGCCCAGGCCCGAGTTGGCCTGGGGTTCCAAGCCTGAAACAAAAGCCCTAGCCCAGGTATATATGGGCATGGGCCAGGATCATATATAAAACAGTACATATATATAATGTTTTATATTAAATGACATGTAACATGCATATCAACTTATTTTATACATTATATAATATATAATATAAATTATACATGTTATATTATAATATAAAATAATGTGTGTGTATATATATATATATATACACAAACACATTATGCACAAAATGTGTATATTTACATATATGTGGGCCAGGTCTGGACTGAACAAAACCCTGGGCCAAACATAGAATTTTCCAGGGTGGGATGGGCTAAAATGATCAGCCCTAAGAAGGAGGCACCTAGTTAAAGTCACCATGTTCAGCCCTAAGAAGTGAGAAAAAAGAAAGATAAGGAAGCATTGCCAGTGGTGGTTGTCACCATGTTCAACAAGCATTGTTGTAGAGTTGTTTGCCCTAAGAAGAAGAAGAAGGAATCGGTGGCAGTGGCTATCACCTTGTTTATTATCATTGCGGCTACAACACCGCTTGCCCTCTTCTTAATATTTCTAAATATCTCCCAAATCGTAGATCATTTGCTTCATTGGAGTATCTCAAATCTTAATATAAGATCGATGTTTAATCTTTCATCTCTTGCATCGATTTTTTAATTTCTTCATTAGACTTGCATTTTTTTTTGTTACAACTTAAAAAGAATCACATAAATAAGAAAACTCAAAATCAAAATGGAATAACTAAAACCTTAACAATTTTTGGCTATTGGGAATAATCAACAAAGATTTTGAGACATGAAGGTTTCCCTTATCATTTTTTTTTATTTTACAATTTATATTTTAAAATAAATAAAAATATTTGGAATTAGTTTGAAAGCAACTCGAGAACCGTTAATCATGTCAAACATTTTAATGGTTAAACCATTTGGATCAGTAGTTCCCTAACCATTCCAATGGTTTTTTGTAAAATAACGATTCATGGCCAAAACGGAACAGATGACCTGACCATTTCCCGGGCCAAATGGTTCAATCATCTAGTCTAGTTTGATGTTTAAAACATTGGCTAAAACACTCATTTTTGAATTTAATCCTTATTTAATTGTAAGGTTTAAATTGTTAATTGAACTACTACTTTTCACCTCATTCAGATTCTTTTATTTGAATCTTACATTTTTTTGATAAATGAACAAAAGAAAAAGGTTTTATATCTATACTATATATGAAAGTGCAGATGCAGAGTATATTTTTTTTTGGATTAAAATTACTCACTATTTCTTTGTTTGATAAACGGTATGAAAGTAATTTTTATTACAAATTTAATGTCAACTTTTGATGGCTACTAAAATGCTCATATTTGTCTATTTATTACATTTATAATTTTAAGGGTTGAAAATGTAACTTCAATAATTACTTTCCACCTCATTTAATCCCATTTTATTAAATTTTATACTTAAAGGTATTAACTCCCATTTTCTAGTATTAAATCCTATATTTAAGTTATTTTTCACCAATAATTTATTTAAGTTATATCAATATTTTTAACAATATGAACTCACATATTTTAAAATTGACTCAAAAACAAAACCACTCTTTATCTAAGTGATGGCTAAGTAATTCGACCATCCCAATCAAATTTATAAACCTATGCAATCATAGTTAGGTAACAAAATTTTTAAAATAGAAATATAGAAGTTTACAAAAATGTAGAAAAAATTAGAAATATTAATGATATTTTATTAATCAAATTAAAAATAAGTGTAATAAATAATTATTATTGATAATGAAAATGATATATATACATTAGAAGTGACCAAAAATGAAATTATTTTACTATTTGGCAAAGATCAATAATTCAACTTTTGGGTAAATTGTGTTAACGTTTAATGTCATAAATATATAATAAAAATTAATAAAATATATATAAAAAAAAGCATTCAGACACTTGTGTAATATTAATTAGTTATCATATTAAACAAAAAATAGGTGTAACATATCGGAATTTGATGTAGCGCAATCCGGTCGGTCCTAGCTGTCAACGACATTGCCTCTGACTGGAGCAATAGTGCCTGAAAATGGAGAAGAAGGCGAGGAATCTCTGAGGAGGAAGCCAGCGAGATTGCTCCGAAGCTCAAGTTAGTATTTTCTCAAAGGCAAGATCAAAACCAGATAGTGCAAAGTTATCACGTACCTCTATTCTCAGGGGGAAGAGGGCCTTTTATAACCACTTCGCGCACTCAATCCCAAGCTCCTGTCATATCAGGTATCATTACCTTTGCACTCCTGCTAGTTCAGGTGTCGTCACCTCTGTCAGGGCAGGAAACCGCCACTACTCTCTTTGTTAGAGTCGTCTCTGTGGCTGGAGGTGGCGGTGGTAGATGGTCGTTGAAGTGCAGCTGTCAAGCGTCAAATCCCAAGTTAGTCTGGTGCGCCGCCTCAGGATACGAGTTCTGGTGTCAGGTACAGTGGTTCAGTTCGGCGGCCAGGAGATAGTGTCGGAGTGGTGCGCGAGGTAAAGTCTTGAGTTCGGATAGAAGTATGGCCTAAATTGCCCTGGGGTGGGCCAGTTCGGGTTGTGGCCCTTTGTGCTCTTCGCAAGGTTTGGGGCCAAGGGGAGAGTTCGGGCTTCTTTTGGGGAGCTCAAGTCATAGGTCCCTCTTGGGGGAGCTCGGGGTTTCTCTTCTTGGAGTCGCGCCTTGGGCACTGCCGTGCCAAGCTGTCGCTCTTCCCAGGTCACCCTTGGCTGCTTCCACGTGCCGGGTGGTCAAGAGGTCGGGTCAAATTTATCTCCATCAGATTTATTTTTACACAGAAATATAAAAAATTTAAAAAAAAAAGTGAATACATCTATAATTCTATATTTACGTTATTATTAAAAATATAAATAATATTGTGACATTTTCTTTTGACTAAAATACTCATTTTTAAATTTAGTCCCTATTTAGTTGTGCTGTTTAAATTGTAAACTGAATTACTACTTTACACCTC
Source organism: Nelumbo lutea (assembly GCF_056320005.1). Lineage (NCBI taxonomy): Eukaryota > Viridiplantae > Streptophyta > Magnoliopsida > Proteales > Nelumbonaceae > Nelumbo > Nelumbo lutea. Next base: position 5,617,843 of record NC_142690.1, read on the forward strand.
ATTCAATTCTCTCTATTCTAATCTTACATTTCTTTGATAAATGAATAGAAAAAACACAAAAAAATAAAATATTATAAAAAGAAGAATCTGGCTAAGTAGGTGGACTTGTTAATGATACTTGAAATTTCACAACTCGATTCAATTATTACGTATTTATATAAGGTGTTTATGTAATCATATTTGAATTTTGCAATATGCATTCGATTAATAATAAAAAACAATAAACATATAAAAATAAAATAAATATTTATATAAACTTTTTGATATACTATTACCATTATTATCATCATTTAGAATTACCACCTGCAAAAGCATGTACACGCTTATTCATAAATAAAAATGTTTAAATATTGTCCCAACTGGGTTCATATTGGATCGGATTGGGGGTACTGGGTAGTTCCGTGTGCGACCCAATTATAAACGGGTCGGATGGAACTAATCAAATGCTTAGATCTGGTCCTCAAGGAGCACGCCTCACACTGACCTCACAACTCTTTTCCATTGAACATTTTCCATTAAAATTGGGATTCTAGCTGATAAGGGTAGCTTTTCGGCCTTAATATCAATTAAAGAAACACACTACATATAATAACAAAAAGAGGGCAACTTTTTTGAAGAAATAACAAAAAAGAACAACTGTATACAAAAGGAGAGCATTGTATGAGATACAATTCGTATCTCCTTTTTTATGACAAAATTGCGCCTTTATTAATTTTGAACAAAATCTTCCGATCCTCTTTCCCTCCTACTTGCAATTTTTTTTTCTCTCTCGAGTATCCATCTCTTCCCTACTCTGTAGTCGCTCAAATCTCCCTGCATCTCTCGTTCTCTTGAGTCTATAATCTTCTCTCCTTCTCTGTAATCACTCGACTCTCCCTGCATCATTCTCAGTTCATGAGAGTGAATCTCTGCTTCTCTCCGCATCTTTTAGTTCTTAATCGCCTGTTCGAGTGAATGTCTGCACACTTGGGTTCTCTGCTCGGGAGTTTCTCTTCACCTCTGCCTAGTAACATATTTATTTATTCTCTTTTATCAGTTTATTTTTCTGCATCACTTCACTACTTTTTTGGGTTTATTTTCCTTGCTTTCAACTGCTAGGGTTTTTCCATTCCAATGTATTCAATAATAATGGTTAAAATAATCGTGAATAGGTCTAGGAATTGTCTCCATTAAAGACTCAAGAGGTTATTGCATGTAATACTAGCATTTCTCCTACCATATACCGGACATTGCATGTAATACTTAGTACTTTTCAACAAATAGTGCATAAATAATCCAGTTCAGTTGTAAAGCCTTTGTTACATATCCAAGGACATATGACCTCATTCATGAAATGGTATTTTCAACTTATACAAGGACAAGATTTTAGATTTGTGAACTTAGGACTCTCCCAATCTCATTTGGATAATGTTTCTAGATTATAAGAAAAAGAATCCATAAAAGAAAGAGGAAAAGAGTTATAGAAGCACAAAAGACCCTCCATCGGTGACATTGGAATGAAAACGCATTTCTTAATTGAAAGCAAGGCAAAGAAACTCAAAAAAGTAGCAAAGAGAGGCAGCAAAATAAGTTTATAAAAGAGAATAAATAAATATCTTACTAGGCAGAGGTGAAGAGAAACTTTTGAGCAAAGAACCGAAATGTGCAGACCTTCCCTTCAACGAGCTCCAAAATGTGAAATATGAATTGTGCATACTGAAGAATCCGTCGCCAAGCTCCAAAATGTGAAATGTGAATCGTAAAGTAGCTTCAAAATCTCCCGAGCTGAAACTTCTTTGTAATCAAGTGATTAAGGAGATAAAAGATTGGAGATTCGAAAAAATTAGAAAGGAGACTAGGGGATTAGAGAGGAGAGAAGAGAGAGAAAAGAAAACATCGCACACAAGAGAGAAAGTGGATCGGAGGATTTTGTTAAAATTAATGAAGGGGCAATTTTGTCATAAAAAGAAGAGATACGAATTGTATCTCGTACGATGCTCCGTTTTCGTATACAATCGCTCTTTTTTTATATTTCTTTAAAAAAGTTGCCCTCTTTTAGTAGGTGTGTTTCATTAATTGATATTATGTCCCAAAAGCCTTATCGGCTAGAATCCCTTAAAAATTTACAATTTCGAAGATATTCCCGATGCACGGTGTGAGGCGCGCACTGTTACGAGCAGAGCCGATCGCACTAGTGCTGGGACAAACGGAAACGGTTACTATTGGCTTTTCAAAGAAGCTTCCGTGGCGCGTTAAGTTGGCTCTTCGTCCTCGAGTGCTGGGCAGGCATCTGCCCAGATGAGGAAGAGGCGGAGAGTCCCGGAGGTTCTATGGAGGTTGTACCGCAATCAGGTGCGCAGTTTAGCAGACACTATCATATCGTTACTTCCTCCTCCGTCTTCGTCTGCGGACTGCCGGTGCAAGGGCCGGCGCTGTCTCGTCTGCAGCGGCAAGGATGCCATGTCCTTCCTCTTGAGACCCGAAGACCCACCTGACTATCACAGGCTCCTGAATGAATGTTTCATCGTCGTCTCGGACAATGCACCAAATCTCACCTCCTTCTATACTGATCATCGGTGGACACAGGATCAGGTAAGCTTTCTGTATTTACATTTCATACACGACTTGAATGTCTTGCTATTCTTAGCTTAAATCATAGAATACTATGCATAGAACGAACACGATGCCAGTAAAAACGATGAAGTTTGGGCGAACAATATGCATTTTTACCAATCTCGGTCAAAGTTTCCCTATCATGAAGAACGACGATTGCATGATTCATATTGCAACGCTTGATAAACACATGAATCCATGGTTGTTCATTCGACAATGCAGCTTTCCTAGATGGAGTATACCTCAACAGTTGAACTAATCAAGGAAACCTTGAGGTTGCTGTTTGTATGGATGAACTATTTCGTAGCTCACAAAAATAGTGAGGAAAGAAAGTGACACCGGATAATTAAGACCGCTCAAGTTGTTTTTTTCTTCAAGTTGCGAACTTCGGAAAGGTGCTCTATCAGTTGGACATGTGAATTGATTAGTACATTCCTCAAATTGTCTATAAAGGGATAGTCAAAATCTTCCATATTCGACATTGTTCTATGCAAGATTCCGTCATCTTTCTGTCTAATAAGGTTACAGAAGAACTGGTCCGGGTTTTGTCTTTTGTGTGTATCGTGGCAAATGATGCACTCAGTTTTCCCATTATTTTCTCTTTTTAGTTTATGCATGCCAAATTATATTAATAAGGCAAGTTACTGAAATTACCTGTTTCTTAGGAAACACAAGGATCTCATTGAACCATTTGGGTTTTATTTGATGGAAGGACCAGAATCTTGATTAAACATGGCCGAACCTGTTATAGTTGCTGGAAGAATTATAAAAAAATTTCAGCCCAACCCGAGAACCGGTTTCTTGGTATTTTGGAATCTGAATTTCTGGATAGAACTTGCATTAAACTTGGACCAGATTTGAAACCATAATTTAGAAATGAACATACCTGATACTGAGTCCACAAGATGCAGCTCCCAAAGTGGAAGTTCATGCCCAAAATCAGACCAAAATCGACCTCCAACAGTCCAAGTGAAGATGGCCCAACTGTATATGTGAAGTCGATTCAGCAACACTCTCCTAACCGAATTGAACACCAATTGCTTGGGATTCGATGCAGCTGTGTGAACCTCCTTTTCTCTGATGTTTTTCTTAAAAAACACAACAGAGAGTTGATGGGAATCAACCTTCTCTATGGCTGGTTTGAACTAGGGTTTTTGGGTGCAAGGAAGAATGCATAGTTTGCTCCTCTCTCTAATCTCTTTTATAGAGCATTCTCCTAATTGGATTAGGTCTTGATCCAAATCAGATTTGGATCAGGACTTAATCCTCTTAATAGAGTGGGTATTCCATACCCATTTCCATATCTTTATTTGATCCATGTCACATGATAACTTAAGTTGTCATGTGATTTTTTTAACTAGTCTTATTAGTAACGGGCTTAGGTCCATTTTCTTTAATGGTTCACATACATAGGTGTTGCATGACATATTAGGCTTGATTATATATTTGTATGGCATGAGACCCACAAAGGTCTCATTACAAGTCCATATGGATTTGACCCATGTCTGGAAAGAAACAAGTCAATTTCACTCCATAAGGCTAACCACCCCATAAAACCCAAGGATAATGGACTGATATGAGATAAAACCATCAAGTTATCGGCCTTCTAATGGTCTCTTGCCTTTAACCTCTCAGTCCTAAATAGTCAAAACACTACTTGTAGGGAAGGACCTCTTCTTTGATTGCTAAATGCAATGTCACACCCTTTGCTCAGATGGATCCTGAGATTAAAACCTTTTATATATATATATAAATACACTTTGCAAATTTGATTTCAAATACAATTGAAATCCACTGCCGGTAGTTTTAGGTTTCCATTAGAGAGTGTAAACCCTGATGTTCACTTTGTTTGACAAAGGGGCTGATCCTATCACTATGATCACTCACTCAGGTAATATCTTAAGTATTTAGCCCTAGATTGATCTCACTGGTTGGCATATCAAAAGCAACTCAATCCAAAGTCCAAACCTAGTGTAATATCATAATCAAGTCTGGGGTTAAGTGCAATTTTCTAGTTTTGCCCATTTGTCTCCAAGGTCCAGGGCATAATTGGAAATTGGTCCAGGTTTAGTGCTTCTCATAAACACCTAGTAACTGTGCTTGGGGTTTAACCCCAGCAGCTGAGACAAGCTGTTTCACCAATTCAGCAACACATCAGTGTCATCCTTGTCAAGATAAACTCCCTAGGTTTATCCAATGATTGAGAACATTCTAAACTAATAGATGCCTCATAAGTGTCCAGTTTAAGGAGTAATTCGCAAAAACATACCAATCTGAACATAAAACAATAATGTACTTATTTTATTAAGACATAAAATTCTGTGTACATCAATCTAATTGGAGCTTAGGGCATAATCTGTCTAACATTAACAATGTGCATTCTTTCTTAGGCTGTGTTTGGTTTAAAAAAAAAGACTAGTGTGCATGAATGCTTGTGTCAGTGTTATGGAATAGGTGTTGGAGTTAGTTATGTTCTTTTATACATGTCAACAAAAACTTGTATAAGTCGGTGTAACTGTAACCTATTGTATGTATTTATATTGGACGAATGAATACATCTTCATTTTCTCACTAGTTCTCGGATATCATTATACAATAGGGATTGCTAGAAGAGTAGGTTTTTATGCACACACATGGAAAAATTCAAAAATTACTATAGCCCTATGGGAATTGGGAATAACAAAAAACATTATCATTATTATTATCTGTATTACATTTTAGGTTATGCAAGTCTTTGTGTTATAGGGTATTTGCGGTGATCTTGTTATTTCTTTCCTTTATGTTTTCTTCTGAAAAAAGAAAAGAACACACTTTAACCTGACAACAAGACATGGCAAAGGAAGGTCCTTTATTGTGTTATTTTGTTAGGTTGATACTTTGTCAGAGCCATGAAATTTACAGTTGTATATAAGTTTGCCGTGTTCTCGTCTTGCCTGTCTATGTTATTTCTGCATGCAGTTTTCAGGGAAAGGAAACAGTTAAAAGGGTACATTGCTGAATGAAGTGGTCTTGTATGCATAACCAGCCAGCTTTGCTGTTTTTCAGATTGTCAAAAAGACCATTGAAATGATACTGTCAGATTCACAATCGTCCTCGAATGTAATTTGCAATGGTTATGATAAAGTAAGTTTAGAATTTTATTTTGATCTCTATCCTTAAGGCTATGTTTGGTTTGAAGGAAAATGTAAGGAAAGGAAGGGAAAAGTAGGGAAACCTTTACAACTCTTGTATTGGTTTCCCTGTCTTGCCCTTACTTTCCCTGCCTTTTCCTTCAAACCAAACATAGCCTAAAGGAAAATAATGTAACAAGATAATAATACCACAGGAACTTGTATGCCCATAAACATGTCAACATTAACATTATGAGTTTGAATGGTACATGCTTTTCAATGTGATAGGTACTCATCCATTGATTTTAGTTCTCTTGTTTGTTTGTAAATACATTCTTGTCCATTGACAACTTGGAAATATTTATCTGCCTCTGGCAGGGCACTCGTTCAAGCTCCATTGTAGATCTTCTTACTACTTCGGCTTGGTGTGTTCTTTTACAAAGGGTAAATTTTTTACCTTGAATTTAGTTGTTTGCTTTGCTAATATTAAGGACAGTTCTTTTTTTGTAATTCCTTAGAATATTGGGTTTCTAAAACTTGCAGATTCAGGATCATGTAATGATTCATCTTTTAAAGCATACATCAATATTTTTGCCACTTCCCCTGGGGAACCACCATCAAGTGGCAGGTCCTTCCATCATTGATTTAGGCATCCAGTTCTCAAGAAATATATCGGAGTCTGATTGTCCACAGTCTTCACCTGTACAGTTTGGTAATCAAAATTGTTAGCATCTTGAATTTTCTTGTGATGTTGATTTGACATGTATTGGTTTATTCTTCCATTGGGTATTCACTTTAACCTTAGTTGGCGTTTCGGACAATGTTGCAAACCTAGTACTTCTTGAAGTTACTCGTACATGTGCTCTGTTTTTGATGTTTTATACATGCCTCCTCTATTAGTTCACAGGATGCATTAGGCTAGATCAGTACCCTCTGTGGCCTTGACTTGTTTCTGCCTCTCTCTCTCTCTGCTGCATATTCTTTTTTGTGTATATGAATTGAAAAAAAAGAAGGTCGGAAAGCATGTAGATGAATAGACCTGAACATTATTTTTTTTTTCTTTTGGCAAGTACTGAGAACTTTATTAAGCAAAAAAGAAGAGATGTGCAATTTAGATGTGTACGGGTTGATTCCTGTATAAAAAAATTAATCTTTACACAATATATGCATCCTGTGTAGTATATCCTAGAACAATAATGAAAGTAACGAACCAGCTTTTAGCAAGTCCTTAACTTGTAGAAACAAACTATTCATTAATTGCTTGCCTTTTTTTGTTAAGTAACTTCACAAAAATTGTATTGAATTAATTGTTTGTCTTTTCACTTGTATTCAGTTTGGATAATTTGTCTTGCATTATTATGTTCTTGTATTGTATTTAAAAAAATTTCCCTTATGCTTTTGCTATTTATTTTGTGACATTCTGTTTCAAGTTATACACTTTTGCTTGGGGGCTGTTTGATAGTGGCTGAAATCACTGAACTGCATGACTTATTACTTTGCCTTTAGCGTTTAAATAAATAAAATATTTGATGGTATTCTTAAATTCAGATTCAGCCATTAAGTAGTTTACAACCTTAATAACTTAAACAACAAATAAGTCGCACTTCATCCACTTCATCTGTTATGAAATAGCCACTTAGAAGTGCTTGCTTGGGAGGGCTGAAGTGCAGCAGCTTGTGGCTTTCTGAAGTGGGATCCACATGGACAGCTTATAAGCTATGTTGGTGAAAAATCCAGAGAGCCCAAATCGGCTGTCCGCTTCAGCATCTTTGAATAACTTATCTGGAACACTTCAAGGCAGCTTAGTTGAATCTTCAGCTCAGCCTACCCAAAGGGGCCTGAAGAATTATCCTGTTAGGTAGCTCTTTCTTTGCCAGTCATCTTGAAGTGTCTTGTTGTACTTAACCAAAAAAAACTCATTGGGTTATAACATTATATTTTATAAAGTTTGTGATTTCATGAGATGGTTACTCTTCCTCAGGTCCCCAAAAGAGAAAAAGAGTTGATCATGAAGATAATTCTAAGCCCTACAATGTAATCTCTTTACAGCAATCTGATAGTTTTTTTGGTGTCAACAACTCCTTGGGTTCTTTTAATTGCCATATTGGTTGTAACCGCAAAAGCTCTTTAAGCTCATTTGATTGGAATCACATTAATTCATCTGAAGCACATAATCTGGACTTTAATGTTAATAATAAAGTGGACTCAAATGGGAAACTTCAAGATAGCTTAAGCAAGACTACAAAAACTATTAGGAAGCACTTAAGACCATTTAGCTGGCAACGCCATAGAAAGCGGATACGGATGAATTGTCCAGAAGAGAGTGTGCTGAAAACTAGCACCAGCATTTCTAATGATAAAGAAAATACCTATGGGATGTGTCAACGAAACTCCAGTGGCAGCTTAAGACATCAGCGGAAGAAGGCAACTCCTTGCCAAGAGCTCAAAAAGCTACAAAGACTTCAGGTTCACTCAAAAAAAGTAAGCTATTATTTTTAATGTTGTAGAACATGAATAAATATTTCCATCTGCTCTGTGCGTATGTAATTATATTAGCTTTTCTTCAATCAATTATATCATTCACTTTTTTTTTTTGCATTTTATTAAATTAGGAGGAACTTAAAGTTATTAAAGCTTGTTATATATGTTGGTGTGAAAATTTTAATAAATTCTCATGCAACATAATTCACTCAATCAAGTGATTGAGTTTTTTTTTATTATTATTATTTTGGGTAAGGCCCATTCAGGGAATCATACGGATTGTTCCCCTTAATTACATCTCCACAAGAAAGTAGAGAACACCTTTTGATTGTGACTTAGGTAAATGAATGCATAGAGAAAAGAACAATAGAGTACTTAAAAAGAACTTTTCATTTGCATTTCTTTTACATCAAGTGTACAAGAATGAGAAGAAAAAAAAAAAGAAAATACAATTGAGAAACTATACAACAATACATTTCTCTCTTTTCTTTTTGATGCAAGGAAGATTTCCTTCTCACTCCTTTTTTCACAATAAGCTGTAGTTAATCAAATGAAATTCTGATTGTAAAACAGCCGTAATCCTTTGGATTTTTGCCTACAAGAAGGGAACCATAGTCAACCAAATTGAATATTTGATTGTAGATGGTTTTTATCCCCCTGTTTTTCATTTTCATTTGAAGGGAACCATAATCAGCCCTTGAGAATTAGACCGTAGATGGTTTAATCCCTCACTTTGTCTTGAAAGAGGGACCATAATCAAGCAAAGTAGAGGCACCTGGTCGTAGATGGTTTATTTCCTTCTATTTCCTTAATCAAAAGTGAAAATAAAAGAGAGAGAAAGAAGGATATATAGCATAAGACATATATAGGAAGTATTCCTGGAGAGGACTTTCCCTTTCCTACTTGTATTAGTGAAGCTTCTTTTCCTTCCCTATCTTCCCTTGAGCACTTCTCTTTTCTTCTCTCTTTATCTTCGCTTTTTTTAAGAATCTCTTGAGATAATTTTCTCCGAAGATAGCATCTGTGTAAGAGCCTCTAGCTTCCCCTAAAGGAGCTTAAATAGGGAGTGGGGTAGTTATGTAACTACCTCCTCCTCCTAGGTGAAGGACACCTGTTCCTCCCACTTAAAGAGAGGGAACTACCATACAGGATACTTTTTTATAGCTTTGATGATTTGGCTAGCAGACTAGCCAAGCCACTTTTTTGGGTTATTAAATTATTAATATTATTTGGATTAAAAAAATGCCTTCAACAATATATAACACCAAAAAAAATCTATAAAAAAAGCATATAACACCAAATAATAGTGCCAATATTTTGTTTTTTATTTATAACATAATATTATTTTTGAGAAAAAGGATAAAGTTTAGATTTTTTTGTTACAGTTGTGAAATACACCTGCAATAATTCAGAAAATATAGAAAAAGAGAAGAAAAGAAAGAGGTTCAGCAGAAGTTTGTGGAAGAAGAAGGAAGAAGAAGAGAGAGAAGAGAAGAATTCGTTCCTTTCTCTCTACCCCCCCAAGATATCTTTTATTCTCTTAATTCTAATCTGAGTACAATTCCCTGGATGCCCTTAATAGGGTAGCCAGCACTAAAGAAATAATAAAACAAAACAAAACAAAAGAGGCCCATAACTTAAAGAACATAAACTTAAAACATAACTTAAAAGAAATAATGACACTAAGACCCATTTGGCCCATTCTCACTACAGTTACTAATAAGAAAAAGAGCCCATGTGCACCAAGCATCTGCACATTGAGAATATACAAAAATCAAATATACGAGTATTACTCTCACTCCAAATGGCCTAAAAGCTGCAGAAAGGACCAACTTCCACATAATCTTGCCCTTCTGACTCAAACCCCCCAACTGCCAAGCTTCTGGGAATTCTCTTGATGTTTCTGGAAATCAGGTTTGTGTCGCAGATAAACCCAAGGCCTTTACCCACACCTCACCAGCAAACCTGCAGTGAAGGAAGAGATGGTCAAGAATCTCTATGCAGCTATCAGAGAAAATACAGATTAGATTGTCCACTGTCATCCCTCTCTTCAACAAGTTGTGTGTAGTGAGGCACCTATTATACACTATCACAAAGAGACGTATGAGGGGATCAGGAAGCACCAAATCATGATAATAGAAAATTACTATCACTCCCTTGAGACAATCTCCTGTATAAAGAATTCACAGAGAAGATCTTTGATCCATCCCATGTCTAAATCCTTTTATCCTACTGCCTCAGTGGCTCCTGCCTATGTTAGTGTTCTGTAATATTTTTAGCAGATTCACCACTGAGACAACCTCTCAATCATTTAGACTCCTAACTAATGGGCTCCACATTATGGCATCATTATGAATTTCAAATTTATAACACAATAAATTCATCGAAAGAGATGATAGATAGGACAATTGGTAGAAAGTGTATTCCCCTTGTTGAGTATTTCATTGCATCTTGAAATAAGGTTATATTTGTCTCATTTATCTTTTCTTCTCTCTTCTCACCTATTCTTCATTCGTATTTTACATAGAAAATCATTGTTACCTTGGTTCAATAATCCATAAAAGGGAGAGATTGTGGAGGATGTTGCCCATGAAATTAGAGCAGGATGGGCAAAATGTGTGTGTGGGGGGGGTACATTTAGTGTCTTTTTAATTGTTACAATAGAAGGAAGTACATCTAGTGTTCTGATAAAAAAAAGGTACATCTAGTGTCTTATGTGATAGGAGAGTACCACTTAGGCTAAAAGAAAATTCTTATATAACAGTTTATGGTTAGCAATGTTGTATGGAACTGAGTGTTGTGATAGGCCAGTAGATTGTTATTTCTTGTTTTAAAACCATTTATAAAATTTTCCTTTTAGCCTAAGTGATATTCTCTTGTCACGCAAGATTCCAGATGCTACAAATGGAATAAACACCTTTAGACTTCCAACTTCATCCCATACAAAATGACAATCTACTAAGATATGTTTCATCCTCTTATGAAACATTGGATTTTTTATCCCATACAATGGATCAATCCTGTTATGCAATGCTGGAAAGGTGTTGTAGAATGGTTTGAAGGGAAAGATAAGAACTAAAGATATGATAATAAAACACATAGCAGTGAAAGCCTGCTGGGTAAAAACTAAAGATTTATTCTCTCTTCTCCATAGATGACATTATGACAGGGTAGTCTTAAGTGGTCAGCTTATTGACCATAAGGATTAGAGTCCATGTACATTCAAGTCCACTGGGGAGCCACTAGTTAAAGTTGAACCTTGATGGGTGTGGGTGGGATTGGAAACCCAGAACCTTCAGGTATAAGTTGGGTATATAAAGATGAGAGAAGAACTATTCTGGAAATGTACTCCAGATCAGCTGGAAATGCAGACTTCATAAGGGCAGAACTGCTAGCAGCATGGCAAGGACTATGAGTGGGAAGAACTTAAAAGTTTTAAAAATGTAATGGCACATGGAGACTCAGAAGTAGTGGTTGGCTGGATGAAAAACAATAATTTAGGCTTATGGCAGACTGGCAGTACATATACTAATGAGGGAGATAAGACATTTGACTTAAGAGATGGGGGCTACCTTTTCTTTAATACAAAGATCAGCAAATAGCCTAGCCAAAACCTTGGCTAAGCATGTTGTGCATAGGGAGCATCTCTTTTGGTCTCAAATATAATGTATATGGTAGAATGGGTGCGGAGGCCTTTGGCTTGATCACAACCGGGGATGCTTTGGCATGGTGTATATACATCCTTTTTAAAATATCTGATAAATCTTTTAGTTGTCGACAAAAAAAAAATCTCTTATGAGATTATATTGCAACAATCAAGCTGCCATTGACATTGCTCATAATCCCATTTAACATGATAAGAAAAAATATTCAGGTTAATTAGCATTTCATAAGGGAGAAAGTTGCTACAGGTGAAGTTTGTCTACTTTTTGTGAGAATAGACGATCAACTTGCTGATGTTCTTACAAAAAGAGTTGTTAAACACTCAATTGATTATATTCTTGGCAAGCTAGGCATGCTTAATATTTGTGCTCAGCTTAAGGGGAAGTTTTGAGTATTTCATTGTTTTTTTTTTTTTGATTGGTAAGTGCCAAGTTCTATTAGATGATAAAAGAATGAGTTATTTACAAGACACCTTGCATCCCCAATTATAGGCTGGCAAACAACCACTTGCTCATGACTTTCATAAAGCATTTACATCTATGCCCAGGGTTCCCAAAACAGCATCCAAATCCATTTTTATAACATTGTCACTAGTTGGTCTCCACTTTGGGCAACAAACAAATATTGAAATAGAGGAAGAAGCAGCTCATTGCCACCCTCTATGAATATCATCAAAGGAGAATAGAGCAAAACAGGTCTTAGTCTTTCTCCAATGTACCACTTTGACACCAATACTTTCAATGATTGCCTCCTTTGTACATTCCTTCCCTTCAAAGAATTGTGCCTTATCTGCTTGTGTTTCCTTCCCCATATTAATTGCAGCTAGACAACTCTTTTTTAGATTGACCTTCTGATTGGATGTTTTCTCAAACAATTCTATCAGGAGCCTCAAATTCCTCTCACCAATCCTTATTGATAGAAAAAAATCCCCTATATCCTGACAAAAGAAAATGGCATTATTTATAAATTGTAAGTGTGATCATTGCCCACATGAAATAAGGCTATATCTGGTGTAGAGGGTGGAGCATTGTAAGGTTCCTGATTGGCTTAAGGCGCTTTTAGTACAACTTTACATGATAAACATTTTCAATTACTCGTAAAGAAGGAAAACGTTCCTTGATTCTTAGCATTTTCTCATAAAATGGATTTGATCATTTAAGAAACAGGATAAGAATAGTTAGGTTCTTTCGTCTAAGATGAACATATTGTGAATGATACTCTTAAATCTTTTTATCCCTGATGTGATATACTTGTGGAGCCAATTAATATCCATCATCATCATTGTTATTTGTTTAATTTCCCTGGAGATGGTTCTCAAGTATTGGCTTATCTGCAGATGGCATCATTATGCCTTTATCATTTGATGCTGCAAGCCCCTCCAAATGTTACAAAGGCCACAGAGATAAATAGGCAGTTGATGTTCTATAAATCTGGTTATTCCTCCTGTCTTCTTCCAAGAAATCGTATCCTTTTCCCCTTATAATTTCTTTGAGTGCATATTTACATAGCTCATGCACTTTTTTATACATTCTTAGGCATACTGTTCTCTTTGTTTTTGATAGAATGGTAATAAATAATAACACCTTTTCATGCTCTTCCCTTCTGATTAATGGAAACATAAAAATTTATTGGAAAATAGAAATTAAAGGATACAGAAAAGAAGTTACAAAGCTGACATTGGTAATAAATTATGCTTTTAGCCACAAGACATTTTCCATCTGCAAGACTTGAGAAACTAATGCTAAATTAATCTATCCATTTTATGATGTGTTTTTGCAATGATGTAAATACAAGGAGATATGGCTTGACCTTATGACAGATAATCTAACTAATGTTGACCAATGGTCAGTATGAATGATTAATTTTCTCACTGACAGTTGGGGCCCAAACTATATTAAATGGAAAAGGTGTCAGGTAAGGTGGATTTTTTTAAAGCTTTGTAAAATATATTACTAGGCTTACAGTTCTCCATTGTAGAGTCAACACTGGTATTAGAGATGGGGACTCAATTTTGACTTTTAAAGGGAAGCTAGGTCAGTATGAATGATTAATCTTCTCACTGACAGTTGGGGCCCAAACTATCTTAAATGGAAAAGGTGTCAGGGTAGGTGGATTTTTTTTTAACATTTGTAAAATATATTACTGGGCTTACAGTTCTCAATTGTAGAGTCAACACTGATATTAGAGATGGGGACTCATTTTGACTTTTAAAGGGGAGCTAGCTAGTTCATCAAACTTAACTTCACAAATGTTTCTAAGCAAAGAAAAACCAAAGTGCTAAGAGGAGATCACATCTGACAAAAAAACATCTTAGAATGGTAGACTGGTAGAGGCTATTTGGCATGGGAAGTTCCTGTACAAGAGGTGCCCTGCCACTATAAAAAGTTTGATATATTGTCATGCCACATCTATATGATTTAACGAAAGCTTTCTTCATGCTAAATTTTTGGATTATAATCTTTTTGAGAATGTAATCTGCTCTTCTTTTTCCCAGTTGCAATGTTTCTTATCAAGTGTCCTTAATGATCATTAGACATACTGAACATATTGAAGCCAAACAATACTGGTGCAATTCTCCTTATGAGAGATATTTTTGGTTTATGTGATGGAAATCCAAGTACTCAATCTATTCCATGTTTCCAAACTAGTAGTTTCTGTCTGAATGAAGCTGAATTTTGGTAAGTGGATAATATATTAAAATGTTTTAGATGAATAAAAGGATGCAAAAATGGTGGACATTTTTTGTGCCTGGCATGCAAATTCAGTCAGTTTCTTCCTATTCAGTATAGCCTCTGTATTCTTATTTGCTAATTAGTTATCAACATGGATATTTAGGCTCCAGTGAGTGATAAGATAAAAAATAATAATTTTTGATGGTTCCACATCATTTCTAACAAACCAATGGTGGTATCTGTAAAGGAGCAGAATCGTACTGGTTGAAGGATATAAAAAGGTGGGGACTAAAAGGATGTGAATTGAATTGGGAAGAAAGGATTGGCATGTGTTTCAGTGGGGAATATCGGGATATATGGAACAATAAAAGCTCTGCCAGTGTGAGCTTGTCTTGCACTGCTGGTCCCAAGTCCAGATATAGGAGGAGGGTTGTGTCAGCCTGCATTCTTAGCATTTGTCTTTCTCATGTAAATCTGTTCTGATACAAATGAACTACAGAATCCTTCTACTAGTGGCATTTACAATTGTCTGTTAAATAAGATTCTTGTCCATGACAAGGTGCATTATGAACATTGTGATAAGGTAGTACTTAAAAAAAGGGAAAAGGGTTCAGAAAATGCTTATAATTATAACACATCATGAACTGTACTGCATGAATTTACCTCGGAGGCATATGCAGGATAGTCTACCATTTCCATACCTTCAGACATGGGCCATGTGCAGGTGGGTGTTGTCCACTTTATGATGCTTCAACATAAGAGAGTTCCCATTTAACCACTTTCTCAATTTAAATGTCTTCAAACTCCTCTTTAGTCAAATACCTAGTGAGGAACAAATGGGTGTTGTCCATTTGCTGATCTCCTGTTCCTTTGCAACAACTATATGGAGGTGGAGCCTTTGTTTATTTGGAGGTAGGTGTACTATGCCTTCTGATTTAAGCTTGTTATTCAACCCATCTGTCTTTGTTTGGCACACTAGAAGAGGTAAGGTCATGTGGGGGATTCTACAAGGGCAGCAACATAATTTCCCTATTCTCAGGACCGGTGGGAGTGGGGGATTCTACAAGGGCAGAAATCCTTGCTGCAGTACAAGGAATTCAGATCGCCAACTAGCTGGGGGTGGAGCATCTCCTAGTTGAAGGGGACTCTCAGGTGGTAACCAGGTGGCTCCTAAACTTGGATACCACCATTTGGGGCTACAAAGATCTCATCAAAAAAGTAAAGTGGTTAACCAGTAATATGAGAGTTGAGGTAAAATGGGTTAGTAGGTCTGCTATTCTTTGGCTGATGCTTTAGCCAAACAGGGGGTTTCTAGGGAAGATCTTTTTTGTGTTTCTATGTAAGTTGTTATTAATTTGGAAATCTGTACTTAACTAGCCCGAAGAGGTTGCAACTCGTACCTTTCCTTGAGGACTTTGTACTATTGTCTATTGCTGTTTTATAAAATCATTTCAATTATAAAAAAAAAAAGTTCTTCCTTATTGGTTCAGGTTTTTTAAATCTTTTAGGGTTCAATACAGCATTTAGCAATGTTTGTGTTGATTAAACCCTAATAAATAAGAAAATAATAAAAAGGAATTAGTATATAAACGCACAAAATGATTATTTTAGTTTAATAATGTCTATTTTATAATTATAATCTCAAAAAAGAATGAACAAAAAAGTTTTTTATAGTAGGAAGTAGAAAACTGTTGGGCGATTAGGCAAGGCGAGCCTCAAAAGGCGCCTTGTCGCCTAGGTGGGCAGCGTCGCCTTGACAACTATGTGTACCATATTGTTATAAGTTATAAAGATTTAGTTACTGATAAAAAAAAAATTGTATAGAAACCAAATCAATAAGTACCTGGGGGTAAAAATTTGTTTGGGGACTAGAGGCATGAAATGGAAGATTGTTAGTGGCAACTAAGAACCAGAAGGGGGCATGGCGTGGTTGTAGAGTATGGCAGAAAAATAACAACTAATAAGAAGGTGGTGAATAGTCTAACTACTGACTTTTCAAAGTATATGGTCATGTTGAATATTTTCCAAAAATCTTGCATCTTCATTGAGGGCGGCTACAAGTATTAATCTTTTAATTTATCACCTCCCAGTTCCAGTGATAAGTGCCAAAACAAAAGAGATATGACCTTGGCCTGGTTATTGTGTAATTGAATGCCAAAACAATTCCAAAAGAGATATGACCTTGGCCTAAATTTGAAAAATCCGAGAAATTTTAGAAGGGGATAGGGCATGAAGGAGGAGATAGTTGAAGCTTGCATTAGGGGATCAATTGAGTTTATACACTTCCAGAAAAGTCTTATTTCCTTGAGCATTGATACACTATCAGAATAATGTTATTTGTGTTTGAATTTTCTAGTTAAAAATGCCACTTTGTGAATTTTTTAAAGATTTAATGCACAGTCAGTTGTCCTATTGCTTGAATAAACAACTACGTAAGCATAAAAGACTTTTATATTTAGTATGTAGCAAATGTATTGGATTACAAGAAAAAAGTAAAGTAGTTTTGGGTAACCAAAATGTTATACGTATGCAACATGAACTACTTTTGTCCACGTTAACTTGTGTTCCACCCTCTAATCTTATTTTAGAGTAAGATAATATCTTATAGTTCATGCTCCTCTTTCGTTTTCTGGAATACCAATTAACACTTGAAAAAAGTTATAATGTTTCCAGTAATAATGGTTTTTTGGTATTTTCACATGGCATTTTCCACATGTTTCTTAATTTTAAATTAACCGACATTTCTACAATCACCTATATTTTTAACCTTGTCTGTGAAACCATATGAAATATGCAAGAGCATCTAATATGAAGTTTGTAAGTATGAAAGAGGAACCAGATGATTGAGGAGGAAGAATAGAATAATCAAGTATTGTGACAAACTACTGTTGAATGCCAACTTCAATATGGGCTCCAAAAACAAACAATGCTTTGTAAATTTCATGCTTCAGTACATTATTTATTTACTAATGTGCAATTTATGCTTCATCTTAATTTCTTTGTAAACCCATTTTTGCTTATTGAGATCACTTGCTTCTTCTTCTTCTTCTTCTTCTTCTTATTTTCTTCGTAAAATAATTAGTACTTCTTTGAATTCCTAGGTATCACCCGCTTCTTGGGTTTCTTAAAAGTCTCATACACAGAGCTCAGCATTGTAAACACTTGAAATTGTTGGATAAGCACTGCATGGTTCCAGCCTTGAGTGGAGATGCTAACAGAGGTGTTAAGCCATTTTTTGAGGTCTGCTCTCCTAAAGGAAGAGTCTGAATCATAAGGCATCTGTTACTTGCAAACTGTCTTGTTGAACAATCTGACATATTTTAGAAGGCATTTTAGGATTCTTGCTAATGTAATGTTTTGTATATATATCAGCTTCTAATACTTTATTGAAGTTATTACATTTTGGGAAATCCATTTGCAGATTTCAGTAGTAATCTCATTCTTAGGGCAATGTTAGGTTTATACAGTAGAGTGCATGAATATGCTATCAATTTTTTTTTTCTA
The DNA here is from genome assembly GCF_056320005.1 of Nelumbo lutea. Taxonomy (NCBI): domain Eukaryota; kingdom Viridiplantae; phylum Streptophyta; class Magnoliopsida; order Proteales; family Nelumbonaceae; genus Nelumbo; species Nelumbo lutea. The sequence continues at coordinate 5,635,865 of NC_142690.1, forward strand.
AAGTTGGCTGGTTTGTTCACCTTTATCAGCAAGCAATTATGAGGCAAGTTTTATCTTACAGTTCTTTCTTTAACTGAAGGCAGTGATATGGATTTTACATCTATATCTACATGGGAATGCTTCATTTACCTAGTAAAATATTGGTTTTAGACTTTTAGTTTGGTATATATCAATAGAGTAGTGACTGACTAGCATTCTTGCATGTCAGTTGATGTCATCATATTATTTTTTATGGATGTTTATGTGAACTTTGGCTCTTGATAGAGAACAAAGGTGGGACAGGATTCATGTAGCTGACTTTAAATAGTTGGGATTAGGGCTGAGTTGATTTGAGTTGTGTTGTGTTGATATGTAATCTATAGGAACACAATATTCCTCCCTATACCTGTAGGAAGTAACTGATAGACCTGTTCACAGGCCGGGCTTTGGGCCTAACTTTACATTACGTCGGGCTCGGGATTTGGGCCCATTCAATTTTTGGAAAAAGTCAACCCGAGCCTGGCCCATGAACAACTCTAGTAACCGATATGTACCTCTCACGAGAGTTGGAGTTTGTAGTAGTTATAACGTTGTAGGCATGTGAATTTTAAGCCAAATAAATGGGCTTAATTTACATGACAGCCTCTAAATAATATGGGCCTCCATGGGCCCAAGGCCCAAGTCTACATAAATATGTGGCCTAAGGATCCAAGTGTATCAAGTCCAATTTGGCCCATCTCCTATTGTAATAGGGTGGTCCTATTGGCAAGACCACTAACTCCTACATAATGGTGCATGTATAGGAGTTAATGCTAACCCAACACCCCACTCACATGGGATTGGTTAGCTAAGTGGGCTGAGGTGGCAGCCTTATCCCTTGGCTATTTAAGAGGGCCTTTTTTTTTCTTCCTTTTGAGAGAATCACATTGCAAGAAGCTCTTAGACACCAACACTGAAGATTGCAAGCAACCACAAGCTCTTGCAACCTCCAGCAACTACAAGATCTAGAGAGAAGAAAAGAGGGAAAAGCTTCTTCGTTCTCTACAACACTTGGATTCAAGCTCTCCAAAGAAGATTGAGTCACCACAAAAGGGCCCTTTTTAGAGAAGCATCCTTCACATCTGATCAAGCACGAAGCCCGGAGTGAAGAAATATACACCAAATCTCCCAAAGCACCAAAATCAAGGAAATCTACATCAACATTTCAAGAAGTACGAGAAACACACCAACGGCCCTCATCTTCACCAAATTCGACCGTCAATCAGAGGTTGTTCACGTCATCGAGCAGAAATCAAAGAGAGCTCATTCCCTTGTTTGTTTTCTTTATTACAAATTTATTTTTTGTAACTTGTCTCCATATTTTGTGCTAATCAAATACACGAAATTTGTGTCGACAAACGTTCTTCTAGAACATAATATGACTTTGTAGAACTTGCAGTTACCAAGGGATTCTCTATTACATTCTCAAAAGCATCGCATTCATGTCCAACCCAAGATATCTTTGAAAAAGGCTACTCCAAATAAAAAAGAATAAACAGAATAGCATTTATTCCATTTTCCTAAAGTTGATTGTTCAAACTTTTGAGCAAATGTCCAACCTGAAAACCAATCTAGATAAAAGTTGCATTGTGGGGTTGAATATGGAAGAGATGGAGATCTTAGAGGATGAACCTATAACATCTTTCTTGGTTCGGACTTGGGCTTCAGACGAGGCTTCCATGAGTCTGAAAGTAGTGTTTCAATTTTGCTCCAAGGTCTTGAAGGGGTGTTCTTGGATCCTTCAAAAAGGGATAGTTGGATTTGGACTTTATCTTCCTCTGGTTCCTTTACCTGTGCCTCTTTATTTTTATCCTTAATACATCCAAGTGATAGCCTTGGAGTGTCTTTCCCTGTAAAGGAGACTTGTAGCAAACCTATTCCTCCAAGGGTGGGAGCTTTTTGTTGGAAAGTGCTTTTGGAAAGAATTAATACCTGTGATTTACTATTGCAAAGAAAAGACCTTTTTGGTTTCTGTCCCCACACTGGTGCTTTCTTTGTAAGGCCAGTGGTGAGACTTGTTGTCACTTACTAATCCCCTGCCTCTTTGCTTCTTCAATTTGAGAATGATTTTGCTCTTTATTTGAGTGCAAGTGGAACCCTCCATCAAATGTACAAAGCCTGTTCGCTTATGCTTTTGTAAGCTAGCCAAAGAAGAGGGGAAGAACTCTATGGAGGTGTACATGGGTGGCTGTTTGTTGGACAATTTGGGGAGAAAGGAATCAAAGAACCTTTTCAGAGAAAGAGAAGGATGCTTTAATTGAAGCTATTACCATTAGAGTGATCCATTGGGTGAAATCCCTGAAGTTCTTTGAGAACATTTCTGCAAGTGAATTAATGAGAAATTGGAAGGAAATAGCTGATTCTGCTCCCTTCAAGGATATTGTTAGGCCATCTTGACCCCTCCATCTAGTGATTTTATCATGTTGAATTTCAATGGTAGCAGTGAAGGAAATCCTGGTCCTTCAGGCATTGGAGGAGTTTTTAGAAATGATGAAGGGAAAGTTATTGTTCTCAACTCAGGTCCAATTGGGGTGGGTGATTCGTTAAGGGCTGAAATATTTGCTGTCCTGGAGGGAATCCAAAATGCTAGGGAGCTGAATATCAGTAAGCTGTCAATAGAAGGGAACTCAAAGCTAGTTATAAGTTTCCTTTAAAAGGAAGAAGAGATTGGTTGGTGGGACTACATTTATGAGAAAATAAGAATCATGTGGCTACCACAAGGAATGGAAATGACTCTTCAATGGGTGAAAAGAGATGCTAACTCTTTTGCTGATACTTTGGCCAAACAAAGTATCTATCTTGTATTGTCTCATGTAAATTTGGTGTGTGTGTGTATATATATATATATATATATAGTATTTTCGCATGTAAATTTGGTATTGCTAAGCTTCTTGTCTTGATTGGTAGCTATGTTCTTAAAATTGTAATTGTGTCTTAAATCTTAGACACTACTTGCTAATTAGCAGTAGTCAAACCAGTAACGATTCTTCAGTCAATCTGATTAACTAAGTCCAGAAAATGGGTGGAAAAGTAGATCAGAAGAAGAGGGTTTGGAGGAAGAAGAAAAGAGGAATAGAATGTGAGGGAGGATGGTCCAGTTGTGAAGCTCAACTGTAGCCCCATTATGTTTTATGTTAACTCATAAAGTGGATCAAAATCACAGAACTGCGCCTTGTTTGGCAGCAGCATCAGATAATAATTTGATCTGTGATTTGTCTCCCTTGATTTTGCGGAGTAATGAAGGGAAGCACATTTCAAGGACCTTTGCAATGATTTTGTACAAACACCATATCAGGCTAACGAGTCTAAGTCATTAGGGTGCTTTGCTTCTGGCGTTTTGGGTATTAGAGCTACAAAAGATGCATACCACATTCATTTTTTGAGGCATGTTGCTCCTCAGCTGCTCAACACTCTGCTCTATAAAAAAATTGCTGGCCTTATAACCACTTTGTAAAATTTTCCTTTTAGCTCAAGTGGTTCTCTTATTGCATAAAACTCCAGATGTACCGCTTCATTTTGCCCATCCTGCTCTAATTATATGGGCAACATTCTCCTCTCTCCCTTGTCATGGATTTTTAAGCCAAGGTAACAGAAGAGGCCAATCCAAAGTCTACCCTGATTTCTGCTTCTATTATTATTGTAGAGAACATTGATGTGGGCCCCACAGCTGTGGTCCCACTCTGTCCGTAGGGTAGAATGTATCTAGTCACAGCTGTGGTTATTTTACTATTCTGTTATTTCTAGTTTTAGTTTTATATTGTTTGTTATTTGTTAGTAGTTATGATGTAAACACCAAGGGCAGATATGTCCTTTCATGTAACTAGCATAACCTATATATATTAACTTAAAGTGGCAGCAGCAGAATATTGACATTCTGTTCTTCTCCTCAAAATCTATGTTCTACTACTCTTTCACCACTCTTTCTTCTACTTCTTCACTTCCTCTTCTCATCGAACCTGAAATCTCGTAGTGGTCAAGACTGAATAGCAGTCTTGAAAACCTACATGGTATCAGAGCTAGGGTTTCTCATGTGAGTCTAGTCCAGCCGACCACATGAGAACCATCTAAGGCTGGAAGCTAAGAAAGTAGAGTTCATTGACTGGTTCTTGGAGATCTCCAGAGGATTAGCAGCTGTTTGAAGAATTGCCACAGTTGCAGCGAGTTGATGATCAGGAAGAATCAGAGAAGGCTAGGGTTCGGGTAACCTTGGAAGGCAGTGAACAACATCCTATTGTAAGTATTTTATTTTTCTGAGAGAAGTTCTATCAGAGAAGATAGGTTGGACCTATCTAGCAAGGGCGGCCGAACCACTCTAGGGTTTTATCGTTCTATTCTATAGGGTTCTGTCCTAATCCTGCGGCAAACCCTAGTACTGGACTGCACCTTGTGATCTAATACTGCGGCAAACCCTAATAGTTCTCTCCTCAACATTGATCAGTTTTAGGGTTTCAGGAGGAGAGCAGTGAGAGTGGGGCAGTTCCTTTACCTATTCCATTGGGTGATGAGAGCCGCAATGGTGAGGGTGGTTAGAGGGATCAGGAGTTGAGGGAAAGCTGCAATGGTGAGGGTGGTCAGAGGGATCAGGAGTTGGGGGTTTATCACAGGCGGTGTAGGCAGGTTGATCCTGATCATCAGCAGTCCAAACCAGCTTCAATCTCATCTGCAGCTCCAGGTCCAGATACTTCAGTCCCAGAGCCCACAGAGACTTCCCTTACAGATGATCTTGACCTTCCAATTGCAGTCCGTAAAGGGAAACGACATTGTACCACATCCACAGCCCACTGTATTTCCCATTTTTTATCCTATGGTCGCCTATCTCCTACCTACAGGTCCTACTTTAGCTCCATTTCCAATGTCCCTATTCCAAGAACAGTGCAAGAAGCCTTATCCGTCCCTGAATGGAAAGATGCAACGCAAGTTGAGATGGATGCCCAGTTGAAAAACAACACCTGGGAGGTAGTTGATTTGCCAAAAGGAAAGAAACCAGTTGGATGCAGATGGGTATTTACGGTGAAGCGTAATGCAGATGGATCTATTGAGAGGTATAAAGCTCGGTTAGTTGCAAGAGGGTTTACACAGACTTATGGCATAGATTACTTGGAGACATTTGCACCGGTAGCCAAGATGACTACTATTCGAGTTCTATTGTCCCTTGCAGCAAGTCACACTTGGCCTTTATACCAAATGGACGTGAAAAATGCTTTCTGAATGGAGATCTGTAGGAAGAAGTTTACATGCGATTGCCTCCTGGATTCTATGATGCAGAAATAGGTAAGAAGGTTTGCCGGCTCAACAAGGCTTTGTATGGTTTGAAAGTCACCTAGGGCTTGGTTTGATAGATTCAGACAAGCACTTGTGAAGTTTGGATATGTACAGGCCCAATCAAATCATACCCTATTCATCAAGAGGGTGGAGTCCTCTTTGACACTACTGGCCGTATATGTTGATGATATTGTAGTCATAGGGAATGATAGCCATGAGATTGAGTCTCTTAAACAACTTCTTCACCAAGAATTTGAGGTGAAGGACCTTGGTGTATTCCGGTATTTTTTGGGTATTGAGGTTGCTAGATCCAAACAGGGGATCTTTATATCTCAGAGGAAATATGTCCTAGACCTGTTGGCAGAAACTAGAAAGTTAGGTGTCAAGCCTGCAGATACACCAATTGAACAGAATCACATAATTAGTGCCGAGTGGGGAGCTTCTTGAAGACAAAGTTATGTTCCAGCAACTGGTAGGAAAGCTCCTATATCTCTGCCTCACTCGGCCAGATATTACTTATGCTGTTAGTGTTGTCAGCCAATACATGCATTCTCCTAGAACCACACATCTTCTTGCAGCATAAAGAATCTTAGCCTACTTGAAGAGATGCCCAGGTAGGGGTGTACTTTTCAAGAACAACAATCACATGAAGGTGGAGGTCTATACTGATGCAGATTGGGCTGGGAGTGTTGATGACAAAAGGTCTACCTCAGGATATTGTGCCCTTGTGGGAGGAAACCTTCTCTCCTGGAGAAGTAAGAAACAAAGTGTTGTCTCCCGGTCAAGTGCTGAAGCAGAATACAGGTCCATGGCCAATGGAGTGGCTGAAATCCTATGACTAAGATCTCTACTTGAGGAGTTGGGTATTGAGTATGAGAAGCCCCTGATGCTGTACTGTGATAATCAAGCCGCCATTAATATTGCACATAATCCAGTACAGCATGACAAAACCAAACACATTGAAGTTGATCGCCATTTTGTGTGAGAGAGGGTCTCATCTCAAGAAGTATGCCTCCCTTACATCACATCCAGTATGCAACTAGTAGACATCCTCAATAAAGCCGTATTAAGAAGGAAGCTAGAGGTGGATCTATCCAAGTTGGGAATGATGAACATATACTCTCAACTTGAGGGGGAGTGTAGAGAACATTGATGTGGGCCCCACGGCTGTGGTCCCACTCTGTTTGTCGGGTAGAATGTATCTAGTCACAGCTGTGGTTATTTTGCTATTCTGTTATTTCTAGTTTCAGTTTTATATTGTTTGTTATTTGTTAGCAGTTATGATGTAAACACCAAGGGCAGATATGTCCTTTCATGTAACTAGCATAACCTATATATATTAACTTAAAGTGGCGGCAGCAGAATATTGGCATTCTGTTCTTCTCCTCAAAATCTGTGTTCTACTGCTCTTTCACCACTCTTTCTTCTACTTCTTCTTCACTTCCTCTTCTCATCGAACCTGAAATCTCTTAGTGGTCAAGACTGAATAGCAGTCTTGAAAACCTACAATTATTAAGTTACATTGCATATAATTCTTTTTGTGCTCATTATTATTTTAAAACCTATTGTTTCTAAGTTTTTTGTCCATAAATCTAATTTTGCACTTAATCCTTCTTTGTTTATTGTAGTTGTTCAAGACTGCTATCAGTCTTGAACACTAAGAAATTTCAGGTTCGAAAAGAAGAGAAAGTGTAGAGGAAAGAGGAGAAAGAGTAGTGAGAGAGCAGTAGAACACAAACTTTGAAAGGAAGGACAGAATCTCAATATTCTGCCACCGCCACTTCTATTTAATATTTATAGGTTATGCTAGTTACATGAAAGGACACATCTGCCCTTGGTGTTTACATCATAACACATAACAATATAAAACTGAAAAATAAATAACAACTAGAATAATAGATTGACCATCAGCTAACCCTAGGATGACTAGGTACATTCTACCCTACGGACAGAGTGGGACCACAGCTGTGGGGCCCACATCAGTGTTCTCTACATTTATTATGGAGGTATCAAGGTTAGAATTCATGGCACTGATTTGAATGGTTGGTATGTGGGTTTAGACAAGAGAGCTACATTTGCTTTACTTTAGAAGTGGATTGTGGTATTTCTCTTTAGATTCTTGAGTCATATCAAGTACAACCCAGTATTGGCTCCAAAACAAAATTTTGGATAGACCTTTGGTGTGGTGACTCTCTTTATATTTCTTGCTTTCTGCATTGTATTGCTTCTTGCATTGTCCAGTTTAATTTGGGCTTCTCATCTGATTTTGTTTTCCTTATAATCTCAAGATGCCATTACCTTCTATTTATATATATATATATATAGTGAAGTTTCTTTTCTATTTACTATAAAAATAAGTCTAGAAGTGGTGTCTCTTTTTGTCTGCTATTTTCCTTTTCCCTCGGTCCTTGGTAAGAGGATGTACTCAGTTTATTTTCAAGTGTCTTTCTCTTCTGCTTTATTCTTTATAATGGCTTTAGCTCTATATTACCCTGATACGGAAAGGACATGGCTGGGTATGTTATTGGATATGGAATACACACTAAAAACTGAAGTTTTTGACACAATACAGCACCTTTGTAGTACAGGTATCTGTGTATCATAGCTTTAAGCCTTTAACCCTGTATGATCCTACCCCTTTGGAGTTCCAATTCAAGCAACTTGGCTAAGTGATGAACATGAAATGCATGACTTTACCCCATATTTGGTAATGCCTTTTCTTTTATAAGTATATTTGGTAATGTCTATGGACAGTCAGGCTGGAAATGGGATGCAAGTGTTTTTACAAACAAGGAGACCCATGCATGGGATTTTTTTTTTTTTTTTTTTTGTTTGTTTGTTTTGTTTTTAGATTTCTTAGTCATTGACATGGGAGTTCTGTTAAGGCTGTGACATTTAACTTTACTATAGGCTTTTAGACTGATGTTTCCCTTGGGCATCTAGAGGTTAGTGATGGGGGAGGCTTGTGGATGGTGATTGGTTGGGTTGGGTGAGGGGTGACAAAAAGGATCTATGGCATCTGCAACGGTGTTTATAAGACTTTGTCCTTGGCTGCTAGAGTAAACATCCTGTTCATTATGACATGAAGATCAGCTAACTCACTAGAAAATGGTCTTGCTAGATCAGATGTTGATGGAACTTAGTTTTATGAAGTTGCTTTAGACAATTTGTTTGATGAATAAAAATTTGGTTTGGTGAGTTCTAGTTGTAGCAAGATATTTTTCTCTTTCTTTCACTTATTTCTTCCAAGTAACCTGTCTCTTTGCTGTCTGCTCTATCGAAAGAGTTTTTCTGTTTCTTTCTAATCTCCTGCTCATTCTTTTTTGGACAGCAAGCTGTCTACTTGGTTCTCCATCTCTGTTCATCATTAATCATCCAATTATCTTCCTTCATCCTCCAAAGGCCACCACTAGGTCTGAAAGTATTAGGAATCCCTTGCTGTCTTAAAGTCACTCTCCCCATGTATCCTAGCATTGGTTATTTTCCTTAATATTTCCCTTTTCTCGTTTGGAGATTTGTTCATAAGCTGCTTCAATATGCTGATAGTGCATATTATTTTGTCATAATTTTTTTAATGCACAATAATGTTTTTCTTTCAGGGGAACAAGCCACAGGCAGAAATAACTGAAAGAAGAAATAGCAATATTTTTCTGAGTAAATGCAACAGCCATGTTACTAGACAGCAAGACAAGCATACCATCAAAACTCCAAATACCAAGCTGAATGATTGTTTCTGTGCAAAAGACCAGGTGGTGTCATTTATATGGGCTGTTTGTAGGAGTATAGTTCCTCCTGATTTACTCGGAGATCCCTCTAACTGGAGAGCATTAAGGAGAAATATTTCTAACTTTATCCGGTTGCGGAGATTTGAAAAGTTCTGCTTAAAGCAATGTATGCATGGTCTGAAAATATCATGTTTTCCCTTTCTATTGAATAAGAATTTTTTCTGCTGCTTGAGTTGTCATTTTGTAAAAGATGGAGTAGGGAAGGGTGCTGGCATACTTGATGGAAATGAGGAACTCAGTACGCTGAAAGATAAGATCTTTGCGAGTTGGGTTTATTGGTTCTTTTCACGTCTATTAATTCCAATCATACATGCTAACTTCTATGTCACAGAAAGTGAGTTTGGGAAACAAGACGTTTTTTATTACCGAAAACCAATTTGGGAGAAGCTGACGAACAGGGCCATTTCTCTCTTGAAGGAACAGAATTACCAGTTGTTGGAAGACTCCTCTTTCAGAAATATTCTAAGAAACAGAAGGTTTGGTTTCTCAAAAGTCAGATTCTGTCCAAAGGAAATTGGAATGAGGGTGCTAGCAAACCTTAGGGCACCATCAAGAGTATACTTGCATAAGTCTTATTTGAAATATAATTCTTGTGGAGTGCAGAAAAAAACAGGAAGTTATTCGAAAGCAGTCAAATATGATCATTTCAAGTCTGTGAACTACGTTCTTTATGATTTACATACTGTCTTAAAAGGACTAAAAGTGAAAAACCCTGAGAAATTGGGGTCCTCAGTATTTGACTATAATGATATCTATAAAAAGCTGTGCCAATTTCTTATCAGTTTGAAGAATGAATCAGGATCGATGCCTAACTTATTTATTGTAGTTTGTGATGTTTTCAAGGCATTTGATTCTGTTGATCAGGATAAATTGCTTTCTGTGATGAAAGATGTTTTTCTTGATGATGAGTATCTTGTAAAACAATTCTCCAAAGTTGTCTGCACAAAGAAGACTTTATCCATTCAGTATGATCAAATATTATCGGACACAACTAGCAATGGTGGTATTAAAACTACAACTAGTTCTATTCCTTCCCACTCATCACATTTTGTTCTTGTTAACCAGGTATTTTATTGAGTGTAGGCTCTTATATTGTATATTTAGTTCTTCCAATTTTATTAACTCTTCTTCAACTGTTTCATAGCTGAAAGATGACCGGCTTCCATATAGTTTTGTTTTTATTGGCAACACTAAATATATTTTTTCCTTTGCATTTATCATCATAATTTAGCATTAATTTCTGGAATCCATAGTGTTCATTTTTTCAGCATCTTGAGAACTTATCTTGAAAACTTTTAGGCTGTTATATCTCTTAATGCCTTTATAGATTCTTATTATTCCTTTCACAAGAGGATTTTAAAATTTTAGTTGTGTTTGTTGTGTTTATAACTTTATATTTGTTCTAGTGACTGAAAGATGTAGTTCTTAGAAGAGAGAGCTAGAAAATAAGTAATACTTGACAAGAAAAAAAAATTGTCTCCCATCCTTGGCAGATGCTATCATATGTTTAATAATTACATTAAAAGGGCTGTCCTCCCTTTATGACTGGGACAGGATTGTAGTAAACATAAATATAAAGAAGAAAAGACACTACTACCCCTTCTACTTATGCCACTTAGCACTCGCACTCAAGATGGGTTTTATATATTGATATAACTTGAACTTGTACAAATGTAATCCAATCCAACTTGATTCAAACCTTGTGTAAACTGACAACCAGAAGCCTGTGAAACTAACCTTACAAAAGGTATAAAACCAAATCCAGTGATCCTAGAAGCTCAACTAAATCTATCCTGAAGCGTCTTATAGACCTCCTCCCCACACCAAGCACCTATATTCTACGCCAATCAAAAACAAATCTTGCTGCTACAGTCAAGCAATCACACCGCCAGCACTACTCCCTTTTTGATCAATGCCTCTTCCTGTGGTAATGCATCTACTCCTACTTCAAGATACCCTGGCTCTAATTATCACTACTCACTAGTCACACTGTTGTAGTTGTAGACCCCCCTTAAAACCCTCAACCATTCTTCATCCAGGCTGAATCCACTGTTTAGAGCCTCCACACAGTCTTCTGCTGTTTTGAGCATCAAATGGCCTATTTCTTCCAATATCTTAAAGAAATTGTGCATATTCTATTAGCTCTCTGCAAATCCCTCTCTATTTTATGATTGATTGACTTTGAGAGGACCTCCATTTGTGGCCTTACCTCCTTAAGCTAGATGAGATATCCTTTTGAGATAGCATGTAGCAATTCACCAAGCCATAGGATCAATGACCATGAGAGTGTCAGACTTGGGCCTTTAGCTACATGTAGAATCTTTTTTCTCCTCCTGCAGTCTTCATGGCTTCAACCCTGTCTCTCCCCTCCTGCACCTATTTCTGTAAGGATTATTAAAAACTTTGATTCAACATTTAAGTATGACTGGGGGAAGGATACCATGATCTGATACTTATTACTATGACATTGTTTACAGCTTATTGTGGTTCCATATGTTTTCATTTACTGGATTAATCATTGTTATAATTTTATTCTTATTTATTTGTAGGATATTTTAGCATTCGCTTAAGTTCTTATTTATGTGAATCTTTCAGGAGAAAAGCAGGAAAATAAGAAAGGAAGAACTTTTTCATAATCTTTATGAGCATGTGAAGCATAATGTGTTGCAATTCGGCCAAAAGTTTTACTTGCAAGAAGTTGGTATTCCTCAAGGAAGTGTATTGTCTTCCCTTCTTTGCTCATTTTACTATGGTCATTTAGAAAGGAATGTGATCTTTCCATTTCTTGAAAAAAATCATGACTATTACATTGTCATACCTTCCAGCTCTAAAATACCTATAAAACATAATTCTCAAAACATTGATGCAACACAGAGTGATGATAAAGATGAAGTTGTCTTATCAACCCATAAGTATATGCTAATGAGGCTCATAGATGACTTCCTTTTTATATCAACATCAAAGAAACAGGCTGTTAGCTTCTTCTCCAGGCTTCAGCGAGGATTCCGAGAGTACAACTGTTTCATGAATGAAGAAAAATTTTGTGTCAATTTTGATATAGACCACGTGTCAAAGCTTTCATCTAACAGGGTGTATATTGGTGAAGATGGTGTGCTATTTCTTCCCTGGAGTGGTTTGCTTATCAACTGCAGCACATTGGAAATCCAGGCAGACTACACAAGGTTTTGATAATTTCAAATTGTTATCTTGTTGTAAGGGTGGCTATTTTTTTCAGTATGTTCTTAGTGAAGTAAATTGTTTTAAGCTTCAGATTGATAAAAACAATTTACTATTACTAGATCAAGCAAAAAAAAAAAAAAAAACTAGACTGACATTAAAACTTTGTTGATGGACAAAATTAGGGAATTGCTGTTAGTGGTATTGCTCTACCCAGAATTAGTTAAAAAAAGCCCATCCCTGGCTTTTTTTATATGGTTATAACTCTGTCATTCTTTCAAGTCTTATAACATCCATGTTAATGGTGAAGGGAGCAGAGAATGATGTTCTATTCTTATAGACGCAGAATTATCTGTTTTGCTGAACGTTATGACATTTTCTTTAAAGTTTGGTTCTTATTTCAGCCAAGTGAATGTTGTATGCATACTTTTTCTTTGTTATTGACCACAAAGAGAAATTAGGTTATTTCTGTACTACTCAAGGAAACTAAAAGGTCTTTACCCAATGCTGGTCCTAGCTATCTGGGGTATTGGGAGGGGTGGACTAGATGCATGCCTATGATCAGGATCTTTTTTTTCTTTTTGGCACCAAGCAGCTGCTCACAGATTGGAACCTGTGCGCTCATACTTGTCAGACTGGAATTTTATCCTCACAACAAGCAATAGCCCCTGTAAGGAAACTTAAATAAAGAATATAATTTATGTCTTTACCTTCTGTTGTTATAGATTAGATTACTAGTCCCTTGCAAAACTTGAATGCTGAATTTTTTGTTTATTTGATCAATAAATTATCAGATAATTTTATTAGTTCATAAATGAGTCAAATGTACAATCATTATGTATTTTCATAAGAATGTAAGATATAGAAGACTAACTAATCAATCTTATCATGTAGTCAAGTAACACAGTATAGTATATTCTCATATAACAAGAAGCTAACTTGAAGGATGCCCCCCAACGTGCCAAGCTATCGGCCATTGTATTAGGTGATTTCCTGATCCATTTGAATTAGTTTTTAATCCAGGATATTAGACCTTAAACCTCCCTGATATAGTTATGAAAGGCTTAAAGGACGTTCTACCTCATCTTTGAACCAGCATATCACCACCTGAGACTTTACCTCTACTATAGTGTTGTTGGTCCTACTGTAGGCAGCAAGCAAACCGTTGAAGGACTCTATCTCTGTTCTATGTTCTGAGTCTCTTCAGCCAATTACTCCCGAGTATGCATGCCTAATTAGAGCCGAAATATTTGTGTAATTTCATAGGATTATCATCAGTTAATCAATACCTTTTGTTTTATCTGATTATTTTCATTTGACAAAATGCTTATTGATAGCGTTTGTATAATGCTAACAGGTACACAAATATCCATTTGAGGTCAACACTTACCGTCTTCTGGCAAGGTAAACCAGGTCACTATCTAAAGGCAAAGTTGTGTGACTATATGCGACCAAAATGCCACCCTATATTCTACGACTCAAATATTAACTCTGCAGCAGTTGTCAGGTTAAATGTATATCAATCTTTTTTATTATGTGCAATGAAGTTCCATTGCTATGTCTGCGAGTTGTCAAAAGCTTGCATTCTTCCTGCTGCGTTCCATTCAAAAATAATTCAGAATTCTTTTAGGTATGGATTTATTTATTTTCTAGCTTTGGTTATTATAATTAACTTAATCAATCTGACAGTAATGAAGATATGCATTCTACATGATGTGTTAGACAGTCTTGTATGCCCTTAGCTTCAATCGGATTTGATGTACTTTTGTTATTTAGTGGAAGTAAATTAAAGTGCATGTTTGATTCATGTTGTTTGGTATAATTCTGTGTAAGACCCTAAAACTGGACACTTATAGAAACTTGTGTTAGTTTTAAATGTTTACAGTCATTGGATAAGTCTGGGGAGATTTATCCTGCTAAGGCTGATACTGGTGTGCCACCAAGTGTTGGGATGGCTTGTTTCGGCCATCAGGGTAAGACCCAAGGCACATGCAGTATGGGATTGCTTGAACCCTTGAACCGGATCAGATTTCCAGTATTGCCCTAGACCTTAGAGACAGATGGACAAAAACTGGAAAGTTACACCTGACCCCTAGACTCGATTATGACACATCACTAGGTGTCGGATCGGACTGTCTTTGATGTGTCAATCAGTGAGATCCTTAGTGGGGGGTCAAAACCTGGACATGTTGGGGCAGTCTGAGAATTCATCTGAGTGAGTGGTATATATATATATGTATATGTACGGTTTCAAAAGATTTGCAAAAGGTTTTAATTCCCGGGATCCATGTGAGTAGAGTGCGGCACTGTTTCTTGCAGCCGAGAGAGATGTCTTCTCTTGTTGGACAGTGCTTGATCATTAAGGGCTGAGAGGTTAAGTGTAAGACCATTTAGGATAATACCTGATGGGCTAATCTTGCACCTGCCCACAGTCCCTGGGTTTTTATAAGATGGCTTGGCCCAGGGACCACTTAATGTAAGTGTTGGGTCCATAGGGTCCATGTGATGGGCTCAAGGGGGTCACTGAGTCTTTCAGTGAATTCGAGTGGGCCTTGTAATAAAGGCTGGGCTGAACCCATGTGGCTGATGTGTAGATCAATGCTTGGGTCCCACGCCATACAAAGAAGCCCAACTGGGCAGCAGGTTGGAAACTAGTTAAATACTGAACATTTAATGGGCCAAAAGCCCATTTCGAACTAGGCTGATATGATCACCAGTTCATAGGGCGAATCTGAGATTAGTGTTAGTAAAAGGATTGGGTCTTTGACCTTATCCACTCTAAGAGACCAAATTCAAATTAGATTTGAATCTGGTAACCTCCTGATAAGATCAGGAGTTAACTAACTTAATCTGCAGATAAGATTAAGATTAACCTCTATCCAAATACTGATTTGAATTGGGATAACTCCAAAAATATTGGGAGGTTTCTTAATCAAGAAGAAAGAGGAGAAAACCCTAGTAGAAATATCAGATTTCGAACTAAGGAGTTGGAGTAAGCAAGACACACATCCTGCAATATGAGATTTGATCTCTCATAGACTCCAGAGAGAAGAGAAAATTCTGCCCTCTTCGTCCCTGGACTTCTCCTCCTTCAGTCGCCGCCACTACCTGTTGGAAGATTGGATCTTTGCAGCAACAGGAATTCAAGAAAGCAGTTCTTGACAATAGTCTTGCAAGAAAGACACTAGGATTCGGTGTTCAAGGTTTCCAGAGGGTTCTTGTGAAGAATCCAGTGTGTAGGACGCACCCTGCTGGTTCCGTTCCATCCACAGCTGTGTCATCTTCAGCAGGAGCGAATCTTGGCCACTTCTTTGGGCGTGAACACCAACTTTGGGAGATATTATTTCTCCGAATCAGGTATAATCCTTCCTGTTTCCTTTTGGTTCAGATCTGGTTTGTTTATGGTTCAAGTAGGATACTTGAATAATATATTCTAAATTTAGGGAATATGATTCCCAGTTGGAAGAAGGTAGGAAATTTTTTTGAAATTCGCCCCCATTCCGCACCTTTCTTGGCGTCTATTAGATGGATCCTACCATTCTTTCAAGATGAGCACAGCCTTACCCATGCAAATACATAGAGAGGTTGTTTCCAAATGCATTCTACATTATAATATTATGCAAAATTGAAAAATTGGTTGAGACCATATATGTGTTGCTAATAGAATCATTATTTCATTTTTCATGGTCACAAAACTTTTGAGTTTAGGATTCAACAATTGTAATTGCCTTTACATTTTGTAGTAGCATTATTGTTTGTGACTGTTAATATCATGTTTGTTCACGTATCTTGTCAGGTTCATGTACAATCTCATAAAGAAAAGGGTGCATTCTATACATCTTGGACTTAGTTTCCATCCTATTCTCCAATTAAATAGAGAAGAAGTTGAGTGGCTTGGGTTGACTGCATATATTCGAGTGCTGCGGAGGAAACAATCCCGGCATATAGAGTTGCTATCATTATTGAGGTCTAAGTTGGTGACCTATGAAATTACAGGAAGTGCTTCATCTGAGTTAAAATATGCTGTTGATGATTTACATTCCTCCTTATTTTGGAACCTTAAATATTAGATCATTATAGGTACATGACATAATTTATTGATCTACTTGTTATTCTTGCATTTCTATAGACTAGTAAACATGTACGTGCATTTGCACGTGACAGTATCTCCAAGATAAAACTATTTACAATTCATAGGCAGTTTTTGTACAGTTATAAGTTGGCAGTTTCTTAACTGTTATAACTGGACAGTTTTTGGAGAGTAAAGGACATATATACCATTTTTTATGCCCGTTGTATGTTGCTTAGATAAGGGGTAAAAATGTCTAGTGAAAAGTCCAGAAAATGGGGTTATTCGCTCTTTTATTAGTAGTATAGATTAGTGAACCTGTTCTACTAAGTTTTGAAGTTGAAATTCCCTACTTATTAAACATTTGTCTCTTTTACAAAAGGAGAGAATTTAGATGACATATTTGTGTCTGTAATGCATGAACCCCACCAATTAGGAGTTATGCATGGTTGTGGATGATGGGGCAAACCATTCTCGAGCCTCCTCCTTTGTTGGATGTTTGTGTTAAACATAATTGTCACCCAAGTACTAGCCTTTCATATTTGTATTTTGTCTTGTAAAAGAGATTAAGTAATGACCAAGCATGAAATTATTCCACCTGGGTGCTTGGATGCTTGTGTTGTAGCTTCATTGGATAGCACTATTACTCTCTAATATGAAAATATAGTTTTGAGAAAGAATACCAAGATTAGCCAGCATAAGTTGAGAACTTATGTGCTAGGTTTGAAAGATTCTTGCTGAACATAGTTTGTCAAGGTGTTGCCTAGGTGACTAGGCTTCCTTGTAATATCATTTGTATTGCTGCATCTTATTAATGTTTGTGTTAATACATTCTATTCTATACTTTATATATCATTCATACTTTATTTTAATGTTTTACTATTTAAATTTAAAAGATCAAAGGTTTTGAGAAGAGAAAAAGAAATGAAGAATGAATAGAAGTATAGAGAGGTTTCTTTTTTTCCCCATTCTCTCTCTCTCATCAACTAAATAAAATAGCAACTCCATCCTTAGTTTTTCTACTTTACTTCCATCTTGAATATTTATCTTATAAAGTTAATAGCCTTCTTTAGTTGCTAATTGATATGAAATTGCTCTATTAAATACTTAATTATAATAGAAATATTTTTGAAAATAATAAAATTGATATAATCAAAAGATATTTATCTTTTAGATATATTGATTTGCCACATTTTTAGTGAAATTTTAATGTTCTTAATAAAGAGACTTGCTCTTTTTTCAATTAGTATGTGTGTTGAACATTATGTAAATCTAGGGGATTGACTAAAAGTTAGTTCTTCATGTCATATAATTTTATCGACTAGGCAGGCACCTAGTGTTGCCCAAAATCGCCTAGGCACCTTGACAACTATGTTGCTGAAATGGGTCTCCATCAATAGCTTATTCTGGGGCAAGGATCAAAATTTCATCACGTATCGACAAGGATTTAAATATCAATACGATACGTCCGATACAGGGCATATCGTATTGGTATCAGTTAGTAACGATACGGGATACGCTACAAATACAAGCGTATCCCGTCAATCATTCATAGCGAACAGATATGAATGCTTATTGGCATGTATCACATTATATCGACTGATACACATTGGTATGCGCTGTCCATTCAGTAATCTCCATAAAAAATGCAAATGAGGTGATTTAAACCCAGGTCACCTCACGTGCATTTAGAATTCGATGCGTTTCTAAACCAATAAACCATGCTACATTTCATGATATTAAGTAAAATAAAATAAGTTTTATTAACTTTTTCTGTTTACATGCAATTTAAGTAAAAAAAAAACACATTTATATTTAACAACTCTAACTAAAAATAAAAAAATAATAATATTTAAAAATAGTATTTTATAAACTAATAGAATAAATAATGTATCAAATCCACATTTATATAAAAAAGATGATTTTTAATATCAAGAAATTTATACAAATAGAATATTAATAATAGAATAATTATTTTAATACTTAAATTTTATAAATTTGTACATGATATAAATCTTAAAATTTTATTAGTTATTAACTAATGTTTTAATTCACATTAATAAGTAATAACAACATATTTATTATTTACAAAAAAAAATAAAAATATTATATACAAAATATTGAAGAATATAATATTAAATTGAATTTATCAAATCCACTAATCTACATTTATTTCAAAAAATGATTTTTTATTTCATAAAATTTATATAAATTAAAATAGTAATAATGGAATAATTATTTTAGTAATTAAAAACTATGAATTTGTATATGATATGCATCTTAGAAATTTTAACAAATTTGATATACTTTAAGTTAAGATTATATTTTTATAAATT
Source organism: Nelumbo lutea (assembly GCF_056320005.1). Taxonomy (NCBI): domain Eukaryota; kingdom Viridiplantae; phylum Streptophyta; class Magnoliopsida; order Proteales; family Nelumbonaceae; genus Nelumbo; species Nelumbo lutea. Next base: position 5,654,512 of record NC_142690.1, read on the forward strand.
ATTAATTGGTATTTTAATTTGCACTTGAAAATTTAATATGTAGTTGACTTTTTCTTAATGTTAAAAAATTAAAATAGTAAAATAAAATATAATTGATATAATAATTAAAATATAATATGTACATATATTTAGTGTCTTGTACTCTTGATTGATGCACTATAAATAAAATTATGCACCCCAGTTCATTAGTTGTAATATATTTCTTCACATATATACTTAATATTTACATTTTTTATGTATTTATATACTATTTTGTGATTATTTTGATATTAAATTTATTGTTATTAATATATTTATGAAATCCGTATGTATTTCCCTAGCGTATCCATGTGTTTCCATCTTTTTTGTTCATATCCATGCGTTTTCAAAGCGTATCCATATCCGAGTTGTCCGATATGATACCCGACACTGATACTTTACTTCTTGCGTATCAGAGCCTTCTTGATACACCCCTATAGGGCGTGTTTTGTTCATAGGGTAGACCGGCCCCTCTGAACCAGTTTCGAAAAAAATAAAAAATAAAAAACATAATAAAACGGTACCGTTGCAGGTTGAACTTTGTTCTGGGGTTTGAAATTTAGATACTTTCTTGATTATTGGGGAAATATTCTATGGGATGATAACCTTATTTAGTAATTGTCTATCTAGTGGATTGAATTATCCATTTGATGTACTTGGTTGTTGAAGAAACCACCTATTCAACGATTCTGAATACTTGCGAGTCTAGAGTACAATTGACTCAAATTTTGCCTTAGTCTTTTGTTTTTTTTTTCTTTTTTCAAATTTATGGGGTCAAGTCATGGAACAGATTCATAAGTAGAATTCAAGGCACCAAAACAACAAATTTCCACCCTAATTTGAACTCTCTCAGGTCACTCACCAATTGCAGAAACTTTCCACCTTCACCTCAAGCCCCCATGGGCTTAACACATTGTGCTGCAAATCTGAACCAAGCCCAAGGAATGCTTGAACGAGTTCGCATCCTGTGAAGCGTGAATCCACCAATAAAAAAGCTACCACATTGGCATTTTGAATTTTGGCTTTAATTAATGAATTTTCTACCGTTAGCAATTGGAACCCGGTTGAACCAAAAACAAAAGGACAAAAAACCATTAAACCCACTTTCAAGGGATTTCATTCCAATTCCCTCCTCCTCTCCTCCATCGAGCCCTAATTAGAAATACCCCATATCCCACCAACGATCTCATTATACATCGGTGTTCGTGGATGTGAAATCCATCTGATGAGGGCAGATTTGGCCCTCTAGTGACATCATGACACATAGCATCTTAGAACAGTTGGATGACACCTCGGTATCACTTAGGCGATGACTTGCCTTAGCCAAAGAGATGGAGTCCGACCTAGCAACCTGCCACCACCGCCGACTTGGCAAAAACCTAGCTAACGACCTCGCCCACAACTCTGAACAACTTGTAGCACCTCGTCCAAGGGCCGACCTGTGGCACCTTGTTAGTGCAGTCAAAGTGACCTCAATGAGGAGCGACCTCCCTTGAGGGCTTGCCAATCTGATTGAGGTCCAAGTGGCGATTTACAAGACGTGCTCACTAACCACTTTGGCATGCATATCCCGACACTCCAGGGTTTCTAGGAAGTTGGCCCCCATACCGAATGTTCCGGAGGAAACTAAACAAGGAGCGGAGACTGGTTTACGTGCATTGCTAACTCCGAGGACATCGGGCCGGTTAGGCACGTCTTTCCAGAGACCTCGGACATGATGCATGAAGCCCACGCCAAACAATGCCTATATAGGGGCATCTACCTCAGTGACACAAGGTACACACGACAAAGTGCATTCTAGCTCTAAAATTTACTTACTTCCAGCTCGCTACTTACATCCTATACTAACTTAAGCATCGAAGCAACCTCGCCAGGTTAGCCACTCCGGGTTCTCTGATCCATCTGTCTTGCAGTTCAACTGGTCTACTTCATAACCGACGCCTGAGCTGCCTTCCAGCTAGGAGCATCCAAACCGCGCACCATCACCACCGATGGCAGATTAGCAGTAGGCGAAGAATCTTCTTCTTCTTTTTCCTCCCATTACCTCTCCCTCCTCTCCTTCCTCTTCTTCCAACCTTCTTCTTCCTCTTTTATGAGTTCACACTTCTCGTGCCCAGCTCAATTCCACAGTACATGTCCTTCCGATTTTATGATTCGTAAGCCTGTCTCTATCTAACGGCCTAATTTATAGCTGTCTCTTTTTAGTAACCATACTGCTAGGATGAAAAATAAAAGGAAGAGGATTTGTTTGGAAGGAGTATAAATACAAATATGTAGAGTGCAAAACTATGTATTGTATATTATTTTGTATGTATTTGTACTGTGCATATACAAATATGTACTCCTTCCAAACTGAGCCTTAATGAAAACAGAACAAAATCATCTATTTGTTGCAAAAGAGGCTACTCTAATATATAGCATTGGTTGGATATTTCTCCCACCTAAAAACTAAATTTCGTCTATTTCCTTTGAGGGAGATCTTTTTTTCCATGCAGATCAGCATTTCCAGAATTTTAAAACAATTTCGGCCCCGTTTGGCATGTTTTTTCGTGCAATCTATTGGCTATTTACAAATTTGGCAAATTGCGATTCGGTCTTTTCCTATTTGATTTGCGGCAGATCTAGCCACAAAAAGCCTACCCATCAAAAAGACGTGAGAAGCCCAAATTGGGCGATTTTCAACAAGCTCCAAATGGAGCTTTTGTGTGTGTGTGTGTGTGTGTGTTTCTATTCATCTTCGTGCAGAAAGATGTGTGTAAAGACACGCCTTAACCAAATGGGCTTTAGACTGCTCAGATCTTCATGCAAAAGCATCTTTTAACTGCTAGAGAGCTACTAGAAGATCTTCCTAAAAAGACTTGTCAAACAACCCCTTCTTTGGTGCTAACAGTAGAAAGCTCGTTAACTTTGAGCAAATTTCAAAATACCGACGTGGTAGCTTCTTATGTGAATCCACACAGGTTCACTGGATGCGAACTCAACCATATAATGCGGAAACCACACTTTTTTTAGAGTACATGCTCTTTTGGGTATTTTTGTCAAAAAATTTGAACAAATGCTGATGTATATAATATCCACCGAGTGGGGGGGTGTTTAGTGGCTAGATTTTAATCATACAAGCCTTATGGGGTTTTAATTTTGTGAAGGGGATCCAAAGTCATTTCCCCTTTTTATGCCAACGGTAGACGGGGAATATAGTTCTCGCCCCATTGCCATTAGCGAAATTTAATACTGATATAGTAATACACAATGATGATGAGGGAAACAAAAACCTTATGGTTTAGCTAATTAACTAAATATACCCTTACTGTTTCTAATAATTGACTAAAGTATACCCTTAGGGCTTGTTCGTTTGCTTTAAAGTCTGGCATCTAAAAGTGTAATAATTACATTAAAAGGTTTATTGGTATTGGTGAACTTTTCTTTCCTCTGAACTCTGAATGCAAAGAATGTTGTTCTTAATTCTGAATTCTGAAAACTATCAAATATCCATTTTGACCCCATATATGAGAGTTTTTGTTTATCTTTTTGGGAGTATCATTGAAAAACAAAAGGTTGTATGATTGCACTTAAATAGATAAGAGAAAACAAACAACCAATTTTCTATTAAAGTTAAAAGATTCCTCTTAAGAGATAAGAGTTAAGAGAAAATGAACAAGCCCTTAATCGTTAAACATGGATAGAAAAAGGTTAAATACCCATTTTACCCATATGCAAAGTTACATTTTTGTCCTTGATTTTAACTTAACTCATAATCCCTCTCAGACACTTGCCCTATCTATCGAAAGAGAAAGGGAGGAGCGCCATCTATCGACGCGTCCATCGCCAACGACGGCGGTCGCTGCAAATACCGAACGACGAAGGTCAGTGAGATTTTTTCACCAAGAATAGATCCACGCTTGTTATCTCGTCGATGCAAGTTGAGCTGAAGGACTTGGGGTCGGGTTTAGCTCCATCATCGTTGTCTACATTGACCCCTCCAGCACCGGCACCTTCGTGGCAAGATCGACGGTAGGTTGGAGATTATTTGAAGGACTTGGGCGAAGAGTATTGGCAGCAGAGAGCAGTGGTGAGGCCCTTCATTACCAGCTCTCTCAATGGCTTGATCTTCATCACTAGAAGAAATGCCACAATGTCTTTGGCAAAAAGACAACTCCTCGAGTGATTCCTCTCGGTTGCAAATCCTGGCGGGAAGTCATTGCCGAACCCTACTGCTGGACTGACATTGACGTCGAGCAATGGTGCCGCCAATGTAACTGCTCTGATTCATCAACTCTACTGTTTGTAGGCTTGTCTGTCGTAGTAAAGGGACCCTTCATCGACTCTCTGCTTACAAGCTTGGCGTAACCCCTTTTTTTCCCCTCTGTTTCATCTCTTGTTCAAAGGAGGTTACCGCCACTATCGCCGAGAGGAAGAAGAGAAAGAGAGAGAGATGGGATTTCAAAGGGGGTTGTTGTCGTTGTCGCCGTTGCCTAGAGGAAGAAGAGAGAGAGACTAAGAGAGATGGGAGTTCAGAGGGGTTTGCCGCCACCGTTGTCGTCGCCCAGAGAAAGAAGAGAGAGAAAGAAAGATGGGAGTGTTAGACAGTTTTGTATGCCCTTAGCTTCGATCAAAATGATGTACTTTATGAGTTTATTGTAAATGAATAAAAGTGCATATTTGATTCATGTTCCCTTAGTATGTTTCTGTGTAATACCCTTAAACTGGACACTTAATGAGACTCGTGTTAGTTTAGAATGTTCACAGCCAGTGGGTCGGTCTGGGGAGACCTATCCTGACAAGGCTGACACTGTGGTGCCACCAAGTCGGTTGGGGTGGCTTGTCTCAGCTACCAGGGTGAGACCCTAGGCACATACAGTGTGGGATTAATTGAATCTTTGAACTGGACCAGATTTCCAGTATTGCCCTAGACCTTGGAGATTGATGGGCAAAACTGGAAAGTTACACCTGACCCCTAGACTCGATTATGATACTGCACTAGGTGTCGGATTGGGCTGTCTTTGATGTACCAATCAGTGAGATCCTTAGTGGGGGTCAAAACCTAGGTATGTTGGGACAGTCTGAGAATTTATCTGAGTTGGTGATCATAGTGACAGGATCAGCCCCTTTGTCGGACAAAGGTAATGATCGGGGATGCACTCTCACTGATGGAAGCCAAGACTGTCGGCAGCCGATTTCAATCGTTGAAATTTGCTTTGCAAAATATATTTTATATGAGATATAAAAGTATATATATATATTATGGTTTCGAAAATGTTTGCAAATAGGTTTTAATTCCCGAGATCCATACTTGAGAGAGTGCAACACTGTTCCTTGCAGTCGAGGGAGAGGTCCTCCCTTGTCGGGTAGTGTATGATCATTATGGGCTGAGAGGTTAAGTGTAAGGCCATTGAGGATAATACCTTATGGGTTAATCTTGCATCTGCCCACAGTCCCTGGGTGTTACAAGGTGGCTTGGCCCAGGGACCACTTAGGGTAAGTGTTGGGCCCATAGAGCCCATCTGATGGGTTTCAGGGGGTGCACTGTCCATAACAGTATATTTGGCCAGGCCTTGTAACAAAGGTTGGGCTGAACCCATGTGGCTGATGTGTAGATCAATGTTTGTGTCCCACGCCATACAAGGAAGGCTTAATGAATACATAACCCTAAATGGGCCTTAAGCCCATTTTGAACTGGGCTAATTTGATTAGTCTTTAAGGGGTGAATTCTGAGATAAGATCAGCTGATAGGATTGGGCCCACACCCTATCCACTCAAAGAGTCCAAGATCTAAATGAGATTTAGATTTGGAAACTTCCTAATTAGATTAGGAACTGGCTGATCTAATCTGCAGATAAGATAAGGATTATCCCTTATCTTAAAGGGACTTCTAATCTAGATATGATTTGGGTTAGCAACTCCTAATGAGATTAGGAGCTGATCCCTTTAAGTCTATAAAAGGAAGAGGGGGCGGCAACCTTTAGACATCCAACAACATCCAACAGACTCAAGTCTTGTCTTCAGAGCTGAGATCACAGTGGAGAGAATTCTGCACCCTGCAAATTCTTTCTAGCCGCCTCCTTCCTACAGCCGCTGCCTATAGCAGTTCGATCTCCATTGCTTGGGAGAAATCTAGATTGGATCTTGATTCCAATCTTTTGGAGAAAAGATTGGTAGGAGTTGTATTCACAAGTCGTCCAGGTGATTTTTGGGAAGAATCAAGTTCTTAGGAAGGACATTGCTAATTCTGCTCCACCTTTCACTGCACCATCTTTAGTGGGAGCAGATTTTGGTTTCTACATTGGGCGTGAACACTTCCATTGAGAGATATTGTTTCTCTGTATCAGATATTATCTCTCTCTCCTCCTTTTGGTTCAGATCTGGTTCAGTTTATGGTTCAAGAATGATCATTGAAAATAATATTTTCTAAACAGGGAATTCAATTCCCAGTTGAAGGGAAAAGAAAAATTTTTGAAATTCGCCCCCTTTATTCCGCAATCTTGGGCGTCCATGTGATGGATTTCCTATCCCTTCAGGGAGTTTAGAGGGGGTTGCCGCTGTTGGTGACAGAGGAAGAAGAGAGAGAAAGATCAGACTTCAGAGAGAGTTGCTACTGCTATCGCCCCTATTCAGTTTGCTCATACCACTTCAGTTTTTGCCGTTGCTGCTGCCCCTATTCGGTTCACTCGTTCTCTACTTCAATAGAGCACCCCACTATTGAAGAAGAAGGATGAAGAAAGGTGTGTCAGTTCACTCGTTGGTTCTTTGCTTTAATTTTCTTTTATTCTTTTTTGTTCTTGACTGTGAAAAGATTGACAAATGCTTTACTATTTTTTTGGTTGATGCGGTGTAGTTATCTCCGGTGATCTGGTGTTGATAGAGACTATGGGAGGAAGATAGATGGAAGAGAGAGAGGTCGGAGGAGGAAGGGTGTGCTGGGTTGAGAGCAAGGGGATAGGGGTATAATTAGGTTTTAAAACATTTTAAACGTCATGTGGTGTCATGTGTTTATGAGTTTTGATGGAATATTAATGAATGTTAACGGTAAGGGTAGAGTTAGTCAATTGTCAGAAGTAGTAAGGATAATGATGGTGCCCAATCCGAGGTGGTGCACAAACTGAGGAGAGCAACCAAATAGTCCTTTATGGCAGGGTGGGGCCGAGCTATAAGGACGAGGCCGCGCTTCAAGACCTATGATCAAGGAAACAGAAGTCAGAGGCATGAGGAGTTATCCCCGGGTAAGAACTCCGACGCTCAAGTCAGTAGGAGGTGGTAGGATGGTTGGGCCGAGCTATAAGGATGTCGATCCGAGCTAAGTAGCGGTGTAGGTCTCAAAAGTTGGATCCCTTACCTCGAGCATGGAATACCTTTTTATAACTGAAGATCCGTGTCCTAGTTGAATTGGGCTTTGGGGCTATCAGGATGAAGTTAGCCGCCGAAGTATTTGGGATAGAGTCCCATTCCCTCGCGGAGTCGTCTTCCTGCTTCCTCTTTATCCGTAGTTGTGCTCATCCAAATGACGTGTAGTTGACATGGCTGGAAGGATAAGATGGGGTGCCATAGTAATAGCGTAGTTTGGCCGAGCTATCCCGTCATGGTTGGGTTAGGCCGATGTGGCCGAGTTAGGATGACGTGGTAGGACGATAATTGGGCGGCCACGTATCTCGCAGGCCCAGGTCAGCCATGACCCGAACAGATAACATTAATCAATTTTCAAACAGTAAAAGTACATTTAATCAATTAGCTAAACCATAAGAGTTTACCCTTATTCTTTTCATGTATTGCAGATTTATGGCTGTCTCCAAAGTCCACTGTCCTGTTCAACTTGGGCGGACTCGGGTTGGGCTTTTATCGGAATTTGAAAGGCCTGAGCCCGAAGGCTGAAGCAGTGGTAATTGTTAAATGCCAACTCGGGTTGGTCCGAGGAGTTGCGCTGACGCACACGCACTTGCACCGTGCCACGGAAAGTGTGTGGCTCCGCGGGCTTGATCCCGCGCTTTCTATTTGGAGACTGGAGAGATGGCAAATGACCATCTCGACTGGTTGGTCAGGTCATCATCGGTACCCATCTCCTATTTCGAGGAGAAACGAAAAAACCTCAGAGGCACCCGTCTCTCTCAGTCTCGCAGCTCTTCGCTTCTCCGCTCTAATCTCTCCCTCAGTTCATCTGCATTTCTCGAGTAGTTCTGCTCAAGAACTACTCTGCAATGGCGTTGGCAAGCCGCCTCAGACCGAATCTCTCTCTCATGCAAAGGATCCTTAGAAATGAGCCCATTTCTGCACAGAGATCCTCTCCTGGTTTTGCAGTTTCAGAGGTGTTCTTCGTCTTCTGCATCTTATTTTCCCTGTCTTCTTCTTGCTTTTATTTAACGAATTTCTTGTTTTCCTTCTTGGATCATACAGCGTGACAACCCTTTACTTGTGCGATTTAATCAAATATTGGATTGATGTTTTGTTTAAACCGATTATTTCGATCATCTGTTCTCGCTTACAGTGTTGAATACAATTGTAAGTTTTGTTTTTTCTTTTCAGTTACTTTTATCTAACTTTTGGTCTTATGTTGAAATGCTCAATCGACATGTAATTTTGCTGAGTTATCCATATATATTGCACGTAGTGTGAACCTTATTTTTATGTTGTATAAACACCGATTTAGAATTCTTTCTTGAAAATTTAATTGGCATTGTTGAAATTTAGATATTCCTCTGTTGGGCATTTTGCAAAAGCCACAACCTTAAACTGCATTCAGTTTGAAGAGTTTTGATTTGAATAGTTTGATCGGACTATGCATAAAAGCTTCATTAGTTAACTTCATTTTTCTGAGAAAAAAAGTGGGTGTAAGCAGAAACTCTACGTAATTATATCTCTCTTTATGGCTGTAATGTAGTAATTATTATTTTTGCACTTCCAGGTTTTGAGGAATTATGCAACTGCATCACAACCAAAGGAATCAAAGCCCAAGGTAAACTAGATTTGATAAACTTCCTAATTGCACAAGTAGTTGGTATTTGAACTTGAAAGTGTTTTTATTACAGAGTTTATTATTGCATAATGTGTGCCCCCCTTGGTATTGTCATATTCAGTGTTCTAAACGCAAAAAACACAACTAAAGAACAAGGGGTTCATAAGGCTTGAGGTACAAGGTGTAAGGCAAGATAGACACTTGATCAAAGTGAGCACTGCTTTTGAAAAAAAAAGAGAATTAAAAGAAAAATTTAGTATAGCTAGGTTGAGACACACCCCAAACTCTCTATCAGGTTACCATCCAGACCCTCAAGAACTCCTTCAGATTCACACCTGTATGATCTTCCACCCTTCTGATCCCAACATACACTGCCATTCCCCAAATATAAGTCCTACTATTAGAGTCAAACTCCTCCCATGGCACAATGACTAGAACTTAAATACAGTTCACTAGCAGTTTCCCTAGCCAGTTTTCAATCTTAGTGTTAACTTCCTTTTGTGTACTTGAAATGAAACCCCCACCCTTCTGGTTTGAATTCTCATCCACTCCTTTTGTATTTGGTTCAGTACAAGGATCAAAATTTCGCAACGTGTCAGCTGATACGTATTGTATCTGTTGGTCAGGCCTTATACCAACCCCCCTGAACAAGTTTGAAGGAAAAAGTAAAAAGAAAAATATAAAGCACCCTGAGGTAAAGTCTGATATACGTCATCTGGTGTACTGGACTGTATTGATATTTGGAACTTTGGTTCAGAATCCAAGATTGCTGTTCATTGAGTTACTTTCACAGACATCATCACAAGAAGGTGAACATTGTGAGGTGTTAGGAAAATCAACACAAACATCAAAATTATGTTCAGAAAGATAGGATCTAAAGCCACACGGTTCAACTGAGTTAAGTTTTGGCAAGGCCTTAAGGTTGTCTGCTTGAATGGTCCATGCCTCATCTGAGAAACCAACTTCCTGATTAATTAGAGATGGAACAGAAGTACCCTCAGTGGCAAGAAACTCAGAGTGCTGATTATCCATCATAAACTTGTCCTCTGGCTTAAAAGAGTGGATATGATCCATCTTTTTGGCTATCAAAAACATCGTCACCTCAAAGCCCATCCAAACCTGACCTTTGTAAGACCAGCAACTAAGTGCCAATACTGGCTGAGGACGTTGCTAAGACAACTGTGAACTCAGAGTTTTGTGTCTCTACCCCTATACATTGATTCAATGGTCAGGATAAGCTTCGCTGGTTTCATCAGATGCGGCGAGAAAAAAACTTCTGCTCCTTTTAGAAATGAGGAAATACTCCTTTTCACAGTGGATGACAAGGCTGCATCTCCCATATTTCATAAACTCTTGAACTTTAATAGTAACACTAGTGACGTGGTTTTACTATTCTCTGTGAAAACTAGCAAAGTCAACTCCCTTACCAACAAGCTTCCGATCTCCTTGAAAAGCCTTTCTAGAGAGCCTTCTTCTTCCAGGACAGAATCATGCTTAACAAGGCATATGTTTTTTGGGAAGTCAAGTTGTTCATCAGTCAAAAGCATAATACCTTGGTGATATACAAGTATAATCCCCATATAGTCAGCATATACAAGTGTAATACCATGACAATCAGTATGCTTCATTCCTGAAAGGGAAGTTTAGCTTGTAATGTGGGACCAGGATCTCTGTATCTTTCCCATTTTCTTGGATGACCCTCAAGAAGTTGAATCAGGGTCTGGTTCCTTGGTGTTCAATCTTATTTTTCCGAAGAGAGAATTATACTTAAACTGTTTTATTTACTTGATTTTATCTCTTCCAATATTGACCTTCTGATTCTTTCTAACATTTCAGGTCCCTCTAGCTTTGTTTGGAGTGTCTGGCAACTATGCATCTGCCTTGTATCTCTCAGCAACAAAAGTTAATTTATTGGATAAAGTTGAGACTGAGATTCTTGATCTTGTTGAGGCTTCCAAGAAAAGTCCTACCTTTTCTCAGTTCATAAAGGATTTGTCAGTGCCTGCAGAGACAAGAGTAAAGGCTATAAGTGAAATTTGTTCTGAAGCTAAATTTTCAGATATCACAAAAAATTTTCTTGGTATGTTCAAACAGTTCATGGGGGACTTTGATTCTATCTACAAAACTCAGAAACTATTTTTAAAGAATGCAAGAATGAATTATGTTGTGTTTACCAATAGGCATTTCTTTATAAAACATGTTTATGTATGAAGAAACTACAGTATTTCTGCATTTCAATGATTTATGGATATTTCAACATGTCTCCCATATTATTGTGTGCAGGCCTTTGGCTTTGGAATTTCTGCTCAATTTTGTTTGGTATTTATTTGTTTTGGCCTTTGAGAGACCTTGTTTTTAAAAGATATGCATTTTCTTAAAACTTTTTAAAAGATATGCATTTTCTTAAAACTTTTTCTAGCAGCTCCTATGATATCTTTTTTGTTGATTGTGTTTGGGGGTTTCTTGACAAATTGCTCTAAATGTGTTTTTCTTTTGCCTCATCAAAGAGAGATCAAATTGTCTGTTTCTATTGTCTATCACATGACTTATTTGCATAGTGTAGAATCATGTTGTCCATATTTGCCTTAGCGACTAAACTAAGATTCATGCTGGTGCATTTCATTGTTATTATCACTCTTGAAAGTTCAATATACACTGCCATACTCTTAGATACATTTGTAGAGGGAATTTTGTCAAAGCTAGGTCTTATCTATTCTGCAGGGCCTCAGAACTGAGGTACTATCCTTCATGCAGGACTCAAAGTATTTCTTTCGGTATCAAGAGAGCTATGTAGATTGGAGAAAGGGGATTCCCATATGGTGATTGATTGCTTGATTATGACAGGTGGTTCTGATGGCTGGCACCTTGAAAATTTCATCGAAGAGGGCTGAGTCCGTGATCCATGTGGTGATTGTACATCAGTAGAAAGTCAGTGGATACTTCAGGTCCTGTCACTTAGCAAAAGATCTGCCCCGATGGTTGGAATGTCCGAGCAGGATCCATGAACTGCAGCTAATGGTTTGGGATAAAGCTTATTTGACTTTATTTGGGTGTTCAACTCGAACATGTAACCATGTAAGAGGTGTTCTATTGGCCTATTTAACTGTATTCTCTTTTAGTTCCAAAGATTTGATTATTGCAGAGGTTTGCCTCTGGTACTACAGAAAATATGGATTACATGAAGTAAGGAAAGAATGTGAGTTGGAAGTCAGTAGAGACTACTCGTCAAAAAAGTCAGTTGACCTCAGGTCTGAGCAGAAGATCTGCCCTGATGGTGTGGAATGCCTGAACACTTGAGCAGGACCCTTGAAGCTGCTTCAATTTGTTTGAGATAAGGCTTATTTAACTTTTCCTGGGTGTTCAATTTGAACATGTAAGAGGTGCTTTATTAGCCTATTTAGCTATATTTTCTCTTAGCTCCAAAGGTTTGAATGTTGCAGAGGTTTGTTTCCAGTACTACAGAAAAATTAGATAGGAAACCCAGCTTCAAGCATGAAGTCCATACTCCGATACTGTATCCAGCTGTCTGATCTGTTACAAGTTGAAGGAGGTAGAAGAGCTAGAGGCAGACCGAAAAGGACTTGGATGGAAGTAATAAGAAATGGTTTAAGTGCCCATAATTTAATGATGATATTGCACTGAACAGATGGAGTGGCAAAACAAGGTTCATCTAGCCAGTCCCATATAGTTGGGACAAGGTGGAACTATCATTCAACATTGTGAATTATATTGCAGGGGAGCTAAATAATGGGTTAACTAACCTATGGATTATAGATGAGGATAACAAGGAGAATCTTTTTATGAAGTTATTGCCATTTAGATGTGTCCTTTCATGAAAACAGAGTTAAGGATCATATAGGACTTACGCTTCAATGTAGGAGCCAGGAGGAGGTTATATAAGAATCTTGGATTGTTTTTTATCTTGGGCCATAGAAAATATGCTCAATATAATTTCTGTGAGAAGAGGTAGGTTGCAAAAATTGACCTCATCATTACTTGCCTTTTCCAACTTTACATTGGATTGGCCAACTGTTCAGATGTTTCTCTTTGTCTGTTGGTTCTAAGACAGACTTGTCAATTTTAAAGAATCTGACTCTTTAACCATTGGTGTATCTTCAATTTTTGAAATATGTTTCTTTAAACATTGGTGCTTGTTATTGTCTTCCATTTTGTTGTTTTTGGGTCATTCTGTGTAGTGTATATCCAACCATTTCAAACCATGACCCACTAGGTGCATATTTCTGTATGATATTTTATGCTCATAATACCTATCTTGTACTATTTGCAAAAGACCATTTGTTCTGTTTTTATTGTATTATAGTTATTTTTCACTTATTGTGCTTCCATATGTGGTTGGACAAGGCTTGGTTGAGTTGTGTTGAGATAGTGATTTTGCATTTATTGTGTTTCCGTGTAGAATGTTTTCGCCGACCTTTAGTGGGATTTGATTCATACTTGTACAAATATAGAAGATTTATTCTATGGTGTTGTTTGTTTGTTGGTCTTCTGCTGTCTTTCCTTTTCAGACGTTCCCAAATATTTTTTTGACGTGTGACTTTACAATGCCCATACTAGCGTTAAATTTTAGAAAGGTTTTTCTTATTATACTTTGTGCTTGTTCTGATTTTATGTACACCAGGTGTTTTAGCTGACAATGGGAGACTAAGACACATTGAGAATATTGCAAAGAGGTTTTTGAAATTGACCATGGAACACAAAAAAGAGGTGAAAGCCATTGTGGCAACTGTCATTGTAAGTTCTGCTCAGAATTTCTTATAGTTCATTGCTAAGAGCACAATTGTTTCTTAACATTGGCATGGCTATTGCTGATAAAAAAAAAAGGCATGGCTATTTTATTTTTTTGATAGTTAACGATGAATCATTTCATTAATACAAACAATATTGGCATGATTTTGTAACTTGCATTTTAGTGTCTAACTGGATGTATTTTGAGGTTTTACATTGATTCTCCTAAATGACAAAATGTTCATGCTGGACATGTGTCAGATTCTTTAGGGAATGGTACTTAGGAGGGGTGATCATGAGCCAGGCTGGACCAAGGCCGAACAAATATTTCTTCCCAACTGTCCTATGGTTCTGTCAATGATAAAAATAAAATTTGCTTATAGTTTAGTATTTTATTTATTTATTTATTTATTTTGTACTTGTTCTATGGTTCTTCCCAACAATTGTGCTTCTTAGTTATCATGCACTTGTTCCTAGGATAGTTGGGCAAAAGAAGTAAGAGACTCAATTTATCTCTCCATTTTGACAAGTTCCAGTGCATGGTTCTGCAAGGTTAGTATGGCTATGTTTGGTGATTAAGCGGTTTGAGAAATAAATACTTGTGCAACAAGTACTTATTTTTAAGTACTTAATGCTGTTTGGCGACCCCTTTTCCAAACCACTTATACTTGTTTTAAGTACTTATTGGGGTGAGAATGTTTGGCGAGCCACTTCCCAATAAGTGCTTATTTAGTGGAAATGACATTTTTATTCCCTATTTCACACACTCATATAAATATTGACTTACTCATATTATATTGTATATTTCAAAGGAATTTGCCACACCACTACTTTGAGACACATAACGATCCACATGAAATGTATGTGGAGTGTCTTTGCTGAATTTCTGTTTCAAATTAGTGAGTTCCCTCAATTATCTGTTCTTTGCAAGATTGTTTGTGACCTGCCCAACCTGGGACAGTAGAAGTGTCTCCTGGAGTTTTTTAGATTTTTTTCAGTGTTATTTCACTTTTGACTCTTGGGAAGAATATTTGTTCCGTTTCTTGGATTTTCTACTTTAGATATTTTTTCCTATCATATAATCTGTACGTGGGAATCCTAGTAACTGTTAATGCTATTTTTTTTTATCAATAACACTTTCATTAAATCATCAATAGAAGATTTACAAGAGGAAGACAAACACACTTATCTTCCAAGAGCAGCAAAGAACCTCATGAAAAAGTTAATGCTATTTTTTGATAGTTGAAAATAAGATAACTCTCACTCACTGAGTACACTTCACAATTCCTCTGAAACTTGGTGAAATTTCCTCATTCTCTGGAGGGGATGTTATTTCACTACTACTCATGATGTACAGAATTTAAATCCCTTGGAATCCAAAACAGATTTATATTGATAGCACTCAGAATATCTCTAGCCTCAGCCAGGTAATGATCAGGTTAATAGTGCATTGCATGATTTAGTTAATTTGGTTCCTGAGTGCTTGGAAAAGCCCTTTAGTCAGAGACTCCTTTTTGGTCCTTGTCTATTAATTTTCAATTATTTTCCCATGGGTCTTTTTATTTTTAATGAAAACTTTTTGTTATGATCTAAAAAAAAGCTATTGAGGGGGTTTTCTTACCTTTTTCGCAGCCCCTTCCCCCAGAAGAGGAGAAAGAACTGAAGGCGACACTGCAAGATATTATTGGACAGGGGAAGACAGTTAAGCTTGAACAGAAGGTATTTACCACATAAAGCATGGTGTCTTTCTTTGTGAAGTGAAAAAGAAAAACTGCATCTTAGTTATCTAGATAAAGGGTACCTTGAGAAAGGGCATTTTAATTGATAAAACATATGGTGATAATGCTATCCTCTTGTCAGAGTAGGGTGGTTAGGATTTCCTTTTGCATAAACACACATAAATAAATACATAGAAATACCTATACAATTAGACATATACGCATAATTATACATGAACAGAAACATGAGATTTGGTACTTGGGATAATTTTTTAGTACTTATGCTGTTATGCAAATGTAAGTACAAGGTAAAGGTAGGGATATTGGCTGATATAGGTGCAGTGTTTTAAAACCCGGCCAGAGCTTGAACTGTTCTCCCCTACAGCCTACAGGTGAATGGGTCAGCAGTTTAAGTGTCTGGGTCAATGGTTAACCTGTGAATGATGTCATTAACATAAGAAGCTTCAGAAAACAAAATAAATAATACAATAATGTGGTAACCCGTTGAATGGGACAGATGGGTCAATGGTTCAACCACCAAGTGAATGGTTTTTTGCAAAATAGTGGGTTGGAGGTTTACCTGAACCAGTATTGTGACCTGGCCACTGGGTCACTAGTCTGACCGGCCAGGTCAATGACATGTTAAAAACATTGTGTAGACCTAGGGTTTTTTACTTTTTATATGTGACCAAGCTAGAGGGTGACTTAGCAATGGACAATTTAGTTTGGCCACAAAATCTTCTATGTCTAAAAATAAATAGAATTATTTTTTTTGATCAGTCTAAAAATAAATAGAATTGTCTAGATAGCTTCCCTTCTTGACTGAATTAGGAAACCTTTTCTAGGATTTTCTTTGTAACCCCCCTCCTGAAAAAGGGGTATCAGATGAGTTATTCATTCTTAGAAAGTGCCATCAAAGTGGTATTAATTAGTTATGGAACCACCATATTGTAGTCTATCTTAGCTACAAAAACCACCTTACCTTTGACATGCTTTGCTTTTTTCAACTTGTAAATATAGCCATCTAGGTACAAAAGATTGAAGGATATGGAATGTAATCTATTGGATAAAAATGTCCAATCAATGTTAAGTAAATCTATCATCATGTTGAACGCTAGCAATATTGCTTGGTGGTTTCATAACTAATTTGTAAATGACTTGGACTTGTAAGAAGGAAATTCAATGGTGGCGTTTGGTTTTTACGGTTGAAGAAAAGAATCCAGTGAACCATGGAGCTGCACAACACAACCGGGGGGAGGCCATCCCTGAAGTCCCGAACCCATAACCCCCCAATCATTGTGATGGCGGGATTAGCATAATGGTTGAATAACAAAAAAAGTGTTTTTTGATAATTACATGCCAATATAAACAAATTGGACTATTTAATTGTTTTTTTTTTCTGTGATCTACCCTTGGCTGGGTTTTGAGTCTGGAACCATCGATTTGAATTTAGCTTACCTCCCACCTTCATGAACATGAAAACATGGACATTGGAAGCCAAGCTTTAATCCTTTATTTTTGTTTATGAGAAGGATGATTAACATGACACATCTGACAGATTGATCCTAGCATTCTTGGAGGATTGGTCGTGGAGTTTGGGCAAAAGGTCTTTGACATGTCAATTAAGACCAGGGCAAGACAGATGGAACGGTTCCTACGGGAGCCCATCAACTTCGACAGCCTCTGAATGAAACCCGCTACTTTTGTGTTACTTCTGCTTCAATCCTGTCGAATGTCGATGCACCAAAAAAAGTGTTTTTTTTTTTTTAATTATTTTAATATTTCCTTTTGTTTATAGCCCCGAATTGTTTATCTTCCTGCTTTCATGGAGGTGGGCTCTCCATTTCTTAAAAATAAAATCTACAAAGAAGGTGACTATTATTATTCTGTTACTTAGTTTGGGGACAAAACCTGCTGAATCTTATTTTTCTACTCACTCCCTCTCTCTCATAGATTTTCTTTGCTAAGCTTTTCTCTTACACATCCCTTTCAATCTCGGGCAACTCCTTGGTTCAGCCATCTGGGGTCTTGGGAGTGGTGGGCTGGATAAAAACCAACCTCAAGCAAATTTTTGTACGAAATGGCCGCTTTCACCTTCCTATGTAAGGTTGATCTCCAACTCCAAAGAATCTGTCAGAACTTTTGGGGTTTTTTTCTCGTTGCAAACCTAGGCTTTCAGATCTTTGGTGTACTTATTTTTATCAAGGAAAGCATGTTTGCCATATTGTACAAAACGATGATGCATATGCCTATATCCACAATACTGACAATGAAGTAGAATGAGATTCATAATGATTAAAACGCAAGATGTCAAGAATGGGATTCACCTTGATTCTCGGACCATAGTTCCATCTTTAAAGTGTATAGAAGATGTCCATCAATGAAACCACCAGCAGGGACACTGAACGAAACAAGACAACGCCCACGGCGATCCTAATGAAGGCATCAAATTTGTGAGCATAAGCAACCGTTGAGACAACAGTAGAAGTGCAATCTTCCGTCAGTTTTGGGGCTAATTTGCCAAATGCCCATACGTGCTTATTGGTATGGACCTGTCCTCAAATAAGTGCTCACTCCAATAAGCATTCCCAAACTGGGGCTCAATCCATAACCAACAGCAGTGACAAGGGCATTCAATGAGAGAAGAGGAAAGGAATTTGGTTTTCTGATTGGTTAAAGAACCCTTCCGGCATCATAGAAATTACCTTGAAGGAATCTCTGATGTGAGCTTTGAAATTGAAAATGTGGCAAGTTCAGTGGAACTCCTATCTTATAGATGATCTGAATCGGCCAGAAGAGACAAGACCCCTTCATGTGGCAAAGATAGGTGGTCTGTGTAAGGAATCTCCCTACTTGACCCGACTAGTAAACCCCTTTCACCATTAAACAGCCATCATATATTTTTGTGGTTAAGTTGAAAACTTGCATTTGCATTACAGTTTGATGAGCTTTGCATTAAGAATTTAAGATTGATGGCATGGACTTTTCATGGTTAAAACTTTTCTTTCTTTCTTTTGGCTAAAAATGATAATTTCAATTCAGGAACGATGAGGGATTGAGATACATGTCATCCAAATCATAAAGGGAAAACTAAAGTGAGAATGCTTTTTTTTTTTTTAATGATCAAACTAATATATCCCTTAAATAACAGGAGTATTATACAATCAATTCAAAGTCCATCTACAAGACAAATAGGTAGATTATCATCAATCCAAACAACTTAAGTAAAATGTTTAACTTTCGAATCAAAAGTGTTGAGTGACGTTATTAGCCTGCCTACTAAGACGAACAAAATAGTAAATTATGAAAGCAGTGTTGATGCTGTCCAGCAACCAGGAGCTGAGGAGCATGTCCATGGGAACCCAGTTTTTCATTGCCTCTTAATGCTGAGATGGCAACACTAGGTTCAAATTCAAAATCTCCAATGCAGATTGATTGCCACCAACTCTGCTACTAAAGCCCCTTTGAGATATAGGAAAAAAAATTCGACCTGCAGCAGAATACACCAAATTCTGATCAGTATAACACAGAAATCCAAATTGAATTCTCCCAGCACAATTGGTCTTAAAACATGCTGAGAGTGGAGGAGTCCATAAATAACATATGAACAATGCATTCATTCTGAGATCACTAGAAACATAATCAAAATCAGAATTTGGAATAGAGGATTGTAGATATTATATATATATATATATATATATATGCAATTGAGAACCCACTCTGGAGATTCTTGTTTACTTTGGAAGGTGATATAATAACAGCAAGCAGCCATCCATTTCAGAAACTCCATACTTTCCCTTGTAATATTAAAACTTTCCCTACTTTTTCCTTCAAACCAAACACAGCTTAAAGGAGTGAGCATCAAAATGAGTCAGTTGCAGACTCCAAGGAGAAGCAAACATCACAGTCTTCATGATTTTTTTTGTTTAATTTATGGAGCTAAACAATAGTGGTAGTCCATAAGCCCCAACCCTGGTGAAAGCGGGATTCGATGCCAAGTCTCCACTACAACCAGCTAGAGACCTTACCAACTGAGAAGCATGCTTTTTTGATAAAGATCCAAAATTCATGCTTTGATTTGTTAGGTCTATCAGTCCATCAGATCTTTCACTTTTTATGTGAAAATGATCCCTAAACCACTACCAGAAAATTTTGAAACATCCATCACATATCATTGGCGGGCATCAAAACTCGTGGATTTTTCTTGTAATTTGATAGCTTAAAGTCTACTCATCAGACTGACTACTTCAGCTGTTCAGCATCATTCCGTATCAAGTAGGCAATCCCTAAATTCAACATGTCGAGTCCATTATTCTTGTGAAATTCTCAATATATTTCTTTTTTTATTTTCTTTGGGATTCTCTAAAGTAAGAAGTACTTTCTACTTCAACAGGAAAAGTGCTTCTAAAAAGGAATGAGAGAGAACTATACCAGTATACTCTGGCATTTCAACTAGTTTCAGTAAGAGTTTTAGCTATGGAGAAAATATTGTAGCACTTCTACTACTATGAGAGTTTGGGAAAACAAACAAAACTCTAGGAGCCCATCTGTAAAATGAATAAAAAAAATAACATAGCATATAAGGAATGTCAAAAAAGTGATGCAAACTGAAGAACTTGCAGCATTTGTTTTCCTTGGATTTAATTAAATAAATGTGTTTGGTATTGCACCTAATAAGCTAAAAGAGAAACGTGTTTGTGTTACATTCGAAAGGGATTTTTCAATCTAGTGTACAATTTCTTTCTTGTGTTTCTCGTGATTCAATTTTTTTATGTTTGCTGAGAATGACTGCAGCTACCGGACTCGTTTGTTTTATAAAAAATTCGTTTATTTTTGTCAATATTGCCAATTTAACAATAACCATTGCCCCTGATAAAATGGAATTATATAATGACAAAACAAGATTATTTATGTAGCTCAGTCCATACAATTGGTACCAGAGTTTGTTTAGTTCACATTTGCACATATGTTTATATGTAACACAATGTTCTAAATATCGACGTAGAACGATATGCCAGATTAGTCTGTATTAGTGTTTTTTTTATGTTTCATTTATTTATTTTTCAAAACCGATTTAAGTTTTGGATACCTTCTGAACCATGGCCTGACCCGATACACCCCCTGTAAGGGCGTATCGGGAAGGCCCCGGTACGTAACGATATTTTGAACCTTGATGTAACATATAACATATCCTATTGGCTAATAACCCGATTGTTTGAATAGTCATTTGGCATCGGAGGCATGAGATCAAATCCATATAACTACAGGCAGGCTCTGTGTGGTAAGGCCAACGAATAGTAATATATACAAAATATTTTAGGATACTTAATTGCTACTATTAAATGATTATTTCAATGTTTTGAAAACCAACCCGAAACTGGAATGGCTTTGGTCATCGGTTTTGGGTTAGTGGTTTGACGGTCCAGTCCAAATGAGTGATCCATTGTAATTTAAAAAAATATATATTAATTAAAATAAAAAATAATAAAAAATCATTGCCCGGGTCAAATGATTTAATGATTTTATCATATAAGTCAATAAATTACTGACCAAATCAACGATTTTTAATATAAGAACAATTCAAGAATGAAATGGAACTAGTTGTTTGGACAGTTTCTATGCCAAACGATGTGAACATCAAATCAATTAGGATTCCAAAACTATGATGATTATCACTCAATAAAATGTACTAAGAAAGATTGCTAATTTTCTTGTACCATCTTAAACCTATATGAAAAGAAAAGGACCCAACCGTATATTGATATTTGATATGTGAGGGCCCATTTGAAATGCCACAATGTTCCATCGTGCGTATAGTACGGTACAATTGTAAGGACTACAAGCAAACAAATTTATATGCTTATCATAGTCACAATCTGACTTTCGTTACACAATGCTGGAATTTTGTTCATGTAAAACAAAAATTATGTATTTTAGCAGTTATTTTGCCTTTTGGCATTTTCTCTACCTAGCTCAAGTATTGACAACCAATGTCTTTTGTTTCTGCTTCCAAACTATTCATTTCTGAATTTTTCCATGTATAGGAAAAGAGAATATATTTATATACAAATTAATTCAGGTTCCCCCTCCAAAAAAAAATGAGTTTTAATTATTCAGATACGCATTGAGTGAGACAAATTAAATAAGGCCCCACATAAAGATTACTGTTGTTTTTGATTTTTGTTTGAGGTAAGAATTCCATGGAGCTGTCACACCAGGGAGGGGACATAATCATCTATTTACTAGTATTTTCATGGTGTGTGGAGGATGGTAACTTTTCTTTCTTCCTTCATTTTCATTTTATGGAATATATGAAGATTTTCATGTTTATCTCTTCAGTTGTTCTTTCTTTTCCTTCCTGTTTTTCTTTTTCTTTGTAGTAGGAGCAAGGGTTTGAGTGCTATATATCTGGGCCTTTTTGAGCCTTGGCCAATGAAAGGGGCTCAATTGAGATCCAAGTGATGAGCATGAAAGGACGAGGAAAGAAGGCAAACAATACACAGAGCAGCTTATTATGAAAGAATGGTACAAAAGTTATCCTTGTACTCTTCCTTTCTCCCTCTTACATGTGTATACCCACACGTGTATTTGAAGTGAAAAATTGGAGAGAGAAAGAGAGAGAGAGAGGATGATATTATGTGAATTCGAAGCAAATATATCTTACTTGGTAACAAAACAACTGGGCTATTTTATCTCTTCTCCCTTGGACACGTATAATGATTACCTTGTGAGTGAAGAAAAATGCATCGAAAAAGACAAGGTATGGAGTCAAAGACAAGAAGACCACCCATCCCTCTCACTTTCCGAGGAGGTCCCCCTCCAAACCGTTTTCCACTAGACTCATCAACCAAACAACCCCTCTCCCCTCCCCTCTCTCTCTCTCTCTCTCTCTCACAGCTCTCTCTCTTCTCCATATTTTTAAGCAAACCCCACAACCATCACACTCATCATTATCATCATTCCCTCTCCATGAAGCTTCTCTCTCTCTCTCTCTCTCATTCTCATGTATGTGTGTATATATGCATCTATATTTGTCTATACAGATATCTCAATCTCTCCATGTCATTAACTTTCACCTATATATAAAGTCTTTTCTCCCTTACATCAAAACACTTGTTCTAGAACAAGGACTCCGGGGGATCAAATTGAAAGCTTACATCAAAATGAGGAAACCTGAAAACCCAGGGAAGAGCAACAGTAGTAACAGCAATAACACCACCAAGCTCAGGAAAGGTTTGTGGTCACCCGAAGAAGATGACAAGCTCATGAACTACATGCTCAGCAATGGGCAGGGCTGCTGGAGCGACGTTGCCAGGAATGCTGGCTTGCAGAGGTGTGGCAAGAGCTGTCGTCTTCGATGGATTAATTACCTGAGGCCTGATCTCAAGCGTGGCGCTTTCTCTCCCCAGGAAGAAGAGCTCATCATCCATTTGCATAGCCTCCTCGGCAACAGGTCCCTCTCTCTCTCTCTCTCTCTCTCTGATCCACACACACACACACAGATGTAAGGAAAAGGATATTCTTCACAAAATGTACGTGGAAATTATGATATAGTGCACTCATATCTGCTTGAGTCCATCTCCATTTTCTTATTGTTCTTGCATTTGTAAGATTTTCAGGTTTTTGTGTTTGTGTTTTCTCTATAAATTTGCTTTGATTTATATATATATATATATATGCTTAAATATGTTTTCTTCTCTCTCTGAATTTGCATTAATATGCTCAAGTAGTGTTCATGATGAGATGAGACAGAAAAAGACACTGGTCTAGCTAATATATAGCAGTCTATATCTGCTCTTTGAGTTGAAGACACTACACACTCGATTCAGTTTTAGTCCTTAAGCATCCACGCAAACCATGCATTTAAAGAAGAAATTAATAAAACAGATTCCATTATTCCTTCTCTTCTACACTTTTTCTTGTATCTGATGTTACGTTTTATTGTTTTAAACTAAACAATCCAGGTGGTCTCAGATAGCTGCACGGTTGCCGGGACGAACCGATAACGAAATAAAGAACTTCTGGAACTCCACAATAAAGAAAAGGCTGAAGAACTCATCGTCCACATCGTCACCAAACAACAGTGATTCATCAGAGCCAAGAGTAGATGTCATGGGAGGGCTCATGTCCATGACTGAACATGACATCATGGCCATGTGCATGGACTCGAGCTCTTCGTCGTCGTCGTCACCCATGCAAGCGATGACCATGAGCAACCTGCAGTTTGAGACATTGCCTCCGCTCCACAACTGCAGCTACGACAATATTTCTGCAACAGCAGGATACTTCAATGTATCCCAGTGCTTAACAGAAACTGGTGGTGGGGTGGGAGATGGGTTCTATGGGGTTCATGGGATGCTAGGAAGTAGTGACATTAATGGGTTAGGAGGAGAGCTCTTTGTTCCTCCATTGGAGAGTATAATCCTTGAAAAGAATACTGCAACTGATCATAGCAGTCACATTCATAAGATCCCCAGGAATTCCATTAACGACCATGTTAATAATTTTAGCACCATCAATAACTTCAACAATGACAACACCCACAAAAGCAATAACAAAGTAGAGGGAGTGATGGGTGTTGGGAGTACTCACTGCTGGGAAGGAGAAAACTTCAGAATGGGGGAATGGGATTTGGGGAATCTGATTGAAGATGCCCCTTCTTTTCCTTTTCTTGATTTCCAAGTTGAATAATTGGGGACCCTTCAACCCCTTTCTCTCTTTCTTTCTTTCTGTTTTTTATCCCTTTTCTTCCTTTCAATATAGAAAATATATACAGTTTAAACGTAGAAATCCCTTAGTTTGCTTTTCATAAATCTGCCTGAAACCCATGCAATAGGAAATCTGGAGGAGGAAATATTACAGAACTACTGTAAATAATCCTCTGCAGATTTTCAAGGTGTATGTTTTCTAGGTCTAGCTCCCAGTTTCTCTACATCAATTCAACAATGTTGGCATGAACATGGTGTGGGAAGGGCTTGCAATAAAGGTCACACGTACACAATATGTATTTTGGTGACCACAAAATTCTTGTAAGTAAAATGTAGCCTTTTTTCCCCGGGTAAGGGCATTTTGATCATTTTGTCAGCAGGAGTTTGGTGCAATTAATAATCATCATACTTGTGAAGAGAAATGTGAATAGACTTATTCAGCATAGAAATTAGGTGGTAAATTGTTTCTATTATGAGCTGTACAAAAGGAACTATCTGGAGATGGACCGAAGCTGTTATTAGTGGGAGATATGTAGGTTGTATCACAGATTAATTAATTATGAAACTATAGAAGCCTCTCTCTCTCTCTCTCTCTCTCTCTCTCTCTCTCTCTGTATGCTTGTCTGTGATAATGAATGAAAGGATACTTTTTTAATCACTTAAAAAGAGATCCACTTGGAATTGGAATGAGAATGTACCGTTAACACTCCCGGGTCTATTCGCTTTCATAGTGAAGTGAATTTTTGTTTTTCATAATTCCGGTTATTATATTCCAAGAGTAATTATAACTCTTTTCCCTCCACTTGTGTAAGAAACCAATTGGGTTTATTCTATTGATGACGAATCAGTGCAAAAATTAGATGGAAATGTAACCATTAAAGGCAAGTATCTTCATGATTAGTAAAAGGAAAGGCCGAAAAGATTAAGTTAATACAATTTCTGATTGTGTGGATTATGAGTAATCATGTTTCTTCTTTCTTCTATTGTTGTATCAATAGCAGTAGAAGTAGCATCTACCTAGCTGGGTTGCCACTATGGAATAGAATCGACTGTTCTATTAATTTCCAAATCCTTCCTGACTTCAACATACCATAACTAACATGATGTGTGTGTATTAAGGAGTTAACTTTTGTAAGTCTTTTAGACTCCACTTGAGATTATACAGTTATTGTTGGTAGAAGTGGCATGTATCTGGTGTCTATCAAACCAAACATAGCCCAAGTGATCATCATTGTTGTCATCATATTACATTGGAATTCTAGTTCTTAAATCTAATATGTAAGATCATCTTTAGCAGCTTCAACAGTATAGCTTTACCAAATAAAAGCAGAAGCATTACCAAAAAAACTAGAGGGTTGAGATTGAGAACATGGTAATGTTTCACTTAGCATATGTTGGATGACCCATCTTCTGTAAAGTCTTCAACATACTCAAAAGGAAAAGAAAGATTGATGACCATGAGAGAATGCTAAAGTATGTACGGTTTATGTGCCAATGTGGTTATTGTGCATGCCCATGTATTATAGGAATAAAATTTGCCTTATACACATATATAGGAGTCTGATGTATGAAATGGAATAAATAATTCATCAACAGTTAATCTATTGCAACTCATAATAATTTTGTTTAATTGGTAGAAAGATCTCTTACATCAGAATAATTAACCATATGATAGCAGGAAGAAAGCATTGCTTTGAGTCCCTTTTTCTTAACAACTTCTATTTCAGCCATGTGGGGATATGACTTATTGCCCAAATGGGATTTATACGTGCATTGATTCAATTCCAAGTTTGTTTTATTGTGAACTACACACCCAAATATATATATATATATATATATATATATATACTCTGTTGTGTGTACTGATAAGTGGGGAGTCATTGGCTCACCTGAATGTCTTTGTTCTTTCACTAAACAAAAGTAGTCACTTACCAAAAGATGACCTGTCTAGCAAAGCTATCTATCCATATCAGTTTCATAATAGAGCTTAGTTGGTGAGGAGATTCTGTTACATGGCTCTGATCATGAGGTTGTTGAGGTAGAGATTCTGTAAAAGAATGATCAGAAAGCTTATAATTGAGGTCAGGAGTCATTGTTAAATAGGGTAGTTGGTGAATAGGCTATATATAGATTTATAGATGTTTTGACTGTTAGGTATGCAGCTTAAATTAATTAGTCGGTAAATAGTAAACTAGTTCAAGATCAGACTCTCATCAACTCTCAAGTAAGGAAAGAGGTTGGGTCCTTGTCAGGTGAAGACCAAGGAAAAGCCCATCACCCTCATCATGTACTCCTGGTGATGGTGCCCCACTTGGCGTACAGAATTGACTTAATTTTATTAAATCCAAGGGAAGATCAGATCATCAGAGAGAGATGAAAAAGTGAAAACTAAAAGATTTAGAAATAAAAATAATACACGTCGCCTGAGAGATTCGAACTCTCGCGGGGAAACCCCATGTACTTAGCAGGCACACGCCTTAACCACTCGGCCAAAGCGACTTCTGACGTTAAACCTGGAATTATCTTTTATTTGACATCCTTTCTTATGAAGGGACCTACAATCCTCAATATTAAATCTTCTATTCACGTTTCAAGCAAGGTTCAAGGTACTGGAAATATTAAGTGTATTGAAAAGGTAATTTTAATAGATATATCGGGATAAGCATGTGTATCGAAGAAAAATTAAGATACGTTTGGATACACTATAAATATTTTAATAAATTATAAAAAAAATACATCAATAAAACTAAATATAAGACGATCTTAATGAGGTGTATATACATTAAATTAATATATTTTAATGGTTTTATGAAGAAATATATTGTAGTTAATTATAATTTCATTAAAAATCCTATGCTTAAGTATGATTTATAGACTATATTCTTAAGTTTTAATTATTTTATGGGATGGAAAAAACCCAACTCTCCTATCCAACCATAAAACATGCATTGGCACAACTTCTAAGTGAAAATGTAATTAATAATTATTTATTATTTAAATAATTATTATTTATTACCAAGTATTATAAAAAATAAATAAACATTATATAATATATTCAAAAAATAGTTATTAAAGAAGAAATATCAATTGCTTTGTGGATATGATAGATCACCCATAAAATTATAATATATTCAATCATTTTGATTAAATGATAAAATATAATTAATTAATTAATTAATTAATTAATTAATTAATTAATTAATTAATTATTTTTTAATTCTAAAAATATAAAAAATAAAAAACAAAATTATTAAAGAAGAAATTTCAATTGGTCTATGGATATGAAATATCATCCATAGAATTATAATATATTCAACTATTGTGATCAAATGATAAAATATAATTAATTATTATTTATTTTTTAATTCTAAAAATATAAAAAATCAAAAAATATTAAAGAATAAATTTCAATTTCTCTATGGATATGAAAGATAAATCCATAGATCTAAAACATATTTATTTTTTATAGGCAGAGAACAAATTACATTTTCAAAGTTTTTGTTAATTTATATTTTCCCCAAATATCTTCATGAAATTTCCATAAATCTACTCATATCACACAAAAAAATGTGATTTTGAATGTAAGAAATGTAGATAAACATAAATTTAAACATTCAAGAAAAAAATCACAAGATATTATAAAAAATTGAAACTAGCCTATTTTTCCATATTTTTTCAAAATTTGAAAAATCTTCAAAAAAAAATTAATTATTCACACTTGTTTTTTTTGCAGATTTTTGCAAATCTAGCACTCTTGGAATGGGGTTTGGAGTTTTAGAGTCATTTGGGGATGAAAGAAGGCTTATTGTAGGGAAAAGAATCTTGCTTTCCCCTTTTTTTTTTCTAGTTTTTGACCGTATCTTTTTTGTCGATACAACCCGATACACCCCAATACGCCCTAATACACTCCCAATACAGTCTGATACACATGAAAAAAGATGAAACACCCAATTTCCATGCTTATCCCATTGAAATTTTAAACTTTAATTTCTAGTTATAGCATAAAAAACAAAACCAATTAGTTATGCCTTTTTATTTTTTTTAATAACCTACGTCAAATGCCATCAAATACCAACCAACTCACAAGTGTGAAACGCCCAACCCTTAACCTTAATCCAACATGATGACTTCGAATTCATTTTGGATCAGATTGGCCTAGTTTCTTCATTTCTTTCTCCTAAAATTTTCATATAAACTCAAAGTTATTAGCTAATCAAGGTCAACTGAGTTTAGCATTATTATGTGGACATGAAAAAGTTATGTATATTTATACGATATTAGAAAATTTTTGCTTTTTATATATATATATATATATATATATATATATATATATATGCATGTATAAATGTAGTCACACACGCAAACATGCAAATTAAAAGTCCGTTTGATTTATGGTTAAAATTGGAATTAAAATTAAAAACTTCTGGAATCGAAATCAGAATCGTTTATTCCCCTGCTTAGTTTGATTTAGAAAGGAATGGTAATCAGATTTCATAACATATGCATTACTCCCCGGGTTCAGACTCAGAATCCCACTCCGCCCAACTGAATGCCTGGCATCAGAAATAGACATTTTGATTCTGATTCCAGACTCCTATTTCCACGACAACCAAATGGACCCAATCACCCTAATATGATATTTATGTATGCAAAATTGCAAATATAGAGACATTTCAGGTTTGTGTTGGATCGGGTGGCCAAAGACTCAAATCTGACCCAACCTGAAGTCATGTCTGGTTTCTATTTTTCAAACCTAACGCTAACTTGAACTTCAACCAAACCCAACTTTTTTGGGTTGAATTCATTCTAATCCAGCCCAAATTGCATACCTATTGACAGGATGTCTAGTGAAGGTATGTTAAAATGGCTTAGAATTCTTTCACGTGGAAATATGCTTAATGATCAAAAGGGTTCCAAAGTGTTCCTCTTGAAAGTTGAAACCTTCATTACCGGGAAAGTTATCAACTTAAGATCCTTGCCACATAAACAAAATAAACCATCTTTATGGTGTTCTTTAAAATGAAATATACAAACCTTAGCATGTCTACTCTAAATAGGGGTGTCAATTGGATTGGATTTGGTCCAATCCGATCCGGTCCAATTTGAGTCTATTACAAATGGACCATGTCCAATCTAATTCGATCAATATTTTAGACCATTATGGATCAGTCCAATAAAATGTCTGGACCATCTAATTTGTTCAAATTGGTTTTTATCCAAACCTGCTCCATTAACACGTGTATTCTTATCTTCTATCAATGGACCTGATATTGGTTCAATCCAACCCAATCTAACATAAATTGTTATGGATGGATCAGGTCAAGTCCAATTCAAAAAATATATTGAACCATTAAGTCTTAATTGGTCTAATTCAATATGTCTTACTGATCTGCCTAATCCATCCAAATTGATT
Source organism: Nelumbo lutea (assembly GCF_056320005.1). Classification (NCBI taxonomy): domain Eukaryota; kingdom Viridiplantae; phylum Streptophyta; class Magnoliopsida; order Proteales; family Nelumbonaceae; genus Nelumbo; species Nelumbo lutea. Next base: position 5,684,056 of record NC_142690.1, read on the forward strand.
TTGATTTGGATGAATCCAACCCAAAACTGGTCCATTGACACCCCTACTATCCAATAGTTAGTTCCCATAGGTGACAGGATTAAAAAATATGGCATGAAATTGGGGGAATCATTTGGGTAGCTTCCTTTAGAATTTGTAAATTTGTTGAGCTTAGCAGTTATTACGACCATTAATAGTTAATATGGTGAATATGAAGCTAAGTAGGTAAATAACAACTATGGTAACTACTGTTTCCATTAATAATACTTTCATCCCACATCATAAATTGTTAACTATAACCCTAATATTACTTTGGGTATTATTTAACTATTTTTAACATTAAGTGTTAAAATATCATATATTATAAAATAATAAATTAATGAAAAAAGTGTCAAAATAGGTATTATTTTGCTGGACCCAATGCTATTTGGTTTGATAGGAAATAAGAGAAGGACAGAAAATTGAGAAAGAAATTTAGGTTAAGTTTGGGAGTAATTAAAAATAAGTACTTATTTAAATAAATACTTATTTTGGGACAGGACCACACCAATAATTACTTATTTGTATTTGGGAAATAAGCCTATCAACAAGCCCAAATTTTAGACTTATTCTTAAATGCTTATTCAATAACTACTTATTTCCTTTCTGGTCTATCTTGGTCCGTCACATCGTTTTGAAAATGCCTATACTAATCCCAATTGAAATAAGTGTTTTTTCACCCAACATTCATAAATGCTTATCAGAATAAACACTCCAAAACTCCACCTAAAGAATATTGCAAAAATTCTTGAGAAATTTCCCTAAACTTTCTGTCTTTATTATTTTCTATTAAACCAAACACTTCTATTATCGCTGATTCATTTTAGTTTGGTGAAGACCGTAGAAACAGCCATAGAGAGTAGTGTTATTTTTCCCAAGGGTGTGGTTAAATCACTAGCAGTCTCTTGAGCCCATTTTTCCAAGAAAATGAACCACATGCATGCTTTTAAGCAAAGTGTGAAGAAATGAAATGTGGGTCTTTGAATATCTCAGCAACTCTAGTCTGATTTCTTCTCTTCTTTTCCCATTTGTTTATGTACCATTTTGGGAGGGGGAAGGAGTTTAGAGTTAGAGAGGTTGAAGAAATGGTTATATAGAAATCTTTTCTTACATTTTTACATTCTGGGATAATTCTTTTAGAAATTAAATCTTAAATTTTAAACCGTAAAACCCTAAAGCTTTAAATCCTAATCTCGGGTAGAGCCAATAATTCCTCGATAATATCCACCACCATCTGGGTGAATGATTTGTCAAAATTCTGTGGATTATGGGTGAGAATGAATCTCATTGGGCCCAGTGGCCCATTATAAGCCCAAGTCAAGGAGTTCTCCTTTTCAAATAGGTATAGGAGGCGGCTCCGAGAGAGTCCGAGGTTGTATTCGTTGTTTAGGGTTTTTTAAAGCATGTTTCCAAGCTTCAAATCAAGAATTTCTAAGCTCTGATGCTCCTTCAAATCCCCAGAAGATCGCTTCAATCTCCAACCCATAACTCAGTTTCAAATACTACAACTACCAATCTCACAATAACCTCAGCAAACCCGCTAAGACCAGCCAGTTTCGAACAACATTTTCGAGATATATGCACCCTTCTGGTCTCCCTCACCCGCTCCAGGTCCCTCTCTAAGGGCCAGCAGCTCCATGCTCATGTCATCAAGTCTGGGTTACAGACCATCGCTCTAATCTCTAACCACCTCATCAATTTCTATTCAAAATGCCAACGGCCTCATGATTCCCGCCAGGTTTTCGATGAAAGTCCACACAAGTCGTCTACGACTTGGAGCTCTATCATCTCCACTTTTGCTCAGAATGAGCTTCCCTTATTATCTCTTGAGCTGTTTCGCGAAATGCTCGACTATGGAATTCGACCTGATGATCATATCTTTCCTAGCGCGACAAAATCGTGCGCAGTTCTGTCGAGATATGATATCGGGCAGTCCGTGCATTCCCTCGTAGTGAAAACGGGATATGATTCTGATGTATTTGTGGGTAGCTCGATGGTTGATATGTATGCAAAATGTGGGGAAATCAAAGATGCTCGTCGGATGTTTGATGAAATGCCGGACAAGAATGTTGTTTCTTGGAGTGGAATGATATATGGGTATACTCAATTGGGTGAAGACGAGGAGGCTTTAAGGCTCTTTAAACAAGCTCTGATGGAGGATTTAGATGTTAATGATTTTACCTTTTCTAGTGTTATTCGGGTTTGTGGAAATTCGACACTCCTTGAATTGGGAAGGCAGATTCATGGACTATGCTTAAAAACGAGCTTCGATTCATCAAGCTTTGTCGGAAGCTCTTTGATATCATTGTACTCCAAGTGTGGCGTTATAGAAGGAGCTTTCCGGGTGTTTGATGAGGTACCCATTAAAAATCTTGGCATGTGGAACTCAATGCTGATTGCATGTGCACAACATTCACATACTCAAAAGACATTCCAGTTGTTCAACCAGATGGGGAATGATGGAATTCGGCCAAACTTCATCACTTTCTTGTGTGTTCTGTATGCTTGTAGCCATGCAGGACTAGTGGAAAAGGGCCAATTATACTTTCATCTGATGAGGGAGTATGGAATTGAACCAGGAGCGCAGCACTATGCTTCCCTGGTGGACGTACTTGGTCGTGCAGGAAAATTACAGGAAGCACTCTCAGTTATCAAGGAAATGCCAATTGAACCAACAGAGTCAATCTGGGGAGCTTTGTTAACTGGGTGTAGGATCCATGGGAACACAGAATTGGCAGCCTTTGCAGCAGACAGAGTTTTTGAGTTGGGTCCTGTGAGCCCTGGGTTACATGTTTTGTTATCAAATGCGTATGCTGCTGCAGGGAAATGGGAGGAGGCAGCCATGGCAAGGAAGATGCTGAGAGACCGAGGGATGAAAAAGGAAACTGGATTGAGTTGGGTTGAAGAAGGGAATCGAGTGCACACTTTTGCAGCAGGGGATAGATCGCACTCGAAATCAAAGGAAATATATCAAAAATTGGATGAACTGAAGGAGGAAATGGAGAAAGCTGGTTATGTTGCTGATACCAGTTTTGTTTTACGTGAAGTGGATGGTGAAGAGAAGAAGCAGGCAATTGGGTATCATAGTGAGAGGTTAGCAATAGCATTCGGACTCATCACCTTCCCACCTGAAAGGCCAATTCGGGTCATGAAAAATTTGCGTGTCTGTGGTGATTGCCACACTGCAGTTAAATTTATATCCAAGTGTACTGGAAGAACTATCATTGTGAGGGATAACAACAGGTTCCATCGGTTTGAGGACGGTACATGCTCATGCGGCGACTATTGGTAGTTGTATTGTAAGAGATTTTGTTTGTTTGATTCATTTTTCCAAATAGCCAGGAAAGAAAATCAGTAATAGCACAAAATCTTCTATCCTCGGGTGATTGTCTAATTTCTCTTGATAATGGACAAAAGTTCAACACCCATAAGTTCGCAAGTCAATGTGAAAATTCAGATCCTTGACAAGAATCAATATTTGCTATCCATGAAAAGCCATACAGTTACAAGAGATCACGTCCTGTACTTGGCAAAGGAATTTGTTTGACTGCAAAAACTACAAGATTTCATTTATGTGCAATAACTTTGATCAGTCCACTGCACATGGTATGTGCAATAACTGCCCTTTTTCTGTTTGAAAAACTTGCAACTACATAGAATATTCAAAGTTCTGGAAATTTGACAAGTGTGTAGGTGTTTTGCAATAGAACCATATTACAGAGGTATAAACTACATAACAAGGTTAAAATATTAGAGATACAATCTTTTTGAAGAGAACAAAGGATCAAGCAATCAACAAGAAAAGAAAAATGGAGGAAAGCGTTGTAGTTCCAAAAAAATAATAATAACAATAATAAAAGAAAGAAAGTACTCTGGTTTGACTAGCAAAACCAATTTAAGGAGTTGATTTTGACATTTATTGATATAGACTTCGCAAGAATGAAATAAGTTCATGTAAAATATACTTTAGTTATATGTCTTTGTGTCTGTTTTACTGAATTATTGTCCAAAATATAAAAAGATAAAATAAAAAATAACTACCATTTTCAGGAAGTAGTTGATATAAAATATAAATAACACCAGACATAAGAAGTATGCCTTTGCCCTTTGGTGCATCCAGACATCCCAAAGTAGACATGAAAGCCTTGCCATAGCCATGAAGGCAATTCAAGTTGATATAAAGAAGTCTGAAAAGGACAAATACTAAAAGCTTTTCAGGGCTTTGGTGTTATTATTTAGGGCCCATTTGGGAAGGCTAAAGCTTTGATTTAGGTGCTTTCACTGAGCCGCTTTGAAGAAGCTACTAAAGGAAGCTTCACTGAAATCTCTCTCTCTCTCTCTCTCTCTCTCTCTCTCTCTCTTCTTTTCTTTCTTTCGTTGGGCTGTAATTATTCATGATGACCTTTGGTGAAAGACATTATTTCTGTATATAAATGTCAATCATACGCCCCACAAGGCAATGACCATGATCCTTGCCTTTCTTTTACCATTATTTCTCCAAGAAATGACCATGAACATGAAATTTTAAGGTGCTCCTTACAAATGTTCAAGTTTTTTTGCCAATCCAATCCATCTCTGTAGCTCCGTGCATCATGATCAGAAATACTTCTGATTGAAAGAATTTCTCTGGGTCGACTCTTGTTTGAAGACCACTATCGCATTGATTCATTTTGAGCCTGATTCTGACAGATCATGAACTGAGTCAGATCCTACATATTGATGGCGCCCCACCAAATTCCAACCTGAATATAAACTGGGAGTTTTAGGAATAACAAGCCATGACCAGGAAACAAAACGGGTGCCTTCGGAGAGACTTCATTTGAGCTTCCTGAAGGAGATTGAATTCAAAAGTAGGTTAGGATAGCATGCAATAATACCCCACCCAAAAAAAAAAAGACATTTAAAACAAAAAGAAAAATGAATTTAAACCGGAATAGTATGAGAAGATGATGGACAGGTCTAGCCAAGAATTGTCAATCCTAGACTCTAGCTAAGAGTTCAAATTCTCAACTTACGGGATGATTCCACCTCCCTGACAAAGGAAAAATGGAGCAAGTATGGGACTAAAGGAACCCCTCGACACTCTAGAAAAATCTCCTTTCTTGGAACTTTTGAAAGGGGGGCCCAGTTGTGTTACAAGATAAATTCTTGAACAAGCAAAGAAAAGCTAGGGAACTATAACACCAAGATAAATTCATATCTCAATCCCCTCATCCTCACTCCAAATCATTACTATAAATGAAACCCTTAAACATCAATCCATCAACTCTTCCAAAGGAAGAAAATTCAAGTATAGCCACTTCCCTGTTGTCCCCCTTTAATAAATAGTAAGGAATTGATTACTAATTATGCTCTCTCTAATAGTGGCTTTGGAGACTAGCTAGCATGGATAGTCTCTAAGATACAGAATATTAAATTTTCCAAAAGGACAAGGGGCTCACTGTTCACCTTGTTCCGTTCTTTTCCAAATTAAAAAAAAGTTAAGTTAGTGCAAAGCATGCTAACTTTGCCATCATTCTTCAGTCTTGAAAAGAGAAACAATTCGGTGTAAAGTAAATCTGGGAGGAGACTCCCCCACGAAATTCGGGCCAACACCATATTTTGTTTTGAGCTTGGCTGAACAGTTTGGCATGCGGCTCCGGCTGAGTGTGGCTCCTGGCTCGGTTACAGAAGGCACGAAGTTATTAGAAATTAATAGGCTGTACGTGGCCCCATAACAAACCAATCTGTTCAGTCAGTGGGTGGGCCGTATACAAAGCACACTAATTAAACAATCTTGACAGTTCGATCACTGCTTCTCTTTCATTTCTCAGAGAGTTGGCTATGGGCTTTAAAGTTTAAAAGTTCACCTCCATCTCCACAGAGTTCTTAGTCTTAGATCAGTTATGTATTAAAGGAGTGCAGCCTGGTAGTCTAAGAAGAAGCCACACAGAAGCTACTGAGTACTGACTACCAACTCTATGCCAAGCCATCTTCCAGCTAGCCAGAAAGCCAACCTCCAACGTCTCCTTTGCAGTTAAAAACCCTTCAAAGGCTCCTTTGCATCGAGTCCAACAAGCCCATCTTTTTTCTCTCCCTCTCTGTGCATCAAGATGGCAAACCATCACAGAATTGACGGAGAAGACCCAGAAGCTTTGTTCAGTAGTTACCCATGTGCAGTTTATTACGTCCAGAGTCCATCAAGTGCCTCTCACGCCAACAGCAGTGAATGCCGGAACCCTGAGTCTGCATTTCTTTCTCCATTTCGATCGGAAAGCTTTATCACCAACCCCACAAACACAAACCAAGAAGTCGCTCGATTTACGCTCTCTCGCTACTCGTCTTCTCGTGGCTCTACCAATTCGTTCCTCCATGAGAAGAAGATGGCCTATGACCTTCAGAGTCATGAAACTGGCACAGAGAATGGCGAGACCCGTCCAATTATTTGTGCTGATGGAGTGGAAGATGACGATAGGAACCGTGATTATTTTGGTCACCAGGACAAAAGGAAACGTGGGTGTTGGAAGTACTTCTCTTTTAGTACTTCTTCTTCCTGTGCTTGGATTGCTACTCAGATCAGCTGGAGGCTTTTGGTGAGCTTCGGAGCTGCATTGCTTGTTTTCTTCATAGCAACTAAGCCTTCTCCGCCAAAAATGTCTGTCAAGGTATCCATTTTCTCAGTTCAGAATTCATATATAGTAGTACTGGTTTTATATTCTGATCGATTGCTGTAAAAGAAAAACCAGGTAGGTATTGCTTTGCAGCTTCCAACGATTCATACTTGGGTGCAGATTGCTCACTTCTGCTAGCTGTTTGATAGTGAAGTAATCTACTGTTGCAGATGGCGGGGATTCGCCAGTTTGGACTAGGAGAAGGAGTTGATAACTCGGGCGTTACAACCAAGATCCTCACCTGCAACTGTTCGATGGATCTAAGCATCGACAACAGATCTAAGCTATTCAGACTTCACATTCGCCCTCCGACCATGGAAATGTCATTTGGCCACCTTCTCATTGCAAGTTCAGAGGTACATCTCTACAATGTTCTTTACCTTTTTCACTGGACCATGTCATCAGTAATAAACTAATAATTATACAAATTAACCCATCAATAGCCTCCTCTAAAGCTGGCCCTACTGTAGCATGATCAACCCGCTTGTGAGAGACTCACTTTAGTGAGGCATATCCATGGTCAGATTAGATCAGCACTTGATCAGAAATTAATCTAAAAGCAGAGATTTACCTGTTACGTGGTTCAATGGTGATCAGATTGATCAGTCTGATGGTTAAATCTGGTTTTGATGTACTCTGGGGCTGAAGCAACCCAGGGGTCTGGCTCTTGGATAAAAAAAGGTCGGTACTCGACATGATAGCTAAACAATGATTCTCTTAAAACTCAAAAGTTGCTATTTGCTATTTTTTAGTGTTTGGTTGCATGTAAAACTGACGGTGAAAATAACTATTCCCTCTAACAAAATTAAAAATATAATTTGTTTTCTTATGAAAATTCACTTATTTTCCTTGAACCAAAATGTTAGGGAATAAAAATTTATTGGGAGAACTTAGCAAACAGCTTAAGCTGTTATATATATTTAACGGTTCCATGATATAGGGGTGGAAGTGGGGCTGGGTTAGGTTGGGTTCGGGTTAGTCTTGGGTTGGCCTGAGTTCTCTGCATCTTTTTATCAAATGTACTTATTTTGTACTTATTTCCTAATGTCTAGAAGAATATTGTTGCCATGTTCTAGAAAAAAAGATTGCCTTTAAATTTAAGATTTTTAACATACAATAAACACGCACATGTATAGATATATAAATATATATCATATATATAAATACATAAATAATTGTAGTGAAAAAAAAATATATAAATATATAGAAGTATACATTTATAGATGCATTGTTCCATATGCATGCATGCATGAATAGTAACCGTGTATACACGTGAATACTTACATGCATAAATACATACTCGTATGATATCTATACATGCAAATATGAAGTTATATCGGGTTCACATTGGTTCAAGTTGGTCAAGGCCTCAACCCTAATCCAACCCAAAGTTAATTTGGCTTCATATTTTTCAATCCTAACCCTAACCCGATCTTTAATCCAACCTTACTTTTTTCGACTGGATTTTACCTAACCCATCCCATAGTCGATTTGATTTAGTGTTAATACTCGTTGCCCCCATCATAATTAATTAAATCTTAATAGAAGAGATGAGGTGGGCTATACTTGTCCATGCTTCAAGCCCAATGGATTTTTACATAAGGGGACATGCTAGAAAATTAAAAAAAAAAAAAAAAACTATTCAGAAACTTCACCTAACAATTTAAGCCCCATTTGGTTTGCAAGAATAGGGGTCTGGAATCGGAATTGTAATGGGCTATTCTGATTCCAACTGTTTGGTTGGGTAGAATCAGAATCCCATTCCCATTCCTACTAGAATGGCATTCTCTCATTTGAGGGAATGGCCATTCCCTACCCCTCCCTTGGGAATGAAATTTTATTCCTGCTGGTTTCAATTTTCATTCTCATTCCCGTCTGAATCAAATCGGTCATGGGAATAGACCATTCTAATTCTAATTTCAAAGAATTTTAGTTCTGATTCCGATTTCAACTGCTGACCAAATGGACACTTAAGTTTTTAGGTTGAACAATCCTATGATACAAAAAACAACCTATAAGAACATGTGTAACCCTAAAATGGTGGATAATTGGTTATCAATATTAATTGTAGGGTCCAAAATTATATGCTGAGACAGATGCTTCCACAACGTTCCAACTGTATGTGGGAACAAAGAACAAAGAGTTGTATGGAGCTGGGCGTAGCATGCAGGATATGCTTGAATCAGGAAAGGGACTGCCGCTGCTCATCACCATGAGGCTCTCTTCAAGTTTCCAAGTCGTTTGGAACCTCATTAGGCCCACCTTCCATCACCATGCTGAGTGCCTGCTATTCCTAGATGGTGCATACGATACCCTACACCACACCCAAGCGTACAATAGCAGCTGCAGTATCACTTCTTTTTCATGATTCTTGATTTCCTCTTTTTTTTTTTCTTTTTCTCAACGAGTGAAACATATACACGTGAGATGAAATTTTCGAAAGCAAAAAAAAAAAAAAAAACAAGGCATATGAATATGTACTTCCATTATTTTACTATAAGTTATTTGATAGAACTTAAAAATCAAATTATGATCTTTTAAGGGCTATAAGTTTTAGGAAATTCATCAACCTTCTCTCTCTCTCTAAAAATTTGCGCTATAACAGCAATCTAGTGGTTAAAGACTTAAAAGCCCCACCTTATGTGATGCAGTCCATTTATTTATAAAGGCTATATGAAGTACCACTCATTCAGAACTGTAGATCCAATTCATGTTCATATATGGATCTGGTTTGTCTGCCCATATTTGCGAGTTCTCATCTAGAGGTGTTAATTGGATTGGATTTGGTCCAATCCGATGTAGTCTAATGTAAGTCCATTACAAATGGACCAGGTCCAATCCAATTCAATGAATATTGTTGACTATTTTGGATTATCCAATCTGTTCAAATTTGTTTTAATTTAGATTAATTCTAATTCGAACGTGGTCTATTGACACCTATATTCCTATCTTTTACCAATGGACCAGATATTGGCTGAATCCAACCCAGTCCAATATAAATTCATTATAGATGGATCAGGTCCAATCCAATCCAATAAATATACTTTAAACCATTAAGTCTGGACTGGTCCAATTCACTATGTCTTGTTGGTTCGTTCAATCCGTCCAAATTAAATTTGGTTTGGATGGGGTCCAATCCAAAACTAGTCTATTGCCACCCCTATTCTCATCCTTACGAAAAATTGGATGCAGATAAGAGAAAGACATTTCTATTTCTGTATTGTAATTGTTTGTTATCCAAGTTACCTTAAGTAATTAAAAAAGCTGTAAACTAAATGAGAATGGGATTCCGATTCCGTCCAACCAAATAATTGGAATCAGAATAACTTATTCTGATTCTGATTCCAAACCCCTATTCCTGTAAACTAAATGAGACTTTATTTCAAAAGGCTGAAAAAGACAAATAACTTAAAACCCCAAACATTATTTCTCTTTACTTTATGCCAACCCTCTTGTGGAATTCGATTCCCATCTGAACCCAACAGGTAGATTTCAATCCCAATTCTGACCGCGAATAAAGGAGACCCCAAATTTAGTCAAATATGCAGCACTCATATGTATGAAAATACACATGTCAATACGCAGCACTTGTCACAGACTCGATATGGAAAAGAAGTGAAGGAAAAAAAATGAATCACCAAACTGGGCTTGACCCGACTCAAGCTTTTTTATATTGGGCTTTAATTTATGGGCTTAATACTGGGCATGGGAATTCAGTCTTGAGCACATCACGGTTTGGCTTTAGGGCTGAAGTCTTGGATACTCCAAGATCAGCTTGAGCTTGCGTAATTCTGGGCCTGCTGCCGGTTGGTTGCAAATGAATCCAAATTTTTACGTCGAATCATTTGGAAAGTGCAGAATTTGTATTAGTTCTTTCTTGATTACGACAAACCAGCACACTTAAGTACTTGTTCTTATTTCCTGATGAGAGAAAACTGGGGGAGCTACAACATCCACAATCGCTCTCAACGTTCATCATCCACAATTTCATGAACAAGTGTCACGACAAATATAATGATTCAAGAACCAAGAGTTGCGACAAATAGAAGGATTCAAGCATCAAGACTATGCCTCTTTCTGTCGATGCTATTGATTAGGTCCTGTTTGGATGTATAAAGTTTTTCCATCATTCTCTATTTCTATCAATTCTTATTTTTTTCCTCTTTGAACTCTCCAGTAATTTTCAATCTTAGATACATGCACTATATTGGAAATTAAACAAATTAATCAAACACATTGGACTTATACAGCAACCTTCTTGCGAAGATCATGAATTAGAAAAGCAAATTAATTAGTTGATGGGATTGAAGGGTTTCTACTTATTGATACTAAAAATCCTATCTCCCTTGAATAGAACTATAGAAGATAGACCCTTGGGCAGCGTTTGGTTCGGCAATGGGTTTATGGAAAGTTGTTCATCAAAAAGTGATTAATCACTTACTCATCATGTGTTATATAAGCATAATGTTAACTTGGATCAACCCAAATCTGAATAGGAAAATGCAAGTAATAATTTTTATCAAAAGAAAAACTAGTAATATGAAGAACTTGAACTAAAATTAAGTCTTATTCATGTCTTTTCATACAACTGAAGTCTAATACATGAAAAATAGAAAAGCTCTTTTGATGGGTATTTAATATTTGAAAATAGTAAATCTGCTTCTTTGATTTAAAAAAAAGGGCATTTTAGTTATTATGAATCATTTGGAAATTTCTGGTTCACATTAGTCCAATGTGAGTCCATTATAAATGGACCAGGTCCAATCCAATCCATTGAATGTTTTGGACCAATTTGGACTGGTCCAATTCAATGTCTGGACCATCCAATCTGTTCAATTTCATTTTGATTTAGATTGGTTTCAACCCAAACCCGGTCTATTGGCTTAATCCAACCCAATCCAATATACCAGGTCCAATCCAATATAATAGATATTTTGGACTCAGATTGGTCCAATTCAATATGTCTTATTGGTCCGATAAATCTGTCCAAATTGATTTTGGACTGGATGGGGTTCAATCCAAAACTATTCCTTTGACACCCTTACTTGCATGGCCCACCTTTTACTAAGGTTATGTTTGTTACAATTGCCACTTTTATTTGCAACATTTTAGGTTGGTCAATACAAATTTTTGAGAAATCATTTTGTCATATCACATCACATAACCACTTCCACCAGAAAAATATAGATATTAGGTTTGGTATTGACATTTATAGTAAAAACACCAAATTTGATGTTTCTTGAAGCATTTGTGGTGGAAAAAATATATATTCTTATAAAATTTGCATTTACCAACTTAAAATGTTGCAAGCTGAAGTGTTAATGGTACCAAATACAACCTAATTCGAACCTATTATCAGTTTTTTTTTGGTATTGAAACACACGCCTTTTGCCCCCACACGGGCCATGATTCATTTTTCTTAGCACAATACAACACTTTTCCAGCACCTAGCTAATAACACTTCTCCAAATGATGGTGGGAGCTCACAGAGAGACTCGAAATCGCATCCATTCTGGGACTACCCAGTTTACCGAACCACCTATTATCAGTTTTTAGAGATATGGCTACAAATTGAGATTCATCTTCTAAGATTTTTCAGATATTAGGCATTGTTCCAAATGCCACCTCACTCTTATTAGTATATTGTAAATAAGTTGAACTAAATTAAGATTGAAGCAAGGTTCAAAGTATCGATACTTATTGTTTCAAGACCCCTCCGATACGTCCCTACAGTGGGTGTATCAGGGTCTGGCCGATTTAGGGTGTGGAGGAGGCTTAAACTGACTCCCCTGAACTAGTTGCAAAAAAAAAATAAAAAATAAAAATAAAAAAAAGTACCAAAAACTGTATCGATTCATGGGCGTATCGAGGGTATTTTGAATCTGGATTGAAGAATCAAAATCTCAATTCTTCTTCAAAACCACCACTTTTGAAACCACCAACTCAGAACATGGATGATGATTATGCAAACTGCTGGATTATGATGCCAAGGGGGATGTAGACATCTAAAGATTTAACACCTATTTTTCTGTTGAAAAATTTATAATTACCTAACCCAAGCTAACCCACCAAAATGGTATTTATATTTCAAGAACTAGAGCTTCACTCTTTCTTACATTGTTATAATAGCTAAAACTCTCCATTTTTCCATGGTTCCAAAGTCAACTTGTTTTAGTTGTATAAATTTCTTTTAATATTATATATATAGTGTATTAAGTAATTTAGCAACAACATGCAATATTAATTCTATTCAAATAAAATAAATAAGTCAATGAAACATTCTAGTAATTTATAAACTATTAGAACTTTGATGGGGATTCCTATTTTCAATAAATTATTAATAGTTGTTAAGCTTAGAGTTATTATTAAAAAAAGAATAAAAAAGAAACTGAGAGCGCCCATCTTAATGCATCCACTGCCCAGGCCAACCGCATAAAAAATAAAAAATGCCCAATAACTAGTTAAATTGGCTGCTTAAAAAAACTATTAGTGTTAATAGAAAGCAAATTACCTCAGTGCTTACCTCAGTTTGTAATAGTTAACGCATTTTTTGTAAATGATTTCATATACAAACGGGCCCTTAAATGGACCCTCCTCAACCTTGACTCTTGGGCCAGTGAAAAGAGGTGAAACCAGGGAATAGCTTGTTCCGCGCGCCACGTGTCTTCTCCATACAAACTTCATTGCTGGAACCTCCTCGTCCTTACGCTGTTGTTTTGGGTATCCGAAGAGGTTTTGTCTTTTGTGGCTGCGATATATTAATGGTATTTTCGTAATTCCGTCCTCTCTGATGGGTTCAGATTTCTCTCTCCCTTTATTTGACCAATTGATCGTTCGAGGATGAATTGACCTCTGCTTCAGATTTCGATGGTTGGACAAGTTTATCCTCTTCGAACATGACCCCATATAAATCGGCGCAAATGTGAGGGTCGGATTCGGACATTTTGGGACCCCCGACGGACTTAACTAGAAATAAGAAAAGAGTATATTCTCAACACCATGAAGACCGTACGATCAAGATCTGACGGTCAAGAAAGGTCATGCTTCGTGTTCTTATAAATACCCTTCGAATCTCCTCTTCTCCGTTTCTCCCTCAATCTTCAATGCTTTTGTGACCCCTGGAGCTTTGAGTTGCGCCAGTAATGGCGTCCCTCGCGCTTACGTCTTCCTGCAACTTGGGATTTCGCTCCCTTCCGAGCTGCAGATCTCGCTCTGCGAAGTCTCCATCGCTAAATCTCAAATCCACGACCAGATCCGATCTTCTCTCTAATCAAAATCGAGCTTCTTCGCGTTCAAATTCGTTGAATAAACGTTTCCTCGGTGCCTTACCATCGAGTTTCTCTCTGAATCTTTCCAATTGTGCTTGCTCGCTCTCGAACCGGAAATTCACTGTTCGAGCTTCAGCTGCTTCTGCTGCTCCGGTAGCGCCTTCTTCTCAGCCATGGCAAGGTGCGGCTTTGAAGCCATTAGTGGCTTCAATTGCGACAGGAGTTATACTGTGGTTTCTTCCTGTTCCATCCGGTGTGACGAAAAATGCTTGGCAATTGCTTGCTATCTTCCTTGCTACTATAGTGGGAATTATCACGCAACCCCTGCCTCTTGGCGCGGTTGCTTTGATGGGATTGGGAGCTTCTGTTCTCACTAAAACACTAACCTTCGCCGCTGCATTCTCCGCCTTCGGTGATCCGATCCCATGGCTTATTGCTCTTGCTTTCTTCTTTGCTCGAGGATTTATAAAGACTGGACTTGGTAATCGTATTGCTTACCAATTTGTGTCTCTGTTTGGTAGCTCGTCTTTAGGCTTAGGTTACAGCTTGGTATTCAGCGAGGCGCTCCTTGCACCCGCTATTCCCTCTGTGTCTGCTAGAGCGGGTGGAATTTTTCTCCCATTGGTTAAATCCCTTTGTGTCGCTTGCGGTAGTAATGCTGGCGATGGGACTGAAAAGAAGTTGGGGGCGTGGTTGATGCTTACTTGCTTCCAGACCTCAGTGATTTCGTCTTCAATGTTTCTCACTGCCATGGCGGCAAATCCATTGAGTGCAAATCTAACCTATAATACGATAAAGCAGACTATTGGGTGGACTGATTGGGCCAAGGCTGCAATTGTGCCTGGTTTGATTTCATTACTTGTTGTCCCGTTACTTCTGTATATAATTTATCCGCCAACGGTGAAGACCAGCCCAGATGCACCGAAGCTAGCAAGGGAGAAATTAGAGAAGATGGGACAGATGACCAAAAATGAGATTATAATGGCAGCCACCCTAGTTTTGACGGTATAGTACTTTCACATACTTCTAATTCCATGTTCTTTACTTCATTATGAATGCTGAAGTGCCGATTTCTTTATGTTCACGATTAACGTTCTTCTTCATTGACCTGGTATTGCCAGAGAGGTTTTATTAAATCAGGCAGCTGTGCAATTGATTCTATGATTCTTTAACTTGGACCCAATGTTATAAATCTTATCAAATTAAGGGGGTTTCTTGTGGAATGTAATTGATAATTTTACTTGTTAGTATTTTCAAATGTAGATGTCTGCTTATGCCTTGGCATGAGGCTCAAGAGGGTCTTTCGGTTCAGCATAAGAGGCTCAAGCCTCCAAGCATACGTCCAATGAATATTAACTAAAATGTGAATCTTAACTTTGTAATTCCTTTTTCTTTCTCTTGACTTCTATTTACAATTGTAGGTTAATCTTTCATATAACATTTGTTTTTCTCTTTTTGGCAAATTCTGTTCTCACATGTTTTGTTTAATGGGTTAACACAAGATTGCACCTAATGTGTTTCTTAGGTCCAACATCTTGCCTTAGCTCTAAGCCTTTCAAAGCACTTTTTTGTTAGTAAAGAAAGAAGTTCCACTAAAAGGGAAAGGAGATTACAATTCCAGTGAAGAGACTATAATCAAAACATTCATCGACCCAAAGCAACATAACCCAAAAACAAAAAACAGCCACCCATTTCCCAATTTGGACTCTTATAGCCAACAATCTGACTGAAGACCCCATTTGTTTATATCTTGGAATTCTAGATGACAAAGAACCCATTCTGCCACCATTGAGCAATTATGTGCCACCTTTCAAAGCATTGAGTGATGCTCTAGCTTAGAATCTTCAAAGTTGCATATCCACACACACACAAACAAACAAGCAAAAAAAAAACTTGGAATTAGAGTTAGAAAGGTATTAATTGTTTATGCCTCAGGAGTTTGTTACACAAACATGGCAAGGACAAGGTACTGTACACAGAATTTACACTAAATACTGAAGTGTTTGACATGGGCAAGGACCCATTTGGAATGTAATATAGGAAGATGCAGCATAAGCAGGTAAAGCCATAAAGGCCTAAATCTTGGGTTTCAATGAGACCTTGTGCACTGTTTGACCCATTATTCAGTGCAATGGTACAATGTACATTTGAGTTGTTATACTTGTGCAAATGATTATCTGTTTTTTGAGTGTTTTATGGAAAGTTTGCTTGGCACCTAGTTTAGTTCCTCTGTCTGTATTTTATTTCTACCCTTGAATCTCATTGTTTCTGAAGGATCCACCAGACCCACAGTCTCAACACCATTGTAGCATTATGATAAAGCTCAGTTAGTGCATGCATGCACAAAGCTTTAATTGGTAGCAGATGTTAATAACTCCCTGCTGATATGAGTTTCCTTATCTAGGTGGGGCTCTGGATATTTGGAAGCAAGTTGAATGTAGATGCTGTAACTGCTGCTATTCTTGGGTTGTCTGTCCTCCTCATAACTGGGGTTGTGACATGGAAGGAATGCTTAGCGGAAGCAGTTGCCTGGGACACCCTGACATGGTTTGCTGCACTTATTGCAATGGCAGGCTATCTCAACAAATATGGTCTCATAACCTGGTTTAGCCAGACAGTTGTCAAGGTAATTTTTTCTTTTCCATTCTAATAGGAATTAGCTATTTGCATGATCTTTATCCTCTTGCCTTTCTAGTTGGCTGTTTTGATTGATAAATATGGAGCAACATACAATTAGGTCAGTGTTGTCTGAGCCAGCCTGTTCAGGACAGTCTTGACATGTTTACATTACCAACTAACCATAAAAAAACCGGGTCTGGGACAGACTGGGCTTGGCAATTTTATATAGAAGCTATTATATGTATACTTTTATCATCAAAACCTATTATGTGTATAGGGATTTGTTAGTGTGAGTAATATGGAGAGGAAAATGGTAGAGGCACAAGATCTACTCAGCTAAAACGTACATATGTACATGTAGTGTGTTTTTCCCCACAAATATTTGTTCTAGATGGCAGGTTAACCGGGTTGATCCATTATTGAAAGCTAGCTGGCTGGTCTTGGTTTTGTGATACTGCCTCAAGGTATAAGTGCCTGTTTGGGAGGGCTGAGGCACA
The DNA here is from genome assembly GCF_056320005.1 of Nelumbo lutea. NCBI lineage: Eukaryota > Viridiplantae > Streptophyta > Magnoliopsida > Proteales > Nelumbonaceae > Nelumbo > Nelumbo lutea. The sequence goes on from NC_142690.1 coordinate 5,701,108, forward strand.
ACCACTTCTGGCTTTTCAAGGTGAGCCCTACACATCTATAAGTTATGTTTGGTGAAAAATCCAGAGAGCCTAAAGTGGCTGTCCATCAGTCATTGTAAGGGCTATCAGCATCAGCCTCTTGCAATAGATTATCCAGAGCCTTCAAAGCAGCTGAACCACCTTAGTGGAGCCTTTAGCTCAGCCCTCCCAAATGGGCCCTAAGTGTTGAAGCTAGCTCAATATTAGAGTCTTAGACCTCAATGCCTTGAAACTAGGCTCAACATTAGTCAAAGTTGACTTCTTTGCTATTATTTTTGGAAAGGGAATCTATATTTTCTATTATCATTTGATATAAGTTGATGATTTGACTGCATTGCTTTCAACATAAATATATAAGAAGGTAATATCTTTCGAGGCACAATTTTTCTTTTTATTAAGTGTAATGGTCAAATAATTTGTCTTTTCTTTATTTATGGTTGTCTTCTTATCTTTTTTTTTTCTTATTTTATATAGGTTTTCTACTTTTCTTGTTATAATTAATTTTTCTTCTTTCTTTTTTCTAAAGAATGAGGGCTCATGAGCCTTAAAACTCATGCATCCAGGGGTCAAGGTGCTTTCCTTATGCATTTGCTTTTTGAGATGCTTTTTAGAGCTGTGGTAGGCTTACTTAAGTCAAAGAATCACACCAATGTTGAAATGGTTAAAAACCTCAGCCTCTTTTACCATTTGTTTATTCTTTTTTTTTCCCATGAATTCAAATGTAATTCAATAAAAAGACTCTTGCTCTTTTGTAAGTATCCATTACACCATGTGGCATGTGCCCATCATGGTGTCTTTTGTGAGAAATAAATCTATCATTTGGTTGGAAACTTGAAAAATAAATTGTTTGTTTGATTTGTTTCTTGGGGAAGTGTTATAGAATAGTGGACTATATGGTGTCAAATAAATGCATCTCTCCTGGAAGAGGTTCAGGATATGTTGGTTTTAGTTTCGACCATATATTGGTCCAACCGATGCAGTCCAATATGAGTCCATTACAGATGGACCAGGTCCAATCCAATCCAATAAATACTTTGGATCATTAAGTCTGTAATGGTCCAGTTCAATATGTCTTCTTGGACTGTCCAATCAGATGTGATTCAGACAAATAAAAAATAGTAGAATAATTTAGATTATAGTAAAAGAAATAGAGAAGAAATAAGAATGGAGAAGAAAGGAGAAAGGAGGAGGAATTCGATAATCTCCTCTTTCCCCCACTCTAATATTTTTATTAATCTTACTTAAGTTACATAATTTACAAATCTGCCCTTAAGTGGACGTCCAACTCATCAACATACTTAGTAAACATAAACAAGAATTAAAGGCCCATAAAGAAAAAGGCCTATTAAGAACAACTAACAAGAAAGAACTAAAAAATAAGACACTAATGGGCTAGGACCCATTCGGCCCAGTCTCTCTACAATCCCCCTCAAGTTAAGCATAGATATCAATCATGCCCAGCTTGCTTATAAAGTGAACCGGCTTTCCTTTAGGAACACCTTTTGTCAAACATCAACCAACTGTTCTTCAGAAGCAAACTAGTAACCAAAACCGAATCGAACCGGTAGTACCGGTTTTTGGAAAACCGGTAACCTAAACCGAACCAAAACCTATCGGTTAACTAGTTGACCAGTTTGGTTCGTTGGTTTTTCAGTTTTTTAATTTTTACAATATATATTATAAAAATACAGATAAATATATAATAAAAAATTATAAAATATATAAAATATTATATTTTAAATAATAAATAATATATCATATCTTATAAATATATATATAATGCAAATTTATTAATTTATAATATATAAAAAATACAAAACATATATAAAATATATATAATACAGTGTTTTAAAGTGCAAGGCACAAGGGCCAATTTGTGCTTGAGGCGCGCACCTTTTTAAGAAAGGAACAAAATTATAAAAAAGAATAAAAAAAGTCAGAAAATTCAAAAAAAAATGCAAAAAATTCAAAAAATATTAAACATAATGTTAATAAAAAATATAAACTTAAATTTTAAAATAAATGATTTAAAAAACCTATTATCTAAAATTAAAATACATAAACATAACATGTAAAGTGTATTCAAATGAAAAGGAATCTTTATTATGGAAAAAGAATAGATTGTTCATTGTAATTAGATTTTGGAAAAGGAATCTCTATTCTGACACGTGCATTTAATAAGTATTATGGCATTTTTTTAGTATAGATTGTTTATTTTATTTATTTTTTATAGTAAAATAAAAGCTTTGTTAAAATTAAATAAAAGGAGAATGCAATAGGAAGGTAATAAATCACCTGAGAGAAAGAAACATCATAAAAACCCCTTCACCCCCCCCCCCCCCCCCCCCGAATAATAATCTACTTCCAAGCTCAAAAGCTTACTCAACCACCTCCAAAGCTTCATCAGTAATGTTTTTATATCACTAGAAGTGCTCTCCATTCTTTTTTTATTCTCTCAAGCTAGAAAGACCTTCCTGGTGAACTCCTCCCCACCCAAGAAGAACAAACCCAACATCTTGCCAACTTGGACCTCCCTGTCAACCGATTTTTCCATACCAAACCTTTCCTCCACCATGTTAGCATTGACAGACATTGTTGAAGCATCTTCTCCTATCTTCATTGTACCTTCTTCAACTTCAATGCCACCCCCATTGTCCTTGGCCACCTGACTCCACCACTTCATTCTCAGGGGCAGAACTAGGCTTTATTGTTGGGGGGAGGGACTAGTAAACATGGATAGGGGGGTCAAAATTTAAGTTGGATTTAAAGGAGTGCTGTGGGGATTTTCCAGCATGGGTGGGGGCATGTCTCCCCTCAACCACCCCTGGCTCTGCCCCTGTTCGTTCTCTTTGATATCACACATAGCTGACTTACTAGACAAACTGCAACTCAACATCTGCCATTCCACCAAGTTCTCCTCCCCAAATCCCAACTTAGGCTTATCCACTGCTTTCCACATTCAACTCCCATGTCGCCAGAAACCACCAGCTTAACCTTAAATCAACCTCCATGTTCTTCTCAATTTCCTACTCCAACACCCATTCTGCATCATCCCTGCTGTGGAACATGAACAAGAATAGGCCCCTGATAAGCTTTCTAACTCTCAAAATCCTTTCCTTCCCCCATTCAAAAGACGCCCAAGACTCCACCTTCTCAGCCTCCAGATCACAACCAACAAACCTTCCAACCAGACTTGCATTCAACACTTTCAACCTCTGCACCAGATTTCCTTCCTCAAGATACAAGCCTTGGACCCCTTGTTGTCGCTTCTTTGTGGACTCCATTATCAATGGCGTCATGGACTTAATCTAAACGTTTTTTCTGTGTGAATCTTCATCATTGACTTTCTTCTACATCCTGGGAGCTGATGCTATTGGTGGATGGAGGTAGCAGAGAAAGGGGATCCCAGATCAGAGATCTGAGGAAAGCAGAGGCAGGAAGAACTCTTGTCTATGTGAAATTTGAAGCACCTTATTTTATTTATAAACGACTAAGTAATTAGTTTTCTTAAATTTTAAGTAGTATTATAACTAATTTATAATGTTTTTTCTTTTCTTTTTCAGCTTTGGTGCTTCTTATATAAGGCTTTCACCTCACCAATTTGAGGCACAATGCGGTGGGGCGTAAGCCTTTCAGAAACAGAGGCTATAGCCTCTTAGTAGAGGGGCAAGGCACCTGAGGCCAGGCGCTTTGGCTTCACCTCGCCTTGAGGCGTGCACCTCAATGCCTTGCCTCAGCGCCTTTTAAAACTATGGCCCCAATCCAACTTGCTTGAACCTTGGTTTTGATGCAATTAACCATGTAGTCTAGAGGTGGTCAGTTGGCATCTCTCCCTTTGAGGAGGCAGAGGTTCAGACCTGCAGAAAGGCAGGCTCTTCACGTTGTGTATGCCAGTGGACCTTGTATGCATCTATGCTAATCTAACCCCACTAACTCACCAAACGGGTCTAGTGTACAGCATGTTGCCCACATGGAGCCAAAACTACATTACCGGACCAAAAATAAAATAAAATAAAATAAAGAGTTCAACTATGGTGCATTCACAAATATTGGCTGCACATTAAATCCTGATCTCAACCAATCACATTGAAGTCTGCTTATTTTTCATTGGTTCACACTCATAATGTACTTTTTTTATAGCTTATTCAGCGTAGTTTCACATCTAACAATGTGTACTTGCTATCACATTCAACCAATCACGTCTTTTGCTCCACCATGCAGCAAAAGGCACCATTGGTTTTGCTTAAAATAAAAGGAATTGCAGTGGTGACTCAATATGCTGTCTGTATCAATCTCAGTTAACAAAAATCATCAATCAAATGTTTTGAACAAGTGTCTGTGTGATGTAACATTTGTTTTTGAATGACAAAATGGAATATATTTTTGTTTTTTTATTTGTACTTATTTCATTAAACAGAAACTAAACCATTTGCTTTCTGACAGTTTGTAGGAGGACTTGGACTATCATGGCAACTTTCGTTTGGCATTCTGGTTCTTCTATACTTCTACTCACACTACTTCTTTGCTAGTGGTGCTGCCCACATTGGGGCTATGTTCACAGCCTTCTTATCTGTGGCAAGCGCCTTGGGCACACCACCATTCTTTGCGGCCATGGTGCTCTCATTCCTATCCAACCTCATGGGTGGCCTCACTCACTATGGAATTGGCTCTGCCCCAGTGTTCTATGGTGCCAACTATGTGCCACTGGCCGCATGGTGGGGCTATGGCTTCCTCATCTCCATTGTTAACATAATCATCTGGCTCGGTGTTGGAGGCATCTGGTGGAAGGCCATTGGCTTGTGGTGAAGAGGCTGATATAGGATTTTCTGCATCTAAGTGCAGTGGTTTAGTGGTTTTTGTTCTCTCAGGTACAATTGTCCCTCCCATTGCTTGCAAATCAAGGCCATTTATTTGAGTTTTTTTTTTTTTTTTATCTTCTAGAATTATTTTTTGGTGACATTGATTGGGGAGACCTCATAAAAGATGTGGTGGTATACATAAAGAGGTCTAAACAATACACGGGCTACTTGTACGTGAATTTTTGACATAGGCAGGAGGAATGCCTGCCACTCGCGAGGATGAGATAGTGATTACATGGATGTTTAATCAACTTTTCACCCCCCTTCTTCCTGGAATGTGAAAGTTCTTATTGTGTTTATTAGAACGTCACCACCATAAGCATGGAACAAAATATCTGGCTTGCTGCAGAGAACATTCACTAATTTTATGAGAGGAGATGCTATACTGCTAGCAAGTAGACATACTGGTTACAAGGACAGCAATCGAGGTTGCTTTGGTTAACGAGGCTCTAAAATGTCTACATGCCTCGGGCCCTTTCTTAACATAAAAGTAAAGCAATGTATTTTGTTTTAGGGGTGTCAACGTATTTGAAAATCCAATTTTGAATTCAAGATTCAATATAATCAAGCCGAATTTAGATAATTCAAATATCTAACCGGTTGAATTTGGATATTCTATTCATACCAAATAGTTAACCGGATTTGAATTCGAATATGACCTGATCCAATTTAACAAATGTCCAAATTCGATCAATTATTTAATTCCTATATATAATATATAAAATTTTTAAATGTGCTATATAATTTATATATTTATTAATTACCTAAAATAATTAATTAGTTGAATTCAAATCGAATCGAATATTCGAATATTTAATCGGATTTGAATTTGGATATTGCCTTATATGATTTGAATTTGATCTGTTTATACCCCTATTTTGTACTGTGGGCATTTCGTGACAGGTGTTTATTAAAACGTTGTTATGTCATCGCAAAATCAACATTTTTTCATCATATTCATTTGTATGCATTGATATTCACAAAAATGATATTTCTTATTTTAATGCTTTTCCGAGTGATTGAGTGTTTATTCACTTCCGTTGATGTGGTGGCTAATGACACATAGTTGTCCATAAATGGTTTATCAAAATTTTTCTTCGGTTTTAAAAACAAATCAATTACAAACGAAAGCTATACCAAACACAGAAATGGGGATTGGTACCATCGGGTCCAACTTGGGTAAGTTGGGTTGGGTTTAAGACCAATCCAAGATCCTGCTCAAGCTTAAATCTAGAAACTGATTGGACTTGTCCATATAAAACAGATGATCCCAGTACTTTTTTAACTTCTTTTTCTTATTCATTGTATGTTCAGATTTCATGTTCCCATCTCCCTCGTCTTCCAAATACTTGACGTATCTCCTATTTCAATTTTCACTATTAACATGGAATTTGTTATTAATATAACACTGCATGCTAGAATTATGGCTAAAAGCCCATCTTAGTTTGAAGTTGAATCAACTTGCTAGGCAAAATGGAACCACAAAGCCAGCACATAAAAGCGTACAGGAGACTCACCCTGTGTTTCAGCCTCCAACTAAGGGATTTGTCATGGTCTGTTCGCCAATTTGATCTGCAAAAAAGTATACCAACATGGAATGATTCAAAAATATTGCTATACTCACTAATCAATGGGCTTTTCTAATTCTTGCTTTTTCATCAGTCGGTAAAAGTGAATGTTTTTTCATCGTATTAATGGCTGCGGTTGTTAATATGTCATCTCTGTTCGATGTTGGATACATTTTATTTTTTTTTTATTTTATTTTTTATCAGGAAGTTATGATGTGCAATTGCTGGATCATCACGACTACTGGCTATTTGAGGCCTCTGCAATTTTTCTCCCTTTCTATGAAGACCCATCATCATTCAAATGGCCATCTGTTTCCAAAGAAAAGCCCTGAACTATTCTCAAATCTGCATAAATGGCATGGTTTAAACGATTTGTTGCTTAAGTTCACGCCATTGCTCACAGAATTTCAGATTGTTTCTGGTCTGTGTTCCATGAAGTATGAATTTCTCTTCCCTGGAACAGAACATGGAAAAAGCAATAAAAATCAGGAGCATTGCTTGGTTCAACAATAAAATTTCAGGCTGATAAAACCTGAGAATGCAGGTTGGGGTCTTGAGAGCAATCACCAAAAGTGTCAAAAATTAGACTCTTATCCGAGATAACTGAGACCCCTCCAATTGTCGGCAGTGACCAATTAACTCCATCCTAGCCTCTGCTAACCATGCATACATCCATCTGATGAGCAGAAAGCAGATAGGTAGCTATCTGCTGTCTCTGACCCGCCACCTTCTCTGGGTTGATAAGATTGAGGACAACATTACCCAGGTCCTCAAAAGATGTCAAAATCAGCTTTTGTTTTCGTTGTGGTTAAAAAAAGAAAACAGAAATAAAGATAGAGCATAAAGATCATATATAATGGACTCTCATCTAGACATGATAAAATGGAACCTACACAGGTTTCCATTTGTCCTGATAAGGATAGACCATAAAGATCAATAGATTATGATAAATAATTCTTTATTTCTTTCTAATTCACCACATCAAAAGATTAAAAAAAAAAAAGAAAAATCATCTTTCCTCCACCCACCTGTAGCATCATTTCAATATTCTATAGCCCTTATTTTCTTTGCACTAATCATATTCAAGACACTGAATCGACTAATGATGAAAATGTTAATACATCATAGCTACAGACCCACAGTAAGAGCATAACTGACCAAATAGCAAAAATATCTTCATCTTCAAGTTCTTATTAGTTCTTTATTCGTAAGTTGAGAGAAACAAAACAAATGCTTCAATTCCTTTCTAAAAACTATCTCATCATACGTTGATCACAATATTCAATTTCAAATCATCTTTTGAAGATTCTTTCTTCTTTACAACCATAATAGATTCGATTTTGAGATCTCAACGTGTGAGCGATATTGACTTCTGACCTTGTAACTTCACTTTAGAACCAAAGATTAATGAAAATTGAATGCTACATGAAAAATTTTGGGGCCCCGGAATGTGAAAATACATCATTAGTGGCGGTGCATTACAACAGTATGCATCACTAAGATGCTTAACTTTTCATTAGTATTTCTAGGGCTGTTAAGGTCGCATTCGATCTCCAATGAAATGTGAACATGCCAATGCTTTAAACTAAAGGGGTTTTTACTGTTCAGTCCACCCCAATAAATCTTAGTTCCACTGTACAGTTAGGGTAGATGCCAGCTTGGAATTAATGCTAATAGACGGGTTGGTATTGGTGTTAGAAGTAGAAGTGTTTGAAATTTTGAATTATTGTAGGTGTGCAGTGGAGCTTAGAATTCTTAGGTGGAGTGCACTGTGCAGTGTAGTTATCCCCAAACTAAAAACTAGTTAATGTGATGTTTTGTTTCTTCTTCAAAGTTGTGTTCACATTTTATTGAGGATTTTCGCCTCTTTGGATTGTCCTGTAACCACAATGACAGGAAATGTGATCTCATATTTCTCTTGATTTCCATGACTTGTTTCTAGAAGACTTGCAGTCGCAAAATCAAACATATGGGCAAATACCCCCTAAGAATCTACGAACATGTTAGTTACCCAACAAAAAAACAACTCACTTAGGCTATGTTTGGTTTGAAGGAAAAATAGGGAAAGGTAAGGAAACCTTTACAAATCTTGTATAGATTTCTTATCATTTCCCTTCTTTTCCTTACCTTTTCCTTCAAACCAAACATAACCTTAGGATTTAGAATTTGAAACAAAGTGTTAATCTGTTTCTTATTATCAGGTATGACTGTTTTGAGATGGTGATTGCATTGAACAATATAGATGTCCCCATGATTTATGCTGAAAAACATTATTTTCTTATTATCAGTTCAAGAGCAGTGTTACAGCTTACAAAATTTGGATGGGACATTGGCCTACAAAGACTGGCGGGCCATGAATCAAACTCTTAAGCATGTACCCAAGTGTATTCCAAGCCTAGAGGTAAGAAAAAAATAAAATAAAACAAAATAGATTGATTTAGGCACATCACATTTTTTAAGCAAGGCAGAACCCTAGTGAGAAATGTAATTTTCAAATAATTAACTTTTTTTACCAATATTTAGGGGTTTACCTGCTTTGTCTAACATGGGATGTGCAGAAATCACCCTCAAGATAGAATTAATAAATGAATGCTTTCTATATAATCTATACTACTTTAAAAAGTACAAATAGCCTCAAGAATATTTCTAAAATTTTTTAAGGATAATATTTACCCCTCTATATTTAAATTTAATGACAAAAAAATGAGGGCAAATAGGGTAATTGGTTCTTGATATTAAATGAGTTAAAAAGAGGTAATTCAAAAATATTCAATGCATTCAATCCCCTCTCATTAAATTCAACATTTAAGTTATTTACTTGCATTCATGTTCATCGAATCATATACTTAAGTCATTTTTATTTCTTCTCATCATTAAGTTTTATTAATTAAATCTATTCTTAATAAATTAATAATTCCAATAACATAAAATCTTATACCTTTAAAACCTACCTAGCAAAAATAGTGTTTTCATCTAAGTGGTGGTAAGAAATTAAATCATTTTGGGTCAAATGGGTTAATCAAAGCTGCCACAATTAAATAATAAAATAAAAAAGTAGAAATTAAAAAAATTGGGAACATTTTTAACATTCATACTAAACAATAATAAGTATCAAATAAGAAATGTTTTCATTAATGATGAAAATTGAATGTAAAATTTAAAACCAAATGGAAATCAAAATATTTTCCTATTCTCTCTCATTAAATCCTATATTTAAAATATATTTTTCTCATCATTAAATTCTTGTAATTAAATCCACATTATTAATTTTAATAGTATAAAAATAAATATTTTGAAAACAAAACCATTTTCTTCCCTCCCGATGGTGGGCAAGCAATTTGACCATTTGGGGTCAAATGGATTAATAAATAATGTCATAATTAAACAATAAAAATTTAAAATAAATAACTATGAAATCTAAGAAGTATTTTTATTAATGATGAAAATGGAAAGCCAATTTCAAAATCTACCTAGAAATTAAATGATGCCATAGTCAAATGATAAATTTTTTAATAATAGAAAATACAAAGAATCAGAAAAAAAAAAGATAAGAGAAAATTTTGGGCACATATCTAATGTTATATATTTATAAAAAATAAAATACTGAGGACATCTCTAATATTTTACATTCATTATATTGAACAAAAATAAGTTTTATAAATAAGAAATAATTTTATCAATGATGGAAATGTAATACAAAATTTAATGTCAACCTAGAAATCAAACAACTTTTATTTTTAGATGGTGGGTTAGTGGTTTGAGTAAAATGATGTCAAATACAAAGAAAAATTAAGTGTGATAAGTAAAAAATATTTTATATAATGTAAATGAAATATATAATTTAAAGAGAAAATTGTAGTCAAAGTCGGTTGTACATTTAAAATTAGGTTGCAGGTTGGTCCAAAAACCAACCAAATTTTAAAAACCGGCTCTACATTTCAAATTATAAAAACCCTCGCCATGTCATCCGAGGCTTATGTGGTGCTTGCCAACATGAGACTCTTATTCCATGTTGGACACAATAGAAAACATATATCAAAAATAGGTTTTCAGTTTCTCTCCCACTCCCTATGACTCTCGATCTCCTTCCCTTCTTTCTCACTCTCACAATCATCTCTCGATCTCCCACTCCCTCTGTCTCCCCCAGTCTCTCTGCTTCAGTTTGTAGCCGAATCAAAACCTCTCCCTCTCTATTGTTCTCTCTCAATCTTTCTCATTTTCTCCCTCACTCTCCCTCTCGGTCAAAATCTCCTTCTCCCTTGATCTCTATCATTCTCCAATTGGTGTAAAATTGATAGCCAAGAGTTTCTTGTGAATTTTATCAATTTGGTGTAATAATTTTTTAGCCATACCAAGTTGGTCTCATGTTCTTTTATACGAACTGATTAATACCATATAAGTGTGTAAAAAAATAAGAAAATAATAAAATAAAAAAAACGAGAGAGGAAGAGGGAGAAAAACTGAGGGAGAACGATAAAAATTAAGGGAGAATGAGAGGTCGACCGAGAAAGAGATTGAGGGAGAACGATAGGTAGAAAGAGTGAATGAGAGAAATTGATATAGAGAACGTAAATACAGAAACCAAAAACCATTTTTATTTATTTTCAAATCACATAGTCATTGAGCAAATAAAGATGAGTGTGAGTGAAAGAGTGAGTAGAGAGAGAGAGAGAGAGAGAGAGAGAGAGAAACACTAAAAACCCTTTTTTATTTTCCAATCACCCAACATTAAAGGGCAATTAAGTGCAAGCTTTTTATTGTGTTCAATATGGATTAAGAGTCCATATTGGCAATAACCATATAACCCTCCGATGACATGGCAAGGATTTTTATAACTTGAAATGTAGAGTCATTTGTTAGAATTTTGTTGGTTTACGGGCCAACTTGTATCCAAATTTTAAATGTACAGCCAACTCCGATTATAATTTTCCCTAATTTAAAACTAATCCAAAAGCAATGCTATTTTTTTTATCCAGATGGTGGGTCAATGATCCAACTTTAAAAAAAAATGCAAGATGTCATAATTGAAGAATAAATATTTAAGTTTATTTTTAATCATATTGTTATATTTTTTAATTTTCAATTTTTATCTCAACTATGATACATCTAAAATTCAAGTAATTAATTTCTCACGTACAACGTATGTACTTAATTACTAACAAAATAGGAAAAGAATGACTTGCTTTATGTATAAAGATAAAAGTGAATGCAACTTAATAAGTGGCCACTCACAAGAAGGGGAGCTTTTGGCCGATGGGTTTCTAACTTTCTATTCGATGGGACCTAAGGAGTAGTAGGTGAGGAACGAGTTTTATTAAATACCAACCACATGTTCAAAAAGAAAAACTCTATTTTTTTAAGCCTGAGAAGGCAAAGTTCATTCATAAATCTCAACAGCAAAAACAGAAAAAAAAAATGAAGTAACAGTAAGGCTCTGTTTGGAAGGATTACAAATGCAAATATATAAAACCTTCTATTTTGTATGTATTTGCACTGTATGTACTCCTTTCACACTAAAGCTTGTAGGGCCTCTACAAATGGCGTAAGATATTTAAAATGCGAGGGAGGAGGTCCAACTGCCTCCAACAGAGATCAACCTCAACAAGCAAGGCTCTTAAAACATAACACGGAACCGAAAACCAAACCCCAAAGCCTTGACAACAAGGGTTTAGGAAAAGATAAACTATATCAAGGTATAATCCCTACTCTTGGCCCAAAACTTACATCGTAGCAGTTGGGGGACAAGGTTACATATGGCAATTTTCCCCGTTCCAGTCGGATACTTTGGCGAGGAGAGAGATAGGATGGGGATTGATAGTGATACCCAATCGGGGATGGGGGTGAATTCCTGGCCCCACCCCAACCCTAATTATATATGTTAAAAATATATTATATATTAAATATATACATATATGATATTATTTATATAAAAATATATTTAAAATATTTTATGTTTTAAAAAATTCTTTTATTTGTAAGTAAATCTATTTTTAAAAATTTTGGGGGTTCAGGTTACTGATGGGGAACCCATCTCTATTAAGGATCAGGGATGGAGGATCATTTTTATCCTCGGCAAGGATCAAAGTCAAGGACGGGGGTTTCTTACAAAATCAAGGTCGAGGATGGGGAATATGGTCCCCACCCCGAGCCCACCCTATTTCCATTCCTAGACAAGATCTCCCCTTTTAAAAACCAAATTAAAGAGCATAATACCATGAAAAGGATTCCTTGTCAACCCAGACCTGCATAAATATAGCTGAACTATCGAGCCAAGCTTAATTTCTATTGAAATTTAATTAATTATAATAGAGGCAATGAGAATTGGACACTAAATCACATGGTCAAAGAGGATCTGATTTCATGTCAAAGAACCATTACTTAAAAACTTACATTGTTAGGTCTAATATTTTATTTTCTAATGTAATTCCATAGGCTTAGTTTGGAAGGAGTGCAAATGCAAATATGTACAGTACAAATACAAACAAAATAATACAAAATACAAGATTTTGCCCTTTACATATTTGCATTTGTACTCATTCCTCAGTTTGGAAAGAGTACAAATACAAATATGTACAATGTAAAGACACAAAATACTACAAAATGCAAGGTTGCACTTTACACATTTGTATTGGTACTCCCTCCAAACTGAGCAATAAGGGAAAAGTAGATTATAGAAAGCCCACATTCCAAATACACACACACACAAAAAAAAAAAAAACCTTCAATTTCCATATAAATATTAATTCTCATCAAGAGACCAAAGCATTAATCATTTTAATAATTAATAATCATAGTGTAACTAACTGTAAACAGAGATTTTATTAGTCATTAGATCATAATTGGTATAATTGGATGATAATTTTTTTATTCTTCACTATTGGCATAAATTTAAAAAGGCTAAAATAAAAAGAAATATTTAAGACTTCTCACAGTAAATCTCTATTTTCCATTTTAAGAGAAAAACAACCTTCTTTCCATCTACAAACACATTAATACTCGGTCTAGAATGGATGATTTAACAGATGAGTAAACAAAAAGAAAGGAAAAAAAAAAGAAATTTCAATTTGAAGTTTATTACTTGTTAGAATAAAGAATGAATAACGTTTTAAAGAACTATTATCAAATTTTGAATATCAAACAAATATCTTGATACAGACAACTGGACAAGTTTTCCATTTCTAACTTGAAGATTAAAAAAAAAATGATACTACCTTGATAAAAAGTCTAGCTGAAACTAGAAAATGTAAATTGAGCTTGCCTTCCGTTTATAGCTAATAGGGATGTCAATAGGGCCGGGTTTGGCATCGGTTTGCCTCAATCCTAACCTAACATTAAAATGTCCTCACCTGAACCTGAACCGACTCAATCATGTGGGGTTCAACCTAATACCAACTCAATTCACAGCCTTTCAATTATATTTTTATAATACATTTTGAAAACCTAAAAGCCATTAATTAAGTCGGAGTCTGTGTTATAGGTTATTAAAGGTGTTACTTTTTTTACATTAGAAAAAGAAAAAAAAATCAAATTAATAATTAGAAAATTACAAAAATACCCTATATATATCATGACCGTATGAATTGGGCCAGCCAAAACCCGAACCCAAATTCAAGTTAAAGAATCAGAAGCTGAACGTACCCGACCCTAACATCCGGTCAAGCCAGATTTACCATCACCTAATAAAACAAACTATTTATTTTCACGACTTTGTGACTCAACCTAGACCTAGCATGACCTAACCATGCTAGTTGAAAGTTGAAACCCTAAGACTTAAAATAACATGTAAAAGGCGGGTATGAATCTGGGTTAGGTGGGTTCCATGCAATACATTTTGGAATTTGGACCACTAAGCTACTGCCTACTACAGTTTAATTAGGAATCCTACGTGGTCCATAACCGCACCAGAACTGCTAATAGTGCAGTGCTATTGGCTGTTCAATAGAAATTGGGTAAAAGAAACTAAAAAAGCAATGGTGGCTAAGATGGTGGTGGATTTTTTTTCAGCTATTTATGGACGAATGGGGGTTTGGGGATGTGACAAAGGAAGCAGCATCACCACCATCTGAAGTTATTGAGTACAGGGTAAAATCGGGCTTATGATTTATGAGGAAGAGAGGAAGGAAGCTGCAGTGGGACTGAGACGAACCTCTAGCTCACACATTCTCAGGAGGAACTAAGAGGTATTATACCATCTTCTCTTTTTCATTAGTTTTCTGTGTTTGATTGCAGTTCTTCTAGTGGGTTCTTCTGGTTTCTGTATTTTACCTTCTAAGTTGCCAAAGTTTGAGAGATAGATAGATAACAGACAGAGAGAGAGAGAGAGATGTGCACATGAATGAGAAACCAGACACTTGTGGAGATAGCTCCATGATGTTGAGCTTGATTCCCTGATCAATAGTTTCTTCTACATTATATTATTACATGTGAGATCCCAAAAGAAGAACCCCAAATACACAACCATATTTGGAAATTTTGATCCATTTGAGGACAATCACTTACTTTCATCTGCTTAAGTTTATTTGCTTTTCTGGTGCAACACAGTGGAAGACCTCTCTCTCTCTCTCTCTCTTATTCTGTCATTCTGTGTCACTCATTATTCATCCAAAGAATATAACCATCTTTATGACAACAGTAGTGGCCATTACTGTGGAATCTATACGGGAATAGAATCATTTGCATCATCATAAAAACATCTCAATTATAACTCTGCAAGGTTTTCATTCAACACTGAATGATGCCATGATGCCAGAGACAGGAGGAAGAGGAGCAATTGTAATTTCAGTCAATACTTCTTGATTGAAAATTTAATAACTTGCAGTGAGGGAATTTTTTGAAACCACACATAGTAGAGGAATTAATCCTTTGATTCTAAAGATCTTGGCATATCATCATATTTGATGCCATTCAAAGATTGGGTGGAGTGGGCCGAGCTGGGCTGGAAGCACCAACCCACCAACCACCGTTTCCTTTTTCCTTCACTCTTTCTTCTTTCCCTTTTCTTAAAACAGCCATTGGCTTCTTTTGCTTCTTTATAATTTCAGTATCTCCCCTGCAACCAGACATGGTTAAGCAGTGCCCCTATTGGATGTCGTGGATGAGAGTCAAGCCACACACTTGACACTTGGTCCATTGCCTAAGACTGTTGAAAAGGTGGGCCCCCTCCAGTGATATCTTGTTCCACTAATGGGCCCTTCCGGGCCTTCCCCGTCTACTTTTCATGTTTCGTTGTTTTTTCTTGAATTGGACCCTTCCTTCTTTACCATAAAAATAATATTTTTTATTAACAGAGATGGAAGGAATCAAACCCACTTGATTGCTGACCTTTAGCTTCATAAAACTGTTCTAGAAACCTCCAAAGCAGAACTAAAGGTGGTGATTAACCAGCACTGGTTACTGGTTAGAATCAACCCCCCAAGTCACATCTGATTGCAATCAACCCCTCATTTTCCACCAACCAACCAATCTCTTTTGTTTGAGACCAGTTGTTCTTATTCCAATTCCAAATTTCCAATTATTTGGGGTTCCACTGCCTAACTTTTGTTCACCATTCCACTCCCATCAGTCAAGGGTTTCTTTTCTATTTTTTGTACATCAATAAAAGTATAAATTATGGGCCCCCACCTAATTAGGATCCACACGAAATCACAAATATTCTCCACCCCCAGATCCTATTTTATAGAATCTGCAATCACATTTTTGGATGGTGGGTCCAATCTTAATATCAAATGGCCAATTTGTGGCCCTAAATGCGAGCTCCAGGCTTTCTCTCACAGGCCCAGCCCACAGGGCCCGCATTTGCTCGCTTCACGTTCACGTTCACGTGATCCCGCCCGTGGACCGGGAATATGATCTCGAACTTCGAGGTTAGGCACGACCCGGTCCAAAAGTTTTGAACAAGAAAACATTTCCAGACTGTCAAATGTATGATTTCCCTCGTTTTGAGATTTGCGGATCCCGCTAATTCTGACTCTAGGTTGGACCGGGTTAGCCCAAATCCAATCTTAACTTGGGTTGGATTGATGCTCGGGTTAGAATTAGATTTGAGTTTTGCTAACTCGAACAGCAACCCAACTCAACCTGAACTTGACTTTACCATTGCTATTGTACATATATATATAAGGGTTCAATTATGATGCCGGAAGACATGATACCGGGGAAACTTACAACCAACCAACCAGCATTATAAAAGTGAGAACCAATCAGATTGATTTTTATCAAAATTCACATGGGACTATGATTGGTCAAAGCCATTCCGAATTTCAAGTATTATATTTTCCGGTAGTATAAATTTTCCCTATATATTATAGTCCCATCACATACTACTAATTCATCAGTCTTAACTCTTAAATCCTGGCCCTAATGAGAAGTTATCATCAGTGGTTTTCATTTCATAAATTTATGTTTCACTATATGATTTTATGATTCCCAGTAACTCTAATCGTCCAAAACATTTTTTTTCATTTTTTCATTAAAAAAATCAATAAAAACATCTAAAGCAAATTAAAAAAAAAAAAGCATATATGATCATAAAAGTTTAGTTCTCTTAATCAAATAGTAAGATAATTCGAGAGATTTTTAGAAGGATGGGAGAAGATTAGATTGGGTTAGGGTTAGGGTTAGGGTTGGGTTCATAGCCTCGGGTTGAGTTAGGGTTGACTTCAACCCAACCTAATCTGGCCCACTTGCACCCCTAACTCTAATGATTCGTAGCCAATTTCGGTTTAATGAAAACCGGATTATACAGTCCGACCGTAAAACCTAATAATTCCAGTTTTTTGATACTCGACATTTTCAAATTTCTGAAAAACGGATAAACCCATCAAAGCCCAAGTCAACCCAACCTAACCTGGCCCACTTGCACCCCTAACTCTAATGATTCGTAGCCAATTTCGGTTTAATGAAAACCGGATTATACAGTCCGACCGTAAGACCTAATAATTCTAGTTTTTTGATACTCAACATTTTCAAATTTCTGAAAAACGGATAAACCCATCAAAGCCCAATGGAAACCGTTGAAAACCATTCAGATTTCACTGACCCAGCGAATTTTCTACGATCAGCGGTTTGACTCGTGACCCGGCAGAGATTCGGTTTTGTATCCGGTCCGATGAAGCTCCAAACCACGGTCCGATTATTGGCTTCTGATCTCTGATCTCTGGTCCGTCTGTCCATCAACTTCGCATAAGTTTCTGCTTGAAGCATGCTTTGAATTAGGTTTTTCCGGTACTTGAACAGCAGTTTTTGTTGGAAAAAAAAGAGGGAATCGGCATTCTTGATTCCCGGGAAAATCCTGGACCTCGTGGTTCAGTCTTGCTTTGAAACGAGAATGATGGTGAGGAGGCAGATAACCGAAGAGCAGTGGAGAAAAATAATTAATAGAGGAATGAAACTTGGTATCTGTATACACTTTTCAGACCTTTCCGGGGACTTCCGATTGTGTTGTTGTATCCCCTCGGAAATGGTAGTATGGATAATCGATGGTGTTTTCTGAAAATAGAAAGCAGTTTTAATGACCTCTTACCGCAATTACAGCAAAATTTCCTCGAAAGATCACTCAAGGAAGAAAAATTCATGGTGAAATTAACCTCAATTTGTTGCGTATTTGCTCTTGTCAGATTTTGGTTAATTTTCGGTGGGTTACACAGTCAACCTTCCAGAAAACCTGGGCGAAAGGAAAAAAAAGGAAAAAGAGAAAAAGAAAAGTCAAAACTGTGGAACCAGATTCCCGATGATTAACAATGGAATGTGAAATCTGTTCCGAATCACTCATTAGTTGATGAAGTCATCGATACTACGGGCATATTGGCTTCTTTTCTCGAGAAATAATAATCCGTCAAAGACATTTTCAAGCTCGGGTGACAGCTTTTATCGTTTTCAGCTTCACAGAGACTTGGAATGGAGTGACGTTACAATTTAGGTGTGGAGTCACGTTAGAGTTCAGGTGTTAGGCGTCTCTAACAAGGCAAACGCAAGTCCGACTGCCATGGTTTGTTGAAATGGGATTCAGTCAATGTCAATGATAGTTTCTGACGTTTTCCTCGTTCCTGGCCACTAAATGTAGGAGGAAGTAGGTAAATTGTTTAATCTAAAACAGAATTCCATCTTGCCTTGGAATTCCCTGGACAGTTTCATCTGTGAATATGTTTTTTTCTTCTTCACTGATCCTTTGTAAGTAGCTAAAATGGAAATTCGGGTTTAATGGTTTTACTTTTCTACTCCTAGTTAAACAGACGGTTTCTTTTGTTTACGTGTAAAAGTAGATTGAGTAGTGGTTAACATTTGGCTATTCCTTTCGCTGTGTTTCTGTTACTGGTTTTAATGCTTGTTCTTCCTTGCATGCTCGTCGTTACTCCCTTTTGAGGCAGTTATCTTTAGTATATCTCAACTCCTCAGCCAAAAGTAAGGCCCAAGGAATTCCAAGTGTGCTACCATCTTGGGAAATCCACGAAAGCAAAAGAGCGTTAACTTCCTCCCCTCCTTTCGACCCCCTCTGTATCTCAATGGGTCTCTCCATCCCAAGAAGTTACAGGTTTGAGTTTGTCTAAACCATGATTTACAGGCTACTATTAGGGCAGTGGAAGTAAATTGGCTGAGATACACCTGATCACAATTGAAGGAAAAAAAAAAAAAGGCTACAAATACACGAGAAAATTTGAGTTGTGTTTATGGGCCGTTTGGGGCTTCAGTTTTGATTGAGCCGCTTTGAAGAAGCTACTAAAACTAGCTTCACCAAAAAGTCGTGTTCTTTGCTGAATGAAAACATATTGGGGCTTTCTGGGCTTTTCACCAAACATGGCTTCTAGGCTTTCTGTGTGGGACCTGCCTTAAGCCAGACGCCGCTGTGTGTTCTCAAAAGGGCACCAAATTGAGACTGGATGAGCTGCACTTAATAGTTATGTTAGGAGCTCTGTTTAATCAATAAGAATGCCCCATGTCAGCCATGCACACAAAGTGATAGATTGGAGCGGTTATGGGGCATACACGCTTGATGGCTGTCATGGGACGTTATTATTGTTTAAACACTTAAACAGCCCCTAACACAGCTATCAAGTGCAGCTCATCCGGACTTCACCAAATGAAGTACCATATTTATGGCACAATTTATTGCTAGCTAATAAAGTCATGGACTCCCTGATACTCTCATTGGGCACGGTGTTTGCTTTGGTAGTAAATAAGAGAGAAACAGAAAATTGAAGGGAGGTTCTTAAGGAATTTCACAAAATTCTTTAGTGCTTTCCCTCAACTTTCTGTTTCTCTCTGATTGACTCTTCACATACCATATTACTAGTTAAAAACTAATGTCTAACAACTACAACCTTGAGTATTTGATGATTGGTGAACTGAGGAAGGTTTATGCAGTCTCTTATGGAAGTTTTTTTTCTTTTCATTGTTTAACCGTGCTCCAAAAACTTGGTTGTTAAGCAACACTTGTTTTGTCATACAAATTTAATTCCCTACTCGAGGAATGTGAGTTTTCTTTGATCTCTTTGTGAGAATTTGATTATTTTCTTAAATTTAACACTTAAATTTGTATTGGTTACCATGGTTATTGAAATTGGGTATTTGGAATTTAGATTTCTGATTGATCGATCAATTGGCTATGATCCAGGTGATTGTGGAATCTGCATACTATAATGCTTGTCTTTTGTTGTTTTGAGCTTCCAATTTGGCATAACAAACTTGGTTGAGGTTGCTGCTTGTGGAAGACTTGCATGTAAGAGTGGTCAGTTGCACATTCACGTGAATTTGTGGTTCCATTTCATGGCCTTGGATTCTGATTCCTATCCATCTGGAAAAAAGAGAAAATTGCCTCTTGGCATTTTCTTCATGAATTCAAGGTACCATTTCATTCAGTTGCACTTACATTGTTTCATGTTTAACAAGGACTCTCCATGTTCTTCACTATTGCTAAGGAAGAAAATGAAACAGTTTCTTTCTAAATAAATGTTTACAAGGCCTGCCATTACATTCCTTAATCATATGGCCAGGTATGTCTTTGCATTGGATGAACTTGGTTTGGAGATAGCACAGATTGCATTTCCTGCAGCACTGGCTTTAACAGCTGACCCCATTGCTTCTCTAATTGACACAGCATTCATTGGCCAAATAGGTATTTTCTTTATGTTTTCTATCTTTATCTGTATGGCATGTCTTTCTTTTCTGGCAAATGGAAACAACTATTTGATTTCCACACATGTAAAGATTATATGGCAACATTCCTGCTGTCTGGTACTAGTTTATTCTGCGGTATGCTGTTTAATGCTTAATTGACTTAATTGTCCATCTTGCTGGAAAAAGTACAGGGTAGACTGAGGAATCTATTCCTCATTTTAGGCAAAAGTTCTTTTTTGAATATATATATATATATATATATATATATAGATCAAAGCTGCCTTTATCTATATTATATTTCCCATTATTGAATCTGAATTTCTCATGTGTTTTTATAAGTAAATATATTGGAATATCTTGGTAGCTATAAAACAACTAGGAAAAAACAATAGGGAATTTCTCAAATGTTTGAGTTTTTAAGAAATATAGTCACTAAGGATACCTTAAGATTTTATGTAGTTCTCTCCTGCTTATTTTAAAGTTTGTCCCTCGCTGAGAACAAAATTAGATGCCCTTGGTCATGGCTAAACTCATTTCTCAACATGAAAATTACTCAATGGCAGTGATTGTGGTTTCACCCAAGTCCGGAAACTCTTATAGCTTGGCAGATTACAAGCTAAAAACAATTTATGCCATGTATGATTACATAGTGTACATATGCCTCTGAATGTGGCAATGTAGGCTTTGTTACATCCATGTGAATAAAGAGGCCAATTTTTTTCTTGCAGTTTTCTTCATCTAGGTTAGAAGGCATTTTAAGGTGGACTTGTACCTGTCCAAATACAACCCATACAGGATTTTGGTGATGGTTTTATGGTGTGCACCTGCACTGTGGAACAGTCCCATCTCTGCCTGCTTGAGGATGGCTTCTCTCATGAAAAACATGACAACAATATAGAAACTTAAGGTGGACATGTACCTGTCCAAATGCAGCCCATACAGGATTTTGATGATAGTTTTATGGTGTGCACCTGCACTGTGGAACAGTCCCATCTCTGCCTGCTTGAGGATGGCTTCTCTCATGAAAAACATGACAACAATATAGCAACTTCTTGGGAATACAACTTCTCAAGGGTTTCTTTAAATTTTATACTATGCCTGTAATTTCTGTGCTAGACCACACCCTAGATTCAATGCAAAAAAAATTCTATGGTCAACCTTTATTTGATTGACTGAATAGTTGAATATATTCTTAATCACATGCCTTGTCACCATCTATTATGAAATCGGTTTAAGAAATCCTATGCTAGATAATCATGAATATATTCTTAATCACATGATTTTTTTTGTTTCTTTTTCTTAATGAATTTTTTCTTTTACTTATCAAAAAGAAAGAGTAAATATTGGCCATTGAGCTATGAAGTGTGTTACATATTTTGACTTTTCTGTTCTGACTTGTAAATTCTAGGTCCAGTGGAACTTGCTGCTGTGGGAGTTTCTATTGCTCTGTTTAATCAAGTATCAAGGATTGCAATATTCCCACTTGTTAGTGTCACAACTTCTTTTGTTGCGGAGGAAGATACTATTGGAAGAGTAAGCATTGAAGAAGTAGAAGGTGAAAATGTGGAAAAGGGTTTAGCTATACAGAGCGAGATGAAAGAGTTGATTCAACATTCTGGTATGTTATTTTGTTGATTCAGGGACTGTATGAATTGCTTTAGAAAAACGCATTTCAACACAATAGAATTCTGTTTGGTATTTTGCCTCCTAAAAAGCTCAATCATTTGAGAAACTAAAATATTTTGAATTCCCTGATAATCTCTCTATCAGATTCTAATAGAACTGTACACCAGTCACCATCCAGAAGTGCTGATAATTCAAATATGTCCAAGTGTGAGAATGGGAAGAGACATATTCCATCAGCGTCATCTGCATTGGTTATTGGGGGGATACTTGGTCTTCTCCAAGCCATATTCCTAATTTCTGGAGCAAAACCTCTCTTGAATTTCATGGGTGTAAATTCTGTAAGTATCTTTATTAAGACCATTTGGTTAAACTTACTTCATTATTTAATTTTTCTCTTTGTTTCCTGAGTAAATTATTTGATATATTGAAGTTCTTGTGATATTTATACTAATGCTGTACCAGTGTTTTAAAAGGCGTGGGAGGCGTACGCCTGGAGGCGCTCCCAAAATGCCCTGAGGCATATGCCAGAGGTGCCGACACCTCTTAGGCGTACGCCTCAGGTGCAAGAGCCCCCCTTTGACAAGACCCCCCCTTTGAACTACTGTTATGCATCTTTATTCTTCTTAATATAAAAGATTTTTATTAAAAATAAAGAAAAAATGAGATCCCCCCTTCCTTTTCATCCTCCTCTTAATTGTATTCGGGAGGTTTACGCCTCTTGCGTTCTGAATTACGCCTCACGCCTCTAGGTAGTGGAACGCCTCGCGTCACGCCTCTGTGTTTTAAAACACTGTGCTGTACTTGAACAAACATTTACTATTAATCCATGCTCTTAGGTCATGGTTATCTGTCAACTTTAACAATAAGATTAATGTTTTGGTGGAATTGGGATCCTACCTGATCTTGAATCCTAATTATGGATGATAAGTTTGCTTGAGCTCACCTTTCCTTCCAATTTTTCTTTCTAAAACAAAGGGTACAAAGGAACCTGTAAGGAGGGGTTTACTGCTGGTCACCTTCCTTGTATCTTCTTTTTTTTTTTCCTCAATAAATTTTAATTTGATACCAAAAAAAGAATCTGTAAGGAAGGGTTTGTGCTGTGCCATCTCAGGATATTGATACTGGAAAATTGAGCATGAAGGCATCAAATCTGTAAGATACACGGATACCTTCTCTGTATATGGTAGAAAAGACCTGCAGCTCCTTTCCCCTTTTTATCAAAAATAAGAAAAGTCTAATGAAGCAGTTTGGATGCAAGAGAATACCTTATTGATCAAAAAAAGATGCAAGAGAATACCTTATTGTGGGGGATGCTGGCTGCAAAGTAGCAGTAGCATTAGTTGTAGCATGAATGTATCTTTGCTATTCTGATGATATATGGGTTGTGTTCCCTGTTGGTTCACAATTGAAAACTCTTGAAGGAACCATTTAAATGGAAAAACTTTGGCTGTTGGCCTCTGCTGTTGAGAACATTTTTGGGAATGCCACGTTACCATAGAGTGGGGTAAAATAGTAATTGCACCCTATTTCTTTTTAACCATAATCATAGGCATGGGCGTGAATTGGTGAACGTGCCCAGCCTAAAAACACTCTCAACAGCATAAGCTGTTAGGGCCCAACAGCCAAAGTTAACTCCATTTGAATTGAGTGAAGCTCTAGAGAGGACTCATGCTAGACAAGATATTGATCTCAGGAACATATTGTAAGTCAGGTGCATGGAAGATCAGGGCACTTAATGTGTTCCTGTTCAAATCAAACTTTCTTCAGCTATCTAATTCTGAACCTATGTGATAAACATAACCATAGAATACAATTCGTTGCTTTTCATTTGTTCCCACATAGTTCAGTAGTTTAGAAGTAGGATATTAGACCTCATTGCCCTGTTTGATCAAGCAATATAGAGTTCCATTTTAATAGAATTTTGTCACTCAAAGCTGGCCCTGGATTATCTACTATAGATAGGAGATTGTAGGGTTGCCAGACTAATCGTGCCATTGAAGCTACAGTCATTGACATGCCTACTGATAGCCAATAATTGATATACCTTACAGATGTGACAAATGTTATGGGAAACATGTTAGAGTTCTTCATTCTCAGAAATTCAAATGATAGCTACCATACAATATGCCAGTAGCATGCTTGCTATCCCTGTGAAAAGTGGGATAGAAGTGTAAATTCCCTCAGGATTTGGGGGGGTGGGGGGGGGGGGGGATTAGAATGGCTAGCCCCCAAGAGTATGGAACTCTACTCCTTTCTGGAATCAACAATGCTTTATTTTTGGATCCAAAGCACAGATTCTGGAAAGTAGTGTAGTGGATTCATTTTCCTTTTCCACCATAATCCATGTGCAACCTTAGTTTTTAAACCAAGTATTTTATTCAATAATTCACAAAATTTCAGTGAACATTTTAATGTCTGAAGTTTTTATCAAAATGTTGGGTAAAATGTACCATTTATTAAAATGTACAACTTATGTATTTTTGATAAAATATATCATTTACTAAGGCAGACCATTTATACTGTGATATCAGATACGTGTACAGGCTTAGTGTACCGGTCTTGGACATGGCAGGAGCCTCATATGACACTGGATGTTGCATGGACACTTCTAAATATACTCAGTACCATTAACAATTCAAAAATATATAAATGACATGTTAACAAATCATCATCATCATTGAAGCCTTATCCCAACTATATGGGGTTGGCTACATGGATCCTGTTTCACCAGTCCATTCTGTTTAATGCCATATCCATTGTTAAATGATTGGCACCATATGTTAACAAATCACAAATTTTCAAAAAAAAAAAATGTTAACAAATCACACTATAAAAATCTGTATTTTTCTGAAATCTAATTAAATTTGGCAAGACACAAGTCTTGAGAAATGACACTTAGCTTCAAAACTAAACATAGAATCATGATATAATCTTATTTATGAGATAACTGTACCTTTATCCATGTACAGAATTTTAGGAAATACAGAGTTCCATCTCCATTTCCCTACCCGTGGCCATGTTAGTATCCTTATCTGGGTATCATAGCACTTATATATTTTTACTGGCAGGGAAGATACTAAAATTTTGGGAGTTCTAAGTACAAAAGGTATGGTATGAGAAAAAACAGTTTACTCTATAACTATATGTGCAACATCCATTGATGAAATGGCCCATGGGGATATTAGCTTTACCCATGAAGTTCCAAAGAGATGGTATACTATCAATTACCACATTTAATTCTCGTGGCTCTTTCCTTTGGTTAATTTTCCTGTGGATGTTGGATTATTGAAACGAGTTAAAGGGATTCTGATTCTGTAATTTTGTTTAGTCAAGAATGTGTATGTATTATTGGTACGATCTAGTAATTTTAACCAGAATGTGCATTTTACGTCATCTGGATTGGTTGTCTTTTTCATTAAAATGTTGGTAAACACAATGGTAACAGGGCATTTGTGTTTCAATAGGATTCCCCTATGCTAAACCCAGCTCGACAATACTTGACATTGAGGTCGCTTGGTGCTCCTGCAGTTCTTCTCTCATTGGCCATGCAAGGGGTTTTTCGAGGTTTTAAGGATACAAAAACTCCCTTATACGCTACTGGTAACTATTATTACATTCACTTTCCTTTTGCTAATAACAAAATATGTTTTGTCTGTGCCTGTACATTTCTAGTGAGAGTGGTGCAGTTTCTTGCTTGCATGTGTTTTTGTGTATGCTGATGCATGTGCCTGCATTTGAGGTGGATTTCCTGAATTTTGTGAAAGCTAAAATATGACCTTTTTTTTTACCCTTTTATTATACATTGTATCTAACTCTAGCTTTTCATTTTCTTGGATTCAATTTAGTTGCGGGAGATGTAACAAATATCGTCTTAGACCCAATACTTATATTTGTTTTCCGTTTGGGTGTCAGTGGTGCGGCCATCGCTCATGTTATTTCTCAGTAAGTTGTATCTTGGTATTCAAATTGTTTAATGTGTAGTATGTTTTGCTTAGTTACAGAATACATTCATGCCTTAATACTTTTTGGCATTTTATTGATTTCTCATGTTCAATATGGCCTTTTAGGTACTTAATTTCACTAATATTGTTATGGAGATTAATCGAACAAGTTGACCTCTTACCTTCCAGTATCAAAGATCTGCAATTTAGTAGGTTTCTTAAAAATGGTAAGGGCATGTCTGCTAAATGCAACTAGCCACTTTGTTATACTTTATATTGCCTCGTCAATTATCATGTAAAGGTTTTCCAGTTTTGAATTAGTACTTTGCTGAAGGATAAGACAAAGATTAATTCATTTAATATGTCTTAGAGAAATTGAATGGACATTCTTTGTTGGGTAGAGACATATGCAGCTTATGTGAGACAGTGAGAGTTCTCAAAAGAGATACAAGTTCTGAGTGAAAATGTGCATAGATGGACCTAACTAGTCAAAATGCACTTGATAATCTGTCACTTTTATCTTTTAATGATAAAAAAATCTGTTATTTTTGTATTCCCCGTCCTACTGCATTTTAATGCCAATGTACATTTATTGTTGAGATTTCTATGCATTTCCTTCTCCCCCAACAAACAAGATTTAAAAGGAAAGATGGATATAAAAGGTTAGAAAGACTAGAAGGGACAGTAATATATGGAAGCCGTCACTGAGGCTGATATTTCGACCTGACTTCAACTAGGAAGGTTAAATAAATCTTGTAAGGGTTTATCAAAAAATTGATGCATAATTACATAAACATCATAGGATTCATTTTTAGATCTTAATGGAAATAGCTTCTTCCGTTCCAAATTCAGAAACCAACTTGGCTTAACCAACAATAATATTGAATCCATCCCAATGCTAGTCACTCATAAAAAAGAAAGCTTATTGGAGTAAGGAAGTCCTTTTTACCTATGGTCCAGAATTCTGAAACCTCCCCCCCCCCCCCCCCCCCCCGAAAAGAAAGGACAAAAAAAAGGAAAAGGGAATGAAGGAAAAGAAAAAAGAATTCTTATTTTCTGAAACACTGACCTAAACAAATCAAAGTTGGCCAAAGGACTAACTTCCACTTCCTCATTGAAAGCTAAGTTACTGTAGCCGAAGTAGCAGAAAAGAGAAGAAGAAGAAGAAGAGATGTTGGAATGTCGAACTGCACTACTCAGTCGACAGTACTATTATTTATATTATGATGTAGTACAATGATACAGGAAGTTACTAAAATGCCCCTGATTAGTGATGGGACACCCAGACAACTTAAAACATTAAACAGGATTAGGCCCATTAACAAAGGCCAGTACAGGACAACTTAAACTTAAGTATAGGCTAATAAGAACTCTTATCAGCCAAATACTCATACATACAAAGACTTCAATCCAACACTCCCCCTCAAGCTAAGCATGGATATCAATCATGTTTAGCTTGCCAAGCATGTCCCTAAACTTTGTTGTAGCCAGCCCTTTAGTCAGTACATCTGCAATTTGCATATCAGATGGAGTATAAGGCACACAGAGTTCACCCGAGACAATTCTTTCTCTAACAAAGTGCCGATCAATCTCAATATGTTTTGTCCTGTCATGCTGCACGGGATTGTTGGCAATGTTGACGGCAGCTTTATTGTCACAATACAGCCTGAGAGGACCTTTAGCCTTAATGCCAAGTTCATTAAGAAGAGTTCTGAGCCATAAGAGTTCAGCAACCCCATGGGCCATAGCTCGATACTCTACTTCTGCACTTGATCTAGCCACTACATTCTGCTTCTTACTGCGCCATGTGACCAGGTTTCCTCCCACAAATGTACAGTAACCCGAGGTTGACTTCCTGTCTCCAACAGACCCAGCCCAATCTGCATCAGTGTAGGCTTCAATTTCAATTCTATTGTTTTTCCTGAAGAGAATTCCCTTCCCTGGGCAAGTCTTCAAGTACCTGAGAATCCTTTCAACTGCTTTCATATGAGAGATCTTTGGAGAGTGCATAAATTGACTGACAACATGTAGCATAAGCAATATCTGGCCGAGTGAGATATAAGTATATCAGCTTCCCTACCAATTTTTGGTATCTCTCTTTATCACAGTAGTCCTCCCCTACTGATTCCTGCAGGCCATGATTCCGTTCCATTAGAGTATCTGCTGGCCTATACCCCATCATGCCTGTTTCCTCTAGGAGGTCAAGAACATATTTCCGCTGACATATGTAGATTCCCTCTCTTGACCTGGCAACTTCAATCCCAAGAAAATATCTCAAATGACCCAAGTCTTTGATCTCAAATTCAGAAGCTAGAAACTCCTTCAGTCTTTTTATCTCTTCCAAGTCATTCCCGGTAATTACCATATCATCCACATAAACAATGAGTGTAGTAAGTTTGCTATCCTGTCTCCTTATGAACAAGGTATGGTCTGCACCACTCTAAGTGTACCCCACTTTCTTCATGGCCCCATAGAGCCTCTCAAACCATGCACGGGGAGATTGCTTCAACCCATATAATGCTTTCCTCAGTTTGCACACCTTTCTACTAAAGTCATAGCCTGGTGGAGGTTCCATAAATACCTCTTCATGAATGTCACCATTTAAGAAGGCATTCTTCACATCCAGCTGATGAAGTTCCCATGAAAAATTTGCTGCTAGTGACAATAGAGCCCGAATCGTGTTGAGCTTTGCTACTGGGGCAAAGGTTTCTTTGTAGTCAATCCCTTCTTTCTGAGTAAACCCCTTTGCCACAAGTTTGGCCTTGTACCTTTCAATGGACCCGTCCTCCCTGTGCTTTACAATAAACACCCACTTGCACCCAATAGTGGTCTTCCCCTCTGGCAGATCCACTAACTCCCAAGTTCTTGCTTTCATTAGGGATTTCACCTCTTCATTCATAGCTTCTTTCCACCTTGGATCAGACACAACCTCTGAGTACCTAGAAGGAACACACACAGAGGAAAGAGAAGACACAAAGGAGTGATAGGTAGGAGATAAATGTGAGTAAGAAACAAAATCAGCAATGGGGTGCCGGGTGGTGCAAGAGCGGATAGGCTTACGGAGAGCAATAGGAAGATCCAAATCAGAAGTATGAGAGTTGAAATTACCTTGGATTGTAGAGACAGATTGATCCGAGTCCAACCGGTTGCTGTCATGAGGTTGAGGGCCCCTTTTTCTTCTGTTGTATGTAAGTATCTCTTTTTGTTGCCTACCAGAGCCTTCAGGAACATCTGCAGCATCAGGAGAGGTAACC
The DNA here is from genome assembly GCF_056320005.1 of Nelumbo lutea. NCBI lineage: Eukaryota > Viridiplantae > Streptophyta > Magnoliopsida > Proteales > Nelumbonaceae > Nelumbo > Nelumbo lutea. The sequence continues at coordinate 5,730,486 of NC_142690.1, forward strand.
GGCACAGTGGGAGCCTCATTGGGTTGACCCGGAATGTCACAACAAGGAGTAGGAGGAGAGGATGGAGGACCCGAGGCAGATAGGGGAACATAAAAGGAGGGAGAATGAGAATCCTCTTCCATCCCACTAGTCTCCCCCTGAAGAGGATTTTGAGAAGACTGAAAATAGGGTTGAGACTCAAAGAAGACCACATCTCTGGTGACATGCTTTCTCTTGGAGACAGGGTCATAACACTTGTAACCCTTTTGTATAGGAGAGTACCCCAAGAATATTCCCTTTGTAGCCTTAGGATCCAGCTTGGTCTTCTTCGGATCCTTCAAATGTATGAAACATATACAGCCAAAGACCCGAGGAGGAAGGGGAAAGTCTGGAAGAGTGGGGCACAAAATAGAGAAAGGGGTTTTCATACCCAACACCTTAGATGGCATCCGGTTTATCAGATATGATGCAGAAAGTACAGCTTGAGACCAGTATTGCTTGGGGACTTTGTGCTGGAATAGTAAGGCTCGAGCTGTCTCCAATAGATGTCTATTCTTGCGCTCAGCAACCCCATTCTGCTGAAGAGTATAAGCACAGGATGACTGATGTAGTATGTCAACATCTTCCATGAATAAGTTCAAGGATTTTTCAAAGTATTCCGCAACATTGTCTGACCTGAATTGCTTAATCTTCTTATTAAATTGTGTTTCAATCATCTTGCAAAATGCCATGGTTATCCGTGGTACTTCATCCCGTCCTTTTAACAGGTAGTGGTCAATAAAACTGATAAAGTACCGGAAGCCATCAAAGGAAACAATGGGTGAAGGGCCCTAGACATCAGAATGAACCGAATCAAAAGGAGCACAAATTTCATTGCTGGAAATTGGATACACAGTTCTACATTGTTTTGACATTTGACATACTTCACAGGTTAGACTCTGACTTGGAATGCCCTTAAACAATTTGGGAAACGACATTTCTAATGATGAGAAAGACACATGACCTAGCCTAGCATGCCAAAGATGCAGCTTAGCTATTGACTCCACACTTTCCGGATTACTAGCAGCAGATGCTTGTAAGGCTGAGCCGATGTCTGCATCAAGGTAGTAGAGGCCTCCATACCCATGACCGCACCCAATCGTTCTCCTTGTCAATCTGTCCTGGAAGACACAATGAGTAGGAAAAAAGGTTATACTACAGTTCAAATTTTTTGTAAGTTTTGAAACAGACAAAAGATTTGAGGTAAGATTGGGAACATGTAAAACTGATTTAAGAGAGAGGTCTTTGCTTAGGTCAACAATTCCCTTTCCAGAGATAGTGGAGAAAGACCCGTCAGCAACTCTAATCTTATCCTGACCAGACAACAAATGATATGAAGAGAATAGGGAAGACATATGTGCCATATGGTCAGTAGCACCGGAATCAATAACCCAAGAAGTAGAGTCAATAGAGCCAGTGGCACTGAAGGCAGAGGCTGTACCTGATCTAGCAAGAGATGTAAAAGCAAAAGAATTATTTCTTAGACGGGCTAATGCCCTGCTAAGGACCTCAACCTCACTAGCAGTGAAGCCCAAAGTACCAGTTCCAAAGGAATCAGCAACCTGTCCCATAGGAGAAAAAGACACTGTTGGTGTATTTTGTGAGTTGTCATCATTGTTGCTGGTGACAAAATTCCCACTTGCCGCAGGCCTGTTATCTCTAGAAGAAACATCTCTGGGTATTGAAGACATCTTGACTGCAGCCACTGTGTAGGTGAAACTGATTAAGACTAGCCGAAGCAGTTCTGAAGGTTCTGAACCAGTTCTGGAGCAGATCTGATTAGCTCAAATGATCACAGCAGGTTCTGACAGCACTCGACACAGTTTCAGACTTGCCGAGACTGTCACGGTTCTGAAACAGTTCAGTTACAACAGCAAGCAAGGAGTTCTGGGCTGGTAACCGACCTGAAGCTAAGGGTTCTCAAATATTGTGCTATGCAGACTCCACTTGAACTTCGAGTACTGCAACTGTAAAGAGAGTGCCCTTCCTTGCGGCCAATACTAGGACTGCTGACATCAGTCCTCAACTAGGGTTCACAGTGCTGAACAATCTGGAGCTGGCAGCTCCCTAGGTAATCTCACAGCAGTGGTGAGGGGTTTCGGACTGATAACCACCCTGAACTTGGAGCTGTTTGCCACATTGCTATGCTGGTAGAAGTGTTCACAGTGCTGGTAGGACACTAGATAGACTTCACTTGGGCTGAACCAAAAACTGCAAGAGTTCGGGTACAGTAGCGAGTGAACAGTTCGAGGCTGCAACAGTTCGGGAAAGAACCTAAGTCTGTGCGAGTCTTGCTGGAGCACTGAAGCTGCAACTGTAGAAGTAGCTAAGCCCCTTTTGGCTAGTGCTAGGACTGCTGAAATCAGTCCTCAACTAGGTCTGTCCTACACAGACCTCTCTTAGTAGCCAAATAGCTACTATTTGCTGGAAATAACCTAGTAGGACATCTACTTCTGGGTCTTACTTCCCTTGAGTCCTACAACCAAGAGAAATCCTAGGTTCGAACTTGCTTTACTCTCTTACACTCCTAGGTCTTCACTGCAGCAACCCAGAAAAGGAAGAGAGAAGATGAAAAGACAGCAAGAGAAGAGAGTGTGCCAGCTGAAACCAGGAAGAAGCTAATGCTTTGATACCATGAAAGCTAAATTACTGTAGCTGAAGTAGCAGAAAAGAGAAGAAGAAGAAGAGATGCTGGAATGTCGAACTGCACTACTCAGTCGACAGTACTATTATTTATATTATGATGTAGTACAATGATACAGGAAGTTACTAGAATACCCCTGATTAGTGATGGGACACCCAGACATCTTAAAACATTAAACAGGATTAGGCCCATTAACAAAAGCCCAGTACAGGACAACTTAAACTTAAGTATAGGCTAATAAGAACTCTTATCAGCCGAATACTCATACATACAAAGACTTCAATCCAACACTCATATTTTACCCACTTACTAGGATATATGAGAATAATCCTGTCAAATCAGAGAGCTTAATTCTCTCTGCATGAGCAATGGGATAAGATATAATTTTGGCGTTGTATTCTACACTACATATATTTTCAGGTAATAGGATTCTTTTTAGCATTGTACTACTGTTTGTACCAACAGTCAACACAAGAAGAGAGTCATTTCTGCAGCTGCTGATGTCCTAATTTTATTTTATTTTCTGACAAATAAAGGAGAAAGTTGCAGGCCTCTTGTGTTTTAAACTTAGAAGACAACAATGAAAATAAATTAATATCTTAATCTGTACACTATTCTAAAAGGAAATGAGCATTTGTGAATGATATTTAGTAGTAGTTCCAGAAACTATGGATGCTCCTGGGAAGCAATCTATGAGGGAGACGGAATGCATAGTATAAGTGAATAGAATATGGGAAATACAGACCCTTGGACTACAGCACAAGCTTGTTAAAAGAATATTTCTACTTTTTCATTAGAAGAATTTATATTACATTATTACCAATGGAGTTGCAGATGGGGGTTACCAAACAAGGGGTCAAGAGAAAAAATCTTTTTTGGGGGGCGGGTCTTTAGTTCATTGTAATTTGGATAAGGGTGGTAATTCTTTCGCTGTTTACTTACGGGTATTGGTTATCTCAATCTTTGGGGCGACTGATTTCTTGTAATATCTACTCTTTTATATTAATGAAATTGTTTCTGTTATCCATAAAAAAATATTTATATTACTAAATCATATATTGTTCAATTGGCTTGCATCCAACTAAGAAAATGTATGAAAGAACTTAGATGCATATGACCTGATCTAGAAAATATTTATGTAATCCAACTTTATTTGTCCAATTATTTTCTTTATCATCAACCATTCAACATTGTCATTTAAAGAGTACTAAGGAGGACATCTTCCATACTATGTGATAATGATGTACACTTTTTCTTGATAATGCATCATCTTGATCTTGGGAACTGTTGGCTAATGTTCAAATCCAAGTATAGATATGCAGTATCGTCCACAGCATTAGAAAGTTTTCTAGTTCAACTTATTGGCACTAACTAGTGCACAAAAAACAAATGATGTCAACCTGGCAAAATCCTTGGGCCAGCCTCACAAGCGAAATAAGAAAGAATCAGGCAACTTGGAAATGAGGATAGGGACCTACAAATTAATACCAAATGTCATAAACACTTCTGGTGAGCCAGATCAGAAGCAAGAGTTGCAGATTTACATTTTGCAATGTTTATATTTCGTTACTGGCTCTCTGAGCCAGCTGAATTCATTCCAAGAGTTGAAGAAACTCAAATGTCTGCATGCTCAAAGAAGAATGGATGGTTTCACATGCACTTATCTTGTCAATTGGCATATTGGATATTTGGATTATCTAAATTCTTCTCTCCATTTTTTCGGTCTGGATTTTCTCTTTCTGTAAGAATCCTACTATTGTCATTGCTTTTTCTTTGGTGGAGGAATAATGCATGACCATTCCAAAAGTAATGCATTATAAACAGTTTTCTATGAACATGAGCACAGGAATCAGAATCCGATATGTGTCCTTAAGTTTTGACAATTTGACAACAAGACAAAAAACAAGGACTAATGGGGAACATCTACAAAAAAGTATAAAGTATTAAAATAGTTCATATGTTTTGAATTCTAACATTGTATACATAAAAAGGTGTAAAAAGTTTATCTTTGTTACTTAATAATGTTTCTAGGAAAAATAGCATCACTGTGTACATTAGCTAGCTGAACCATATAGTTGGGATAAGGCTTGGATGATGATGATGATGATGCGTACATTAGCTGTTCATTTATGTCAAATAAGGAGAGAAAGAAAATGTTACAGGGAAGTGTCCCTCAAGAATCAATAGGGTGTCTATGGCAGGAGAGGAATGCAAAGTAGGCAAAAGCAGTTCTGTGGACTCTACATTTCAGAAGGCTTTGGGAAATATGTTTTAATGGCTAGCTATGCACAAGCTGTAATACAAATCATGATCCCTTCTTTGTATATGGAAATCTTTCTGTAAACCAGGGGTTGGGGTCATAGTGCTGCAGGGGAAGCTTTTGTAAGCCTTGGGTACAGTAACTTGTTGTACATGACATTTTTGCTTTATAATTCAAAACCATACTTTACCTTTTTTCAAAAAAAAAAAAAAAAGGAAAGAAAGAAAACAAAGAAAAAAGAATCAATAGGGTGTACCCCATACCAGCACAATACTGGTTTTAAACAAACACCTCCCTGTTAATGATTTTTTATTCCATTATGCAATTACAAGAACCTAAAATGAGTCACCTGAGTTGATTAATTTAACACAGATCATCTGTGACATCAAATGCTGAAAATCATGCAAAACTATTTCTTCATGAGATTTTACAGGTTATTGGCTATCCCGGTTGAGTCTTTTGTGAAATCCATTTTGAAAGAGTATTGGAATATTAGAAATAAATGTCAAGCATATTAATGCTGGTTATTAGTAAAATTTTTGTTGATATAGACCTTCACACTTCTCTTGATATATATTTGAAATTCTAACCTCAGTCATGCATGCTTAGATTACCAAGTAATTGTATTAATATAATATAGCTACCTTGAGAGATCTTGGTTTCTCATCCTATTTCTTTTCATATTACATCTTCTTTCTATTTCTACTGCTAATTAACAATATTTTCAAATGCTCTAGTTTAGATGTTTAACACTTTCACATCTGGACTCAGGTTTTCTATTGCTAGCAAGGGTAATAGCTGTGACATTCTGCGTGACTCTAGCAGCATCAATGGCCGCACACCAGGGATCAACATCCATGGCTGCATTCCAGGTCTGTCTGCAAATTTGGTTGGCAACATCTCTCCTTGCTGATGGATTGGCTGTTGCTGGACAGGTAACAGATGCAATTTCTTGCTGCAAGCAATGAAAATGTTTAGGAGTTTATTTAAAGTTTAAAGTATTGATACACCCAGATACGGTGGATGGTGTGTATCACTACTTTGAACCTCACACTAACCTTTCTTTTAGTTTTTCACAAAATTCGGGAGAGGGGAGGGAGTATTAATGTTTAACGTCTAAAAACGGTTCTCAAAAATTCCTTAAAAGAAACAAGATGTGATTCAGACCAATAAAATTAATAGAAATATTTGGATTAGAGTAGAAAGAAGGAAGGAAGAAGAGGAAGAAAGCAAGAAGAAGAAGGAAAAATGGAGAAGAAAGGAGAAAGAAAGGAGGCGTTCAATAATCTCTTCTTTCCCCAACTCTAATCTTTTATTAAACTTACTTAAGTTACATAATTTACAAGGAGGCCCTTAAGTAGGTGTCCACATCAGCAATATACTTAAAAAAACAAAACAGAAGCTAAAGGCCCATAAAGAAACAAGACCCAATAAGAAAACATAACAAGAAGGAACTAATAAGAATGACACTAAAGGACTAGGGCCCATTCGGCCCAATCTCTCTACACTTCCCCTCAAGCTGAGCATAGATATCAATCATGCCCAACTTGCTTATATAGTGAACCAGCTTGACTTTAGGAACACCTTTTGTCAAAGCATCAGCCAACTGTTCTTCAGAAGCAATAATTGGTAGGCAGACTTCTCCTGAGGCAACTTTCTCTCTCATATAAAATGCCTGCCAACTTCAATGTGCTTAATTCTGTCATGTTGAACAGGATTATGTGCAATGTTGATAGCAGCCTGGTTGTCACAATATAACATCATTGGCTTCTCATAGTGTATACCAGTTCTTCTAAAAGTAATATCAACTACAAAGGTTCAAAAATTCCATGTGTCATTTCCGTGTACTCCACTTCAACTGAGGATCTTGCCACTACAGACTGCTTCTTACTCCTCCATGATACAATGTTCCCTGCTACCATAGCACAATAACCTGAAGTGGACCTCCTATTATCAATACATTTGACCTAGTTAGCATCAGTGTATGCTTTCAGCTTCATGTGTCCATGCTTAACAAATAAGATACCTTTCCCTGGAGTCCCTTTTAGGTAGCATAGAACCCTCTCATCAGTTACTAAATGTGTATCTCTGGGAGAATGCATGAATTGGCTAATTACATTAGCTGCATAGGAAATATCTGGCCGAGTCATACAAAGGTATAATAACTTCCCAACCAATCTCTGGAACACTCCCTTATCAAGCAACAGTTAACCCTCAATAGCTGACAGCTAATGATTTAGGTCTATAGGAATAGAAGTAGGTCGAGCACCCAGTTTACTAGTATCTACAAGAAGATCAAGAGCATACTTCCGTTGAGAAAAGAAGAGACCATCCTTAAATCTGGAAACTTCAATTCCCAAGAAATATCTAAGTTCTCCCAAGTCTTTAATTTCAAACTCAGTGTTAAGAAAACTTTTGAGATGAACAACTTCCTGGGTGTCATTACCAGTAACCACAATATCATCAACATAGACAATTAGAAGGGTCACTAAGGAATCTCTCCTCTTAATAAACAAGGTATGATCCAATTGGGTCTATGTGTACCCAAAAGCAACAAGAACAGCCCGAAATCTGTCAAACTAGGCTCGAGGAGATTGCTTAAGGCCATAAAGGGACTTCTTCAATTTACAGACCTTTCCTTGCATCTCCTTCCCATACACCCCTGGAGGCCAATCAAAAGCAGTAGCTAAAGATAGTAAAACTCGAACTGAAGTCATCTTGGCTATTGGGGCAAAAGTTTCCAAATAGTCAATACCATACATCTGAGTATACCCTTTAGCAACCAAATGGGCCTTATATCTTTCAACAGTACCATCAAAATGATACTTAATAGTGAACACCCACTTATAACCAATCGGTTCCTTTCCCTCAGGCAAATCCACAATTTCCCAGGTATTGTTCTTATGCAAAGCATCTAGTTCAGTCAGCATAGCATCCCTCTATTCAGGTTTGGACAAGGCTTCTGGGACAGATCTGGAAGTCACATGTGTGGAAACTGGCAAGGAAGGAATAGTAGGAAGGGGAAAGAAGGTTGTAGGACAGGTGTTTGGAAATGCAATGAGATGTACATTTCTGTTTCCCTTTGCAAAGGGCAATAGGGAGATCAAGGTCAGGTAAGGTATCTAAAGTGGTAGAAGAGGGCTGACCTATTACCTCAGTAGTGATGGGAGGAGCAAGAGGCACATCTGAAGGCGTGGAATCAACTTGCATGTTTCTGAGTCTGTCTTTGGTACCACCTTTGGATAATAGGATGGGAAGGAAATGTGGGAGGATGAGCAGGAGGAGGAGGGGGAGCAGGAACATGAGAAGAAGAGCCAATAGAAAACTCGATTCAATGGGAAGTGGAAGAGGAACAGATGGTGACAATGTAAACAACTCCTCTAAATGCTCCCCCTCAGGAGAAGTACCAAAGAAAGGAACAAACTTTGCAAATGTGACATCTTTGGAAACAAAGTTAGTGCCACGAACTGGATCAAAATAACAGTATCCTTTCTGTGTTGAGGCATATCCCAAAAAGACACACTTGTGTGCTTTAGGCTCAAACTTATGTCTTTGATGACTGTGAACATGAACATAGCAAGTGCACCCAAACACTTTGAGAGGAAGAGATAAGAGATCCTCATTTGGGAAAAGCAAGTTGAAGGGAGTTTTAAACCCCAGAACCCGGGAAGGCATTCGGTTTATCAAGTATGTAGTTGTAAGGACAACATCCCCCCAAAACTTAACAGGAACATGGGAAGCAAAAATGAGGCTCCTTGCAACCTCAACCACATGTCTGTTCTTCCTTTCCGCCACTCCATTTTGTTGAGGAGTGTAGGAACAGGAACTTTGATGAATAATTCCAAAGGTATCAAAATGGGAGGAAAGGCTCCTTAAAATATTCCTTTGCATTATCATATCAGAATATTTGGACCCGTGTTAAAATGGGTAAGTATAAGTTCATGAAATCTTTGTACAATATTTGGTACTTCATCCCGGGATTTCATGAGGTAAATCCAGGTGTAACGAGAGAAATCGTCAATGAAAAGAATGAAATATTTGTAACCCCCATAGCAGGTAAATGATATGGCCCCCACACATCAAAGTGCACAATATGGAAAGGAGAAATAGATCTTTTATTACTCACTGAAAAAGATTATCTACAATGTTTTGCAAGTTCACATGATTCACAATGAAGACTCAATAGGGATATTCCCTTAAACATTTCTGGAAACAAATGACTCAAAGCTGAAAAAGACAAATGACCAAATCTGAAATGACATATCATGACTCTATCAACTGACTCTTATAGAACAAACTCCAAAGCTAATCCACTAGGTAACCCAGAACTTTGATCAGAAACATCCAACAAGTATATCCCATTGCCTCATGGCCATTCCCAATTGTCCGCTGAGACTTTGGGTCTTGAAAAACACAATAAGTAGGAAAGAAGGTTATGTTGCAGTCCATTGATTTTGTTAAACTACTAACAGATAAAAGGTTAGTGCTAAGTTTCGGAACATGAAGGACGGAGGATAATACAAGTGAGTCAGAGGCTCTAACATCCCCCTTTTCAGAGATGGGAGCAAGAGACCCATCGGCAAGAGAAATCTTCTCTCTACCCGAGAGGAGCTGGTATGAACAAAAAGGTTGGATAAGCTAGTCATATGGTCTGATGCACCAGAATCTATGATACAAGGAATTCTACAATAACTTGAGGTTGTAGCATGATTTGTAAAAGCACGAATACCTGAATGGGCAAAGGCAGATGTAAAAGGGGTGCCTAAGGAGCAAGATGCAACAGTAGACTCCAAGTGATGTATCAACTTCCCATATCTCTCAAATTCTACCTTCACTCCTGCCAGCTGTTCCACAACAGATTTTTCTTCACTTTCAGATATTGTAGCAACATTTGCATTCTTGGGTTTTCCAGACTGACCACCCTTCTTAAAATTGTTGTTGTTCCGATACTTCCATAACATCTATCTCCTGCCATAGTGACTTCAACATCGAATAGCAGACAGCCACACTCTTCTCCCCCTATTTAAAATTTTTCACATCATTCTTCAGTTTGTAGGCCCTTGCAACATTTAATTTCTGAGAGTATGTTTTTGTAACACTATCCCAAATCTCCTTGGCTGAAGTCATCCACAGATAGTGTTGACTTATGTGGGGCTGCATAGAATTTACCAACCACCCAATAACCGTGTAGTTATCTTGCATCCATTTCTCATATGTAGGATTAGTCTCTTCCGGCATCACCTTACTACCCGTGAGAAACCCTAGTTTACCTCTACTACTGGCATGGATATTTATATATTGTGCCCGAGCAAGGTAATTTGTTCCGTCAAGTTTAATTGTAATCACTCCTATCATAATGGAATCTACGGGACCCCCGACACTAGGATCTGCTTCATCTCACTTCCAGATTGCTCTATCAATCAAACGAAAATCAAAAAACAATGTTTTCAACCTTTATAGACCCAACTAAGGTTAGTCAAACACTCAAAAGTCCCAAAACTAGGGTTTCATCGTACTTGGCCTCCGAGGAGAAAGAGAGAAGAGGTAGCTGCTCAAACCAGAGCAATCCAAACCACTTCCAACCGAAGCTGCCCACTTTTGGAGATAAAAATGAACCCTCTAAGCCTTGAGCGCCACACCCAAACAGCCTCTTCAACCCGTAACTAGAAACTCTCTAATCGGCTAGGGTTTTGGGAAAAATTCTGCAGTCCCACTTTCTTGGCAATCTTCGGCCAACTTCTGACTCTCCAAACCCTCTACCAACTAGGCAAACAAGATCTCTAATTGATCAGCAATATATCTCTCTATACATCTTTCGGTTAGAAAAAAAATGTGTATGGGAAAAAAAAGAAAAAAAAAGGAGAAAACAAAGGAAGACCTACTCTAATACCAAGATGTGATTCAGACCAATAAAATTAACAAAAATATTTGGATTAGAGAAGAAAGAAGGAAGGAAGAAGAGGAAGACAGCAAGGAGGAAAAATGGAGAAGAAAGGAGAAAGAAATGAGGAGTTCGATAGTCTCCTCTTTCCCTAACTCTAATATTTTATTAAACTTACTTAAGTTACATAATTTACAAGGAGGCCCTTAAGTAGGCATCCACATCAGCAATACACTTACAAAAACAAAACAGAAGCTAAAGGCCCATTCAGCCGAGTCTCTCTACACAACAAATCGGTGACTTGGTGATACAGTCCGATACATTGCAAAATTTTTATCCTTGAGTTTATCATCTTCAGGATATATCCACAGGAACAAATTACATTTTCACCTTCTACAGATTCAATGAAGAACTATTGCTTATAATGGTAAATTCATGTATTGCATGTAAAGATTTCCTATTTTATCTTATCCTATGTTTACAATTAAAAGGAAGGTTTTATCAATGTACTGTTGCACCCTTGTTTTACACAATACAATTCATTTCTCTATTGCTGATGAATAAAATTCAAACACCATGAATAAAAATAAAAATAATTATTTTGGGGAACATTCTTTCACTAAAGAGGAAGTTATGTAGTGCAATATCTTAATTACAAAAATATAATTATTAAGTTTTCCACGAATTTGCAAATTTAGAGCCCAAATTTGGTTTCTAGTCCTGTCACATTCAAGTGGCACATGCTTCTAATTGTTTCAAAAAGTAAAATATAGGCGCTCGATGTTCTATTTAGACAGTGGATTTGAATTTATAATTCCCTCTCAATGTCTACAGTATCTTCTAAGCTAGTATATTCAATTTTCTAGTTTATTGCACAAAATTTATTAATCATTTTTTTTTGTTCTCTCCATCTGTCTTACTTGAACCCAGAATTGTTCTTACCATTTCAAATCTTTAAGTGATCAATTAAAAAGGGATGTGATTCACAGAGTTCCTTTAATTTTGGGATAGTGTATTTAATGTATTCTTATATTTTTCTGAATCTCTTGGCCATAACATGCACTCATGGTTTCAGAGTCTTTTCAGGCAATACTTGCAAGTGCATTTGCTAGATATGATTATGACAAGGCAATAGCCACTGCATCCCGTGTATTGCAGGTATATCTCTTTTTAACAGAAAAAATACCCCATGTTTTACCCTGTCTGTTGAGATTTCCTCTGAAAGTTGTCAATGGATCTATTTTGCAGTTAGGACTGGTGTTAGGGGCGTTTCTTTCTATCATCCTTGGATTTGGCTTGCAGTTTGCATCTAGATTATTTACAAAGGACATCAATGTTCTTCACCTTATAAGCATTGGAGTACCGGTATATCTTTTCTACAGTAGAAGATTACTACTATTCCTCCCCCCCCCCCCCCCCCACAAAAAAAAAAAAAAAGAAAAAGAAAAAATGCTTCAGATAACTATGGAACTGAAACATCTCTTCTTTACCCATCAGTTTGTTGCAGCTACTCAACCCATAAATGCCTTAGCCTTTGTTTTTGATGGGGTCAACTTTGGAGCATCTGATTTTTCATATTCTGCTTGTTCCATGGTAAGTTCTGTAGCCTCAGGAATTTAACAACCCACCTGCATTATATGTTTAGGGAAGAAAAAAATTGGAAATCTATCTTTCTTTACCTTCTATTTGATATAAATTAAAAAACATCCTTGTGAAAATTCTCTTTCTTCAGGTTCTGGTAGCAATTGTCAGCATACTATGCTTGTTTATTCTCTCTTCGGCTTATGGTTTTATCGGAATCTGGGTAGCTTTGACCATCTACATGAGTCTGCGAACATTTGCTGGCTTTTGGAGGTAATTACATTACGCCTAGTATATAATCCTTTTTGCAAAATACTGAAAATTAGAACCCCCTTTTGAAAAGGTCTTTCACATTAGATGCTAGAAATCATCCTATTATTTACAGACCAGTATGCCAAAATGTTTACTCAACTGGTATTGCCTGGTGCAATGCTAAAATACTGGACTGATATTGGACTGACAAGCGTTAGAATTTAGGCTCGAGTCTGAGAGCGGGCACTTGGTGGAAAAAAAATGCCAGAGGTTAGGTCCATACCAGCCTACCCCTTCCCAAGACCGCAAACAGTCCAGACCAATATTGGGTAATTGCCCTTTATGCCCATACATTTAATGAAACCTCATCAAGAACAAAGCAAGTTAAGAGCTCACTGCCTGTTGACTGGATGGGTATGACTTATAGTCAGATATGTTTTATGATTTCCAAACGTATCCATTAGGGGAAGTGCTAAGAAGCCTGTTCCTACAAGGAAGATCCTTTAAACTATATATTTTGGGGAATCCATGACATCATAATTAAGAGTTAGATGATACCTCCTTATAAAATTCCCATGAACTACTTAGTACTTACTGATGGAGAATTTAGAATCTGAGGTTTTTCCAACATTTTTGCCCCTTTTATTTGCAGAATAGGGACTGGAACAGGACCTTGGAGCTTTCTCAGGAGCTAATTGTTGCCTTTTTGTGGCTGGGAGCGAGAAAATACCGGCATCAGAGTTTTTCTTACAAGGGTTTAATTTTCCATAATTTTTTTCTCTATGAAAAATTTCTGCTCATTCAAAATCTCATCTCCGGTTGCTCTTGCTTCTTTAGTGTCCTTAACAAGTATTTCTGTGGCACATAGTTGAATATATTTTCAGGCATGATGCAAATGCCTCGAAAGACAAAGTCACTCAATGTATACATATAGAGACAAGGAATTGCTCGTAAGAGTTGGTCTATAATTGAAAAAAAGCTAGAAGGGATATGATCTTATAAACTGTTCAGTTTCAGTATTTTGAATCTCCATTTTGCATATTTGCTCCCGTTCATCTCAAATTCGCAACATTCGCAACATTCATACGTTTTAGTCACCTTTTAAGTTTTACCAATGTTGCGAATTTCAACTAAAGAGTCCTCTCTCTTATATGGCCAAAAGATCCACCCATCCGAATCAATATGAGTATCAACTTCCAAGGGTACTGATGGGGTCGCATCCCAGCCCCGGTTGGACCGCCACGTGGGCAGTGATGTGAATGAGGAGCTGGCCACGAACTCGACTGGGTTGACAATGTGGGGCGCCATCACACGTCAGAAGCAACAGCCGTGATGCATAACAAAAACCTCAGGCTCAGCGACATGTGGTGAACAACGGTCTCCACATGGCGCCCATGATGAGGAATGGTTCCAAGACCTTGGCAGAAGGCCATCCTAATGCATGCCACGCATCCTGAAAAGTGAGGAACACCGTGGTGCCCTCCAGTTAGTATTTAAGGGTACGACATATGAGGTATCCTGTTTCTTCCACTCTTTCAAAATTCTAGCCCTCATGCTCTCTTGCTCCTTTTAATTTTATTCAGCTAAGACCAGTTCATCCTTAACAATTTGGCTCAGCCCATCTAGCTCTTCTTCCACAGCTCTTCTCAGCTCAGCCCATCTAGCTCAATAGGACTTTACCTATTGCTCATCTTTGTCCACCATAGTTTAGACAGCATAAGGTACATTAGGAATCCAGGGGGTCTTCTTCACAGATGACTAATATGAAATTCTAGATTTGCCATGCCTTTACGTGGTGAAAACCCATAGAATTTTATTCAGACAATTTGAATCTGCTCGTCTTAAGACCCAGTTAGGGATGGCAATTTTGTGAAAATTTTCGGGTATCCAACCTGTCCGATACTAATGGGACTCGTTTATCAAAATAAATCTTATAGGGTTTGATAATAGGACTCGTTTATCAAAATCGGGTTTGAAACGAGATTGGGATTTTAGATCCGACCCTAATAAGACCTGTTTATCAAAACCTAGGTTTGAGACGGATTTGGAATTTTAGATTAAAACTCTATAAGACTTGGGACAGGTTTGGGTTTATATATATATATATATATATATATATATACCGAAAATGGGCAAAAGTCCCATATCCATTAGCTCCAATGGGTAGTAGAGCAATTAAATCTGTCTATTATTAAAGCACCCACCCCCTATTTTGCAACTGTTTTAATTAATGCAGGTGCACCTTCCGTTGTTTGTAGGGTGCAATCGGATTGCAACTGCTTGAGGCCTTAGGGCCTGTCTCATTCAAGATTTGACCAAAAGAAATTCAAACTGTGCCCACCCAAGTTTCACCCTTAGGTTTATATATCTATTTTGGATTGGTTTTTTCTCAGAATTCTGAATTCTATTGTAGACCTATAATAATTTAAAATTTCAAACAATTTCACCTACATCAATTCCAAGTTGTTGGAGTGGACTGAACTGAACAGTCAAAAACCCCTTTTTTATTCTGAAAATACCTGTAAAAGGTCTCATATCACCATTTTAGAGACAATCCCTCCCCTGGTATTATTTTATTTCTAAAACAAAAGGTAATAGGAAAAAATTAAAGCACAAAAGTTAAAACAAAATAAAGACAACAGAAATAAAAGAATAAAAGTAAAATAGACAATAATAGAAAATATTTTTTTTATTTTCTATTAATTTTTTATTTTTTTATTTTATGTTATTACAGATCAACATTTTGGTTATTTCTTTCCTTTTAATTATTTTGGCCAAGCAAGCATTATGGTCAAAAACGAGTTATTTTATGTTTTCATGTAAGAGAACCAGTAGCAATAAGTAAAGCGATTGCAAAGTAGAAGGGGATGTTTGGTCTTCAGCCACTTACATGCAAGGTTCAAAATATCCATACAGTCCAATATGCCGGAGGGGGGTGTATCAGTACTCTGAACCTAACACGTTTATTTATTTATTTATTTTTTTCAAAATATCAGAGGTGGGAAATAAGGTTATTTAAAATTTAAACAATTATTTAAAAAACATAAAATAAGTATATCAATGACCTATCAATACGTAAGGCTCAGTTTGGAATGAATACAAATACAAATATGTATAGTGTAAATATATACAAAATAGTACAAAATACAAGATTTCGTACTCTACATATTTGTACTTATACTCCTTCCAAATTGAGCCTAAAGAAATTTTGATCCTTCCTTACATGGCAAGCATCTCTAATTGACTTTTTCAAAATGGCCCAACCAAAGCTTTGACCCTCCCAAACAGGGTCTGAGTCAATCCGGGTTTTTAATTTTTGAAACTACAAATATGACTTAATGGGTGGGAGGGGTGGGGCTGTCTATACCAGTCCTGAACCAAGTATTAAGACCCAGAACCGTCCTGATCATTAATCGAGACTCCATTATGTTGCATATATATATATATATATATATATATATATATATATTTTTTTTTTTTTTTTTTTTCTTAATTAGTGAAATCTGAAGAAGAAAGCTCTCTTGTTGTACTACAATTGAATTAATCAAATCAGCAATATCCATTATTCAACCACATGAATCTCTGTATCTTCTGATTTTATGTGCTAGGGTGAAAAAAAGAAAAGTGAAGTAGTCTCACAAACTAAAAACAACTCAAGGTATCAGCAATAAGTATAGTTACGTTTACAGGATTCTAAGGAGGAAATTTTTAATGAGGGTGCCCTCATATTAACAACATCCAGCCAGGTGCCACTGAGATTGCTTTTGCTTTTTTCAAGAATATAAGAAGGGCGCACTTGTTAATGCAACGTACCAACCAAAAACTACAAAAACATTATGCTTTAATAATCTGATGAGTTTCAGTTTCAGTGGCTTTCATGAAGACAGGTCATGGCTTAACCATATCCAGCAAATTGTTCTAAAATAGATATATACAAACCTCAGAATGAAACAGGTGGATCTGGAGCGGATGCGGATCTTTATCAGGTGGGGAAATGGATCGATCTGGAGTTCAGATGGTTGAAGTTATGTCTGACCTATTTTTTTCATTCAGGTTGGGTCTTATAAAAATGTCTGCAAACATGCCAGCCTGTTTTCATATTTGGGTCCAATTGTAGCACTGATCTGAGAGACTGAACATTAAAACACTTTAAATGCGGGTATACCAAAATCAGGAATCGGGTCAACCCGATCTATTGCATGGCCGCGATCTGTGTGCAGTCCAATGGCATTACTATTATACTAATTTCCCAACCGAAAAGTTCCAATCCAATAAAAGAGAAGGACAATCGTTGCCTCATTTGCTTTTTTTTGTTTAATAACTCTCCGCATGTCGCATGCACATACGGAGAAGACAATTCAATCTGTACTACTTAACTACTATATGATGTGATTCAATGAGCACATAGTCAGGAAACTAAGGAGATTCATATATAGTTTGGAATTTGGATCAATTAAATTAATCTCTGAATTAATTGCACAAATGAATTGTTAACGTGAGGAGATGTTCCTTCACTTCATATGAGCATGGGGTCTACTCAACATCCACAAAGATGAAAAGATTGATGAGCCTGATCATAAACATATATATAAACGCCCACTTTTGAATGAGATTGCAATTTAATATAAATACTAACTACAATTCCATCTCATTCTTACACCAATCCATTCATGTCTTGTGGAGGAGACCACCCCCCCCCCCTTTCTGGTACATGGATATAATGTTTTAAAAGAGACCCATTACCAGTAAAGATGGATAATGGGACTAGATCTATCAGTGGATGAAAGTATATTCCTCTCCTCTTGGTGTATGTATTTGTTGACTGAGTTTATTCAGCAATCAACACATGGTTTTCCCAAGTTGTTTCTACCTGGTCGAACTGTCTGGTTTAATTAATTTGTCTAAATGAAATGGGTCACCTTTATCTCAAGTAGCTGCAGACTAGCAGCTAGCTTGGCTTATATATACCACATGAGTTATTAAGCACAGTGTGTGGCATCATCAAGTTAGAAGATTTGTTGGTTCCTGTAGAAAAAAAAAAAAGAAGGTAGTTTATATAGTTCATACCATACCCTTGTCTTGGAATTCGTTCATAGTTTCCAAAATATTGATGAGCTTCATTTGCAGTTCTTCGCTTCTTTACTGAATTATACATGCATGCATATTAATATATTTCATGTTTTTTCTGTTTCTGTTTGCTTACTGTTTTTCTTCCTACATGTGTAGCATTAATCATGACCTCTTCTTGTATCTCCAGAGATCTCTTGTTTAATTTTGATGCGCAAGTTCTTCTTTGGATAATCTGTAATAATTTCATGACCAGATGACTGTCGAGTTTGCATTTTCTTAATCTTAGCATTTGATCGATCATGCATATTTGGCACAAATAAGCCTAACAAGTGTAGATGCTGCTTGTGCAATTTGTTGGCGTTTAGTCATAGAGATCCATATCGGTTTCACAGAGCATATATGAAGTGATATATAGCAGGAGCCTAGAGGTACCAAATTAAATTTGGAGGATGCCCATTCAAGTCCATCTATAAGCAGGCCAAGGATGCCTATTTTCATTTTTTTAAAGGACGCAAGGTATTACTTTAATTTACTTATTGGTCTAATTTTATAAGAGAATGTGATTGATATTTTTCACAACGTAACAATTCAATACATGTTGTTAATTAGCTGTTAAGTGACATTTGAAAAAAATACAAATGCCCTTCAAGTGATACCTAATTTTCTTTATCAATCATTCAAACATTGACAAAAAATTAACAGTCCAAAATCCTTGTTTCTTCTATTCAATAAAGTTGGGGTCACTAGAATATTCACCCAAACATAACCCCAACTTTCTTGAATGGAATAGACAAGGATTTGGGACTGTTAATATTTTGTCAACGTTTAGATGGTTGATAAAGAAAATTAAATGATATTTGAAGGGCATTTATGTTTTTTTCAAATATCACTTAATGGTAGGTTAACATCTAATTAACAACAGATATTAGAATGTCACGTTTTAGAAATTTGGACACTGAATTGTCGTATTTTAAAGTTCAGGGACCAAAGTGAGATTAGACCCAAAATATAAGGCACTAATTGAGAATTTTCCCTTAAATCTGAGATATTCAATGGAGATCACTTCACTTAATTACTAAGCATTGCGTTTACAAGATAAGAGTAGTTGTGGTAATAATATAGTTAATCTCATGGGCAGTCTTGTATTCAAGAAGGATGATCTTGGAAAGGAGATAGCGCGTATTGCAATTCCTGCTGCACTGGCTTTAACTGCTGATCCTATTGCTTCTCTTATTGACACTGCATTTATTGGCCACTTAGGTAATTTAACTCATTATTCGCTTTCTAATAATTTCTTATATAACATTAAATATTAAATTCTATTCACTGTAATGGATGTCATATTAATTTATTAGCCTTCGTGTACAACATTTGTAGCTTATGCTGCGTTTGGAATCGATGTAAAATGTCATCAGTGTAAAAGTGCATAGATGAGGTTTTACATTGAACCATAAAAAAGTGACCATTGAGCTTCTAAAAGCATGAAGTTTTACATTGATTTTATTAATGTAAAATTTTACTTTAAATGAAGTTTTACATCGAGTAGTGGAATTTTACGTTGATCTTGATTTATACTCCTTCTAAACGTCAACAAAAAACAAACCGGCATAAATATTTACATCAATCTTGATTTACATCACTTCCAAATGCAGGCGTACTATGCTTTCTACACCATCTTCTAAGACATCTTCATTCTTAAGCCAAAAGAAGTTGTTTCGATCTCTTTCTTCATCATAGAGACCCTCCTCAAATTAAGTTTCTACATGAAGCCACTGAAAGATATGGAAAACATTATCATTTGCTCCATTCGAAGGGCACTCAGCAATCATGAGGTGCCCTTTAATTAAGTTGCCAACTCTCCAATAAATAAGAAAATCAAACCCACTATCTATTTTCTTTCTTCTTAATTTGGTCAAGGACTCACCTTCTAATAGGTACACCAAAAATCAATACAATAAAATGATCCAAATTTGATATATTTGATAAGAAAGTTTGACATAACTCAGTACATACCATGGACAAACTATCAGGTAGAGAACTTTTTAGCATGAAAAAGTCTAAAAGAATCAATTAAAGGAGTAAGATGGATAAAAATATTCTCATTAATTAAGGTATAATCCTTCGTTTTACTATTTTCGTTCAAGGATTAATATTGCTTGAATATTTGCTTTTAGTAATTCTAAGGGGCGTAAAACTATTTTTCTACCAAAGAAAAAAAAAAAAAAGAGGCATAAAGAAAGAGTTATCAAAATCATCAACCTAATTACTAATAATGAACTTAATTATAACCTTTAATTTTCAACCGTTTTGATGAACAAAATTATATTAATAAAATAAATTTAAAGAAAGAAATTTATTGAATTAAACAAAGTGTAGGGGTTGGATGAAGTTTAAAAAAAAAGGTAAATTACTACTATCTACTTGGTGGCAATTACCCACCTCAACTTTCATTTTCCCTGAACTTTTTCCAATAAACACCCCTTTCCGTTAATTTGAGTAACGGGAAAAAGTTAATTTACCAAAATACCCACTCAAGAAACTTATATAAAATTAAAATTGCAACAAAAAAAAAGCAAGAAACTTTTATGAAAACTTGCAATTTCAACAAACACAATATGTAATTAATATCAACTAAACCAGTAACAAATGGAAATTGAAAAAAAAAACACACACACACACACACTAAAAAATCATAACAAATGGAAATTGAAAACAAAAACATTAAAAAATCTTTGGAAAAAAGGTAATTTGGAGATTTAAAAATTTTTAAATAATCACATGAAAATCTTTTTCAAAGTTAGCCAACTGAATGCTAAGGGAGAGGATATCTGAGAGTTGAAGAAGGTCTTCGTTGCAAATGAAATTTAATGGGGTAATTGCCACTACCCCAAAGTTAATGGGGTCTTTGTTATAGCCCTAAAAGCATATAAGTAAGAGCTACCCTACCCTGAAAAAAAGGTTTTGTATTACCATGCTTCTTTTAGTAGTTTGCTAAAAGATTTCTAGTCGGGTCAATATGGGTTCTTGTATAATCTACCTCATTTGTAAAAGCTTCATCAATAGCCTAAGTTTCCTTATAAGTTTAAAACCTTAAACTTAACCACCAAAATTGGTGCAAACTTAGCACTGCCAAGAATAATAATTAAACGGTAGCAGAAGCTAGCATCTGGCCTATTAGACACAATTTCCTTTGTCAGTTTTTTTGATAGATCTTTCCTTTGTCAGTTGAAACGGTAACTATTAAACTGTGCCAATAATGGATGTATATAGTACAAATTCTGCTAGTAAAGCTGTTTTAAAAAGAACAGAAAACAGTATACCCTACTAACAGAAACTAAGGGCACGTTTGGTTAATTAGGAAGAATAGTGGCGTAGAATCGGAATTGAAATGACTGTTTGGTTGGGCGGTCTCAGGACCCCACTCCCATGCCATTCTCCCATGAATGACCACTCCCATGAATGAAATCTTTTTCAGCTTATTCCAATTCCCATTCTCATTCCTGTATGAACCAAACAGACTAAAAGACCATTCCGATTCCAATCCGAAGTTTCTATTTTGATCTTTGAAGTTACAGGTCCAGTGCAAATTGCTGCTGTGGGGGTTTCTATTGCTTTGTTTAATCAAGTATCAAGGATTACAGTATTTCCAATAGTCTGCCTCACAACTTCCTTTGTTGCGGAGGAAGATGCTGTGGAAGAAGTGACAGTTGAAAAAGAAGGTGAAGACTTGGAAAAGCGTTTAGCTAACAACTATCAAAGCAGCATAATAGATACTGAAACAACAGTGAGAGTCGAGGAACAAGAAAGTGATCATAACGTAGAAACCCACACCATAAACAGTGAAATGACCTATGAAGATACTAGTGGAAAACAAATGAACGTTCAAGAACAAGAAAATGAAAACTTGGACAAGGATTTAGTCGTAAGCAATGACAGAAAAGATTCTCAGTTTGGTATGTTCTTTTTCTATTTCTTGTTTATAAGGATTCATACATTGTGGCAGTAGATTGTATTGACTCTTAAGAGTTGTACATTTCAATGAACTTCAAATTGTTGATCTGTTGTTACATGTAGCAACCTGAATAGTTCAATCAGTTATAAAGTTAATTAACAAGTTTGCTAAACTCTTCATCAGATTCTGATAGAACTGTGGACAACCCACCATCCACTACTAGTGGAAACTCAAGCATGTCAAAATGTGAGAATAAGAGGAAGAACATTCCATCGGCATCCACAGCCTTAGTGGTTAGTGGGGTTCTTGGCCTTCTTCAAACCATGCTTCTCATATTTGCGGCAAAACCTCTCCTGAAGTTCATGGGTGTCCATTCAGTAAGTGGCTTCATTTGGAACCTCAGAGGGCACTGAATTTTCTGTCATCTTTTTTTAGTCATTCTGTGATATATATTCAGAAAATTGGTGATTATAGTGGTAATGAATTAATGATCTAGTGATTTTGGATATGAAGGCATTATAGCTCCTACTTTTGCCATGCTTCATCCAACGCTAAGTTTATTATTAAATGAAAATTAACAACATCAGAACATCTCTGTTTTAAAACTGAAACAGGATTCCCCTATGCTTAGGCCGGCGAGACAGTACTTAACATTGAGGTCGCTTGGTGCTCCTGCTATTCCTCTTTCTTTAGCCATGCAAGGAGTCTTTCGAGGATTTAAAGATACAAAAACTCCTTTATATGCTACTGGTAAGTAGTTATTTGGTATATATAGTTCTCTCTCTCTCTCTCTCTCTCTCTCTCTCTCTCTCTCTCTCTCTCTCTCTTCTATTTATCTATCTATCTAACCCCACATTTTCTTTTTTTTTTTTTCTTTTGTGATTTTATATAGTGGCAGGAGATGTTTCAAATGTCATTTTAGACCCAGTTCTTATGTTCGTTTTCCACATGGGTGTCAGTGGTGCAGCCATTGCCCATGTTATTTCTCAGTTAAGTTTATCTTACTGCTATTTGAATTATCACTATTTTCTGTTTCTGTGGTGTTTTATCTTTATGGTTAAAGACTTATTTGAGTTGTTAATATTTCTCCCACTTGGGGTCTCATGTAATTAATTCTTGGTCTTTTAGGTATCTAATTTCAGTCATACTGTTGTGGAGATTAATGCAAAAAGTGGAACTCTTGCCTCCAAGTATCAAAGATCTGCAGTTTAGTAGATTTCTTATAAATGGTAAGGTGTCTAGTCTTTGCACCACTGATTACCAAAAAAAAAGTCTTTGCATCACTAAAATGCCTAAATATAAATTTCATGTTTCCATGTCATTTAGGGGAGTTCCACGAAAAAATGGTAAGGTGTCTAATCTTTGCACTTAGCCTGCTTAATTTCCAATCATATAGGACCACCGTTTAAGCCAATAAATGCACATTTTTACTAAACAAACACCTAATATTTGCATCAGACAAACTCCCTATATGGACAACTAGTTGCTAATATCTGATAGAAATTCAGGACTTCATGATATAGTTGCACATATGAATTTCATGGAGGGTTACCAAAATACTAGTTAGTACTTATTAGTAACAGATGCAGCAGTACTAAACTCAACTCAGTCCAATTCAAACAAGCTTCATCCAAACTATTTGCAGTCACACAGAATCCTGCTTTCACCTTACTGCATGAATATGGAATCTTAAATATCTACTTGCATCCTCAATACAAGGCTTTCACATGCCAGCTCCACTACTGGATTTCTTCAAGAATTCCACTGATACTGATGTAACCGTTTTCGGCCACGTACCAATGTTTTGTGATGTAAAATTTTTTGGCTAAGTATCTCGTCATTTGACCCGGTGGTGGCGTGCCTTAGTGATGAGCTACTTGGTGGTGAACTGCCTACTGGCGAACTGCTTGGTGGAGAACTGCCTGGTGGCGAACTGCCCGGTGGCGAACTGCCCGATGGCGAACTGCTTGGTGGCGAACTGCCTGGGGTGGCGAGCTGCTCGGTGGCGAACTGCGCCAATAGATGTAACCGTTTTTGGCCACGTACCAATGTTTTGTGATGTAAAATTTTTTGGCTAAGTACCTCGTCATTTGACCCGGTGGTGGCGTGCCTTAGTGATGAGCTACTTGGTGGTGAACTGCCTACTAGCGAACTGCTTAGTGGAGAACTACCCGGGGGCGAACTGCCTGGTGGCGAACTGCCCGATGGCGAACTGCCCGATGGCGAACTGTCTGGTGGCGAACTGCTCGGTGGCGAACTGCTCAGTGGCGAACTGCCTGGTGGCGAGCTGCTCGGTGGCGAACTGCTTGGTGGCGAACTGCTTGGTGGCGAACTGCCTGGTGGCAAACTGCTTGGTGGCGAACTGCTTGGTGGCGAGCTGCTCGGTGGCGAACTGCCTGGTGGCGAACTGCCTAGCGAAGAGCTACCTGGTGGCGAACTCCTTGATGGCGAACTGCCTGGCGGAGAGCTACCTGGTGGCGAACTCCCTACTAGGCGGCCGATGACTTAGAGAATGGTGGAGCTCCCTGGTGGGGCGCAATCCGACTGCACTCCGCATGAGGTGGTCTTCTTTCCTTTGTAGGCAGTGGGAGCTGAGGGACCTGCGAGAAGTCCATCTTTTCCTCCTCTTTGTAGGTGGCGGGAGCTGAGGGACCTGCGAGAACTCCATTTCCTCCTCTTTGTAGGCGGCGTGAGATGAGGGGCCTGCGAGAACTGAATCAAAGGTCCCGAGGGTATTTTCCCGGCAGGGGCTCTCCAACGCTTAAGTTAGCACTCTTATTGTAGAGATCTTTGAAGATAATATGAGAGATCTAGAGAGCAGGGGTTACTTCCCTTTTTTCATCCCCCTCCCCTTTGGGGTGTGAGGTCTTTATATACCGGAGTCTTCGCGGGTTAGGTGGGTGAAAAGCCTCCAAACGGTAAGACTCGTTGCATCCTGTCAAAACCGGGGTACGGTGGTGAACTCCTCGAGGTCGTCAGGCTGGCGCTTGTGTCAGGCGGCCAGGTCAGCGCCTGGGCCGGGTTGTCAGGGGGGTGCCTGCGTCAGTCGGCGGGTCAGTGTCTAGACCAGGTCGTCAAGTTGGCGCCTATGTCAGTCAGTGGGTCAGTGTCTAGACCAGGTCGTCAAGTTGGCGCCTGTGTCAGTCGGCGAGTCAGTGTCTAGACCAGGTCGTCAAGTTGGCGCCTGTGTCAGTCGGCGGGTCAATGTCTAGGCCAGGTTTGTTGGTGGGCGCCTTATGGGCGGCTTGGCCGGATCATGCGCTAGGCTGGTCCAGGTCGGCCAGGTCACGCAGGCCGCACGCAGTTCGCACAAGCCGTGCGTAGTTCGCGCAGGCCGCGCGCCAGGCCGCGCAGGTCGCGCCAAGCCGGCCAGACTGGTGCCCGGGTGGGTCACCAATTTCGTAAGTTTGTTGGCTGGGTGTTTTCCTAGTTGTCACGAGGTACCACGTGTCACAATTTCATTGGAGGGCCAAATCTGCCCTCATCAGATACCAAAGTAAATAATTTCTACATCCTTTTAGTGTCTGGTGACAAATCCACCCGAAATATGTGTCTTGTCTGTGGAAGCAGTGAATTAAACATCCACTTCAACACTCAACATAGCCTCTAGGGAAATGTGAAGATCCTCTAGCTAGCCTTTATCCACTCCAGCAAAAGCTTTTCCTTCTATGTGCACTGTTAGTATTCTGGCAAGGGATATGGTTTAGAGGAACTGGACTCATTTGAAGTGGTCAACTGTTAAAAATCTGCTGAAGCATTCAAAACCAGAAGCAAAGGCCATCTAACAAGAAATAAGTTTACCCATTATCTTATATGTCACGAGGTCTAGGTTGGGCATAGATGATGTATGAGCTTACAAATAGAAAGTCTGTTGTATATATGAAGCAATGAGAGATTTAGCTTGGTGATTCCAACTTAGGCACTCTGAGAGAGCTGGATGCATTTCAAGAGTTGAAGTTGTTATGGTGAAACAGGCCGATCCCATATTGTTGGAGTTTGATTATATTGCCGAGTTCAGATCATTTAGGCAACTCAGATGCCTACATTAACAAAGAAGCATTAACAGTAATAAATGGGAATGCAGATGACAAAACCTTTATTGATTACTGTATGGATGTTGTGCTAAAGATGGTTTCTGGCATTATTTTCTTCAAATTCTATACACAAACCCGATGATGTTTGAATTTTTCTTTGCAACTAGCTAGATCAATCAGTCTTTTCATGAACCTCGACCGATTTTGGTGTTACAGTTTCTGGCCGCAAGATGACTATTTTGGTTTCATATTTAGAATACAGTAATATATTCCTATATCTCTTACTTGCCAATACACGTTTCAAATGCTCTAGATTGATCTTTGATGTATACTATGCATCTGGATTCAGGAGGGCTATTGCTAGCTAGGGTAATAGCTGTAACATTCTGTCAGACCCTGGCAGCATCACTGTCTGCACGCCATGGATCAACACCCATGGCCGCTTTCCAGGTCTGTTATGAGATTTGGTTGGCCACATCTCTTCTTTCTGATGGATTGGCTGTTGCTGCACAGGTAATTAAGAACTGAGCTATTCTTACTATAACCAGATGCAATTTTCATGGTTAGATGCTTAACATAAACATTGAAGCTGCACTCCACTGCTTTTCTTAGTTCTTCCCCAAAAGTAACCAAACAGAAGTAGTTTAAGCTGGACTCCACTGCTTTTCTCTGCTTGTGGTTTTCTTATCCATATTCTTTCAGGCAATACTTGCAAGTGCATTTGCTAGAAAGGATTACAGAAAGGCAATAGCTGCTACGTCCAGGGTGTTGCAGGTACAATATTGATTTTTGGACAAAACAACTTTATACAATTTTGTGCTGCTAAGAACTACTCCAAAAGAACTACTCTGGCAGTTGGGTTTGGTTCTAGGATTGGTGCTTGCAGTCGGTCTTGGAATTGGCTTGCCATTTGCAGCAAGGCTATTTACAAAGGACAATAATGTTCTTCACCTGATAATCATAGGCACCCCGGTATCTCCTTCTTCTGTGTGTAAACAAAAACAATAAATAGAAGATTACCATTTACTGCTCAATGTCTATTTTGTTACAGTGCAGTTGATCAAGACAAAACTAGAACTAAAATATATTTTCCACTATCCATCAGTTTGTTGCAGCTACTCAACCCATCAATACATTGGCATTTGTTCTTGATGGTGTCAACTTTGGATTATCTGATTTTGCATATTGTGCTTACTCCATGGTCAGTCTGTTGGGATAAAACCTTGAAGACCAGTTGGCTTGCTTTGCCCATTTTTCAGTCTTGTCTGTGTACTAATGTTTGCTCGGAATTTTTGTTTCTTCTTCAGGTAGTGGTGGCTATGATGAGCATCCTTTGCTTGTTTGTTCTATCTTCCAGTAATGGCTTTGTAGGAATCTGGGTTGCTTTAACCATCTATATGACTCTGAGAGCTCTTGCTGGAGTTTGGAGGTAATTTCCCTTGTCTACAACAAATAACTCTCTAAAAAAAGAAGGAAACTTCAATATTTTATAAATCAATTTTTATCTTATTCAAGGGTCTGGACAAGCAACCAAAGCAGTGTGGAACAAGGTTAAGGTCTATTGAATAAGCAACCAAAGCAGTGTGCTTAAACTCAGAATTTTAAAGAACCCAATATCAAAAACGAAAGGTTTAGTGAGGAATTCCTTGACAAGCAATGGATATATTGCTTTTGTTAATTCAAAAGCCAAAGATTTTAAGTTGTAGCTTAATATATTGAACTGCATTTGCAAGGTAGGGACTGGAACAGGACCTTGGCACTTTCTAAGGAACTGATTGGTGCCTTTCTGTGGTTGAGATACATTGCCTCTGTAATTGGGAGATGTTCCCAATACACGGTTGGGATGTGCTGTGGGACGTTTTGGGGGCGTTTTTGGGGCGCTTTCTGTTGGGATGTGCAGTCTCCTTGATTCTTTCCTATATGGAAATTGTAGTTCTTCTTGTGTTGCTTGTATCAGTTTAGTTTGTTTTGATATATGATACAAATGAACATTTTAGCATATATTGTCATAGATTACATACTTCCCTATGTTTGTATGTCCTTTTTTCTATAATTTATACATGTAGCATCTGGTCGTTTGTAATTTTAACCACTATGTTCAGTGATTATGCAAAGAGCAAACACAGTTCAACCAACAGTTTAAATCTTGGAGAGTCTGGTTTTAATCTCCGGATTTCACTTTTCACTATGACCCGGAAAAGGGGCCCCGGTCTCTTTTGAACACGGACCAACTGGCCGCTTCATTACAGTTCTCAAAACTTCTATTATTTTGGCCTTGAGAGTTGGGAATCGGGTACGTGGATGTTAGGGTTCTGGTCCTTCTGGACTTCGTGTGGACCCGATCAAAGTCGAGTTGGGCTTGGATACTGATGTTTGAGGGCTGAAGATGGTCCAAGTTTTCTGGACCTGAAAACTGAAAGGGAGGGTCCAAGCTCGGTACAACCCCTCAAGGACTATGAAACCCCTAGCCACATGTTGGTCCTGACAGTAAACTGGGCTAGAAAGGACCCTCTATGCCGAAATGAAACAAAGGATCTCATTGTCTGGCCTCTGGGCACCTCTTTTGCTTGGTCACCTGCAGAGAGAGATCTAGAAGAACAAGAGACAAGATAGATAAAAAAGGACTTAGTCTGAAGTAGTGAGAAATGATTTGAGAGCTCAGAATTTAATAATATATATGGCACAGAACACAGGATTCATGTATCAGACCCCAATTTAATTCACTTTATGTTATTTAAACCATTTAATTACATCAAAACAGGGGCTGTTGTTTGGTGCAATGACAATATCTCGGGCTGATAAGTGTGAGAAGGTTCTCAGAAGAGCAAAAAAATGCCTATTCGTTGAGTCTGCATATGCTACCACAAGACTTTATCGCTCAGTTTGGAAAGAGTACAAATACAATTCTACATCCAGAATCAGTTCCCATCAATGACAATATACAAGTATGAAACATACTCCATAGCTGTAGCCTTTTGTGGGTAGTAAATCCAGTCACCCAATGTTAGGTATTCATCCTTGGCAAGGGCATGGATCATGGTTTTTAAAAACAAATCGATGACCGAACTGGTCAGGAGTCCAGTTACTAGTTCGAATGGTTTAAATGGTTAATTAGCCAGTTCAGCGACTTGCTGACCAAAATCAATAGTTTGGGAAAAAAAAAACAGTTTTGAGGAAAAATAGAACCGGTTAAATGACCGGTTCCCAGTTTTTCCAGTCTGACCGTCCGGTCCAGTCTGGTTTTAAAAACCATGGCATGGATGGGTCATCAATGACTGACATACAAGTATGAAGCATATTCCGGATGTGTGGCTGTAGCCTCTTGTAGGTGGCAAATCCAGTCACTCAATGTTAGGTATCCATCCTTGGCAACGGAAGGGATAGGTCAGGACCAACATTGGACAATGGCTCTTCATTTTGTTGCCAATCCTATATGATTAATTTTTCAAGGTGTTACATTTTATATTGGATTGGAATCTTACATTTGGATTCATAATTACAGGATTTTTTTTTTTTTTTTGATAGATGACACAATTGCATGATTTGATGGGCTTAAAAATAAGTACAAAACACTTCTCTTCTCTTACACCAACCTAACAATTAATATAGAGATACAGATATGAGGGCATGCCCCCATTTGAATGAGGTCATATTTGGTAAACCTAACTTCTGGAGTTCTAGGAGACCTAAATAAATAAATAAATCATGAAAGCTTTATCATTCCCAATAAAACAAAGTATCAGGCACATCCACCAGAATTATGTTATCCCAAGTATTAAATTAGTTTGTTGTTTTCTTTCCAACTAACCAAACAAGCTTTTGGAGAGGGATTACATTTGTTAGATAAACAGTGCAGTTCTATGTTCACTTTCTCCGGATTGACCACGCAATGTAACAACCACTCCAATGGTGATAGTGACAAGCAACATGATGATATCATGAAAATCCAATTTCTGTGTGCAACCACCAAAAAGGAATATGTATTTATCAAAAGGAAAACTCAAAAAAGGAATATGTACCCTAAGAAAAATTAGGGCAAAACAGGAGAAATAGAGTAAAGAATGATGAAGGTTGCATGTAAAACAATGCTACCATGCCAAGATTAAGTGACACTATTGCAATCAAATAATTTAACCCCGAAAACAGATATGTTCATCAACTGCAATCTAACCTCACCAATTCAACATCCTTGAACTTGGCCACCAAAACCTAAAAATAAATAACTTGAGATCAGAAAAAGTTATTGGGTTAGGACACGGTGCTCATGGTTATGGAGAGGACACAAGTTCTGGTCATTGGGTTGGTCTAAACTAACTCACCAGGAAAGAAAGAAGCTAAATTTCCAAGAACCTCCCTCAAGGTTTTTGATAATTTTAGTTATAATTAATAATCTTATTTTCTCAAGGTTTTGATGTATCGGTAGGGTATATTGGCCTATATTGGTGTTTTTTTTATGTTTTATTTATTTTTTTCAAACCGGTTCAGAGGGGTCAGTTTAAGTCGCAGCTACCCTCTGAACCATGGTCTGACCCGATATAACCCCTGTAGGGGTATATCAGGAAGCCATCAGCATAATACATATCGGTCTGAGCCAATACAGGTCGATACTTTAAACCTTGATTACCCTTTATCTCTCTCTCTAAACAAATTTAAAGACTGGTTCTTGATAGAGACAGTTTGGATTAAATTGAGGAACATTTGAGGGAAATATTTGATGATGATCAAATTTGACTTAAGTAATAATGATTTAAGCATCACCATCATCTATGCGTTGATTTCATAATATAATCAATATTCTTTTAATTATTTAAAAATTATGTTGGTCATTATTTCAAAAATATAAAAAAAACTATCTTGGTCACACGTTTTGCTGTTACGCATCCAGGTCCAAGTGGGGCAATATCTTCCAGGGACGACACTGAATCAAAATAAGCAACCTCCCCATATTCAAATATGGAATTGGGTCTCTGAAGCTCTTTCAGACCATGATTCAGCAAATGTTGGTTTCGGGTTGGAGAATGTGGGATGGAACATGCAAATGCAATATCAAAGATGTGACAGGAAGAATCATGCTTTTCTTTTTAATAAGAAAGACAACAACCCATTTGAGCCGAGTATTGATTCCTATAAATGGGATGGTTTGATTAGGCACCAGTGAGCAGTGACCAGTCCCACCAAGCTACACAGCTCGTCAAACAATTGCTCAATAAAGAATTATTATGTAAACCGACACTAGAACCCAGAAAGAAAAGAAAAACATGAAAAATCCATCACAGATCTATAACCCCATTTAAGAAATCAAGGAGCCAAGCGTCAATCTTATCAATAAAACGCATCCCTCCATTCAATTGGGGATAGGGTTATACCACTAACCAGGCAAAGGCAAAAACCCAAACTAATGAAGACAAACACAGTGAATGCGCATGCACAATCTGACCCAACCCATTACAACAGTGGGCATCGGATAGAGATCTAAAAAACCCAGGACACCCACCGAGTAAGCTGGTTTAATATTCAGAAAATAGAAAACCTTTTGGAACGTCAACATCCAAAATGCTAAATAATAAACTGATCCAACATGCTAGATCAAATATATAGTTTCCAAACCTAAAAGGGTGTTAACTCTTAATATATATTCTTTTAGTCTCTTTCACTTGTGGGCTTGACACATTATACATAGAAACTATGTAACCATCTTCATTAACATTGATACAACTAAATTAGGAGAATTAATCCAAAATTTGGGCGATTATATCTACAATCAACCAAGAAAACCCTTCGAAACCCAAAAGAGAAAAGACTTGACGCGTTTTGGATGATGTGCCAACCTCCGACTGCCTATTCATAAAAACAGGCCTAAAACGAATGGTGGTGATCAGTCACATGGCCAAGAATTTGGGCACCAGAAAGAATGGGTGACCACAAATTGACCCGAACAGTGTGCCGTTTCAGGCAATCAGCAGTTAACAAGTCACCTCGTACTCTCACATTGGAAACCACAATTAACTGTCAGATACCAAAACACCTAACTTTTGCACAACCAATAAACAATCAAACACGTATACGCAGGAAGGTAACACCCAGTTCCGACAGAGGGAACCCACTGACTCAACCCCCACATTAACACAGTTGAGAATAATGTAGCCATTGGAATATGATACCCATGGACTCATTCATGAAGGTGACCAATAAACCTTGAAGAGCAATCTTCTATGAACATCTAATTCAGAATATAATTGGATCCCCTATAGAAACCCAAGACGTTATTCTTCAGAATCCATGAAAAAGAACTGAAAAACCATCAATATCAAGAGAGAGAATAAGGAAAAAATAAAGGTATTGAAATAATAACAATAGTAATAAAACTTCAATTCAATATTACATAATCGAATGACCATACAATTCTTTCTTTAATGGGGCACCTCGGCATTGTTGATTTCTGCTCAAATATTACACTGAATGCCCTCAAAACAGAAAAAAAAAAATTTACCCCCCATTAACCCCCACCACCACATTTGCTGTTCATCCTAAGATACTAATTTGCAAAAGATAATAAATTAATGAAGGGAAAATGTTAAAAAAATTAAAAGGACTACGAGGAAAAAGCATTTTTGTTCCATTTTTTGATGAAACATAAGAGGCTCTTTTCAAGAAGAAAAGGTTAATAAAAACGGAAAAAAAAAAGAACTAAATTTCCACCATATTGAGTAAAAACGTTTTACCTAACCTGGGCTGGGTCATTGAAATATTTAACCCAGATAGAGGCTTTTTTTCACCTTTCTGGCTTCTGTTATAACCTGTAATAAATGGTGAAAATGAATTTTCTTACTGAAATCTTTTTTTCTTACCCTCCTCCCCCCTCCTTCGCTGCTACCCTTACCTCGTACCTCTCCACCAACAAACCCAAAAAAATATTATAATATTTACTAAAATCGATTCATGTTCTACTAACCACATAGCTCAGTAAAATTTTCATTTTTACTAAGCTACAAGCTGATCCAGCTGCATCTGTTCCAGCCAAGCTCCCAAAACAGAGTGATCAATGGCTTCAACCTGAGAGTTCGATTTCGAAGCCTCAGAAGAAGATGCAGCTGTGGCAGAGGTCGGAATAGCTAGCTTCTCTTTGATCTCCGGTGGTGATTCCTTCACCAACGACTGAACCCATGACAAATCGGGCTCCTCTCCATTGGTGCCTAATTCGAAGGAAGATGATCTCTTGAACCGCCCCAGTTCGTCTCCATGAACAGCCCAATCCAATTTCCCATTTGGTGAACCCCATTTGGTCCAAGAATTCACAGGAGATCCAACGACACCATTTACACCGGATCCAAGCTCTCGAGAGCTAAGGCTGCGTAGTTGATGCTGCTTCTCACGTTGAGCAAATGCAGATAGTCGTGAGCTCATTGGAGAGAGAGGCTCCACACCCCGAGGTGACCTTCCTGGAGAAGGAACTCCAAAGGGTGCTTGCAAGAGGGGATGGTCAACGTTCTTTGGGGAGAACATGCTTGTGTTGATCGGCGATAACATGCTCTGCTGTTGCTGGAACTGGTTCAGTACAGCCGACTTGTGAGACGGGGAGAAAACAGTTGAAGCCTGATCCGAATACCGAGGGGAGGATGATATTTCTGCGGTAAAAAGCTCTTCAAGATTGGAAGGAGTTAGGGCCTTGGATCGACCAGATCGGTTCACTGAGGAAGTACCGAGGCGTGGCTGCGAATAACAGGATAGATCATTAAGGAGTTGTTGCTGCTGGGCTTCAAAATCCTGCAACATGTTCAAGTCATCCGCTGGGATGTCTCTTGCATTGAGAGAAGATCTCAGGCGACTAGATTGAAGATTACTACCAGGAAGATGCAGGGTTGGGACATTGGGCTGTGGCCAAGCCAAGGAGTGGTTAATGCCATTACCAGACGGAGACATGGGTGGTGTGAAAGGGGACGGTGACATAACAGAAACTGAAGAGGGTGAACCAGGCAAGAGGCTCATGGCAGCAGCCATCTCCATGGCAGTAGCAGCTGAAGCAGTTGAGCGAGGAGAAGGAACAGCAGAGCCCGTGGAGACATACAGGGGGCGCATCTCCTCAGCTGTGTGGGCAAAGAAACAGACACGCCTCATGCAATTTGTGCCGTCCTTACAGAGTCGAGTCCTGTACTGCGCCGGGTGAAGCCAGCACTCGAAGACTCCATGTGCATATTCACACATATCTCCGCGTCTGCATGCCCCTTTTCTGAAATCAGGGCAAGGAACACAGCTGTAATGAAACTTCCTAGGGTCTCTCCTGCGAGCGTTTTCACCAGGGTGAACAAACGGACACTCGGTCCAATCATGAGAATATGCTCGGGAACAAGGTCGGACCTTGAAAGAGAACATGCGGAACTCATCCGTTGCATAGATGCTGTTCTTGATATCCGGAAGAGATGGATCAATAGGGTACTCTTTCTTCTCTGAGGTTGAAGCAGGAAGATCGTTCAACTTCATTGTCGTCGGAGAAGAAGTTGAATCTGATGGAGATGATGGAGATCCATTGTCCGGCGAGGATGACAAAGGGGGTGAATTGGAATTAAATGTATTTATCGAGACACGTAGACTCTGCTCGTCCATGGGAATACTCGAACCATCGCTACTGAGAAGTTCCTCCAAAGCAATCTTCATGTTGGGGAGCTTCGGAGAAACAACGATAACATCAGCAGGTCTACGGCCATTTGCATCCACTGAATTTGGATCTGCACCAGACATCAGAAGTAATTTGACAACATCTAAGGCGTTTACAGATCCCCCAGAGGCTGCACAGTGGAGGGCAGTGCTCTTATCAGGGCCGCAAGAACGATTTACATCAGCCTCGGATAGAGTAAGGATTTGCTTCAAGACATCAATACTACCATAAGTTGCAGCAACCATTAAAGGAGTTCTGTGCTCAAGTACCATCTGTTTGGAACCCTTCTGGCGGCCATACCAGAGACCAATCTCGTCAACAGCAGAGGCATCACGCTCTAACGAACGTTTAAAACCTTCGAGGTCATTGCTGGCTGCAAGCTCAAGTAAACTAGAAAAAGAATCTTCGGTTCCTACAGTCAGGTGATTCATGCTTTTAATGGTGGGTTTGCTTTCTTCGGAAGATGGAGGTGGCGACGACGACGTGGACTTTAACTGCTCCGGTCCACCGCACATACTTCGATTAACTGGAAATTTACCTAATAAAACAAAACGGCAAAAACCTCCTTATAACCAAAACCCTACACCAGAACTACAAAACCAAAGAGAAGTACAGACGGAGAATATCTTGCCGAAAAATTGCCGGGAGACCACCGGAAAGATACTTATAGACAAGTATTTGTCCTTGTGTTATGTAAAGGTTAAGAAACAAAAACGAAGTTGGGCAATTTATAGGAACAAATTAAGACGAAATAATCACAAGTTCAAGAAAGAAAATATTCGCTGAAAAAGATTCCAATAAATAAGACTACAAGGGACAGTCTCGATGAAGGACAAAAGAGCCCTTCAAAGAGATTGACAGAGGAATCTGGCGAATATGTAGGCAAAATAAGATCATAGAGAATCTGTTCAGGAACCATGAAGGAAAAATCTGAACTCTAAGAGAAAATCGCTATTATTCTTCTCAAACTTCTCTTTTGTTTCCAAAAACGAAATATACAACCATACATTCTCTTGCGAATAACCCCTAGAAAAGATCAGAATAATGGAACTA
The DNA here is from genome assembly GCF_056320005.1 of Nelumbo lutea. Taxonomy (NCBI): domain Eukaryota; kingdom Viridiplantae; phylum Streptophyta; class Magnoliopsida; order Proteales; family Nelumbonaceae; genus Nelumbo; species Nelumbo lutea. The sequence continues at coordinate 5,765,884 of NC_142690.1, forward strand.
GTTCATTCGGTGGAAACGATCATTGCAAAAATAACCACTGATTCAAAACAAAAACCAAACAAAACACTATATTATTCGAATCTCTCATAGTAATTAGATTAAAAATAATATATTAAGATTTAACAGTAATTTTGAAAATAGAAATAAAAAAGAAACCTCACCTCCCTATTCTTTTGTGACGAATTATTCTTCATAACAGATAATGTTTAGAAGCTAAAGTTTTGAACAAATGCATTTAAAAATATTAGAAGTTTTACCTGTATATTGGATCATCTAGAAGCTTTAAAATCACAAAAACCAATTTTCTCCATTAACTTGAGAACAACCAGCTCAAAATAGGGTTTTTACACACAACACAGGCAACAGAGTCGATAGCAACTTAAACAGGTCATCAGACGCAGCAGCAGGTTCAACCTACTTACCGATTTCCAGAACCTGGAGACGCAGACAAGCTAAGACACGATAGAGAACCCCATTGCCCACAGATCTACAGAAAAACACACAAGCTCTACAAAAATCTTCACCGATCTGAGAAGTATAAACTGAAACCAAGACCAGAAACGAAAGACACCTCGAAGACCAAGCGACAACCACGAGAGAATCGCGAAGACGACCCCAAACAAAGAGCTCCGATCAACATTTTTCAGTTGGACTAGCTCGCCGTTCTGATCGAGAGAGAGAGAGAGAGAGAGAGAGAGAGAGAGCTCTTTCTCTAACGTCTTCAAATTAAAATGAAATGAAACCCTCAAATGCAGATAAATTTGAGTAAATTAACTCGAGCTCGCGCGACGAAATTCGCATGGAAATTCACCCCAAATTCACTCGATATGACAGTTAAATCCGAGAAAGCGAGAATTCAAACCAGTGGAGACTGGTTTAGCCGGTGAAAAGTAGCGTCGCCTTCGGTTGTTTACAGGTGAGGGTGACTATTGTCTGGGAGAAGTAGAGAGAATAGAGTGACCGGGTGAGCCGGGGGAGAAGCGTAAGTTTCACGGTGGATTATGGTGGATTAGAATCGCAGGTCAAGTCCGCGAATCAGAGCGTAGCTCGGGGGTACCAGCGGACTTCAGGGCGATTGTCAATTTTGGTTAAATGTGGAGTCAAATCGAGGGGAAAAGGCGTGGAGCACCAACGACAAAAAATATAAAAAAAAAATAAAGATAAAAACATTTTAGATTTAATTATAAAAAAAAAAAAGAAAAAAAGAAACCTCAGCTCAGCCGCCCCGCTTGACTATTTGGAGATCAAAACACGTTAATTAATAATTTAAAATAAATAAATAAAGTAAATATTCTTGTTTTTAGGATTCTCGAATTTTCCGACGGGGTTTTTAAGTGTGCCTGTCTGTCCCACTTCTTCGCATTTCGCTGCATCTGATTGACGAGTATGGGCATATGAAATTACAAATCTACCCGTCAGTTGGAAACAGGAATAGAAACGGACGATAATAAAAAGACTATAATGCCCTTATGAACTGAAGCAAGTACAAGTATCCCTTTCCGAGATGCTAACCGGAAATTTGCCTGGACCACTCAATCCAATCCAAGTTCAAGCCAGCCGGTTTAGACGTCACGTATAATAAGTTGATCTTGCAGCCTGCAGGTTTGAAATATCAATACGTTACATGGGTGCATCCAGACACATTTGCATATATTGATACATAGTTTTTTTTTCAAATGTTTAAAAGGTTTGATGTCTCTTTCCCAACCCCTTAACCAATATAAAATAAAAAATTTAAGTATCAAGGGAAAATTAATTTAAACTGACTAATTTTATAATTGATATTTTTCAATACCTCCATGTCTTATAATAGCTAAGAGCTGTCTTTTTTATTTTTTATGGTAATTCAGACATCACCCACATCTTGTCTCCAAAAAATGCTGAAGTGGTTGAACTGAATGCCCTATTACTTTGTTTGTCTCTGTCATGAATAAATTACTGTAAAGCTGAAATAGAATTGATTGTAAATTATTATATCTTTGAATTTTTGAATTTTGTATATTTGTTATTTATCTACTAAAGCATTAAGTAATTCAGCCATTCAACTCTTATGATGGAATAAATGTTTGTGATGCTATATTATGATATTCAGTCACATATTGGTATTAGTTGGTGTTGCTTAGAAGGCTCAGTTTGGAGGGGGTAAAAATACAAATATGAAGAGTGCAAAACCTTGTATTTTGTTTTATTATATATGTATTTATATATATATGTATTACTTTTTCTAAAATAAACCAAATATAAACATGTATCTTATAAAAACATTCAAAATACAAGATTTTGCACTCTACATATTTGTATTATTCCTTACAAACTGAGTCTTAGGTAAAAATAAAAGGGTATTTTGCCTTTTCAAAACAATATCAACTGTTTAAATTAACAACAAAAAATTCAATCCGAAGGCAGATGTAGGTGATCATTAAATAAGAAAGCTGTGAGCAGAAAACAAATTTAAAATGTAGCAGTTGAAGCGAATTTTCCCTTTATATAAATCTAGTCAACCACCTTAATTGGGTATTTTTCGGTTATTATTACAAAGAGTCTATTGTTACAAAGAAATTATTAAGTTTCCTAATTAGATCAAATAAACAGTCTATAGTATGGAAATCTCCTATACATGATTAGATTTGTGGGGAGATATTTGATATTTCCTATACATGATTAGATGGAATTTGATGCACTCAGGTTGGGCGGGTTGGTCGAGGTTCATGATCAATACAGGCCTGGCCCTAAAATTTGGGCTAAGGCATGAGTCCGAGGTAAGTTCGATTTTCCTAACTCAAGCCCAGCCTGTCCTGTAATTTTATGTACTCGGGTTGGGTTTGGGCATGGGCCAAGTTCTGATTGGTCAATGAACCCACTCTAAAATTATATATATAAATATATTTATACAAATATATATACATATATTTATGTATGTAAATAATATACAAAATATCTATACAAATGTATGTATATATGGGTCGGGTTCGGACTACCGAAGGGCTAAGCCTGAGTCTGGCCTAAAAAATAAAAAAGTCTGACTTCTTAGGCCTGAACCCATCCCAAGGATTGACAATCCAAGCCCAACCCATGTAAAATTTCAGGTTGGGCCGGTTTGGGCTTGGGCTGGGCCCACCCAAGTTGCACCTCTACCTGACATCATCTCACAAACCCTTTAGCTGAGCATTGGGTACATCTTCCAATTAATGAAAACATTCAAGCATGGAGATGTTCCTAATGCATGACTATCAAGTGTTGTAATGACATCATCAAGACCAATTTTGCATGTGTTAGGTATAGCTTTGATTTATTAAATAATCGTCCATATTTGATTTATCTTTAAAACCAAAAAAAGTACCTAATAAACCATTTATTGATAAGTAGACGCCACATCAACGGTTTAATGAATAAATGCTCAACTATTAAGGGAAGCATTAAAATGAAGGTTTCCCCAATGATTGATGTACATATAAATCAAAACCCACTTTTATAAATACCAATGCATACGGATGATTATCGTATCACAAAACGTTTACAAGACAAAATGCAGCTTTGTGAAGACAAAATCCAATCCCAACTAAATGCCATGCCCTCGGGGTATTTACATGATTGTTTGCTTTCAAAAAAAAAAAAACAAAAAAGAACATGCTTGGGATTATGAGCCCAAAAATGCTCCATAAATACAGGGCGGAGAGAGGAATAGTAGCAGTCTATTTGAATTTCAAGTTAGTTTGCCACATAGACTATTACTTAATCACTAAGGGTGCTCATCTATACATTCCAACTAGCAAATCCACTCCTATGACCTGACCATATCAAGTTGTAAAAGGTTATATAACTTGGAATTTACTACACATGAAATGTGATCATTGGTGGCATGGCAATAATATAAAGAGATAGAAAGGTGGGAATCCAACTTCCTAGCTACCACAAGTTGGACAGCTTAACCAAGCCTTGTTATTGTTTGACTTGCTCCATAATGTTAGGGTTCAAACTTCCTAGCAAAATTCCTTTTACAGATGCCTATATTATGTCAATCTCTCTTGCTTATTTTAGCTCAAACATTGCCGGGTGGAGGGGCAACCTGTGGCCAATTGAAAATTGTCAACAGGAGAGGATGTAGCCCGCCTTGTCCCAGACCCGAAATACAAAATTCTCTCCCTTAAACACTCAAATGATAGAAATTTGTTGAATGAAATGCAAATCAATAATAGAGTTCTCTCAAAATTTTTGTTATTTGTGTGGAGGATGAACAGCTTATTCATCACCATAAGTGTGGTTTAACCTAATTTGCTTCAAATAACTAAAGGAAAATCCTTTTCAAACTGAACTATAGATGGAACTCTGTAGCAGATTGATTAGATACTTCTAACCATCAAATAAATTGATATAATCTATGTCATTTGATTACTAATAAAAAAAATTAAAACATTCAATCTTCGAGGTCGGGCAATTTGAATAATGTATGTCTTGTAAATCCATCTTACACCACACATCTGGACTATCTTTTTGGGGCTTATATACCTAATCTATTTTCTTAATTTATTAAAAACAATTTAGGAGCTATTAGTTAAACATCTCCCCAACCTTGGTGAAAATGCAATTTGATCCCAGGTTTCTATTACAACCGTCCAAAGAATTTTCATTTGCTTAGTGGTCAATAAAGGTTGTGTATTGTTGTTTTGGGTTGATCATAAATATTGATCAGAGGTATGTATTGTCGCATCAAATATGAAAGGCACTTCAGCTAAACGATTAGTATCACCGCTGCTTAATATCAAAATAAACTTGCAACATCAAGTTGATGCTTTTACAAACAGCATCCACACATATTTTTAAGGTATGCTGTTACAACTAGAACCAACGTCAAATAATAATTAAATGTTGATTTGTATTTATCAACCCAAACTAAAGACCGCAAATGGTAGCTCAATTGGTAAGTTCCTCACTAGTTGTAGTAGAGAGTTGTGATGAAAGGTGATTTGGCTCTCTAATGATATTATGACATATGGCGTTTCAAAATCGTCTTATTATAATTCAGCGCTTTGTAGGCAATGACTTCAGAAACATTTCGAGCACACTTCGTCTGCTTTAACTTTTCTGGCAAAGTTTAAAGTATCGGAAACATAAGGTGTATCGAAAAGATAATTTTAAGAGATGTATCGAGATACGCTTTGGATACGTATAGATACGAATGAAAAAATCAAGATACGCACAAATATGCTAAAAAGCTTAAATAAATCCTAAGAAAGTATATTAATAACAATACTTACAATTTTTAAATGACTGTAAATAAATTATTTAAAAGTAAAAAACTGTAATTTAATGGTCTATATAAAATTCGAGATATCGAGACACACTTAGTAACTATTGACAAATGATGGAATAACTAAAATGTGAAAAAAAAAACTAAAATGCATATTGATATATATTAGTTTTAAATAATCAATATAATTTATCTTAATATTTATTAATACATAAGTTTTAATAATTAATTCTAACATTTATTGATAAGCATACATTAAGAAAAAAAATTACTTAAAAATAAAAATGCATAAACAAATAGCAAACAAATAGGCGTGGCTTAGTGGTGAATCTCTAGTTTTTAAAGCTTAGTGTCTAGGATTCGAATCTTACTATTGCTAATTTATAGTTTTATATTAACAAAACGAATTTAATGAGAAAGAGGGTTATTAATTAACAAAATTAATGAGAAGAGAATACAATTAGAGGCTAAAACTGAAATTCAAATTTAAAATTATGCATTAATTGTAGGAATAATTAACTAATTAATGAGAGAGAAATTCATTTAAATATAAGAGTAAATATAAAATTAATGAGAGAAAAGGGGACTTGTATCCAACCATATCGGTACAGACCAATACATACCAAAAGTAACACTACACATAATATTTTTGCGTTCCACCTCTGCCCGCTTTGAACAAATACGTGCAATTTAGCACTAAGCTCTCTTGCTCTTTCACACCATCAACTTGGACCAAACCCCTTTGCGACCATGGTTGGAGGGTAGGTATTGGGTAGGGGAGATGAACTACACCTCTTGTGTAGCCCCGTGAAATCAAAAGTAACCCAAACCCAAGAATGTTTCGGATAAAAACGGAAACCGATGTTCTTATGCCTGTTTCAAAAACCCACAGCAACACAAAAAAGGGGTACACCGTAAATAGTGGGCACAGCGTTCAGCTGCTGTGTGAGCCATTGGATATTAAATCCTTCAACTGCACACGGATTTCAAATTCAAATATGAAGTGCCAACCCCAACCAATTCTTAGATCAAAATTTAAGGGTACTAACACAAAGGACAGCAGTCACAGCAATATTTGACCTATTACACCAGTGATGTTTATCTTGACGTGGAACATGGAACCAAGGTCATCCCAGTCGTCCAATCATAATATATTATCATCAAAGTGTTCTGTTGGCCTAGCGAAAATAAATAAATATTAACATCAAAACATCACCATCCTACCAAGGGATTTGTAATGGACGGGATTGACTATAATGCTGGAAAAGACATTATAGCAAAAAAAAAAATATATATATATATATATATCAACCCGCTTCATAAAAGTAATAACCGATGAAATGGGCTATCATCAAAATTTACTGATCCCCCTCAATAAAATCCAATAATGTGAAAATTAAAACATCACATCATTTGGTATTTGATTTAAAACAGTTGCTTATTCACTGCAACCACGGTCACGGGAAATCTCAACCATTTTAAACCTTAAACTAATTTTCTTCGTCGTTGAAAAATTGGATAAGTTTTACCTGTTTTATCAATAGTTTAGGGTGTTTGTTAGTTTTCAGACAAAACTCCCAATTTTTTTTATGGATTAACCAGAAATTGTCACTTTTTCATTCTGGTTACCATCCATAGGAAACTGAAATTTTACAAATTTCCCCAAAATTACAGACCATTATTTATGTCGAACTTCACTTTCATTATATGGGTTTTCTTTCTTGTCCATTTTTCCTTAGTTGGGTACTATAAGTCAATTATGATCGGCTTAAGTTCCTTTTTTGAAAAAAAAAATAAATAATGGCGCAACATTCTCCATAAATCCCTAGCTAGCTACCCTGTTAGGCTATTACCCCTCAAGTGGGGAAAAAAAAAAGAGAAGGAAATGGCGAAGCATCCATTGGCTGCACTTTAATAAATTCCTCCCACACAGAGATTACAGATGAAAACGTGAAAGAATTTTGGGAATGAAATAAAGGCACGAGATGCCGCACTCATTGTTAGGTCCCACCATAACCAAAATTTCTTGATAGAAAACGTCAGGAACACGTGTCAATCTAAAGTTAGTCCCCATCTGTCGACTGCAATTTGGGCAGCCCTAAAAAAATCCACGGATGGAACGATGAGTAACCATCCCAAGGCCGAAGCTAGTCTTAAATCCTAGTGGTTGGAAAAAGGACCATGTTGGGCTGGGGGCCCATTAAAGGAATTATTGCGTATAGATGTCTGATTTTAAGATAATATAAACTTGTTGGGTATCTATCCCTCTTGGGCCCACCACATGTATGTATGTATTGTTCTTCCTTTTTTGTCCTTGAATCCATGAAATGGCAAGAGAGAATGTTGTATTCAATGAAATGAAACATGGTGTAAAAAAGAGAAATTTCCACATTTTTACACCGTCGGATAAAATTTTATCACTTCTCTTGCCATCTCTTCTTATATTTGTATCAAAAGCCGAAGGGATTTCAAATTACCTTCAGTTGCAATTTTGCCCATCAATTTTCAGCAGTGCAATTGTTGATCCTCATTAATATTTGTCCTTGAAAGAGACTATTATTATTTATTAGTATACATGATAATCATTGCTCTTTTGTCATCCGAATAAATATCACAATCAATGCTGTTATTTGTAACATTTTCTCATCTGTCTTTCAACGTTCAAAATTTTGTTAGGTATCGGCAGGCCATCGATACCTGAAAGTTTTATATGTTAAATACCTTTATTTGGGGTGGACCTGAAAGTTTGAAAAAGAAAAAAAAAAAAGCTAAAAGAAAATTTGAACCTTGCAATGTCTTCTCTACCATGTTTGCGAAGCTCTAAAATACAGAGCCCCAATTTTAGGTTTTGTGCTTTGGGGCTTAAAAGTATTTTCGCTTCAGAACATTTTTTGGTTCAATTTTTGTTTCTGCAGCGAAAAGCCCAAAAGCAGAAGCTTAAGAGGCGCTCTATGTATCTTGAGCATGAAGGGATTAATTAGTAGTTAATAAAATAAAGCACGAATCCGTGCAAATTGGATTGGATTGCTACAAATCATCATCAAAGGAAACAACACAATTTGAAGAAACATATGGGTCCTCCCTGAAGTGGATGGAGAAACAAAACTCATGTAGCTGATGATGACATTCCGTTGGAATTGGTAGAGGAGAAAATTTATCTCATGTTTGCCCAAGAATCACAATGCTTCTTGACCAATGAAGAGTTTGCACTCAAAACACCTTTAAACTGTATTGCATTTTACCAACCTTCCTGCGGGGTATTTCTGTCCTTTTGCAAAGTACAGTTATTTGAATTCTCCGGTTATTAAAATAGAAAATAAGAAAAGATTACCCTCTAATCCAACTACACTTTTTAAATGAATTAAGCTTGATTTGTTTATTAATTTCATGAATGTCTAGACATTGTTAATACTTGGCACTTTTTGCCATGTCATGGAAATCGGAGAAACACACACACAAATCCTAGAATTTAGTATTCTAGTAGAACAGAATTCCATATAGGAGGCTAATTAATTCGTGTCTTGGGAATCAAAGCAATACTAAGGATCCATTTGGAAGGAGTACACATACAAATATGTAGAACGCAAAACCTTATATTTTGTATTATTTTTGTATAAATTTATATTGTACATATTTATATTTGTACTCCTTTCAAATTAAGCCTAAATTTTAAATCCATTTTGCTCACACAGTCCAAACACAGCCTAAGCTTTTTATAAGGATGTACAGGATTGATATTGTCCTATGCAACAGTTTCAAAGTCCCAATTACCAAGGCTGTGTTTGGAAGCGATGCAAATGGAATGTAAATCCCGATTCAGGGTAAATTTGCACTCTGGTTCAATTTTGCTTGTATTTGGCAACATTACATTTATGCATTGATTTGATAATGAGATGTAAAAGTACATCAATAAAAAAGAAGTAAATTTGCATTCAAATGGGCTTTTGATAAAAAAAAAAAAGAAAAACATATACTTTATTGGAATTCATGTTTGCAACCATTATAGTTAAAAATATATTTGGTAACAAGGTAAATTTATCAATGCAAAATTAACCCAATTTCACAATTTATATGAACTGTTGTACACTCTACATATTTACAACTACACTTATTTGCATTGTTTCCCAACGCAACCCAAAGAATCAAGCACCACAAACCATATTATTTAATATGGAGAAGCTATATGGACTAGAGTCACAACATTAGTTCTTTTCTTTTTTGTTTTTTCTCATTTCCATGGAAACTTCAAGTAGTCGATGGGTCAATCCAATTGTCTTTCTACGACTAGAAAGGAACAAAATAAAATCTTGCTTGTTTTTTTATGAGCAATTCTATCTTGTTTAAATTTCTTAGGCATAAAAATAATTTAGGCTCCATTAATTTGTTTCACCACAGGAGTAGAAAAGTTTTCAATCTAAAATATTTCATTTATAATTACCATTTTCTGGTGAAATCTTTGCTTTCCGGACATCAGCCTTGAAAAAATAAAAATGAAAATTCTGATTATTGTTTCTTATATTGGTAAAAGGTAAATAGTAAAAAAGTTTTTTTTATTTTTTTTATTTTTGCTTTGTGGCTGAATTTACAAATACCATTCATCCATAAAAGTACTTTCTATAAAGGGCTGGACAATGGGTTCTTGAACAAAAATTTCTACAAGCATGTCTGGTAGCATAATTACCCTGGGTATACTACCACCCATTTTGTATTTTCCAAACAGTTAATATAATACTTTCATTGAAATCAACTTTATGTATGTTATGTCGGCCTTATATGTTCGAAACTTTCTAGGAGAAATCACAGAAGAACCGATCAAATAATATAAATTATAAGATATCCGGGCCTTTTCGTTAGACTATTGTTCATGTTTGTCCTAACAATCAAAAAGGACTATAGTCAATTTTGACGTGACATGGCTACTTAAGCTAATATCATTCAATTTATTAGACTATTAGGTCTCTTGGATGAAGCTTAAGACTTGAAGACATTGTGATTGCCAATTTGCAATCCTTTATAGGAGATTATGATCAAAATGGGTATATGGTTTACAACATTCCATGCAAGAAATTATTTGGGGTAGAGCTTCCCTTTATCATTTCTTTCTTCTATTCCCTTTTGATTTATATTGGTGCACAACACTAAACACTATTCTTGCCAAAAACAAGTTTTTTTTTTTTTTTGTGTAAATTTTAATGGATTCTACCAACTTGATAAATATTTCCCAAGGTTAATTATTATTTAATGACATTAGAGCATCTTAGTTACCCAATAATTAAAACACTCAACAACCAATACTTTTGGGTGTACCAATTACCTTCCATACATATGGTGTGTCATTAGCATCAAAATGTTCTCCAAAAGCAAACTCAATAGGTGCAAATGTTAGGGCATCGGGTACAAGTTACAATAGAAGTAAAGTGAGCTTGCTATTCCAATTGATTGGACCTGTGACCTTCCACACAAGGTGTTGGTGTCGTAAGTTGTAACCATCTCTGTCAATGGGGTGTCTCTAGTTGGCTAATGCCCTCCTCAAAGGGTCGTGTCTCATCTCAATGGTCACCCTTATTTATTGCAAATGTGAGTAGACAGTTTTGAGGAATGTTTATCCTAGTCCTATAGGATTAAAAAATTATATACATTTTGTGTGTTTGAAATCTCTTATTAATATAAATAAAGTAATATTTTGAAATATACTATTTCAATTAGTTTCAGTTTTCTTTTATTTGACCAGTTAAACCATTCTTTTATTTCATATAATAACTAATATGTGCATTGGAAATTAGGAATGACAATGGGCAGGTTCGTGGCGGGGATCATGTTCCCCTATCCAATTCCGATTTTGGAATAAATCCTCGTCTTTGACCTCAATTTCTGTCGAGGATAAAAGTTGTCTTCCATCCCCAACCCCTGACGAGGATGAGCTCCCCATGGAGACCCAAATCTCAAAAATTTTTTAGTTAATAATATTGTTTGAAAGTAAATTTACTTAAAATAAATAAACATTTTAAAATATAAATAGTATTTTAAATACTATTTGATATATATATATATATATATAATATCATATAAAGAATAATATATATTTAATATGAATATTATTTAATATATATTAACAGGGTTGGGATGGGGCGGGGATCTCATTCCCCATCCCTACCCCGCCAAAGCAATCCCCATCCCTATCGGGGAAGTCAAGTACTCGAGGATGGTGGAAATTGCCATCCCTATTAAAAATTGACAATTTTGAGGATTTTTTAATGAATGTATATTTCAATTATTTGCATAAATGCTTTTTTTTAATTAAAAAAAACATAAAAAGCAAATAACTACCATGGCAGAATAAAATACATGTATTGGAAATAGTGGTTTGCTTTCCCTTTTTTTTTATGAAATCAGATGTTATTGGAATGAAAAAAGTAGCTCACATACTTATGTGACAGATCTGGCTAGACTTTTGATGATAAAATTTTATTTAATCTAAGAAAATACTAATGGGTATGGAAAATAATTAAAATAGGATATTATCACATAAATAAAGGTGAAAACTTGAGGCAAGAGAGTAGAAAGCATATATAACCAAAAGTGTACAAAACCAAATGCATTAACTTATTATGATAAGAATAATTCTTAGTCTCTAGATCACCTAGATTTGTTAGTTGGCAACTAACATTTCTTTCTAATTAGCTTAATTTCTTTTCCTTTTTTTTTTTCGGAGGGGGGGGGGGGTTAGAAAATATGGCTTTGTTATTAAGTTTGTGGGGCTAGGTAGGTGCTAGAGAAAGGCTAGATGGATATACACCAATGTCAGCATCAAACCTATTACATAGGTTTGGCCTACCAAAGATGGAAAACATTCATGGAATTTAGTCCTTCTTAGTCCTGTGGCTACGACAATAACAGCCTTACGGTTACCATGAAAAATCGCCAAACTACAACAACAGTCATTTTTAGTCCAGGATCAGGCAATTTTACATATGATATGATGCAGTTGTAACCTAAGTTTTTTTCTTTTTTTTTTTTTTTTTTTAACTTCTTGTTCAATGAAGGTATCTAAGTATCTTATTTCTTATTTCTATAAAAAAATAAGCATTAGGTGTTTTTTTAATTTATTGGTTAATGAAGGTATTTTATTTCTTATTTCTATAAAAAAAATAAGTCTTAGGGTTTACTGAACTTACTCCTGTTATTTAAATATATCTCATAAGACACCTTAGACCTAGATAAATAATGTATAACATAAGCAAACATTGTTTTTTTCTGGATGAGTTATACGAGTAATGTAGTCAGATTTGACAGAACAGGAAATTAATTAGAAAGCTCACTGGCCCATGGTTTTACCAATTAACTGGTGGGTTGGATTGTTCAGTAGTCTGTAAAAATTATCACATAACCAAAACTCAGTAAGTTCATTGAGTCACTGGGTCATTTCACATTTGTTCAACTATTCAGTCTAGACCGAGTTAACACCACTTATTTTAGCTAGGGCACCACTGATCGGTCCCAGCATGGATGATTGATCCATGGCATATATATGCATCTTTGGAAGTCAAATTGCATCAGGCTCCAAATTGACTTTATTGAGGTTTAATACTTTGGCAATCCTGGATCCAACAGATTCCCCCTTCCCAAAATAAAGATGCAACAACACATTGCTAATAAGCTATTCTCACATTGATGGAATTTCTTTGGTAAACACACAAGAACAAATTGCTAACAGTATCACCAATCCATTAGGTGATCCGATTAGATCAGAAAATGAGATCCATTTATGATCTTGTCAAATTTAAACCCACCTCATATCCAATCCATTTAAGATTTGAATCCAATAATTTTACCCCAGATGTATTGTGTTTATATATCTATATAAAATAAAAATATTTTTCTTTTGGTACAATAATCACATATTTATGGTAAACTTGTTTTAAGTAGTATTGCTTTTTTCACTAAAGTATCATGAGTTCAAGTTTCAAGGAAATTATTTTTATTATTTTATTAATTCTATAATATTCAAGTCACATTTTCATTTTATCAATAAACTATAATATTCTGGTTATTTATTTAATTATTTATGTATTTGGTATATAATATTTAAACCAAACCCATGTACAATCTGAATCCAAATACAAATGGTTTAGAATTCAGATTAAATCCTACTTCATTCTATTTACAGCCCCGCCCTCTCATGCGACTGATTGTCAGATCAAATCCAAATACAAATGCTAACCAATAATAAGATTTTATTTCATTCATTTTACAGTGTTTGCTCTCAAAAGGGAAAAAGAGAATTTGGTGATTCAAGTGGAATATAAGATGAAAGCTAGCTTCATTTGGTAATTGCTGCACTACCACACGTAAGTGTACATAAAAGGGAAAAGAAAAGGAAGAAAGAAAGTGGGAAGAAGAATAATTGAATAAATATAAAAGTAAAAGAACTCCCTAGCTTTGCTTTTCTGTTAGCTACCGAAAAAACCTTTTCTTTTCTGCTTCACCTCTAAGGCTTTTGTTTTTTTCCAAGAGAAAAGAAAAGGTAAGTGTACATAAAAGGGAAAAGAAAAGAAAGGAAGAAAGTGGGAAGAAGAATAATTGAATAAATATAAAAGTAAAAGAACTCCCTAGCCTTGCTTTTCTGTTAGCTACCAAAAAAACCTTTTCTTTTCTGCTTCACCTCTAAGGCTTTTGTTTTTTTCCTCCCCCCCCCCCCCCCCCCCCCACCCAATCCCCCTTTTCTTAAAGCAATATTTCTCCTGCCTTATTGCCCTTCCCCATCATAAATCATAATTTCCTTTTTAGAGGCATGGAATCCCTCTAAAAAGTATGTGCATGCACACAGACATCCAAATCTGGATTCGAATCCGATCCCGTTAAAATTGATCCCAATTCAATCAGTTTACAATTGAGCTGGATGTAAATCCATCTTTATCGGTCATCATCATTATCATCTAAGCCTTATCCCAACTATATTTAATTGGATACATGAATCTTACATTATCATTCAATTCTATTTTATGTCATATCCACAGTTGAATTAAAAATATTAAGTATTGTAATTTGATCCCGTTAAAATTAATTTTCATTAATGAATTAACAATTGAGCTGGATGTAGATCCATCCTTATTATCTAAGCCTTGCCCCAACTATATAGAATTAGATACATGAATCTTATTTTATCACTCAATTACATTTGATATTATACCCATCGTTAAATTAAAAGGCGTTAAGTGTTCAGCAACACGATTTACAAAAATAAAACCAGCCATGTTGTTCAAATTGAATACCCACTGAAATATTTTTTAATATACATCTTTTATTCTATATCATAGTATTTAATTTTATATGTTTATGTTTACATATTTTATTTTTTCGATGGTCATTTTTATTTCATTTTTTATAATATAAATATTTTAATCATTTTGACATTAAATTATTAATAATATCAGAAGGGAAATACGAAAGTCGATTTGAATCCCAGTTTGGCTATTTAAAAATCCCATTATTGATTATTGAATATTGATGAATCAAGATTGGAGATTGGGGCGTATCACCAAAATACCAAAAAAAAATGGGTATAGGTAATCCGATCCGACCCGATCCGGTAGCAGCCCTACGTGCGTAAAAATTGTGCAACTCCTTCTTTAACAACCATCAGATTGGAATACGCCTTGGGTAATGGATTCTTTGTCAATATGCACTGTGGCTGCACGCGAAAAAAAGAAAAAGTGGTAATCGACAAGGGGTATTTTAGTAATTATAGTTTTCTAGATGGTATTTTAGTAATTCGAATGCAGGTAAATTCAACGAGGAGCATGACTTGCAATAAATAAACTGGTTACACGTGTTATAATGTAATTTTCTTACCCCACGTGGGCTGGGGGCCCACGGTTGCTCCCATTCTAGGTGTTTTTTGGGTTGTTTGCCACTTTGCTGTGTTACCAAGAAGAAAGCCCATTCCCAAAGCATGCTTTCACTTTCCTCAAGGTTTTGAGATGTGGAAGCAGACACTCACATGCGCTTGAACTGCGGTCAGTGCAATCTATGTTCACACCGTTCTAACAGCCTTTTTTAGCCTTATATTAAGAATATCTTTTTATGAAATAAAATACGTAGCTACGGAGATATTCCTCAACTGTAGAAACGAGCGTTGCTCCACCGACTGTAAGCCGATCTCCTCAACTGTAATGGATAAAGGATGCGGAAACGAGATCTCACTTGGGTCCCACCCATCATCTTCAGTGGTGGGCCCTGATGCGACACTGTTCCAATATGGCCCCTTTAATCCGATCCGAGGACGGTCCTGTTGCTCCACCGTCCAACCAACCAATGGCATTGTTGTCATTTTAGAGGCAATGAATGAGGGCAGTTTTCTGACTTCACAACACACCCTAAAGCGATACGGCATGGGCCCCGCCGATTGAAAGTGGTAGATCCATCACCGCGCACTTGGCATCTCCTGGTTGCGTGGCGGGTCACCATCGTGGTTTCATTTGTCAATCTATTAGTCGCATCGCATCGCCGACCTCAATCGTGCGGTCAATTTGAAGACTTCTAGTTTCTTCCCCGTGAAATTTTTTTGGCGATTATTATTATTTTTTTATTCTGCTTTACTTTTTTCCCTTTTGTGTGGGCAATTTCACTTGGGCTTCGGCTAAAGAATAGTCAACCGTGTGAGATCACGACGACTGTCCATATGTCGTCTTCTAAGGAGATGAGGACCCACCAAAATGGATTTAGACCAAAAAATAGCTTCATACAGTTTTTACTGCAACCGTTTCGATTTATACTCCACTTCTGCGGCTTTGCTTTCTGCCGCGTGGAGGAATTCTTTTGCCCGTCTGAAGTCCAACCAGATGACGTGGTACAATGTGATTGGCCCAATATCACGGGTGCAAGTGTGTAACTGTGGACGCAGAAAACATTTTTGGAATGTTACTAAAAGAGAACCTAGCCTAGCCGCCTAGGCAGCTAGACTAGACTCTGGAGTCCTATGCTAGACGGCTTCAGAAAGAGAAGTGCGGAGCCAAGTATAGGCTGCCGGCTGCAATCTAATCATCAGTTACTAGGACAGGCCCATTTACAAGTGGGCCCAGATCCCTGGAGTATGGGACAGGCAGCAAATTATGCGATACCCAACTATATTTGGGGACCTGAATGCGCTGAAATGGGACAGTTGGCAAGTTATAGGTGCTCCAACACAGACCCGTATAAGTCATGGGCCCCAATCTCCTAGCACAAAGACGATCCCCTTAACCCTTTTCCTTTTGGCTCCAATGTTTTGTTCACTTCGTTTGGGAACACTGTGGACCATAGAAATTTATTACATAAGGACCTAAACAATCAATTTTTTTTTTATTTTTTTCTCTCAGGCCCAAAAGATACCAGATGGGACGATCAGAGCCGTCTGACCAATCACAGTCCTGTTGAGTGGCAAAACAGATCTACTTGACGATGGGGCCAGAAGGTGTGTAGAGCGGGCCCACAACATGGGTAGTTCACCCTCCTTTTCACACATGCTATGTATGGAATTCCAATCAATTGGTCCCCCTTTGAGATACTTTAACAAATTTTGACTAAATCAAATGAACCTAACCCATTTAGAGCCCATTTGTTTTCATTTACGTGGATAAGTGAATTTATCTGGGGTCTGGGCAAGTGTTTTCTATATTTCACTTGCCCGATTAAATTCGGTTCCAGCATTCTTGGCCTTAATAGGTTACCTGGGTAAAGGGAGAGGCGGGAAGAAGGGATTATTGATGCATGGGTAAACAATTTATCCATCCTGATTAGGGGTCAGCCCGTCCCGAAAATTTTAGGTTTGGGCCTGGGTTTTGTGTTCAGGCCAGGGCCCATATCAAATCCCTAAATTTTAGGGCTGGGCTTGGGCTTAATACTTCAAGCCCGGGCTGACCCACATATATTTAAATTTATATACTTTGTGTATAATATATACATATGTATACATGTTATTTTACATTATATTATATATTTTATATATAAATATTATAACATGACATGTATTATTTATATTATATGTAATATTTTATATTATATAATATATAAAATAAAAATTTATATGCATGTTATGTCATTTAATACTATAGATATATAACGTTTGATATATAAAAGACATTGGCCTAGAATCAGGCCCGGCCCAGCCTTGGCCCGTGTAAACCTGGGTTAAGGCTTATATTACAAGCCGGGAACCCCGGGCCAGGCCGAGCTCAGGCCTAAGCTTTAGCCCTTATCATAAGTGTAAAGCCCAGCCCATGATCACCCCTAATCCTAATAGTCTTAGAAAAATATCGCTTACCATTGGACCCAGTATAGTAATATACAAATACA
Organism: Nelumbo lutea; assembly: GCF_056320005.1. NCBI lineage: Eukaryota > Viridiplantae > Streptophyta > Magnoliopsida > Proteales > Nelumbonaceae > Nelumbo > Nelumbo lutea. The sequence goes on from NC_142690.1 coordinate 5,783,465, forward strand.
GAAATCGTGATCAATTGCCAGATTGACCAACTTACCCTAATAAATACCAGATAGCGAACAGGGCCCTAACATTACCTCAGACTTATATTTATTATTTAAAAGGAATGGCCCATGGGTTGGACGCCCATTTAGAATGGGTGGGCCGGATGAGATGGACCCGAACCCGGATCAAAACTGGAGTAGACAGTGAGAGTTCACATGGGTGTGGGGTTGAAAAAGAAAAGCGATGCCGGGATGATCAGTACCCAAATCCAAATCAGTGGTGGGTCCGGGTTCTGAACCCGAACCCCCCATGCAGTCATGCTAGGACTTGGAAAAATAAACAAAGCTGTCGAAGTGTCGAGGTTGAAAAAACCGGGCGGGTTGATACCTGGAAGCCGAGTCAATAATTGCCACCGCCTAAGAGATTTGGCAAAGAAGTAGTAGTAAGGGATTATTTCATGGCGGGTCAAGCCGTCTGTCTGATATGGCAAAGAAGCAGCTTAGGGTTCAAAATTATTTCCTCCTTTACTTATTGTTTGTGACGTGGCGATTGAAATTTGAAAGCGATAGAAATTAGAAAAAGTTAGTTTCTTCGTCATCCATGAGAAAGAAGAGCACACCCCAACCAATACCATGAGACACAGGTGATTTAACTTAAACGAGGAAACCTAGCCAAATATTGAGATCAAGAATCCACGCCATACTATTATATGTCAATGCCTATTCCATCAACTAAAAGTGAAGGTAAAATTAAAATTTATGGGGTGGGTTTCAGTGAGATCTCCCTGAATAACAAATCATTCGGTTCTATGCCAAATCAAAGTATTTGCACAAAAACCTCTACGTATGGTTCTTCAAAGTATTGATATGTTATGTATCTCCTAATTGGAAGGGATGAGTCTTTTTCTTCTATTATTATTATTATTATTATTATTATTTCTTTTCTTTTTTTTTTTTTAATCTTTTCAGAGAAGGGGTTCTAAATTCTAATGTTTGGACATAAAGAAAGCCCCCTAAATCCCTGTATATAGCATTTTGATGGGTTCAAATACAATACATTGGGATATTTTGAAAATGACTGAACGAGACATTGGAACCCTTATTACTTTTCGTCTTTCCTAAGTACTCTTTTTTTTTTTCTTTTAAATAAGTTGATCATTCATGACAAATCAAGGGAATTAAATCAATTAATTATCATATTGATAATTAAGATACATGGAAAAAGACAGAAGGGGGAAATTTCTACAAGCTGGAAACCTTTAAATGATGGCTCACAAACTGCCTGAATCTAAGGCAGTTATGCTGGTGTGATGTTGCTTAAACCTTTCTTAGGTCTCGGAGAAACAGATATTAAATTCATCAAAGAGAGATTTATGGTTTGCAATTGAACTCTGATCTTGTCTTCTCTTGATAGTTAATGCCATGTGCAGGACAAAATAAATGCACTCTGGTTACAGGGTTGAACCTTTTTTGCTCTTTTGTTAGGGAGACTTAATTATCATATTACAGGAAGAGATTAATCTAATGCAATAGCTTAAGATGAGCAAATACCTGAGAAATTGCGGGCATCTTTCTCACCACGTGACTGGGAAATTGATGAAAAGACTAGTGGCTCCAGTCCCAGTATTCAAACAAGAGAGTGCTTGGACAATTCAATAAATCGTCTTGCAGACCAAGGACAGATTTGGTGGAAAGTAACTCTTCATTGTCAGGTTTGCAAGACAAAGGACAAAGACAAGAGTCAAGAATTCAGTTCACATTTGGGATTTGGCCGACGAGCTGCTTGGCTTCAACTCAGATCATGCTCATGAATGTGACCTTCAAAAAAAACCAAGGGAAGATGCGGACATGTTTTCATCCTTGAGTGTCTTTTTCTAACATTCCATCCAATTGTCTTTAAGATCTTAGCAATTAGTACACAGTAAATGGTTTGCATCTGACCAACCCATTTTTTTTACTACACTTCAGTTACAACTAGTGGAACGCTGGCCCAACTCGACCAAACCATACCGCAGAATAGTTCAGAGTTCAGGATGAAGAGAATCTAAGTGCCCGTTTAAGAGGGTTTCGGGCAGGGGCTTCTGGTATACCGAGGTGGGCCCGCACAGAAAGCCAGAAAGCCCACACTAATGTACAGAGCGCCAACTGAAAGACTATGTCATGACATGAGCTATTCTGAATGGCTTATACAGAACTAGGGGTGCAAGTCGGGTGGGTTTGGTCAGGCTTATGGTCAACTCGGACCCATCCCTAAGATTTGGATTTAAGGCCTGAGTCCGAGGTTAAGCCTAATATTCCCAGTCCGAGCCCAGCCCACAATGTCATCTGATGCATTCAGGTTGGTTTCAGGCATGGGCCCAGGCCGAGCTGGTTAGGGATTGAGACATGCAAGGAGATATAACATGAGTGCTATATAAATGAAGTTTTGAACATTTCTGAGAATCTATATATATATATATATTAAAATAAATCAGTCAAGATTTTCTTTTTCCTTTTTTTTATTTTTTGATTTTTTTCATTTCATGTCATTTTTGAAACAACCAAGGAGATGCACTTTCCCAATAACTTAAATAATTTCTTATCCTAAAATTTCTCCTAAACTACCTCCCCCACCATCTCCAAAATTATCTCTAGTTTCTATTTTTTTCAAAAATTATATCTAATTTAGTAAAAAGTTTCTCTCCTAAATTATCTATAATTCCTATTTATCCTCTTCCCAACTTTCTATCAATATCTATCTAAAGAAAGTTTGGATTAAAAAATTTAAGAATTATTTAAATATTCTAACAAAATTATATAATAACTTTAAAATATTTATTAAAAATACAAAAAAAATAATTTTTGTATTTTTACAAAATATATCACGAAATTATGTACCAATAATTTAAATTCTGCTTTTCCGGATTATCAATTTAAACGTTATTCAAATAATAAAAACTTAACAATAAAAAATAAAATCTTATTTAAATATTTCAATAAACAAATATTATAAATATATAAATAACTATACAACAAAATATATAGTAATATGTAATAGCTTTAAATAAATAAAATTCAAATAACAAAAACTTAAATATTTTACATATTATTTAAATATTTAACATAAATAGATTTAAAATAGTTAAAATAACGAAAATATGTAATAAATTTAAAAAATTGTATAAAAGTAGAAAAAAAATTATAACATAATATTAAAATTAATAATAATTTAATATCTTACAAAATTAAGAATGAAATTATGTATTAATAGTATAAATTATAATTTAGTGGATTCAGTAAATAACAAAATATTTTAAATATTTTACATATTATTTAAATAACTAAATATCAAACATAAATAGATTTTAAATAATTAAAATAAAAAATTATGTAATATATTTAAAATTTTTCTTAAAAATAGAAAAATAATTATAGCATAATATTGAAATTAATAACAATTCAATATCTTACAAAATTAATAATAAAACTGTGTAATAATAGTATAAATTATAATTTTATGGATTATTAAATTCAATAAATAATTAATATTTTAAATTTTAAATATTTTACATATTATTTAAGTAGTTAAGTAACTAAATATTTTAAATAACAAAATATTTAACAAAACTAGATTTTAAATTAGTTAAAATAAAGATGTAATAAATTTTAAAAAAATATGAAAAAGTAGAAAAATAAATATAACGTAAATTAATAATAATTTAATATTTTACAAAATTAATAATTAAATAACTTTAATAATAATTTAATATTTTTACATAATATTGTAAGTAACTAATTTCACTTATATCAATTAATAATTGAGAAAATAACTATCATAAAAATTAATATTTATTAATAATAATTTTAAACTCTTAATATATATTTATTATATAATTATATATTCTAATATTACTATTTATTGTTTTTTGTGATAATTGTATTTTCAATATAATTATGTATAAATTTATTTTTGTTTTGTTATTTATCAAAAAACTTTCAATAATTATTGGAGATTAAACTACTATCATTGAAATTTTTAATTTTTTTATTGTACTTAATGTGTTTATTGCATTTTTTATATAACTTATTGATTAATATTTATTAGAGATTATATTATTGTATTTTTTGCTATAAATTTTCAACAATTATTGGAGATTAAAATATTGTTATTTATCAAAGATGAGACTATTAATTTATCTGAAGTTATTAATGTTCATGAATTGGTTCGATTCGGTTGTAGGTTGTTTTGCCAACCAAATTGACATGGTCAGTTGAAACCGACTGATTATTTGTGAAAACCGACCCACTTAAGTACTAGTTTGGATTGTTTTTTTGGTTTGATCTATTGGTTCCAAAGATTTAAATTTGAAAATTAAATTTAAAAAATTAGTGTAATTGTTAAAAAATAAATTTAAAGATGAAATTCATGGTATAAAACATTTTAGACTAAGAAATATAGGAAATTTTCAACTTTTCATATTAAAAATTATTTTTAAAATATAAAATATTAATATATATCAATGGTCAAGTTATCCGATTTTGGTCGATTTACAAATGGCCAAAGCGAAAATGATCCAATGTGGTCAGCTCAAGTTGATCGGGTTGGTCGGTTTCATCAATTTAATGAATTAATTTAAATGAAATTAGTTATTGTTATTTTTGTGTTATAAAAATTTTATTAAAAGTAGTATATAAAATATGACTAATTATTAATTATTTAAAAAATTGAAAATATAAAATAGTTGTATACTCTTATGCGTTTCTATTAGGGTCATTTAGTAGAACACACCTTAGAGTTTTGCATATTTACTTAAACATTCCTTATAGTTTTTATTTTAATAAAATATCTCATATATTTTACAATGTATTTACTTAATCAACATTTCATTAAGGAATGTTTGGTTTGCCATTAGGGCCATGATTTTTTATTTCAAAAATACCCTTATCACTTTTTTGTATAGAAAACAAAATTGACTAAATATAGCCAATAGAGTGGTTGCTCGTGTCTTATTAGGGGCAAAAATAATATTTTTATTTTTATTTTCCTTTAACAAAATTGATTTAAATGAACATTAGGGTCAACACTATCATTTTGCATTGTCATCTAATGGTAGATCAATTAAATCCATAGTAAATTATAAGTGGTGTTTTAGTAAAATACAAACTATTGGATAATTTTTAATAAATCCATGAAATTATAAGGGGTGTTTTAGTAAATGACCATTTTCTATTATTTAGCTTTCTCTTAACAAATCCCATGCATCACATGGGTCCCCGCTAGTCTTAATAGATAAAAACATGTTAGTGAAAATCTATGATGGGGAAAAGATATGGTATAGAAAGAGTTTTGACCAATGAATTTTGGTAAATTACACATGATTCACTACCACGTTTGTTATTCTACTTGATTGGTCAGATGTTTTTTTGGATATTATATCTTTTCCATATCATAGTCGAACCCAACATGTTATAGTTATAGAATTTCATAACCCGACAAGAAAGAACATAAGTCATTTTATGTCCTCCTTGAATAATCCGGTGGTAATAAATAAATGCTGAGCATGATCCAAGGAAGAAAAGAAGAAACAAAACGAAATAATGCACATTATGTCAATCGACAACTGAACCTAACTGTATAGCATATAGTTAAAATGCATTCACAGCATTAATTATAAAAAAAAATCATTCACAGCATTGAATCATCATAAACATTAGTTGCAACCGAGTTGCAAGTATCTCCAATAATCCTACCCCATGGTTGACAACTTGAGCATTGAGAGCAGTATAAAGAAGTAAATAACAATAACTCAAATAGAACAGTCTATCTAAAGAGAAATCAAGGCCAATTCAATGAGCAAAGGAGCACTCAACTTCAAAACTTTTTTCTATTAAGGAAGCATCTTGGGTCTAGGGACAGAGGACAGGAAGATCCAGTAGATGGGTCTGGGCCCTTATAACTTGCTGCCTACTCCAAGAATGGTTAGAGGCATTAGATGAAAATTCTGAACCTGGTAACTCATCCCTCGAATAAACTTCTATTCAACCCAACAAATCATAGAGGACATAATATATGGAAGAAGAATCTGGAACATTTATGAGCAAACGGGGAAACCGTTGAAGAGAAAATCCTTCAAATTGTCAATTGATCTTCCCATGTGACGAATTATTTAAAATCAAGTAACTCTATTTTCAGATTACTTATCAAGCCAAAATCAGAGTTGCAATTTTATAGTACTCAAAGTGATTGCTTTGAGATCCACAAAATTCGAAGAGGAACTGAGCAAGAGCTCTGCATGTTATTTAACAACTCAGCTTAATAAAACCCTATCCTAACCATCTAACTTCTGCCTACGATGCAGTGCACTTTGCTTGAGAAGCATCCAATTTCTCAAGGACATAAGTCATAGGACTTTTTTGCTTTGGCTTGCTTGGATCTCAGAAGCGCATCACCAACTAAAAAGGGGAAAAAGAATCTCAGAACCCAACCCTTATTTTAACTATCTTAAAGAAGCATTTGAATGTCCATCCTTAAAGATTCAGTTCAGGTAGATAAAGATTAAAAAATAACTTGGACATTGTTTGCTGGTAGAACTTGTAGTCTAAACGCTGATAAATTCCAACTGAAACTCAACAAGCCATATCCATATTTGCAATAATAAATATTTCACAAGATAAAAAGAAAGGGTAGAATGAAACTCAAATGAGTAAGAACTCAAGTGTCTAGATGAAGAGAAAATTCTGAAATTCATCCGAGAAAGTGATGCCTTAAAACCTATGATATGTAGGATACTTCTCCTTATAGATTTCTTGTGTGTTAACACAATTGTTAACAAGACACCTGTGTCAAGATGTTCCACACACATGGACATATTTGGCCCTCTATACTTTTTTTATTTTATTTTAAAATGAAAAATAGATTAACAGGTGCCATTAGAAGTTTACTAAGATTTATTTCCTTTCTTAAATGTGGTAAAATACAAACATGGTGTCTGCGCCAAACATGATGCTTGCTTCTGTATCCACAGTTCACAGCTAAAACTACACCAAAAAAAAAAGGTGCATAGGCAGAAATAATTAACCCATAGGTCAGAAGTTGAAGACAAATTTTATATAAAACCAGAACGAGCATTTTCTACCTGTAGGCACACATAAGTAGACATCTATATCTTGCCTAATTGCATGCTTTCACATTCTTCTTTGAGCTTCATGTTGTTAATAATGATAATCGCAACAACAAAAACAATAACAATGTGGTCATGGTGTTGCTTTTGCAGTTTTATAGTTGCTTTTTTGTTAATTCATGACTAAGTTAATGCTCAACATTTCATTTCTGTCCTAATCCACCATTAATCTCGTCCGTTCCTCCATTCCCAACCAAAAGTAAAAGAAAAGAAAGAAAGATCATTTAAGAAACCCTAGAAGGTTCTGTTACCCTATGGCCTATACATCAGTGGATTTTGTGAACAAAACAAACAACAACAAAGTGGGAAAGAAGACAAAAACATAGACAAATGGGGTGGGAAGATATATTAGAGAAAGAGAGAGCAGTTTTTACATGATTCATTAATGTGGTGTGTTCCATGGATGAGCCTCAGTGATGCTTCACTATTTTCTCACATTGAATTACAACATCACTTTCTTCTTCTAAGATCTTGAGAACTGGGCTTCTTCCTTCTATCTCTACCTCTGTCGGGTTATATAATCTTTCTAGAAACAAACTAATACAATCAATACCGTTTTCAAAATGTAAAAAAAAAAAAACTGTGGAAATTGATCTATGAAAGTAAACAAAACAAAGTAAAACTACATGGAATTAATCTTCAAAGTGGATCATTTTGACTGAGTTCAAGTTCCAACAGTACTTAAATTGTTAGGGGAAATAAGAGATTTTTTTCTTTTATTTCTTATTGATTAAAAATTAGCATAAACAAGAAGAAAAAGTGAATTCTCCAATTCTCCTTCAGTGTGGAAGGTGATGGTTTAAAAATGTTAACTCACCCAAGAGGTATAATTTCTTGGCAGTGTGAGGCTAGTTGGATCAAGAGAACTTTCAAGGACTCCATCCCTTCAATCATTCCTTGGCTGCTGTTTTGTGGTGCTTTCTACTAAATTTGCATTGCACATCACTCTGGAAAGTTCCCTCAGAATAGCAGCTTACATGGAAGAATTATATCAAAAGATTCAAAACCAGAATTGGTAGCATGCATAACTGCAGTTATTCTAAATTCACACCTAGATTCTAATCTTTCTCGCCTCCTGCATAAAGGATTCCTGATTCTATTATTCATAATGGTCATTACTCATATTGTTTGAACATGTTTGAGGGTCTCTCACCCTCCATTACAATTTATACTTAATACAAACTTTTTACCATCTATCCAAAAAAAAAGTCTAAGTGGGTTGGGGTCTTGAGTTGCTTTTCATAGGGTTATTTGTAGGTTCCTTTTTGGGTGGTGGGTTGTTACTTTGGTTCTGGTGGTTGGTGGGTGCTCTGTGAAACACTGGTTATGTTTGTGGGGGGTGCCTTTCCTCTTGTATATGTTTGCACCCCTTATATTCTATCTTTGCAATAAATTTTTGGATTTACAAGCCAAAAGAAGAACATTCAAATAGCATAAAGCCATGACATACCTGGAACCTTTTCAATCTCAATAGAACAGAAGTAGTGTTGCTACAGATCGTATACTCATCAAACCATGATCTAACAGTCTTCTGATCAGTATCTCAATAAAGTCTTGTGAAGACAGAGCATTTGAACCTCCTTGCACACAGGCAAAAGCTACAGTAGGATTGATAATGTGGAACAGAAGTATGAAAATAACAATTTGATAAAAATAAAGAGGTTAGGGATAACCAAGTAACTGTAAGAAAGACATTAGCAAAAAAAAAAAAGTGCACTGTTCCCTCTTTCTATATGAAGTAAAGATAACTAAAATTTTGTTAAAGGAAAGTGAATCACAGAAATGATAAATCATAAAGGCTTCTTTGAATAATGGAGATCATGTACTTAAACAAGCATGGTGTTGTATGAAATGAGACATTAAAAAAAAAAACAAGTGAAATAATACATTATATTTGTAAAAGAGAGATAGGATCCCTCAAACAAGCTTTCCAAAAAGCCAGCCAACAATAGTCACTATACATTAAGAGCTAGCCAGTGTATAGTTGCTATCATATATAATTCTATACCAATCATTACAAAAAAAAAATGGAGTATGAACATATTGAAAACTCCCTGTAGGCTCCTACTCAAAAAAAAGGAAGCCTTTCCATTCTCCCAATCAGCAATATGAAATAAGTCACAACAGAGCCAACATGAACTTTGAGAAGAGGCACTAAACAGGTGCAGTTGAAAGTTGAAACCCAGCTACTTTTGAGGAAATAAAACATGAAAACCAATTTCTAGATCTCCATTATGGTCCTGAATATAAGGCAAAACAGACTGATAGTGAGAAAAAAGAGCAAAAACAAGTAGAGTGAATTAAAATTTAAAAGAGAATACAATCTTCTGGACATAATCACATAAAGGTCATTGTCAACTACTACAGGTTAGCAGAGGAAAGGTAGGGAGTAAAGGTGGATAGAGGGACATCCAGGGTCCATTTGGTTCCTGAGAAGACTGGTCTGAGAAAGGAAAGGATGGGAAGGGATGAGATGAGAAACAGAAAACTTATTTTCTCATTGGGGCATCTTTAATGTGGTTTATTGCACTAAATATGTGGGAAAATCAAGTTTTCAATGTTTGTTTACAGAGAAAATTCAAACATAAAACCCCTGTGCACATGATTAAGCACATTCATGGGACAAACTAAAAGATTAGGCATTACCTCACAGATTAGGCTTGGAATCAGCCTTTGATCTGCAAAATAGGGTGGAGAAAAGTGCTTAAATCTACAAAAATCCAAATATAGCAGATCTAGATCACAAAACCCCATGTGCATGAAGCAGACGCTGCCAGAATCAGTGGTTTTCAGAACAGGGGCATCTAGTTATTGTCAGTTCCCTAAAACCACAAAAAAAAAAACCAAAGAAAAAAAATGGGCAAACAGGTATGCCCAAACCAACTGGTGTTGCCCAAGATAAACCATTTCTAGATACAACGATTGTTGGGAGGGGGTAAACAATGGATTGGGGGAAAAGAATTTCCCATCAAAAATATGAAAAAGAGGACTTAATCGAATCACTATTGCGAGTAGAAGGCCATTCTGGTCTTACCATTAATGGTTATGGATGGAGTTCTGATTGTTGAAGGGCATGAACGCTGGGTTGAGGAAGAAAGATGAGACACCTCTAACAAGCCCCTGAAAAGATTCTCGAATATGTCTTAGTTGTGTCTTTTTTCAATGAGGTCACATTGATTTGGTGTGACCCTGTGTCCTTGTTTTTGAGACCCTGAGTCTCACAGTTTTCCTATCCCATGCTACTCTCTCTCTCAAATCAAATATAAGACAAAAGAATCATTCAGGAATATTCCCAGTTTCTCATACCTTTCTCAGGAATCAAACGGTTCCTCAACTATCCCCAACTAGAAAAAAGAGTTCAATGTGATGGACAACCCCATGACTTGAGCACTGAAACAGAAATACCTTACCTGTAGGAACCCACTGAGAAGCATGTGGTATACATTCCCCCATTTCCAAGCTCTGGATGGACCACCTGATAATCTTATCTAATGCTTGATTCCTGGCATTAAATTTTCAAACCACAACTACTAGTGTCATTGCTTCCTATGTGTAACTGACTTCTAGCCCAACAAAACAAGGAGCCTTAAGCATCTGTACACTCACTTCCCTCACCATAGAAAGAGTGTCTTTCTTGTTCCTCCTCTTTTCCTCCCTCATATACATTTAACTTGTTAGATGATCTAATATCATCAGATTATTGGATGAGCATTTAGTTTTCATATTTCCACTAAATTTAGTCATCACTGACAAGAGTGTGAATTAGGTCCCCCCCTCCATTTCTTCATGTCTAAGTTGCTGTAAAGTAGAGATATTCATTTCATTGAAATTCCATAATCATGTAGGGTTCTCCACTTAGCACCCAAGGTATGAGCCAACCCTCCCAACCAGAAAACTGTCTCTAGGTATTCCTTGAACATCACCAATAATCCTTGCATGAGCAAACACCATCAGTAAAATGATGGAAACGGGTTGCATCCCTGAGAATTATTTCTCTCCTAACAAACTTAGAGACAAGCTTACTGAATGTATGGCAATCACCACATACCCTGAGGTTCTTAGTGATTAAGATTGGGGACCTACCAGAAGTGTTGAGCAGGCCAAATGCTATTGCCAGCTTCTCACTATGGCTGAAAAGCTTCAGATCCTTTTCTTCATCCTCAACATCATGAAGTACCCATAGTCGATCAGGAACGTACCCAATTTCCTTGACTGAAGAAATTAAACAACTTAATTTCATATATATCCTATCTGATTGTGGATGTGACCTATCCCCAGCAGCAAAACAGTGAACTCGGTTTCTTGTAACAATCCAGCTATTTCCCTGGGGCTTACTTAGGCACTTTTCCTTGATCTGCGCTCTCAAATTTCTTACTTCTTCCCAAAGACCTGCTGCAGCATATATATTAGATAACAATACATAATTTCCAGCATTCAGGGGTTCTAATTCAACAAGCTTCTCAAAAATGGGCCCAGCTAGTTTGACTTCAGAATAAACCCGACAAGCACCAAGAAGAGCTCTCCATACACATGCATCTGGTTTGATGGGCATTGAATCAATAAAATATTTGGCTTCCTCCAGATGGCCACCACGTCCAAGTAGATCAACCATGCAAGCATAGTGAACAACTTCAGGGGTTATGTTATAGTTCCTGGTCATGGAATGGAAATGTTGCCAACCCTCATCTATCATACCAGAATGACTACAAGCGGATAAAAGTGAAACAAAGGTTACACTGGTAGGTCTTATACCATCCTCTTGCATTTTTGAGAAAGCAAGAAGGGCATCTTTTCCACGCCCATGTATACCATATGCAGCAATCATGGCATTCCAAGAGATAATATCTTTTCTTGGCAGATGTCTAAAGATCATTTCAGCATTCTTCAAGCTACCACATCGTGCATACATCGTCACAAGAGCATTTCCCAAGTACATGTCAAAAGTCATATTGAATTTTCTTCTTATTGTATATGCATGTATTGATCGGCCTTGAGGTAAATAAGCTAAATGAGTGCAACATGAGAGAACATTTATGATAGTGACTGGATTGGGCTCCACTTCGAAGATCATCTGGTGGAAGACCAGTAGAGCTTTGTTGTGCCAATTGTTCTGAACATAACTGGCAATCAAGGCATTCCATGATATCAAATCTCTATCAGGAAAGTTCTCAAAAAGATGCCTAGCCACTGCTTCATTGCCACAGTTTATATACATTTCTGTGAGTGCTGTACATAATGGTGAATGAAATTCAAGACCATGTCTAATCACATAACAGTGGATGGATCGTCCAACAGTAAGATAGGTTTCATTTCCACATGCCTCGAGAGCAGAAATCATTGTGAAAGAATTGGGTCTGACATTGCATTGTTGCATCTGTGTAAAGGCATCTCGCACCTGATCTATCAATTTGTTACAGGCCAATGCAAGAACCAAAATATTCCAAGACACAACATCTCTATATCGCATTTCATCAAAAACAGTTTGGACAGATTCCACACAATTTATGTCAGTGTACATGCTAAGTAGTGCATTGCCAAGAGACAACCCCATCTCCATACCACTCTTGATAAAGTAAGCATGCAAGCATTTGCCTTCCTCCAAACCACTAGCTGATTCTGCACATATTGACAACATAATAGCAACTGTGGTCACATCTTCTTTAACCGCTTCTGCTCTCATTCTAGAAAACAAAGTGAATGCTTCGTCATGGAATCCACACTCTCTACAGGCTGACAACATAGCATTCCATAAAGCAACATCTCTGCCCGACAAGGTTTCAAATAGTACCTTTGAAAATTCAAAGCTTCTTTTCTTACAGTACATAATAATTAAAGCATTCGTTATGAATAAATCAGAGGAAAAACCAAGCTTAACTGCAAGTTGGTGGATTTGCTTCCCCAATTCAAGAGACCCGGAATCCATGCAAGACTGGATAGCAACCAACATAGTAACAGAATCTGGCCTGATGCCACCGGTCAACATTCGAACCAAAACTTTAAGAGCTTCATAGCTATATCCCATGTTAAAATACCCGGAGATCATAGCGTTCCAGCTTACTATGTTCCTCACCAGCATCGAATTGAACACATGTTGTGCCGCTACCCTCTCGTCAAACCTAGAGTAAAAACCAATCAAAGCAGTACCAACATAAGGATTCAAACCTAATTGTCCACTCCTTAGACAGTAACAGTGTACCTCCTGTCCTAGTCTCAATTCAGAGAGCTCCTCACATGCTGAGAGTACACCCACCAAAGTAACCGAACTGGGTTTCAGATTTTCCTTTTGCATCCGCGCAAACAGCCAAATAGCATCCTTGTAGCAACAATTTTCCACATGCCCAGAAATCATAGCATTCCAACAAACCACATCTCTAGTCGGCGCTTCTTCAAACAGTTGACGAGCGTCTTCAAGAAAACCACATTTACTATAGAAATCGATTAAAGCAGTCCGAACCCGAACATCTTCGATTAACCGAGTATTTTGAATATCCGAGTGGATTTTCCGCCCTCTTTCAACTGCCTTCAGCCTGGCACATGCCTTGAGGATGAGTGGCAAAACCACGTTATCAGGCAAAACGCCCAGGGCATCCATCTGGGCATGTGAAGCAAGAATTCCTTGGTCATTTCTCAACCTAACGTGTTGTCTGATGATTGAATTCCAGGCTGTTGCGTCTCTCTTCTGAGTTTGCGTGGGTGATAGACATGCCTTTGGGAAGCTTATTGAGGTAGATATCACCATTGAGGGTGGTGGTTTATATATGGCGGGAAAAAATAAAAAGGACGACGAGGTCGATGCGGCAGTTGGGTTGCGTCTCTCTTCTGAGTTTGCCAGTTTTCGGACGTTAGGGTCAAAAAAGACGTTAGGGTCAAAAAAAGTATTTTTCACGAGTCCGCGAACCCTTGTTGCATTTTCTAAAATTACTTATTTTAGCACTGCTTATGGGTGGGGATGTTTGATGAATTACTTTCCCCACAAGTGATTATGTTGACACTTTTATCTATCGCTTCACTCATACATATAAATAATGATTTTTATATAATTATAATATACATTTCAATGAAAATCGCTATATCATCACATCGTGACAATGATAACAATAACAACAACAACAATAATATATGTAAACATTTAACTAAATATTAATCAGAATTAAAAAAATAAAATATCACAAATATTTACATACCAAAATATAATGTGAATTCAATATCACCAAATATTCATCTAATTCCAACAAATTTTTTGTATGATTTTTAACAAAAATCACCCAAAAAATCCTACTTATGCATAGAAACCAATTTATAGACAATGCCAAAGAAGTAAGCAAAAAAATCAAATTTCTCATATAAAACAATAAAAAAAATCAAATCAGACAAATAATCATCTAAAAAAAACAAATAGAACACTTAACATGGAGGGGAGGAGTTTAGGTGAACTAACCATCTTGTTGTAGGCGGTTGGATGGTGGGATTGTCACCATTAAACTTTACCAAAATTATATCTGCGAACAAAGAGAAGATGAGAGTTTTACTTAAAAAAAAACAATAAAATAACTTAAAATCAAAGAAAAACTTCACAAAAAACACAAAAAAAGGGCAAAACAATAGGTCTACCGATCGTTTTTCCTCACCGTCAATCATCATCGGTGGACATGCAACTAAAGGCATCACTCCCTGATTTGCTGTATTCGAATGGGAGGACAATGACCGATTGTGCCATTTGATTGGAAGAAGCACTTCTCCAAGAAATGCTAAAAGAAAAGCAACCTTGATGTCACTTTTTAAAGAAGTGCTTATTTTAAAAAAATAGTATTTCTTTCTCAGTTTTTTTACCAAACACATATAAGCACTTTATAACCACTTAATGTGTGGTCCAAGCTCTTAAAAGACTTACTTTTTAGAAGTGAAATCAAACAGGGTCGTAATATGGTTGCAAAGTATGATGGGTGTCTTAATAATATCCAAGGTTGTTTCAGTAAATTATGAAAACCATATGGAGTGTCTAACTAATAAGTCTAAATTAGTGCTTTATTTGAAAAGTAAGTGCTTTGTGTTTGGTGAAAATCACTTATTTTAAACTAGGTAGTATAAGTACTTTCAAAATGACACGATGGGTAAGATAGGCCAAAAAGGAATAAATATTTAAAAATAAGCTCAAAATTTGGACTTCTCAAATAAGTGTTTATTTTCATTCAAACTTATTAACACAAATAACTGTTTATTAATGTGGTCTCAAACTCTCAGTCCAAAATAACTAAAAAAGTGATTATTTGAATAATCACTTATTTTTAAGTATTCCCAAATTTAGCCTTAAATTCCTTGTATCAAATTAAATAAACCGTGGTGTGTTCATATCAAATCAATCATGGTGTTTCCAAATCATTTTTAGATCAAATGTCAAGCCATTTACATGAGGTTTGAAATGGATTCATAACACCATAACATGAAGTAAAATCATGGGAAGTTGTCCAAAACCCACTTCTATTAAACTCACCACAACTTTTCAAAACGTCCAAAACTCACCATATTACTAACATAACGTTAAACAGACTAACAGGAGTTAACACATTACCATTTTACCCTTCATAGAAAATATAAAATATATACATATATATTTTAATATTTTAACTACAAAAACATAAAAAAAGGAAAATGTTCAAAAAATATTTTCAAATATAAAATACATAAAAGCATAGAAATTACAAAAAAAAAACTATAGAAGTTGAAAACAAAATCAAAAAATAAAAATTGTAGAAAACACCTAAAATTATAGAAAAACACAGAAATTGCAAATAAATAACAAAAAATACAGAAAATTTTATAGATTGTAGAAAATAGAAAATGTAAAAAATAGAAATTAGAAAAAAAACATTGGAAATTATAACAAAACACTAAAAATGCAAAAAACAAGAAAATTGAAAACTAAAAAAGACAAAAGAAACTTGAAAAATATAAAGATTGGATAAAAACATAAATTGCAAATATACATAAAATGATAAAAAATCAAAAATTATATATTATAAAAAAATCGTAAAAAAACATGATGAAGTGATAAAATTTTCAAAAATATAATAAAAACCTACATAAAATACATAAAATGATAAAAAATAAAAAAATATCAACCAAAAAACAAAAAAAAATATTTTTTTAATTATATATTTTAGAAAAAATCAAAAATTACAAACAAACTAATAAAATGATAATTTTTTTCAAAAAAATAAACAAAAATTAGACATTGAATCCAATGATTGTTGCAACAAAATTTCAAAAAAAAATTCAGACAATCAAATAAACAATTACAAAAATATTTTTTGCATAAATTTGTAGAACCCTCGACGGGGATTTACATTCCATATTCAAAAGAATACATTCAAATGTTTCAAAACATCAAAAATCTTTGAAATTTATGATCATCTTCTTTCAAATCTTCAAACCAGTAGATCGTCTTCTTCAAGATCTGAGCAAGAGAGAAGGTGCTACTGCGACAACAAGATCCGAAGAGGGTGGTGCGGTGGCGGCAAGATCTGAGCAAGAGAGAGGGTGGTGCGGCTACCTTCAAGAACGAGAGAGAAGGTGGTGTGGCGGCTAGACCTGAGCGAGAAAAGGTGGTGTAGTGGCCAGATCTAAGCGAGAGAGAGGGTGGTGTAGTGATTACCTTCAAGATTTGAGCGAGAGAAGGTAGTGCAGCAGCCAGATCTGAGCGAGAGAGAAGGTGATGCGGTGACTACCTTCAAGATCTGAGCGAGAGAAGGTGGTGCGCGGTCAGATCTGAATGAGAGAGAGGGTGATGCAATGATTACCTTCATGATCTGAGTGAAAAAAAGGTGGTGCGGCTGCCAGATTAGAACAAGAGAGAGGGTGATGCAGTGACTACCTTCAAGATCTAAGCGAGAGAAGATGGTGCGGCGGCCAGATCAGAGAGAGAGAGAGAGAGAGGGACTTTTGGTCTAACCCTAGCCTAAATGACCATTTTCCCCTAATTCGCCATTCAAGGGTAATTTGGTCATGAAAAGTGTTATTTATGCTGACATGGCCATTTATGTTAAGAAACATTAACAATGCACTAACGGGAGGTGAGTTTTGGAAAATAAAACTCATTTGGCATGGTGAATTTTTGGACGTTTTGAAAAGTTGTGAGTTTAAGAGAAATCATAAAAAGTGATGGTGGGTTTTGAATAATTTCCCTAAGGTTGTGGTGGGTTTGAAGGAAAAGGAAAGGAAAGGAAATGAAAGTTTAGGAAACATATAAGAACCTTGTATGGGTTTCCCTAATTTTTCCTTCCTTTCCTTACCTTTTCCTTCAAACCAAACATGACCTAAAACCATTCAATTTCCTTTAAGTATTGACAGGATTCAACGCCAGTTTTTGGTAGTCCGGTTAATCTGGGAAAGAAAAGGCCCATCAGTGCTATTTGGATCAATTATGCCTTCCCAAATCTAAAAGTGGCTTAGGATTTCATAACGCTAGCTACTGTGTTTAATTAGGCATTGCTTAAGCAGTTTGCTTGGCGATTTGTCACTATTAGGATTTGTTTGGTCGCAATGCAAATAAATTTGTATTGACGCAAAACTATGGCAATGCAAATGATTTGATTGTAAATTCTGACCTATTTTTGTTTCAAATTTTAGTTTATTTTGTTTGATTGCAATACAAATAAAATAAATTAAGATATGAAGCATAATAAAGTAAATTCCAAAACAAAATTAAATAAGAGTTTGCATTTTTTACATTTGCATTTCCATGCATTTATACTAATGCAAATAAATTTGCACTGAAACCAAACACAGCTTAATAAATCTTCACTTTAGACTAGAATTTGGATGGAAAATATTGAAGAATAAGGATAAGTTTTGAATTTACATGGGTGCCCCACAGCAAGCATAATCCAACAATGTATTGGGAACATCTCCCCATGATTAAACCTAATCACATACCGGGCTTCAAATCTGACTTTACACTGTGTTGGATTAAGGCTTTGGATCGGTCCCATTCAAATTTTGATAAGCCAAGCTCAAGCCCAGCCCATGAATAGGTCTACTTATGACAAGTATGGGAGATGTTTTCCAATACATGATGAAATATGCATGTGGGGGGTGCACTACATGTGGCGCCAATCTAAACTCATAAGTTTCCTCGAGAGTTGTATAGTGGGATTATTCTTTGGAAATCTGTTTCAAAATTGCTAATCAATTTTCATACGGAGCTAGGCTATTTGGTAAAAGTGAATGATCACAATTCAATATGGAAGGTACCATGTTTTAGAATTGGAATTAACTTAATATAGATGAGCATTCTACATGGGACTGGGATGATTTTAAATTGTCTCCTTTTTCAACCCAGACATGGTTGAACATATTAAGTTATTTCCAATTCTAAAACATGAAAGTAATTATCAGTGGTTCTGGTTGTAAAATTCCCAATTAGTTACCTATACTTTGGGCCTAGTGTGACTTTGGTCTCCAAACTATAAAATGCAACAATTTAATACCCAAACTTAAAAAAAAAATGTGCCAATTCAGTACCTACTGTTAATCAGTCCATTAACCAGCCGTTAAGTGGCATTTGAAAAGACACAAATGCCCTTTAAGTGTCATCTAATTCGCTTTATCAATCATCCATACATTGACAAAAAATGAATAGTCCCAAATCCTTTATCAACCATCTAGATGTGACCCCAACTTTCTTGAATAGAAGAGGAAAGGATTTGGGACTGTTCATTTTTTATCAACGTTTGGATGATTGATAAAGAGAATTAAGTGACACTTGAAAGGCATTGTCCTTTCAAATGCCACTTAACAGTTGGTTAATGGGTTGATTAACAGTAGGTACTGGATTGGCACGTTTTGAAAGTTTGAGTACTGAATTGTCATATTTTAAAGTTTGGGGATCAAAGTGGCACTAGGCCCAAAGTACAAGGTACTAATAGAGAATTTTCATTATCTGTAAGAAATCATGGCAGGAACTAAGTATTCTTGGATTTGGGATCTCAAAGAGTCAAAGTTACCTATATAAGTTTTTTTTTTCCTTTTTAATGGAGATTGATACATGGTTAGGCTATGGTAATCTAAACTATGGAGTATGTGGATAGTCCTTTGCACTTTTTTTTTTTTTTCTGATTGTGATTTTGCTCATTGGTTTGGGACTCTAGTTCTAAAGATAATGTTATATTTCAAATTGATTCCATCAACTCTTAAAATGTGCAATTCCAATTATTAACTCTCACGATAGCAAGTATGGTTGTGTTTGTTTTGCTTCTAATGGACAATTTATCAAGGCTACTACAAGGAGTTTCCCACATCTTCTGGTTGTGCAGTTGAAGCTGAAGTCATGGCCATTTATAGAGCAATTTTGTTAGCCAAAACATCACCAATGGAGTTAGTTTTTAAATGCTTGTGTTGCTATATATTTTGGTCTAAAAAATGGGTTCATGAGGATCTCTAATGGCAATCTACTTTTCTGCTATCTAAGATTAGGTCTTTTATCATTGACTAGTAGAATGTCCCATGCGATGCATGGGATATTTGAATCAATGAATGATACCACAACCAAATATAGATCTTAATCAAGTTGGGTGTAGTTACTTATTTGACTCTTAGCTGCTTGTGTTAGTGCCAATCTGTTTGATTGTCCCAAAATGAAATCATACTTCAATTACTTCATCCTAGTTGAGTGTGAGTGGCAATGTTAAAAAAAAAACAAAAATGACTTAAAACATGATCAAAGATTTCATTTGACATATAATGTAATGCGTGTGTATATAAATACGCAAAAAGCTCCATATTACAGCATTAGTACAATAGTTTAGAGGGCTGTAGAACCAACCACAATGCTTTGTGCCAGTCATATATTAAAATGCAAGGACTAATCCTAGTTGGAACGGAGTGGCATGGATTCAGTTCAACTAAAGAGCCTGGCAGCAGAGGGTTTGCTCTCAATGAAAGCAAACCTAGAGGTTGCCAAAAGCAAACCAGCACGAGGGTTTTGCTCTTAGCAGGATGTTGAAAGCAATCAACTTGGATCTTCATGTAGAACAAGCACTAAGTTTTGGTATTTTTATGGTGCTTTTTGTTGATAGTTAAGAGAATTAGGTGTGTGAGAACTTACAAATTACGAAACACCAAAAAAAAGGCTTAGACATTACAAATACAAACTTGATTTGGGCAAATGTAAGCCTACTAAAGACACATGATTGAATATTGAATTAAACCCAAAGATGAAAAGTGCTTGAAACTTATTAAACCAAAACCCTAATTGCTTAAAATTAATTAAACATAAATAATTATCAAAGAAACTCAATTTTAAACTAAAGCATGATGTGAAACCAAAACTCCTAATGTATTTTCATAACTTAAAAGAGAGAAAGAGATAATAGAACTTTACAGTTATGATAAAGATGATATTGAGTACAATTTTGGCATATATTGTTGTTCAAACTTCTTGAGATGAAAGGCAAAAGACTGAATATGATCGAAAATGAAGAGCAAAAACACTTTGAACTCTATTAGTTCCAAGTGTCCAAAAACCTACATTATTTTATTCACATATTTTTCCAACAAATCACCTAGAGGTGTAAATCGTGCCATGTTAGGTCGGCACGGCACGACCGCATGTGGCTCGTGAAAAGTGCAGGTCATGTTGTGTTGGCCCACGAGCCGTGCTTCCCTCCCCTAGGAGATTTTGGTGGGTCGGCTCAATATGGCCCATGGCTCGAGCCCGAGCCCGTGTAGGCCCGTGCCACAAGCTAAGCCTTGGGGCAAGATGGGCTGTAGACATGGTCGTCATGTTTTTTAAATTTTTTTGAAAAAACAACGAAAATTTTAACATAAATTAAAAAATATATAAAAAAAATAAATAAAAATCTTAAAATTTTATTTTATATGAATTTTGATGTATATAATTGTTTATATATGCAATAATAAAATGAAATAATGTAATAAATTATATATATATATATATTAATTATTGATCAAATGCTTTTTTAGGATAAACTAATTGATGAAATGATAATGGTTGATGCAAAGTGATGGATTTTGAAAGTTTAGGATTGATTTTGTCAAATGAAAGTTTAGTGGGTTGGATGAAACTACAAACCCAGCTTGGCCCGACCATAGGGTTGGGTTAAGGTTTTCATCGTTTAGTCTGAGTTAAGTTTGGGTTTTGTTTACTTGGCCCATTAGGTCATTATAACCAATGTTCTAAATTTTGCAACATATTGCTTCATATTGGTGGATTACATATTTCCCACTGAAAGATTTGAACTTTGGTCGGTTTGTAATTACCATAAGTCCATCGTTAAACAATGGGCAAATTTTTTAAATTATTCTTGTAGTTTAGTTAATTGATTAATTCTATCATTACTGTTTATATATTATTTTAAAAAATCTTTATATTTTCGATAATTGTATAAAAACACCCATTCACATGTTACATCACGTGATAATATATTTTCTAAAATTCTTAAAATACCCTTATGTTTATGTTTGCACTCATCTTCGCCTCCATCTCGGTCTCCGTCTTCACCTCCAACCCCGCCTTCGTTTCTTGTCTCTTGACTCCGTCTTCGATTCCGTGTCTTCCTCTCTGACTCCATCTTCTCTCTTGCCTCCTACTCCATCTTCGTCTTCATCTCCGATTCCGTCTCCAACTCCGTATAAGTTTTTGTCTCCGATTTTCGTCTTGTCCCTCGTCTCCGGCTCTCTTTCCCATTCCTAAAATACCTTTACTTTCTTCTTAGGTTTTTGAAATTCTTTTTGTTTTCTTTAGTTGCAAGGAACGAGTAGAATAGCAAAAAGCTGATAAGCCATTGAGATTTGGGGAAAGACTAAATTGACCAATTGTATGCGAGCTCTCAGATCAGGCAAGTTTTTATTTTGCGGCGGAGGGTTCTGTGTTATCGCCAGAACCACTTTTTGCCCTTTAGATTTCAATACAAAGTTCACCATTCTTTGCAGATTACAATACAGAGCTCACCATTTTTTGCTCTGTTATTTCAGCACACTATGGGACAGAGAAACCTCCACCATTGTTGGTATTAAATTATGTTAGGGTCTTTGCAAAATACCCAGAAATTTGAACTTCTTTTTGTTTTCACTGATATACAAAACATGAGAAGACGGCTGGCCAGGGGAATTATCAATCCTCTATCCTCCTTTATTCTTCTCCTTGAAAGTTCTGAAAAGAAACCTTCGCGACCTAAAAGATTGTGTCTCCTTAAAAATTAAAAAGAAATCTTCACAACCACGAAATATTCTGATCGGGCGAGATTTTGATGATGAAGACTTTCGAAACCCTAATCTGATCGAAAATATAGGGGTTTTTGAAAGAAGGATTTTGCTATAGAATGAGGGACAAAGAGATTTCCGCTTCTCTTCTCTTTCTTCTAGGAAGAAGAAGAAGGAAATAAAAATTGAGCTTCTCTTCTCTTTCTTCTATGGCCGACGTCGACAAAGAGATTTCCGCTTCTCTTCCTATTGTCCCTCCATCATTGTTTGAAGTGGACAAGAACGGCAACTGTAGGGATGCCCTCAATTATTCTTCACTATGGATTTCCCAAATGTAATGGCGATTTGCATAAACTATGCGTAGGTAATGTTTATTTTCAGTTGTTAGTGCTAAATATACATCTGGCTAGCATTAAATAGATTAGGAAGATACAACAAATAAAATAAATTTTTATTCAAATGTTTTATTTTAAAAAATTAATGAATAAAATGGTCTTTTTCATAGATGTTAACGGTAAAAGAATTTAATCGATTGTAAAAAAATTAAGAATGTTTTAAGTTAATTTTCAAACAATAAGGGTAAATAAGTCAAATTTTTAAAAGTTAGGGGTAATTTAAAAAATTTGTCCTAAACCATAGTTACATGGTTTTCAAATTGTCGAAAACTAAACGTTTAGGCAATCAGTTCTGTTTCACCTTTAAACGGTATATTTGCCAAAAATTATTTATTTAATCAGTAACCTATTGACCCGAGCAATTGAATCATTGACCCAAACAATAACTTTTGAGTTTTTTTTTTTTAATATCTTAAACTACCTTTACTGTTTGTGAAATTAATTAACTATATCTTTACTATTTATATATTGTCTTAAAGTATTATTGTTTCTAAAAATTGACATTATCATTAAATATTTACGAAATAAAATATAAAATTTGTCCTTTACTATCCTTCAAATTTCAAAATAAAACCCACAGTCAACCATGAAAAGAGACTGACATTTGAAGGCTCAACTTTGTTCTCTTTGCCTTACCAATCACTTGGTTGACAACTATGTAATGAGGAAGAGGTTATATAGACGGAGACGGGGGTCCAAAATACGGACACCACCGCTGGCGTTGGAGACAGGATTTTCTTCCAGGTATAGACTCACGGAGACAGGATTTCATTACACTCTTTTGGGCCAAAATATTCTTCAGATATTTTTGAATGTATGGGAGATTTTGTTGATGGGTCGAAGTTTGCTGGAGGTTGGTACAGAAGACTGGGCTGAACATTTGATTCGTGGAGGACCCATCTGCTTTCATACAAAATGTGGAGGAATGGAAAAATCTGGGGTTTGATACAATTGAGCTAAATGAATGGATACTTAGCCTTTCTAAAGAAACTCTCTTGAAATTTGTGCGCCTGATTCAAAGTGGTGGATTGAAAGCAAAACCTCAATTTGCAATGAAGTTCAACAAGTCTAATATCCTAGTAGTTAGTGATAGAGCATATAAGGCATATATAGTATTGGGGAAGATGGGGTCACTGTAATTTTGGAGGAGAAACTCTGAGGCGCATCTGAAGATAGTCTTTAGAATGTTATTTGCCCTTACTCAGTTTTGCTGAGTTTGCTGTTGGGTTACAGGCAAATTCGTTCCCAGGATACAATAGAGCCTTGGGCGAGAATCTGCAACCATTAAAGTTGAAGAGTCTCCAAATAAACCTTCTGTGAGACTGTAGCAGATCGGACAGAGAGAGAGATAGTGAATTTCGAAATTGTGTGTTTTAGAGTCTGATTCATGCTCCTTAAATAATTTGTGAAGATGTATGAGGAAAAGGTAGGTGCTGGTTTAGAGAACGTAACAATTGGTGACTGTTAACTTTGAATTGTGCTTCTTGATCACACCCGATCAAATTGTAACCGTTGATCTCATCAACGGTGATCAACACACCAAAATCGGAATGCGCCTCTAAAACGCATCATTGCGCCATGCACACGCGTGCACGATATCGAATCCCTATACCCTCCTCTACTAATTCTAAAGAATATAAACCAGCTTCTATTGAAATACTGAAAACAAACCTTGTAATTATCCAATGTGGGACAAGTTCAAAATTGAGTTTTTTTTTTTATAAGAGAAAAACTGATTTTTCAACCAGGTGTACAATTACAATTTTTCATGTAATTGACTAATCAAACCCGTTGGATTTAATCTCTTATGAGATTAAAATCCAACATATAGCTGATTGGTCATCATCATGATTGATGCTGATGATGTATGCAGACATGCTGATTCGCCTATTACTTGAAAAGACAATGTTTTTGCACAGGGCTATCCTCCTCTGAACAAATTTTCTCTCACGCTCGCCTCCTGCCATTGTAGGGCTTCGGTTGTTCGTTCCTTTCCTTTTTCTTTTCTTATTTTTGAGCCCTCCATTGAATCAAAGTGTAATATCATTAATTACATCTTCTGCAAAATATTCTAATAACCTCGAGATGCAGGGCTTGTTAGGCCACTGATCTCTCATCTTGTTCCAGATTCTTAATCGGGAATCTTCCAGGAGAGTTGGGATTTGTAGGGTTTATTCTTGTTTTGCTTTGGATTTCTTTTCTATTTATTTGGGAGAAAATTTTTGGTTTCTATCTTTGAAGTAGAACTTTGGTTACAGCGGAATCACATAGATTTACATGTATATAAATCATGATGAAGCATTAATCGGATGCTAATAATAGAGGTAGAGCTGGTAAATTGTTAAAAATAATAGAAATAGGATTAGATAATAATCAAACAGTAAAAATATCAATATTTTTTTTATTTTTTACTTTTTAAATTACAAGGGACTATCCATTCATACCAAACGGTGAGACCTTGTAACATTAACCCGACCCGTTGACATCCGTACGCGAGGTAAGTGTTACTACCCAATCTACCCCTGATGTAGATGGTGGAAGTCTGTAATTAACCCTACAATTAAAACTGAAATAACAAAAATCAACTTCTCGCAAGGGAACTCGCTGTCTTTCACACCGTTCTCTCATCACCATCTTAATCTCCGACTAACCACACGTGTGATCCTGTGCGAGTCCTTTTTCCGGCTCAATTCCGGCGAGCATGCCTACGTCGGCGTCCACCAATCGGCCGGAAGACCTGATCGCTCGCTTGAAATTCAGCGAGGGCGATGCGAAGCTAAAAGCCCTAAGAGAGATTAAGAACCAGATAATCGGCAACAGAACCAAAAAGCTCTCTTACATCAAGCTCGGTGCCGTCCCTACCATCACCGAAGTCCTCGCTACCGCAGACGACTCCGATGCCTCTCTCCTTGTTCAATCTGCCGCTGCTATTGGCAGCTTCGCCTGCGGCGTTGACGCCGGTGTCAAGGCCGTTCTCGATGCTGGGGCGTTTCCTCACCTCTTTCGCATCCTCTCCAATACAGACGAGAAGGTGGTTTTAACTCACTTAGCTTATCTCTGTTCATAAAATTCGTTTTTTTATGAAATGGTTGAATTAACGAGGAACTCTTGGATTTCAGAGAATTAACCATAGCGTGACCAATTATTTGTGCTAACCGTTGCTCCCACGCTAAATTGGAAACCGAACGTTAATAATGCATGAAGTTTTGGTTGTAAGAGACTTCATATTGATTGTTTGATGAATAAACGATCGAACAAGACGAATGAGTAGCTATTTCCGTATCATCGAAATTGAGCTTTTAATGTTCTGAGTGATTGTGGAGGTCAGTTGCAGTTTTCAGAATTGGAGTTAGGTGCTTATAATTGAATGAAAGAAGGTTAATGGAGATTGGAAGAAGCAAATGTGTTTGATTTTGTAATTTGCTCCTTACTTTTTTCCTTTAAACTATAAAGAAATGCGGATGTTATTATGTAGAATACTCAAGTATATTTAGATATTTGGATTCCTGGGAAGATGTTATTAGAATGGAATTCTGGAGGAGATTAGTAGGTCAGCTAAATGGAATTTGATGAAAGTTTTAGTTTATGGTTTCCTTCAGTTCTCAGCTATAATTTGTGGGCGTTGGATATCCTTTAAGTTAATTCCATTAATTCCAGGAATCATTTCTTTTTTCTTTTCTTTTATTTTTTATTTTTATAATGGTTTGACAACTTGGTGCAACTCTCCTCCATCATCCAGACTTGAATCCATCAATACAAGATAAGCTTAACATGGTGGACTTAGCATTAAATTTTGGTAGCAAAAGACAAGGTAATTGGTGTCAGAACTATTGGACACCAATACCTTGAAGGTTGCTCATGCAAAATGGAAATCAAGAATTTCAGAACTATTTGAATCCGAACAAGTTTATTCCAATTCAAGAATGCTCATATGGTCTTATCATGTGCAGTGACTCTAAATAAAGTATTAGCATGGAGTAACTCAGCCTATTTCTCTACTTCTCCACTAGTAGAAAGCATCTCCAAGAATTTCATTCCATAGGCCTCAATAGTCAGTAAGATGGAGGTGCCATGGAGAAATGCAAATTATTATAGATTTGATCCATGACATATCCATATGTTGCATAGGGTCAATGATAGAGATGATGCTTTGACTGAAAAAGGGGCATCTGGTTCCTCTTTGTACATTAAAAGCTATTTATTGCTCCCCTAATTTGTCTTAATATTTAAATCTCTCAATCTCTCATTAATCCTCCCCTCCCTCAACAACAAAAAAGAAGAATCTTAGCATAATAAATTTCAAAGTACAGGTGCCCTTGGTTGGACCCCTTGCCTGAATACCCAGGCTTGTATAAAAAAATGCACCCACCTTGTTGACGAAAATCACAAGGCAGGTTCCTTATTGTAATATTATTACTATGCTACATATTTGGTACTTAATTGAATTAATTTCCTTCTACCTATTTGAATTGCCCAAAGTCACTTTGTACTTTTCTTTATTAATGTTCTATCAGGTGGTGGATGCTGGTGCCCGCTCTCTAAGAATGATTTTTCAATCAAAACTGGCTCCAAAATATCATTTTCTTGAAGAGAAAAAGTTGGAGTTCCTTCTTTCACTTCTGAACAATGAGAATGAAAATGTTACAGAACTTGGTGCAAGCATCATAACACACTCTTGTGAGACAAGTGATGAGCAAAAGTTGTTGTGTGATGCTGGGGTATTACGTAGGCTTGTCAGTCTGCTTGAAGGTTCTCTAAATCAAAGGGATGCTAGTTTAGATTCCCTAGCCACAGTTCTCAAAAACAATTTGGATGTCATCTCAAAGTTTGTAGCACTTGATAATGGAAGAGCTTTGAGTATTATTACTGATTTTACAAAGGAAAGAAGTCCTCGGACAAGACTTCTTGCCTGTGTCTGCTTGATTATTATAGGGAATGCTTCTCCTTGTCATTTTCAAGGTGTAGGAATAAAAACCAAATTGATATTGATATTAGTTGAACTTCTTGAAGAGTCTGGTCAGGTTGGTGAGGAAGCTCCATTTGCTTTGGCATCTCTGATTGCAGACAAGGAAGATGTACAGAAACTAGCATTTGAGGTTGATACTGTTGATAAACTTTGCAACTTATTGCACAAAGGTCCAGTACAGGCAAAACGTTTCCACGGAATATTGCTAGCATTAGCTGAACTATGCTCAAAGTTGGAAAGCTGCAGGTCCAGGTTCCTTTCTTTGCAGGTTTGTTATTTCACAGAATGCATTGATTTCCACTGGTCGATTACCTGTTAGCTCTTTAGTTTTCTTTTGAACAACATCTCCTGCATGCTCATTCTACCATTTGAATGGTTCAGTCATTTGTCATAGTATTCTCTTTGTGCTAAATGACAGAAGTCATCAAAAAACATGAATTTCTATTTGTGGTAGCTGAATGACTATCACACTTGATCTTTTAATTTTTGAAGCATTAGCTGGCTCACACCAGTTTCTGTTTTTCTTGGAATTGGCACTTCACAACTAAAAAATGTAAAGAACATGTTGAAAACTCATTTAATGAGGATCATTTGGAGGATGTTTCTTTTTGTAAAAGGAGAATATCCTAGTCAGATACATCATTCATGATACGACTGAAATGTGGTTAGACAATCAATTTAAATGGGATGGCGGTTCCATCTCATTACTAGAATGCAGTTTCACTCTTTGTAATAGGAACTTTATGTGCATCAAATTTTGATAGAAGAACCAACTCAAATTGGATTTGGAGTACATTTCATCATACTAGAATTGGCCAACTGGCTGGTTAGTGGAGACTTGGGACTGAATCCCACCTTCACCAGGGTTTGGGGGAGGGGGGTTATGGATCTTGGGGGACAGGCTACCTCCCATTGTGTAGCCCCATGAAGCCATCATACTATATGATAGGGTGGTTATAATTATAATTATTATTATTTTTTGATAAAGACTATATAATAGGGTGTCATTCATAGTTATTTTGACCCTGCCACTCTGTTTTGCAATTCAGGCAGAACTGGTGCTGAATGGATATACTTTGTATAGTGACTTATTGTACAATTATCATACTTGTACATGTTTACTTACTCTGAAATCTGAATGAATAAATATTTTTCTTTTCTACCTTACCATTTTACTGGAGTTTGTTTTTACTATGTCTTATTTTCTTTTTCTTTTGACTGGTAATGCAAAATTTTATTGAAAATAAATGAATGACATATAACCAAAGGCTTGCCATTTAAAGAGAAGTCTTAACCAAAAATAAAAAAAAAATGTAGAAAAGGAAGACATATAACAGCTATTGATGATCACAAACTATCCCAATATCTAATAACCCCACTACAACTCACTCCTTCCAATCCACTCTTGCCAAGCAATAATTAGGGATGCAAACAGATTGAATTGGATCCAAATAAGGGTATATCCAAATCCAATTCGATATTATTAAGAGCAGATCCGATCGGATCTCATAAACATGGATTTGAATTCAAATCCAATGAGGAAGTCGGATATTCGGATCTGATTTAAATTTTTTAAATTAACAAATTATTAAAAGAAAAATAAAATATAACAATTTACATAAAGAAAAACAGAAAATACAAGTACCTTTTCAACTATTTTCATCATATATATATACATGTTTTTTATAAAAAATTAAATAATATAATAAATTACAAAAATGCAATATAAATAAATAAATAACATATACATGTTGATCTGATTTTTGATAGGATCCTATTGTCCGATCCGAAGATCCGAAATGAAGATATCTGAATCTGACAAAATAGGGTCGGACTTCGGATTGGATTGGATCATGATCCGATCCATTTGCACCCCTACCTATAATGTTGCAGCTATACTGCTATAGAACCCAAAGCAAGGGTGTTTGCATAGCTGCACATTCCAAGGTGACTTTCTACTCAAGTTATTGGACTTGCAAGAGCTTTGAAGGTGTTTTAATGGTGCTCTACACAAAAAGGAAACAAAATAAAGAAGAAACGTAGAAAGGAAAAAGAGAGAAGGATAACTTTTAAACTTTTATTATCACTGCTACCTTTCAATCCTCTGTTAGAGTCTCACCAGTCATCAATCAAGAGGGGGAAAGGGGAAAGGTGGAGCCTCACCACCAGGAGGAAGAAGTATCTCTCTTCTCCAAGAAAACATATTGCAGAACAAATTTGGCAAGTTTCCCTTACTTTGTTAGAATAGTATACATCACAATTTATAAGCAAGGCTAGAAAAAGAAACTTAGCTTGCCTAACAAGTTTCCTACAAAAAAGAAAAAGAAAAATTATAAATATCTTCTAAGAACATTTCTTCTAGAATGATACCTTCCTGCCAACAAGCTTGTGAGAAGGGGAATAATAATTGATGCACTCTACATATGCTGTGCAGGGAAAGATCAAGTTCTATTAATTTTGCTGATGTAGCAGTTGTTTTTTGTTTTCAAAAGCAAAACCAACCATGTTGTCAAACATGACCGTATTTTGTTGTTTTCTTAATTTAATATCTTCTTAAAAAGAAAAATCTTTTACAATGTTTCCCTTATGGATTTTTGAACAATGAACTTACTTTTACTTGAACAGGCTTTAACCATAGGCCATGAATTTAAAGACTAAGATGGTGTCTGGTTTGTGGTTCAAAAAAAGGATGGTTATTGATGAAGGAAGATTTGGCCCGACCTCACAGTTATGCGACACGTGGCAGAAACAACAGCTTGGCAAAAGGGCCAAGCCTAAGGCGTGAACAAGGGGACACCAGCGGACCGAACTCCCTACGGGGGGCCCGAACTCACCCTTGGCCCAAAACCAGAGTAATCCGAACTGGTCAACCCTGTAACAACTCGGGATATACCTCGCCGAACTGGCCAACCTTGTAACAGCTCGGGATATACCTCGCCAATTGGCCAACCTTGTAACAGCTCGGGGTATACCTCGCCGAACTGGCCTGCCTTGTAACAGTTCGGGATACACCCCGCTGGACTGACCTGCCCTATAGATACCTCCGAACTCAAGACTTCGCCTCGCTCACCACTCCGCATCACCTTCTAGGCACCAAAACCAAACAAGTCGTACCATGCCTGACACTGAGGAAGTCCGTGCCCGAGGGCGCCGCACCTGACTGACTTGGGATCTGACGCTTGGCGGCCGCACTTTAAATGGCCACCTGCCATCGCCACTGACACCGCCATCTCTAGTTAGAGAGACGGTTAGGCAGTGACGGTTCTGTCAAAGCAGAAAGGAGGACGACCGAATTGACAAGCGCAAGGGTAATCATACCCGACCTGACAAGGGCCTCGGAGCGAGTGCGTGAAGTGATTATAAGAGCCCCCTGCCCCCAACAAACAAGGTATGCAAACTTTGCGCTATCTGGTGTTATCTTGCTTTTGAAGGATTCTAACTTGAGCTTCGGAGCCGCTACACCGGGTTCCCCCCGGAGCTTCCTCATTTCCTCCGTTTCAGGTTCCCTGCTACCCAGTTCAGAAGCAAGGTCGTTGACAGCTAAGACCGATCGGATCGCGCTTCATCAATTGGCGCCGTCTGTGGGAACGCTTCAAAAAGCCTCCCTCCAAACTTCCATAACCCCTTTTTTTCAAAAAACCCAACACTCATGGCCTCCTCCAGCAACGCCGGACGTGGCACGGAGACAAACACCACTGGGGAACAACTTCAAGTCCCCGTGGTGTGCGCTGGACAGTTCACCATCCCCCTTTTGGTGGATGGGATCCCCAGCTTGAACGCGCCACAAGCAGTGGCGCCCGTAAACCTTCCTACCACAAGCATCCCCTTTCCTCCCCCTATTGAGACAACCTTTACTGAACCGACTGCCGTCCCCCTGGCAGCCAGCCAAAACCGGTTGGACGACCTGATGCAGTGCATGCGGGCAATGCAAGCCCAAATGCAAAAGTTCCAGCAGCACCAGCTTCACCAACACCAAGTACTGCACAACATCTCCCAGTATCACTATCAACAGCAGTTCCCCCAACTGCCACTGAACCAACCACTACTTCCACCTCGCCACCCCGCTCCGAGGCCGGTCAAGGCCTCCCCGCAGGATGGACGCCCCCACCAGGGAAAGGCCTCCCGGCCCCAGAACCCCCCTAACAGCCAGGCCTCGTCCCCAGGCTGAAGAGAAAAATATCATCCCCGCCTCGCAACTCGTAGGCGGGTCGGTAACCTCGCCCACGAGATCGGCACCCTGACGCTCACCAGGGAAAGGCCTCCCGGCCCCAGAACCCCCCTAACAGCCAGGCC
Organism: Nelumbo lutea; assembly: GCF_056320005.1. NCBI lineage: Eukaryota > Viridiplantae > Streptophyta > Magnoliopsida > Proteales > Nelumbonaceae > Nelumbo > Nelumbo lutea. The sequence goes on from NC_142690.1 coordinate 5,815,480, forward strand.
TCGTCCCCAGGCCGAAGAGAAAAATATCATCCCCGCCTCGCAACTCGTAGGCGGGTCGGGAACCTCGCCCACGAGATCGGCACCCCGACGCTCCAAGCCTGAGTTCCCGCTCACGAAAAATCGATTCGGCGCCCTGGCGGCAGACTACCAGCGTTCCGGGCCCATCGAGCTCGGTAACACGGAGGCCAGCAGTGCCAGTACAAGGCCCACTCAACAACGAAGGCGCCGGCGAAGTCGCCGAACCGCCACCCGTGTCTTGTCAGAGCTCAGAGGCAAAGAGACGAGCTCGGATGAGGTAGGAGCTGCCCCGATTCTCTCGGTTCCTTCCCCCCTCGCATCAGAACTCCTGGTGGTCCCCTTACCCAGAAATTTCAAGCTCCCACCTCTGGACAAGTACGACGGGTCCTTCGACCCCAACGACCACGTTGACGCTTTCCAGTCCCAAATGCACCTCGCCAGGGCCAGCGAATCGTGCAGTGCGTGGCCTTCACCACCATCCTCAGGGGGGTAGTCCGCACTTGGTACAGGAACCTGGCCCCCGGGTCGATAAAGTGCTGGGCCCAGTTCGTGCAGATCTTCACCGCACACATTGTCACCATTCAACGGTGCCCTAGAACAGAGGAAAGCATCTTCGGAGTAGTCCAAAGGGAAGGAGAATCCATCCGGGGCTACATCAAGCGATTCAACGAAGCATGCTTGCAGATACTGCGGTTGGACCCCGCAGTGCAGCTCGTGGCGGCCAAAAGAGGGGTAACACAAAGAATTCAAATGGCACATGGTGGCTAACCAGCCCGCAACCGTGGCCGAATTCCTCAAGCTCGCGGACAAGTTCATGAGGACAGAGGAAGAAATCAACCAACGAACCGAAGGCGGGAACGAGAAAAGAAAGAGGGAAGGCGAGCTCTCCAACCCGGTCGACAGAAAAAACCTGGCCCGGGAGCCGAAGCTGAACCAGTCGTTCCGAGCTCCCCTAACAGTTCAGACGGATTACACGTCGTTAAACACAAGGCGGACTGAGATCTTAATGACGATCAAGGACGCCCCGTACGTGAAGTGACCACCTCGCCTAAAGGGAAATCCGAACGAGAGAAATAAGAATTTGTATTGTAGTTTCCATAGAGACCATGGTCATAGTACCGAGCAGTGTAATAACCTTCGGGACAAGATAGAGGGGCTCATCCGTCGCGGATACTTGAGAAACTTTGTACAGCACAACAATAATAACAATAAGGCAGGTCGGCAAGGGGAGCACGAAAAGGATGCCCCCGAGTCTAGCAGTAGACCTGCCGAACCGTTGCAGCGACAATCTCCGGAAGAGAGGCCAGTTCGGGGAACCATCCATGTAATTGCGGGAGGTTCGGTGGTAGCAGGGTGTACCTCGGCAGCGGCCCAGACTTCAGTTCGCGAAGCGGCCCTCGAGGAATGGAACCCCCCAAAGAGACCAAAGACCGAAGAACCAATCTTCTTCACGGAGGACGACGCGCGAGGGGTCCGCTACCCCCATGATGACGCGCTTGTCATTAAGCTAAGGATCAACGACTTCGAGGTCAGACGAGTACTCGTAGATTCGGGCAGCTCAGCGGACATCCTCTTTAAATCAGCATTTGACCAGCTATAGGTACAGAGGAGCGAGCTGAAGCCCGCGAACACTCCCCTGGTGGGTTTCAGCGGAGAGGAAGTCAGGCCCCTCGGAAAAATAACATACCTGTGGAAGTCAGCACATGGCCTTGTGCGGTCAGACTCAACCATGATTTCCTGGTGGTCGCGACCCCCTCCCCATACAATGCCATAATAGGGCGGCCGATCACGCATATCCTACGGGCGGTGGTCTCCACCTACTATTTGGCCATGAAGTTCCCTACGAACTTCGGTGTGGGGGTAGCGCGGGGCGACCGGCTCGAGTCCCGCAAGTGTTATGTTGCCGCCCTGAAGGGAAAAACCAAGGCGGCCGACGACCTCGAACTGGAGCGGCCTGTGGAGCAAGGTGAGGAACGAGCTTCGCCCACGGAGGAAACAGTCGCAATCCCGACTTCGGCTACGGACCCAGCTTGCACACTTCAGATCGGAGCTTCCGTCGAGGAACCCCTACGAACCGAACTTGTGAGTTTTTTACTTCAAAATTTAGATATTTTCGCCTGGTCCGCGGTCGATATGCCCGGCATTAGCCCCGGCCTGATAACTCACAAACTTAATACTGACCCTGTAGTCAGACCCGTTAGACAGAAGAAACACAACTTAGCCCCAGAACGCTGGAGGGCGGTCGACGAGGAGGTCGAGAAGCTCCTCGCAGCAAACTTCATAAGGGAAGTCCATTACCCGAGCTGGGTGGCCAACCCGATGTTGGTAAAAAAGGCAAACGACAAGTGGCGCATGTGCGTTGACTACACCGACCTGAACCGAGCTTGCCCGAAAGATTGCTTCCCCCTCCCCAGAATTGATCGCCTAGTGGACGCGACCTCGGGAAATGAGTTGCTAAGCTTCTTGGACGCCTACTCGGGCTACAACCAAATCCGGATGGACCCATCCGATGAGGAAAAAACCAGCTTCATAACCGAGTTCGGCCTATATTGCTACAAGGTCATGCCCTTCGGATTAAAAAATGCCGGGGTGACTTTCCAAAGACTTGTAAATAGGCTGTTTCGGCCCCTGATTGGCACAAAGATAGAGTGCTATGTAGACGACATGGTCGTCAAGACTCAGTTTTCACAAGAATTAATACAAGACATAGATTTTGTCTTCCAAATCCTGCATCAGTTTAGCATGAAATTGAACCCCAACAAATGTGTCTTCGGCGTCACCTCGGGCAAATTCTTAGGGTACATTGTCAATCAGCGCGGTATTGAGGCCAACCCGGACAAGATAAAAGCCATTCTAGATATGAGACCACCTCGGAAAGTAAAAGAAGTTCAGAGGCTAAACGGCCGCATAGCCGCTCTAAGCCGCTTCATGTCCAAATCGGTAGACCGCTGCCTACCTTTCTTCAAAGCAATCAAAGGCAAAGGGTTCGAGTGGACCCAGGACTGCCAGCTCACGTTTGACGAGCTAAAAGGTTACCTCGCTAGTGTGCCAACCTTAGCCCGGCCCGAGGAGGGCGAGGTCCTAGAACTGTACCTCTCGGCAAGCGACGAGGTGGTCAGTTCGGTACTAATAAAAGAAACAGACCGGGTCCAGCGACCCATCTATTATGTTAGTAAAATTTTGCAGGGAGTAGAGACAAGGTACCCGCAGATAGAAAAGCTAGCATACGCACTAGTGACAGCAGCTCGGAAACTCCGCCCATACTTCCAGGCTCACACCGTCATCGTCCTGACTAACAAACCTCTGAGACAAGTTTTACTCAAACCCGAGGTTTCCGGTCGACTGACGAAATGGGCCATCGAACTCAGCGAGTACGACCTCCAGTACAAGCCAAAAACTGCTATTAAGGCCCAAGCTTTGGCAGATTTTATCGCCGAGTGCACTTTCAGCCACGAAGCCCCATAGGTCTAGCCCGAGGTCCCCAGTTCGGGCGAACCCGGAGCTCCCGAGCCAATAGAGTCTGAACCCTGTGAAGTAGCAGCCAGTGTGGCATCTCTCCTGGTTAGGCGAAACGCGAACTGGGATGAGGAGCCCTGGATCCTTCACGTGGATGGTTCCTCGAACCGGCAAGGCAGTGGAGCTGGAATAGTCTTATGCGGCCTGGGCGGCACAAAATTAGAATACACACTACGCTTTGAGTTCGCGGCATCCAACAACGAGGCAGAGTACGAAGCACTGATAGCTGGGCTGGACCTAGCGCGAAAGGTAAAGGCAAAACACTTGGTCATCTGCAGCGATTCCCAGCTCGTGGTCAATCAAGTTACGGGCGAGTATGAAGCACGCGAGCTCTCCATGATCGCATATTTGGCGAAAGTAAAAGAAGCCTTGCTCAACTTCCAGTCACACTTCATCGGGCAAATCCCGAGGTCAGAGAACACTGAGGCCGAGCTGGATCGACCCACTCGTGAGCTTCTTGATAGACGGAACCCTCCCTGTAGAACGCAATGCGGCCAAGAGGGTGCAGCGCCAGGCAGCCAAATACGTCATAATAGACGAACGGTTATACCGACGGTCGTACACGCTCCCCTACTTGCGTTGCCTGCGACCTGCCGAAGCCGAGTTCGTACTCCGCGACACTCATGAAGGCCTGTGCGGCGGACACTTGGGGGGCAGAGCACTCGCCCAAAAAGCACTTCGACAAGGATACTACTGGCCAACGATGAAGGCAGAAGCTGTCGAGCTCGTCAGAAAATGCGACAAGTGTCAGAAGCACGCCAATATCCACCATCAACCTGCCTCCGACCTCAAATACCTCGCCAGCCCGTGGCCCTTTGCACAATGGGGCATCGGCCTCCTGGGGCCATTCCCACCAGCAACAGGTGGAAGAAAATTCCTAGTTGTTGCAGTAGATTACTTTACGAAGTGGATAGAAGCCGAACCTCTGGCAATTGTTACAGCCCGAAACATACAAAACTTCTTTTGGAAGAACATAGTATGTCGCTTCGGGTTACCTCGGGTACTAATCTCCGACAACGGCAAGCAGTTCGAGGATATCAAGTTCCAAGAGTGGTGCCAGAACATGGGGATTCGGCAAAACTTCACATCAGTCGCACACCCGCAGGCAAACGGTCAGACGGAAGTAATGAACAGAGTCATCTTGCGCGGACTGAAAGCACGTCTGGATCGAGCTAAGGGATTATGGGCCGAAGAGCTACCAAGTGTCTTATGGGCTCACCGAACTACAGAAAAAACCGCCACGGGAGAAACCCCCTTCAACCTCACCTACGACACTGAAGCAGTGATCCCGACGGAAATCGAAGTACCAACATTGCGACTAGAAACATACGACGATCGGACGAACGGAGACGAGTTACGTTCCAACCTTGACCTATTGGACGAGGTAAGGGACCTCGCGCACATCCGAACAGCGGCATACCAGCAGTAGGTAGCTCGCTACTACAATACCAGAGTAAAGCAACGAAGCTTCCAACTCGGCAACCTAGTCCTTCGTAAGATTATGGTGCCCGAACCCAGCGTGGGCAAACTTGGACCAAACTGGGAAGGGCCCTATAAAGTAAAAAGAGCGCTCGGGGGGGCATACGAACTCGAAACCTTGGAAGGCAAACAAGTACCTCGAGCGTGGAACATCGTGAACTTAAGGCGATACTACCTATAAACCGCCAAGCGAAGTGGACGAAATCAGGTCCTATGTGCCACGATGCAGAGCCAAGAGGAACCTCGGCGTAAACAAGCAAAGAAGTCAAGCATATTATCAGCTCGGCAAAAAATCAGTTCGCTGCAAAAAGCCTTCGCGGCAAAACAGGTCGCGGAAGTATAATAATCCGGACAAGAAAGTGGCATATTCAGTTCGACAAAGAATCAGTTCGGGGAAAAGGAACACGGGCAAAAAGATTATCCATTCCGTTGCAAGAAACAGGAGTACATTGGCCATCAGAAGGGACTTGCAAAAAAAAAAGGGTTGTTACATGCCCGGAGCTACTTCTTCGCTGTCAGAAGTCACTTCAACAACACCCGAAGGCCCTGCCTCTCCTTCAGAGTCCAGCTCGCCATCAACAGCATTGGCCATCTCCTGAGTTATATGCGAAGTAGATATGGCACTAACATCGAGGTCGGGGTACGTGTTCCGGATCATCCACCTGCTTAGTTTGAACCCCCTCCTGTAAGAATCCACCATCAGATCGTCAAAACGCGGAGAGGCAATGTAGTCTTCAACGGCCTTCTTCTTGGCGTCTTCAATGCCTTGGGAAAAAATCTGTGTTCTCTCCCTGATGTCCTCCTGAAGATATTCGACTTGATGCTGCAAATCCAACTTCAAGTCCGCCATATGCTTGACAACTACCCCCATGGCCTCGGCGTCACGCTGAGACCTTGCCTGCCTAGCCATTGCGACGCGAGCAGCCTCTTCGGCAGCATAAGCGGCCGCCTCAGCAGCTCGGGTATTTGCCTCTGCAGCACGGAAAGCTTCTTCAGCAGCATGAGCGTCAGCTTCAGCAGCTCGCGCCTGTCGCGAGCTCCTCTCCACTTGGGCCGCTAAGGCATGAATTGAAGAATTCACCTACCGAAAGAAACAAGTGAGCAATAACAGCAAAAGCGACAGAAAATGAAAAAGGCAGACAGAATCTAACTTACCACCATAGCATGTGTTACGGCGCGGCAGGCGACCTGATTCAAAGGAAGATTGGTCCACGCCGCGATCTCCTCAGGGAAAGTAGCCTCCCTACTCTTCTGAAGAGCGTAGTTCGACGTCAACACGCTCTTGAACTCCCCTTGAGCTCCCGAACCCAAGGGCCCAGCCCGCGTATGAGCGGACCCAGAGTGAGCAGGAGCACTTGAGTATGCAGGAGCGCCCGTATGAGTGGTCTCAGCGTAAGGCGCCCCAACAGTTTCATGCATCGGTGGAGTCACCTCGGGCTTCCTGGGCAGATCCTCCGGCGTGTGGTCTGGAACTTGGGGCTCCTCATCCAGGGGCAGCTCGGTACGAGTTCGCTTGGCGACCCGTTTCCTCCTCTTCATACCTTGGAATAGACGCCCCCCCACGAGTTCTCTCCGCATCCATCACACCTGCAGAAACGAGTCCGACATCAGAAAAAATGAAAGAACAAAGCAAGCAAGAAACCACATAGCTAGAAACCTACCCGAATTCAGGCCGGCCGCAATAAGCTTGGCCTCCGTTATGTAGTGGTGGCACTTCAAACCTTGTCGTGCCCATTGCTAGAGGCCCTTCACCGTCTCTTTATCGAGAGTAACACCTGAATCAGGAGCGGCCTCACCCCACCCGGTCTGAAAGGGCCATCCTTGTGCACTTCGCACACCGAAGTAGTCCCGCTTCCACGCCGGGACCTTATTAGGAAGATCGTGCAGAAGCTTAAAGTCCTGGCGAGGAGAAAGGTAATACGCCCGTCTTCTCCCAGGAAGAGAACCCGCCTGTCTCTTAAGCATCAAGATGGAGGAGAATATCTCTAAGTCTAAGGGGAAGTTCTGCTCGCAAAAAAGGGAAACTGTCCCCACCAGGTTCCGAATAGAGTTCGGATGAAGTTGGCCAATGGTGACACCAAAGTGGTTTATGACTTTGACGAGAAGGGGGTGGAAAGGAAGTCGCAACCCCGCAGCGAGCTGCTCTCGAAAAATCACGATCTCATCAGGACCGTGTTCCCAAGGAAAGCTACCCGAAGGAATAAAATATGTATACCCCCCAGGAAGGTTGTAAGACATAAGTATAGATTGAAGCCCCTCAGGCGTCATGGTCGAGGGACCAAACCTGTCTAGCATCCGACCTCGGCGAGAGGTAGACGCCAAACTGCCCGAAGCGGCTCGGCCTACTGGTTCATAGTCCTCGAGTTCCAACTCAGGATCACTGAGGCAGTCAGGGGACACGGCTCGGTGGTAGAACCTACGTCGGCCCTACTTGAAGAGTCGTCTGAGCTATCAAAGCTAGACATTGAGGAAAAGGTGGATTCAGGAAGGTACTCACCGGAAGAAAGTTTTGAAGGCTCCGGAGACGGGAACAAGCCAAAAAACCTTGAAGGCTATGTAACCAGCCTTGACGCGAGCTGGAAAAAACTTGGACGCGAGCTGAAAAGTTGGATGCGAGCTCAGTAGACAAACTGTAGAAGTGACAAATCGACAGGGGTCCCCCACTATTTATAGCTACAGTAACCAAGAATCGACCGTGCAGATCAAAGACGATCCGACGGCCCACATTTTCGCTGACCGCACGTCTCATAAGGTCGAGACGTGATTGGCGCACGTCTTTCCGAAAAGAGCGAAACGTCAGCGCACGCCTCCTTGAAACCGACGTCGCGCCGACACGCGTCTTTCCGAAACTGACTGCGCCGCATGTCTCCCTGACAGCCGCCCGCGCACGTACAACAGTGGCACGCCTTTTTGAATGACCCGTTGTCACGTCCCAGCGGCGCGAATTTTTGAAATTAAAAAAAAAAACGCGCGCTGTCACAACCATCAGCATTTATGAGTAGGCACGTTTCCAGCCTTCTCGGAAACCGAAGAACCCTGGCAAAAGCAACTCGCGCAGTCAAGATTCGATGGACGGGACAAATCCACCTACTACCTCGCGAAACTCCCCGCACCAGGGCAAGACCCTTGGCACGAGGAGTGGGGGGCAATTGATGAAGGAAGATTTGGCCCGACCTCACAGTTATGCGACACGTGGCAGAAACAACAGCTCGACAAAAGGGCCAAGCCTAAGGCGTGAACAAGGGGACACCAGCGGATCGAACTCCCTACGGGGGGCCCGGACTCACCCTTGGCCCAAAACCAGAGTAATCCGAACTGGCCAACCCTGTAATAGCTCGGGATATACCTCGCCGAACTGGCCACCCTTGTAACAGCTCGGGATATACCTCGCCAACTGGCCAACCTTGTAACAGCTCGGGGTATACCTCGCCGAACTGGCCTGCCTTGTAACAGTTCGGGATACACCCCGCCGAACTGACCTGCCCTATAGATACCTCCGAACTCAAGACTTCGCCTCGCTCACCATTCCGCATCACCTTCTGGGCACCAAAACCAAACAAGTCGTACCATGCCTGACACTGAGGAAGTCCGTGCCCGAGGGCGCCGCACCTGACTGACTTGGGATTTGACGCTTGGAGGCCGCACTTTAAACGGCCACCTGCCACTGCCACTGACACCGCAATCTCCAGTTAGAGAGACGGTTAGGCAGTGACGGTTCTGTCCCAGCAGAAAGGACGACGGCCGAATTGACAAGCGCAAGGGTAATCATACCCGACCTGACAAGGGCCTCGGAGCGAGTGCGCGATGTGATTATAAGAGCCCCCTGCCCCCAACAAACAAGGTATGCAAACTTTGCGCTATCTGGTGTTATCTTGCTTTTGAAGGATTCTAACTTGAGCTTCGGAGCCGCTACACCGGGTTCCCCTCGGAGCTTCCTCATCTCCTCCGTTTCAGATTCCCTGCTACCCAGTTCAGAAGCAAGGATGTTGACAGCTAAGACCGGCCGGATCGCGCTTCATTAGTTATGTTCTAGAACCACACCACTTTTTTTGGAAATGGCAATAACTTTTTGAACCATGTAAACTGTTCTTTTCACGTGGTTGTGGTTATTTTCTGAACCACACAATACAACAACCACTGTTCTATTTATGGTTCAATTTCTAGACTAAATTAGTTAGCTTTTCTGTATGACTACATGTATGGAATTTCATCTATCACTATTAAATTTTGGTCATAGAGTTTTTTTTTTTAATCAATTGTCTATGGGTCCAATTGGGCTGGATCTTAGTTCATCATTTTATGGTATGCTTAAAATATGGACTAATATAGCATGAGGTTCAGGGGTGGAGCCAAGTTACTTGATCTCAACCCTGACCCAATTTGATTTGTTGAAACCCCAATTCTAACTTTAACCTAATCCATTATTAATTTTTTCAGGTCAATCCTATATGTTTGGATTGGATTTTCAGGTTAGGCCTGAATTGGAATGACTTGTTTACTTTATTTTGTGGGGTCGGATTGGACAATACCTCGATCTTAGTCCAACCTGAAGTTAAATAGGGTTCATATTTTCAACCCCAACCTTAAAGAGAAACTTCAAACCGAACTTTTAGGTTGGATTTGAGATGGACAATACTTCTCGTAGGTGCACTATATAAAATTTCACCTGGTCTCCATTCGCCATTCTCCCCCATCTCTTCCCCCCCCCCCCCCCCCCCAACGAGAAAATTCCTGCCTCCACCACTGATGATGGTCACATGGTTTCCTATTGCAAGGATGGGAATACGGTGAGTGTGATACACCGAATCATTTGGATGACATCGGCATGCTTTTCAAAAACTATCTAACATAGCTTTGGAAAAATAGGGATGCTATTGGTTTTGGAACCATTATTGCTGGTTCCGGAATGAGCAATAAACATACAGATAGGATACAGAACAGTGGTTGCATTCATGAACCAAACAAAACACAAATACAACCACAAACCAAACACCTCCTAAAGCTGTTGGTTATGGACTCTGGGTACTACTGATGCTGAATAGCAAGAATAGTTTTCTTGGGCTTAACATGAAGACCTCTACATGTTTGGGGCCCAAGGGCAACCTGGGAGTCTTGTGTGTACTTATGCCTATGCCTAGGGGCTTTAACCTATTCTGACTGCATCATATGACCAGAAGGTTGGCCAATCTCTTTTTCTTTTCTCTTGGGCAGTATTTAGGCTTTTTTTTTTTTTTTCCTGTTACAAGTTAACCTCCAAAACCGTCATGGCTGAATTTTGTTTCAATTTAAAGGGGTGGGAAATTTTTCAATCTCTAATTCCACTCCATCTACAATGAAAACATTGTTTTCCACTTTCTTATATCAAGACAAATGCATCCCATGGAGAAAACAAAAGTTTAATTAACTCTAAGAAAATCAAGGTTAATGCTGCTTAGAACTTTTCTCCTTCAGTTTTTTCCATTATCTAGGCTATTTATTTTCACTTGAAAATATCAAAGTGGTCATCTGTGACTAAATAAATGATGTACTGTTACTTTAAGATGATCCAAGGTTGTAGTAGTAATACATCAATATTTGTTTTCCCCTTGCCATCCCTAACTCATTTCTAATGGAATAGGTTTTGAACTTGGTAATTGATGCACTAAGTCATGAGAATGCAGAGGTGCAGGCTGTGGCCTGCCTGTGTATAAGAAACATCTCTCGGTCAGTTAAGGTTTGCATGAATACTGACTTTTTATATTTAAAAATCTTAATGATTTGCTAATATTTTGCTAATGAGATGATGTTCAGAATTTGAGTGCAGGTCGTTTTATGAATGAAACTATCATCACTCCCTTGCTTCATCTTTTACACGACTCTTCTACATCAATTCAGGTAGTTATATTAAGTATTAAGTAATATTTTATACTATTTTTATAATTACTAAATTGGATGTATACAAGGCTGTCAAGCATGAGAAAAAGATTGATCCTATACATGTATGTGTGCATGTGTAGAAAAACATTCACTAATCTGGTCAAGTGGAGAGCTTCCCTACATGACTTGTCTTTTCTTTCTCATGTGTGAGGGATGATGTGGCCACTTGGAGCCATTTATTCGATCCTCTGAATCAATCACCTCTTCAGTCCTTTAGTCCACGTCAGCCCAGTGCCCTGCTTTCTGTTAGTAACATTGTCTGTTGAAACTTCTAATATTTTAATCTTAAACTTGTCCAAAATGCAGAGTTTATTTTGACCACGTGGCAAGGGTTTTGGGGCTGAATTTACCCCACTAATAGAGGATAGCAACAGGAGCCTGTGGGTAAATTTTATGGACCATCTGGATTGGCCACATATTTGCTTCCCTGGCTCACATCAGCCACATACTAACAATGGCATCCAAAATTTCAAGTCTTTTGTACTAGAAAAATGCCTATAACGATTTTGGAGGGGACCTCTGTATAACCAATGGCAATAAATTATAGTGAACCATGATTTTGCAGTTTCATCTGGCTAATGTACATTGGCAACAGATCACCTATATCCTGGGCTTAGTAAGTAGCCCTCTTTTTGTGAAGATTTGATTTTGGAGGGAAACTCTCCCTCCCTTTAATACGAGGATACTTTACTTTTTCAAAAAAAAAAAGGATGCCTAGTAAGAGTTATGGGGCGATGTAATGATTCAGTTCATTCTTCTTTGTACTAAAATAGTGGTTTCTTCCAGCTTTTGCTGCCTGTACTTCTCTCTGTATCTTTTTCAAGATATAAGGGAAGCTTTCTGGTTTTCATTTAATACAAAACATGGTTATGGATAAAAAAGATGCCGAGTAGGAAGATTTTATGCTAAACACATTGCAGGGTATTTTTGGCTGAAATTTTTCCATGAATGATGGAAGTATATGTGACATTAGAAGTATATAAAAGAGGTTTCCTGGTTAGTGCTTTAGAAATTTGGGATATTTTCTGATCTACCTCAACGATAATATATTTTTCCAGGTTGCCGCTCTTGGTGCTATTAGCAACATAGTAATTGATTTTGCAAGCCGTAAATCAGTTTTCATCCAATGTGGAGGTGTGAGACATCTTATTCAGCTAACGAAATCAATGGATTCAACTCTCAGGTTAAATGCTGTATGGGCTTTAAGGAATCTGATGTTTCATGCGGACAACAGTCACAAGGAAGGCATTATTCTGGAGTTGACACCATCTGGATTGGTCAGCCTTATATGTGGTAACATTATCTTCATGTTTCATTGATTATTCATGCTTAATAGCAGTTCAATATGTATTCGGATAAATGAAACTTTCTAATTGCATTACACTATGGCATAAAAAAAATTGCATTACACTACAGACTCAGAGCTATCTATCCAAGAACAAAGTCTAGCACTTGTCCGCAATCTTGTTGATGGACGCATCAGCTCAATTGAACATGTATTTGCAGAGGATGGTATTATTATGAATGCTGTTGCAAGGCAACTGCAAAGCTGTTCAAGATCAGAAGTTTGCATTCAGGTTATCATTTTTTTTTTCATCTTGCCTTTGTGCTGTATGATTAGTACCTTTTAATAAGATTTATTTAGTTTTACGAAGATGTGCTCGAGAAATGAAACGTTAAGGAGGATTCTCTTCACCTCTCTCCTATTGTGAAAAGGGGAAGGTCCTAAGACCTCAAAGGATTTAATCTGTTTTTCTTCTGGCTTCTGATGTTCCATGCAACCCATTTGTCATGTAGGGAATGTACGTGCTCAGCAACGTAGCAAGTGGAAATGAGTTACATAAAGAAGCCGTGATGAACCAACTCTTTCAATCTCAAGCAGGTGAAGGCACCCAATCTTTTGTCATGAAGTTTTTGCAGGACAGTGATGGTCAGCTACGCACCGCTGCTGTATGGTGCATAGTAAATCTCACCCACCCAGAAAGTCCCGGTGCATCTGCTCGCATTGTGAAACTGCGGAGTGCTGGCATAGTTTCTCAGATAAAGAGTATGGTTAACGACCCATGCTTGGATGCCAAGGTAACCCTGCACTCATAACATGAGAATTGTTATTCCTAAATTGTTCTTCCCAAGTCTTCTAATTATTATGATCAAACATTTGAGTCCTGCAGTTCCGAGTAAGAACAGTGCTGGAACAACTTGCAACAGCATGACATGATCACCTATCTTTCCTCGGCCATTAATCTTAAAAATACCGGGAAGAGCAACCGGGTACATTTTTTGCTCCGAAATCAGTGTTTTGTAAGATTACACCAAACTCTCTTTTGAGCGACGAGGACATGGTGGGCCGGCTGATGCTCTGGCTTATTCAGCAGCTCATGTGAATCCAATTCCAATCTCCATTCACTTAGAAGCCATGCCAGATTTTTTGATGTTTCTTGTTCGAGCAAGGCAGGCCCCGCCCATCTTTCTGATTCAACCAGCCAAGTCTTCTCCTAAGATATCCTTCCCATGTTGATATTCATTATCTTTGAGTCCGATTTTTGTATCCATCATTTTTTGCAGTACTATCCTTGTTTGGTTTTTTGGCCTGTACTATTCCTTCTTGTAACAATGTGTAATGTGGCAAATGTGTTTGATCGGGATCCCAATGAAAATTCAGAGACAACAGGCACGATACGCTGTGTCAGGTGAGTTGTACAGTTTTAAGTTATTTTTGACCGGTTGTCTTGAAATTAACTGTGATTTTGGATGCCCAAAATTCAATTCTCGTTTCTGGACTGTTGATTCATCTCTGGGGTTTCCTACTCTCCTTTGAGCATGCGTGTGTGTGTGTGCGCGCGCGTTGGCGTGGTTACTGGTTAGATAAAGTTGGGTCGATACGACGACAACAATGAAACAGTTTTATAGCTTAGAATCAGACAATTGGGCACATCCTTTAGGCCCATACGTTGTATGAAATGGACTTAAGGAGAGACACCTTAGCTCAACGCACTGACAGCCAAAAAATATATATATATCAAACCCATGTACATTAGCCTTTAAAAAGTGATACAACAAAATTACATAGCAGCATGTCATCAGTGCTTGGTTTTGGGCTTTCTTTTTACACATGATTTGACCAGTTGCTTCAATCCCTTCTTGTGGGGCTTCTTCTCAGTCTTTTCATCTTCTTTCTCCTTCTCCTTCGCTACCTCCAACTGCAAGCACAGCTAATAAGAGATAATTAACAAGGAGCATTAGGCCGTTAGCTTAGTTATGAATGGCTGAACTCAACAATTCTTAGGTCATGGATCAGACGGCCAGGATGGCATTTTGCCTACCTTCAGTAGACGGTCTTCCACATGGTCCATACGTTCGATGAGACTACCCTTGGCTTCCGTCTCCATCATGACATGCTCAATGGGACGGCAGTGCTTCTCTAGGCTCTTGGGGGAGAAATCGACGGAGGAGTTGCCTCCATCACTCGTTAAGGGCCCACTTGATGTTGCTGATTCATACGAGCTCTTTGAACACCTGTTACATCCTCTAATTTCCTCCAAGTGCCTCAACTGCAACCATATTACGATCAAACTTCAGAACAAATAGATGGGCCAAGAAAAACCGCATTGATGGGGTTACTAGGGCCCATTCAGAGAGAAGAATGAAGAAGGAGGCGGCAAAGCATATCCCCATCTTGCGCCATGGAGGTAGACCAGACTGACTTAGTCTACTTAGGAAGAAATGGAAGAGTCAGACAGACTATCTCAGTCCCTCTCACCCACCGGCCCAAAAGAGTGTCTGGGGCAAAAGGACGAGGCCATGTACTACTCCCATGGCGCATTTTAGGCACTCAAATAAGAGATAGAACATCTCATTCTTACTTACCACGTTATCGAGGCGGTCCAGTCGAGAGAGAATGGGTTCCTCCGTGCAAGCCATGACCGGAGTTCTTCGCCGGAAAAAGAAAAATAAGTTATTCAGAAGGAGAATCTGATGAGGGTTTTCGGTCTTGACTCACCCTTGATAAAGGTGGGCAAGGAGAATTTTGTAATGAAATTGGAGTACACGTGTCAAATGCAAAAAAGTACATCCGGTGCATAAAACACGTGGCATACAAGTGAGCAGCGGCTATAATGTAGATCATGCTGACGTCGTGGGACCTCTTTTTATTAGACACCTCATCAACGACGTGCACCGATCCAAATGAAAGAGATGTCGAGACACGACTAGTTGAGTGGGGCCAACGCATTATCTTGATGTCAAGATTTCTTGGACCATTTTGTACATGTAGAACCGTAGACGATTCCAACTCAATTGTTGTGCAATAGTTTTTTGGGAACTTCTACACCGTCTGATTTCTTTTAACGCCACACGAGTCTTCGCTGTTCGCTCCTCAAATCATCAATGGTGGAGAGCCGAGGAATCAAGAACTCGTCTTCTTTCTTCTTTCTTTTTTTCTTCGAAAAGGATAATAGAAATACGTGTTCCCATGTTAGGCCTACTCCTTGAACGGAGAAAAAGTCCAAAAGGAGATTGAGCTGGCTTTACCTTTTGAGTTGTAAGAGGCCTTACAATCAAAATCGGTAGGGCCCATTCCTAATTGTCCAAATATGTACTCCAGTTCAACCCGTCTCAAGTCAAATTGGGCCTCCTTCATGTCCAATGTATAAATGGACCGGGCTTTTTTTTTTGAAAAAAGAAAAAACTTAAATTATAGATTTGAAAATATGTACATCAAGTCCTTGGGAGGGTAATTGAAAGACCAATACCGAACCCCTCCTACAGGCCTTAATAATTACTTCATGAGTTGGCATATTTTGTTGTCTATTTACATGCTCAACTCATCCGAATACAGTCTACAGTATTGATATGTAAGGTGTCGACTACTCCCATGGCATCACAAAAAATAGTGATGACATTGATATTTCTTCTTTTTGCTTCTTGAAGCTCCAGAAAAAACTGTCTTCCATTCAGCTGCAGCTGCCATCACCCTCTTATCTTGTAGAGAAGAACATAACTACTCGCTATTCGATGAGAATAATAAGAAAAAGCACCATCTGTATGCAGAGTATAAGGAGATGTTGATTGTCATTCCGCCTGGATTTGTTAAAGTGGGGGATTCTCTAGTGAAATATTGTAGTTGTGAGTAGTTTTAACTACCCAGATTGGATTAGGACAGACTTTCATGTATTTTCTTGTTTCTGATATCCCATATACATTTCAGCATAATGACACTTTCCCCATTTAACCACTTTTCAATGTGGTCATGAATGGAGGTGCTTTCATCAGTAGGGAGACAAAGATTCAACTATAAACCACACCAAATTGCCCATGCAAAATAGCATTTAAAAAAGATATGTAGTTCTGATTCCAGCTCCTTTTGGCATAAAACACAAAACCTATCTTCATTATTGAGAAAAACAACTTGTCTTTTGTGGGTATTGCCTCTCAAAAAACTTTCCAAATGAACATTTGAAACCTAAAAGTGATTCTCAAGGCCCATATGTTGTTCCAATTAACTGTACGAGAAGAAGATGAAGGATAGTTCCTTGTGAAACACTGATATGCGGACTTAATAGAATATTTATGACATTGAGAGTGCTTCCACAACACTTGGTCTGCTGTTACATGAGAAGCAATGGGTATTTTCAACACTTCCCTCACCACCTCAGCATCTAACACTTGGTCTAAAGCTTGCCTATTCCATTCGCCACTTAAGAGAATTAAATCCTTGGCTTTGATATTCCTGTCTATGTTTATAAAAAGGGAGGATGGTATTGCATATCCCCCATGAACAGATGGAATCCAAGGATCTTGAAAGACACTAACATTTCTACCATCCTTTATTTGCCAAATGAAATCAAATTTCAACTTTTTGGCTGTGGCCAAGATCTGTTTCCACCATAGGGAATCATTTTGCTTTGGTTGCATGGTGAAAATGGAGCATTTCTACAAATATTTCTCCTTTATAACCCTTACCCACAATCTCTTAGGTTCTATTAGAAACCTCCAAATTTGTTTAGTAAACAATGCCTCATTCATCTCACTTAACTTTCTAAATCTAAGTCCTCTTTTCTTCTTTGATCTGCACATTTTCTCCCAATTTAGTGTATGTAAAATTTTATTATTAAGTTTCCTTTCCACCAAAAGAATCTTCGAAGTTTTTCCATTTCAGACGGAATCTTTTTGGGAAGGATGATAGAAAACATCGAGTATATGGGGAAAGACTGGGTTATTGACTTGATCATTGTAGTCCCCCTCGCTTGTGAAAGAAGAGATGCTTTCTATAGAGACATTCTTTGCTTAACTTTGTCCAGCAAGTCTTTTTTGTATGCCTTAGTTTTGCTTCTTCCTATCCACAATCTTGTGGTCAAATATTTATCGCTCATTCACATTTGTTTCATACCCAACATTTGAGTGATGAATCTTCGCTTCCTTCTATGTATGTTGCTACTAAATAAGATTGAACTTTTTTGTAAGTTCACTTTCTCTCCTAAGAATTCTTCAAACTTGGTTATAATCTCTTGTAGGTTTTGTAGCATTTTTACTTCAGCCCTACAAAAAATTAAAGTCATATGCAAAAAGCAGATAAATTATTTGGGGAGCCTGTCTTGTAAGCTTAATTCCCTTTAAAGTGCCTTGGTTTTCTGCTTGAAATAGAAGAGAGGATAGGGCTTGCATAGCTAAGATAAAGAGATGTGGTAAAAAGGGTCACCCTATCTAATGCCTGCCTTGAGTTGAAATAATTCTGAGACAACTCCATTCGCCTTAACCGAAAAAGGAGAGAAGATGCACTATTGTACGAGTTTACACTAGTGTTCTAGGAAACCCATGAGTTGAAGAACTTTTATAATGAAATGTCCATTGAACCTATCATAGGCATTTGACATATCCACTTAATTGCTACACATCCAACTCCTATCTTATGCCTTTTCATTTTGATAATCAACTCACGAGACAAGATAATATTATCCAGGCCTTGTCTACCCTTTATAAAAGCAGCTTGATTTTTTGCTACCAAATCTTGTAATTTGTTCTTTAGTTGATTTACAAGACATTTTGTAATTATCTTGTAAACCACATTACAACAACTAATAGGCCTGAATTGGGAAATGTTCTCAACCTTCTTTTTCTTAGGAATGTACACCAAATTAGTACAGTTTATCTCATGAGGGAATTCAATGTATTGAAGAAATGGGCCACAATCTCATATATGTCGTCCCCTATTATATGCCGATATTTTTTATAAAAGGGGAAAAACTATCAGGCCCAGGAGCTGAATTTGATTTCATTTTCTTAACCACTTCCCAAACTTATTCTCTAGATGGCACTCTTTTTAAATCTTCCTTCTGTTCATGGGTTAGAATGGGGAGCTGTAATTGTTCCAACTCAGCAAAAGAAACCAGTGGCTCTTGTCTAGCTATTGACTCTGCTAATCTTCTGAATGCTCCAGGTACCTCATCAATTGAGAGAATATTCCCTCAACATCCCTAATCCCCTCATAGTAGTTTATTCTTCTCCTAAAATTTGTTATGTAAAGGAAATATTTAGTATTGCGATCACCCTCTTTTAACCAAACTTCTCTTGATTTTAATTTCCATAATAATTCCTCCCTCCTAAGCCACTTCTCATAATCTCTTTGCAAAATAATGAATTCCTCTGAAGATGTAGGATCAAAATTTTTTGCTTCAAGAGCTATCATTTTCTCCTCCAAAAGCTGTAGTCTATCATTGATGTAACCAAATGAGGCTCTGTTCCATTCCTTCAGCTTGGTTTTATAACTTCCACAACAGCCTTTGGGGGGGGAATTCTTCTGTAATTATTTTTTCACATTCTTGTTCCTCAGCCCACATTGGTTGGAAATGGAATTGAGTGGGTCCCTTTAATTTTTTGGAGTGCGTCTCTAAAATGATCATTGCATGATCAAAATATAAGGAAAATTTAGTAAAAGCATTAGCCTTTGGGAAACACCGGAGCCATTTTGGAGAAGCTAAGCATCTGTCTAACCTTTCCTTTACCCTATTTTGGCCATGCTGATTGTTCGACCAAGTATAGTAGGGCCCTCTACTATGGACTTCTGAAAGATTAAAATGTAGATTGGGATGGGGTGTGATGTTGAGGTCTATGACCCACAGAATCTTGATTATAAAGGGTATCTATCATTCAAGTCAGCACACAACACCTAACTTGCATCTTGAAGAGAATTTAGAGATAGAAAGGAGGACCACAACTGGGTCCATTTGGGTTTATTAGGGTGTCCATAAGTAAAGGCAATATACCAACATTGTTGGCAGATTGCATTTGCAATTTCACAGAAAATGAGCTTTTCATTCTTATGCAACACTGTGAGCAAACAGTCAACCTTCCAACAACAGAATAAACCCCCAGATTTGCCTTGTGCACAGACTTTCACATAATGTCGGTATCCCTTGTTCTCGCTCAATTTGGTTTCCGATAGGAATAGGATATCAGGGTTGAGAGTATTACACAATTTCTTGAGATATCGCATCGTATTTGGGTTATTACAACCCCTAACATTCCAAAGTATTATGCGCGGATTAGAAAGTTTTTTCCATAATACAGTTAGGAATCCACCAATATTAAAAAAGTTTCATTCCTAGTTACTGGAAAATCAAAGGTACTAGAAAGCAGATCCAGATTTAAATGTACAGGAAAATCTATGATGCAGAAAAGATATGGTAGGGGAAGAGTTTTGATCAATCAAAACCCACCCATGAATTTTGATAAATAACACCTAATTGGCTATCACATTCATGACTCCAGTTGACTGGTTAGAAGTTTTTCAGATATCATATTTTTTCATATCATAGTCGAACCCTAAATGTACATAGGCCCGAAACCCTACCTCTTGATGGGATATTTATTGAGATTAGGGCCACATTTGGCAAGTCTTTCCAAGCGGGCTTTGGACTGTTTAGAAGCTTGGAAGCTTGAATTCTGGGCTTTTCCCGTTTGGCAATAGAAAGATCTATTCGGGAAAAGCTCCAGCCCATAAAAGATGCCAGAAGCCCGAATTTGGGCTTTTTCAGGAAGCTTCAAATGAAGCTTTTACAGTCTTTTAGTGCTCCGTCTTCTTCGAACGTGTGGTACAATGCATACACTTGGGAGAAAATGGATTATCTTTCCACAAAAACTATTTGAATGTATAAGTGGGACCTACCAATGGTACGTGGGGCTCAATTTGGAAAATGTATGTGGGCCCACATTAGGTATTATGTGGGACCTACCTTGTAAAATGTATGTGGACCCCACATACATGTCCACACATAGACCCACATGCATATCCATCAATGGCATGTGGGGTCCACCTTGTAAAATGTATGTGAGCCCCACGTACATGTCTACACATGGACCCACATGCATGATCACCAATGGCATATGGGGCCCATCTTGTAAAATGTATGTGGGCCCCACATACATGTCCACACATAGACCCCACATGCATGGCCGCCAATGGTTTGATGGGCACACCTTGTAAAATGTACATGGGCCCCACATACATGTCAACACATGGACCCCACATGCATGTCCACTAGTGGTATGTCAGGTCCACCTTGTAAAATGTATGTGGGCTCCACATACATGTCCACCAATGGTACGTGGGTCTCACCTTAGAAAATGTATATGGATCCCACGTGTTAAATGAAAGATTTGTTGGCCCACTCACAAGACATTCACATTACCAAACGGTCTTGTAGCTTTTATTATCTTTTGTGAGATTTATGTAAAATATTTCAACCAAACAGTCTTTGGTCTTCTAAGATATATTTGCAAAAGCTTACCCTATCTTTTAACCATCAATTCTTATAACAGATCTTCTGGAAAAGACTTGCCAAACAGGCACTAGGTTTTATAGAAAGCTTTTTCAATAAGTTTTAACTAGATCTAAGATCTAGAATACTAGGTTTAAAAGTCTGACCCCAGATCTGAAGATCCATTACCATAAAACCAATCGCTTTTGGCTTGAAAGCTGAAATAAAAAGCTCGCAATGGGAAAAAACTTACAGCTTGTTGCCAAAAGACATAGATGATGAAAAGGGAATCTCAGGCTTGTTTCCAATGGACCGGGCTTGGGCTTGAGACAAACAACGCCTTTCAAAATTGAGATTCTTTTTCTTGGTCCCATTTCTATTTTAAATCAAGTTGGCATCATTCCGCGGGAGTATTCCTCACCTTCTTGATGTCCCTGCGGAACGGAAACACATTTGGCATGACATTTTAGGTGGGAACGATGCATTCCCAACTTGTATTTTTGGAGTGGCCAGGACGTAATTCCACGAAATGAGAAACTTGGGAACACGTAGATCTCAAGACATTCTCTTTAAGGTTGTGTTTGCTACTATGGGTGTTTATTGAAAAAAATGCTATTACATCAGTGCCATATAGGCTTTGACATTTATTGTATACACTTTAATGGGTATTAATCCGAGGTGGAGAATAAAAAATGTTTTAAAGTGAAGTTCAACCAAACAACAAAAATCAGAAACATTTAATGTGACAAAACATTTAAAATGAAAAAGTACAAATAAACAGCCTATCCATAAACGCCCACAGAACCAAAGGCATGCTAAGAAAGCCCAAAGTCAAGTTGAGTGGGGTTTCTTCCTTCTTCCTACCACCAACGGACTCCCAACCTATTGTAGAGCTTCAACCAGGCTCCCTGGGTTTTTCTTGCAATCAATCCTTCATGTTTTTCTACCGCACAGGTAAGAGCCCATCACTCCTTGCCATCGTTCCTTTATAATTTCTTCTTGCTTTCAACAACCTAGGCTAATCTCTTTGCTGTTCTGTTTACTCATTTTCGTTGCATTCAAACAATTGTTTTTCTTGCAAACTATCGTTCCTTCAAGTTTTTCCGCCTCACAGGTAAGAGCCCCTCGCTCCTTACAATTGTTTTTCCTGCAAACAATCGTTGCTTTCAAATCCATGCTTTGTATGTGGATGGATTTGAAAAACCAATCTTAAGATTCAATAGCGTATTTAAATAAAAACGCTGTTTCTGTTTCTTTAAAATAGAAACTTGCTCCTGAGGAACAAATTGCCAAACACTAGTGTTATTCCCCAAGAACCAGAAATTCAATTCCTGTTCTGGAACAGGAATTTCTCCGGGAACAGGAACAGGCAGGAACAATGCCATATGGGGCCTAAGCCTTATAAGAATGCAGCACTGCAGAAGTACCAATTCAAACCTTCTACAGCCAAGTTGAAATCATTACCAGAATCAACAATGTTAAGAAATACATCACTCCCAAAATAACCAAAAGCACTAGCCAGTCCCCTGTAAGAAGACCATCTACAGCTTCTGTAAGAAGAAGCGATCTTCTGCAAATGGAAGGGGCTACAAGGGTTAGGGGCAGACCAAAACAGTCATGGGTTGAAGCAGTAAAAAATGATTGATGCGCTTATAATTTAACAATGGATACGGCACTAAATAGAATGGAATGGCCAAACTGGATTCATGTAGCTGATCCCATCGGTCAGATTCTCAGTCACATTGTTTGTACCACTAATACATTAAGAACCATAAATTTAGCCATAAAAGCATGTAAACATCTCAAGTTCTTGCTTAAATTGAAAATACAGGTACCTCATGTTGTCTGTGCTGTATCATTCGCAATAGTTAATGGGAAATAGAGTGAAGATTAAGCCGCCAATCTGTTACCTTTGTATTGATAACTTGATATATTTACATGTACAAGAATACATTGTGCAACATTTCTTATTAGATTGTGGAAAATAATTCAAATGAAAACTTTTAAAACCAAATTTGTTGGGCTAAATGTAAGTATCTACTGTTATTTTGGAAGTGAAAAGGGAAGAAGAGCAACATAAATGTGGTATCAGAGTAAGTGGGTAACCCATCACCCAATCTTCTCTGGGGTGTTTGTATCATCAGATGGCCATATGACAGTCTCCATGAGTCGTTCGCGCATCAATTCCAGGTTCTGATCTGAGATCTCCTTATAAATTGCACCATGATCACATTTCTGTATTGTCAAGAGAGGCAAGACAAGTGAGTTGATTATTTAAAGTAACAAATTTCCTGCAAGTAGAAACTTAAGCATACCTTAATCCATTTACCATACAAGTGAAGGCGGGTCACCATCACTCTTTCAGCAAGATCATGTTTCTCCTGCAAATCATATATGTATGTTCCAAACTTTGTTACTCGACCAAACATAAACTAGTCAAAAGCTTCATTCAGATCAAGTTTCTGTACCTTTGCAAGAGTATGGATAAAGCGCTTTCCATCACCAGGTTTGTTAGTCACTACAAAACTGTCAAAAAGGTGAATGAAACAAGTGTGAGAAGAAAAATGGTTAATTGCTGTCATTATCCATCCCCTTCTGATGCATCATCAGATGAAGCAGAAGCTTATGAAATCCAAATTAGCCCACACTTGCAATAGATCTTTAGTTTGATAGATTTCACTATTTATGGTGATTCCATTAGTACCATCAACCTGCTCAAGAGGAAAGATGTTTAATATCCGTGGCATCTCACAGCAATCATCAGCAATGCAAAAGCCATGCTTTCTGATTTTCTGGATGTTGACCTAAGCACATTACTCGATAGACAGTTTTTTTCCCTATTTATCAAGTGCATTGCACCAAATCAAGAGAAGTTACAGGAGTCTATCTTCAAGCTTCTTCCTGACATCTTAGTTGGAAGGGATTGCTTCCTCCATCCTAATTCAGTTGCTTTCTTTTACCAAGGTAGAGAGAAAAAATCATAAAATGCCACAACCACTTGGTTGTGTGCCAATATATATATATATATATATATATATATATATATATATATATAACAACACTTTTATTAAAAGAGATATGTAAGATACAACCAGAAAGGAGGGGTAAAATGTCTTAACCCTCCCTTTCAAACCCGAAAAAACATATTACAGAATAGCCCAAAACAAATTAGATCTTCCCAGCCCCTATTTAGCCAAGGAGTCAGCCATGGAGTTGGTACTCCTCTTAGCCCATTGAAACCTTATAGTCATGTTCTGAGTTAGTTGCTTGATTTTCTTTCTTTCATTTGAGAACTTTCACATGCTGGACTCTTCCATCTGCAACCATCTAATAGTCAGTTGGGAGTCACCTTCCACCAGCAAATTGCTAATATTCAGCTGCTTAGCCCTTTTTACTCCTTCTACAACTGCTAGTATTTTGGCTCTCAGAGAATCCCCCCAGCCTATAGGTCCTGAGGACATAGCAATAATACGCCCTTCTTCGTTCCTGAAAATACCACCTATGCCTGAAGGGCCTGGATTTCCTTCACTACTACCATCAAAATTCAATTTGATGAAACCCAAGTATGGTGGAGTCCAAACAGGTCTGATATCACTAGACATAGGAGCTACCGAGCCACTTTTTCCTAGTTTCTAATGATGTCTCCTATTGAATAGGCTTCAAAAAGCTTCAAAGA
The DNA here is from genome assembly GCF_056320005.1 of Nelumbo lutea. Classification (NCBI taxonomy): domain Eukaryota; kingdom Viridiplantae; phylum Streptophyta; class Magnoliopsida; order Proteales; family Nelumbonaceae; genus Nelumbo; species Nelumbo lutea. Next base: position 5,839,840 of record NC_142690.1, read on the forward strand.
CTTGACCCAATGAGCCACCCTGACATATACAAGTTCTATGAGGGCTTCCTTGCTTTTCTCTTTTTCATGAAATAATCTTTGATTTCTTTCTTCCCATACCATCCAGTAAACAGCAACTCAAGCGCATTTCCACAAAATTTTACCTATCTTCTTTAGACCCCTCACTGAAGTGGACCTGAACATTTGAAGGGGAGGGCCACCTGCAACCAAATAAAGAAAAGAACCAACACCAAATATCTGAAACAAAAGGGCAAGAGACAAGCAAATGATAGCAGCTTTCACCATTCTTCTTACACAAGATGCACCAGTGTGGGGATAAACACTAATTATGCCTTTTCTTTTGAAGTAGGTCACAAGTGTTATACTTTTCTAGGATTGCTTCCTAGCAAAAAGCACCTACCCTAGGAGGGATGGGGCTACCCCAAACTTCCTGAACTGGAAAAGGAGGCCCAGGTACCGGACTAGACTGTGTCAATGCTTTGAAGAAGGAGGAGTAGGAGAAGATACCCGAGGGGACAAGAGACCACACCCTGGAGTCCACAATGGAAGGTTCAAGGACTACCTCATCTAAGATTTTAAGCAAATTCGAAATGGGTTCCAACTCAGAATCTTTGAGAGCCCTTCTGAGACCCAGGTTCCAACCAGTAGCGGAATTAGACAAGGTAGCAAATGTTGCTACTGGTTCATTTTTAAACCTAGACAGAGCAAACAAAGAGGGAAACTGCTCTTTCAAGGGAAAATCCCCCACCCAAGTGTGTTCCCAAAAAAGTACAGACAAACCATAACCAAGATCGTACCTGATAAATGGAAGAAAAGGCTGCAGGACAGCATGAATCGACTTCCAAGGGGAGGCTCTTGAAGCCCTAGATGATAGTCCCGGATCCAAGCCATCTGCCTCTTGCCCATGAATACCTAAGATTATTTTAGCCCACATTTTCTTTTTCTTTGGACCATCTCCATAACCATTTCCCTAAAAGAGCTTCATTCTTCTTCTGCAGATTTCCCAGCCCCAGTCCCCCTTCACTTTTAGGCCTTGTAACTAGATCCCACCTAGCTCTATGGTCCTTTCTCTCCTCCCCAAGTTCCCATAAAAAGTCCCTCATTAATTTTTCCAACTCTCTACAAACTCCTTCTGGGATTCTAAACACCGACAAGAAATATACTAGAAGGTTTGCCAAAGTTGACTTAATCAGTGTTATCCTACCCCCCAGAGACAAGTAGTTCTTCTTCCAGGAAGCTAGCCTTTTAGTGAACCTGTCAATCACCGGATTCCAAAAGCTCCTTTTTCTGGGATTGTCTCCCAAAGGAAGCCCTAAGTACTTCAGTAGCCAATGAGCTATCTCACATCCTAACACTCGAGCCCTTTCCTCCACCTCTCCCTCACTCGTATTAATACCAATCACACAGCTCTTACCCAAATTTACCTTGAGGTTAGTCATTTGTTCAAACACCCTAATCACCATCTTCATATTGCACACCCAGCTAATCTCCTCTCCATCACTAAACAAAATTGTGTCATCTGCAAATTGTAGGTGAGTGACCAGAAACCCTATTCCTCCCCACTCTCCAACCACTTATCAGATTTTTGGAGTCTGCCCTCTCAATAAGCCTCCCTAGCACTTCAGCAATTAGGGTAAAGAGAAAAGGGGAGAGGGGGTCCTCTTGCCTAATACCCCGCACACCTGGAAAGTGATCCACCACCTTGCCATTTACTAACACAGAACAATGGCAAGTCCTAATGCACCCTTTTAATCCACTTGCACCACCTCTGCCCAAAACCACAAGACTCTAGCACTTCCAACAACAGAGATCAATCAACCAGATCATATGCCTTCTCCAAGTCCAACTTACACACTAGCCCTTTCTCACCTCTACTTCTATAATCTTCCACACTCACATTTGTAATTAAGATTTGGTCCACAATTTGTCTATTCGTCACGAAGGCACCTTGGTTATGGGAGATGATCGAGGGGAGCACCTCTCTAATTCTTCTAGATAACACCTTAGCAATGATCTTGTAGAGGCTGCTAACCAAACTGATGGGTCTGAACTCTTTAGGATGAGAAGCCCCAACCTTCTTTGGTATTAAAGCAATAAAAGTAGAATTCAGGCCTGGGTTTATCACTAAAATTGGAAATTCAGGCCAATATTTAGTAACCAAAATTGGAAATTTTCATACAGAATTTGCTCAACCAACTATAAAATCCTTTCATCAATGATGACTAGGAGCATCGATAAATTCAACACATGCCTAATGAATGTAACAGCATAAGTGCAGTTTGCTGATGCCTGATTGCCTAGTGAATGTAAAAGATCAAAAAAGCTCTTAAAACCATTTCATATGATATCGATCATTGCAATCCCCTCTAAAAAGAATAAGCATAAATCCACCATGTTGCTATTGACTTGGGCAAGTCTCTTATTTCCTAAAGATTTTCAATGAAGACTATTTTAACCTCTGCTCAGACACATATGACCTTTTCATTTGGTACTCCTTAATTTTTTTTTTTTTTTTCAATTTTTCAGATAATGAGTAAAGTCTCCAAGTCTAGAAAATATACAGGTATGCAAAACAAGATGCATGATAATTGGATAATCACAAAAGAAACATCAATTAGAGTCTTTACAAAGAAATGAAAAGAAAATGGTCCACTTACTCGTAAAACCATCTGTACTGTGTAGGGTTCATCTCATAGAGTTGATTAAGAACAGTCCTTACTGCTTTGTATGTAAAATAGTTGAGTAATTGCTGCAAGCCAATAGATTCTTGGTCAGAGTACAATAGTATGATTGGGAATAATACATTAATCTGAGAATGATACTGATCCAATATTCCCTCAAAAAAAAAAAATTTCAAGTCACAATGGAATTAATCAAAGCAAGCAGACTAACAAGTAGAAATGCAGAAATGCCAGAAATACTAACTTTCTAGAAATGGAATTCATGCATAGATGTATTTTCTGAAATTATCCACAAAGATATTCACATGAAGGCAAGCAATGATTTTATATAGAAATTCCTCTAAAGAGAATATGCTATTGTCACATAGGCATACAACAATAACTTGTATCTGAACCAAAATCTTTCAAGAGAGCACATTTAAAAGAAAGAATGGCTACTTGGATATCAACTCCCCACCCTTTCTTGGATGGGTTCATTCTAAGCTATGATATCCAGATACCTGTACAAGGGTGCCATATGGTTTCAGATACTTCAATTTTTAGTGCAAATTTTGTATCCGATACCATATCCAGTGCAAATTTTGAACTTATGATTCAGTTCACTTTGATGAGATTTGCTCATCTCGAGAGTGTCTAGAATTACAACTCGTCAAACCCAGATATTAATCGAAGAAGTTGTACTTAATGAAGCACAGAATGTGTTTTCCAATGGTTGTGAGGTCCTCTATCTCATAGAAAACTAGATTAATTCATCAAAGAAGTTGTGCTTAAAGAAGCACAGAATGTGTTTTCCAATGGTTGTACTGAACTCCACAAGGAACTGTTATGAAGGCTTGGTTTGGAAGGAGTGCAAATACGAATATGTAGAGTGCAAAACACTATATTTTGAATTTGCACTGTACATATTTGTATTTGTACTCTTTACAAACTGAACTAAAGGGTTAGTGAGGAATATTATTAATTTCCATTTCTCCATAATCAAAATTTTTGAATTGCATAAGAGCTTTGTGAACAAAGAAACCACATTAAAATTTAACCTTAAAAGTTCATAAAAAGCTCATAATAACAATAATGGACGATTTAGATGGGTTTGCTCACCGTTTTAACGTCATCAAAGCTATCCTCATACTGTCCTGCAACTTCATTGACGATCACAAGACGCCGAGCCTTTCTCTGTTTCTTCGAACGCTGGTTAACAGAACCTGATATCGCTTTGAATGAAAGACGCGATTCGTGCCAGGCATCAATGAATGAGCTGCTCAATTCCAATGTCCCCGGCCGCCTTAATTGTTTCTTACCTGTTAAACTTCTGTACAACCCCAGATTCCCGGAACTCTTGAAATTCATACTAGATGAAGAAAGAACATCTAAACAAAGACATGGGCTAGCATGAGTGTCGACCATAGATGAGCCCACGATTGATAGAGCTCCCACCATCCTCTCACACCCTCAAACAAAGAGCTTCCTGGAAACCACACCAAGATTTCTTCTTTAAAACTGTAATTTGGATCGAAATAAGAGATACCCACCAAGGAAAAATTGCAAACCTGTAGTGGGTATCAACGAAATCCAAAGATCAGTTTTAGAGAATTTAAAGAAGATTCATGAACTGGGTATGGGAAAAATTGCAGAGGGAGAATGAACCTTGAATAAGAAACAGGCTGTGGAGGCTGGGAAGTTGGGATGCAAACGCGTTCTTTCGAGGATCCTTCAACCCTCACCAGACGATTTTCTGAGGTCCAAATGGCTCCTTTCAAAACCTTCACTCATCGAAGCTGAGCTCCCACCGAGTCTCTGTCGCATCTCGACAGTATTCCAATTTGGTGGCTTCTTTTTCCACGTGTCTGACTTTCGTTGGGTTCTGCAGTCGTGCAAGATTCTAATGCCTTCCAAGGTTTGAGCATACTTTTCGTGAGGGAAATCCTACGTAAGATTCCATGCGTAGCAAGCAGAGATTCTCGTATAAAGTCAAATAACAGAATACCAACATCAATACCTAAGAATATAAGTTCTCTGATACGAAAGAAGCCACATATCTACTGAACCCCAAAACCCCCCAAAAAAAAAAAAGTAAACAAAAACAAAAGGTCAAAAATATTATTTTTGCACAAAACAAAATTGGGCCCTCGAGTAACAAGATTACTTGCAGAACTAAAAACTTGACTGAAGTCACTGAACATTTTCTGATCTAGAAAGTTCTGTTAGCCAACCCCATGGCAGTCTAACAAACCACGTGGTTCATCTTCAAGATAAAAAGACAAGACTTGATTACTGGCAAGGTACGTACCATTGGTTTCATTGAAAATAAATCAAGTCTAAGCTTGAAAAGCGCATGATTTACAGCAGAAATTGATTAGAAATCAATGACAATGGAAAATCACGACCAGTGAGACCCTCAAACTGTTTGAGTATTGATTTGCCGAAAGATTGAATCCAGCAAAGCAGAATTGACATCTAAGAGTAATCAAAAGTAATTGGAGCCAAAATGAATTTGACCATTTTTGTGGAAGGCTGGCCACCAAACTCCCTAAACAGCGAGCCTAATTTAATTAGCTTTCCCTAACCCCACTGTTGGTCCCACCCAATATGACTTCTTCCTCATCATCTGAAGGCCAAACTTCATCTCAAATATGTTACCTCGGAATGGGTTGAGCAGACTGTTGGCCCTTCTCATAATTTGATTTCTGAGGCTATTATATAAGTCCCTCTTTTCTAATTGTAGGGTGGAGCTTAGAATCTGAAAAAGATGAGAGAGAGAGAGAGAGAATGTTAAAAAAAGTAATTTTTAATGTACTATTTACTTTGAAGAATGCCTTGATCACTCTTATTATTACAGGAAGTTAGTATGGACCAACAGGGAGAGCCCTGTGAGCTGTGAACAGCACAGGCTGTTGAACGTAGACAGCCAAATTGCGTTTCTTTATTATGAGGACAATTGCTAATTTATTACACAAGTTTATAAAAAGAATCAATTATTATATTAATAAGTAAAAGACAGCTATAATCGGTGAGAGGTTAGTGAAACTGTGACTGGAATGGGAACAGAGCTGGGTACATATGAGGCCTGGTGGCTATACCATTGAAGAGCAGGCAGGTTTGCAGGTTTGATTAATTTCGCGTATATGCGTGCTTTTGGAGTGATGCTGAGCGACCATATCAAGTTTCAGAGGTCTTTGACAAATTCGAAACAATGAAGTAGCTACCTCACATGGTTGAGGTCAAGCCAACCCTTGCCAAAGATAAGTTCACAACATATTTGATAATAGGTTTCACCGTTGCAGGCTTGCAGCCCATGTATTGCATGGAGATGCAGTTGTTCAGCAAGAGTTGGCTTAGGAATGGCAACAGGGCGGGGCAGGCCCTGTTGGGGACGGATCAAATTGCCATAATGTCGTGATTTCAATTCCTCCATATTTGAGTTCTCATCCTCTCTTATTAAACACGACAATTATCTTTTTATAGTTGGGACTTTGAATTTTAATTCAAGAATGTGACGCTATGAAGTAAAAGGCAATTATCCGATGTTGGTCCCTGCTCTCGGGGGTTTTGGGAGGGGTAGACTGGATATAGATAGACCGGCCCTCACAGCTTTAGAGTTGGTCTACTCAGTCCAACTAAGTATGTGTTCGGTTCCATGGGCGTTTATTTGCACTTTTTCACTTTAAATGTTTATTTATACTTTTTCACTTTAAACATTTTTTTTTTAATTTACACATTTCCTGTTTTTGTTATTTGGTTGAAGTTCACTTTAAACGTTTTTTACTCTCCACCTCAGATTAATACCCATTAAAGTGTGCCACATCAGAGCATTTGGTTTCAAGAAACGCTGGGGCCTTGGGGGAAACAAGAATTTGACATTTCCCCAAATGCCCATGCACAAAAATCAAAATGTTTCAGTTTTCTACCATTTATTTGATAAACAGTGAAATCAAACAATTGTTTCATTTTCCTTCATCTACAATAAATGCCAACACCTATGTGGCGCTGATGTGGTGGCATTTTTTCAATAAATGCCAATGGAACCAAACATCCCCAAAATTATGAACAACCACTATATAGTTGTTAGTGTATGTTAAATTGACAATATTAGAATGGCAAATTATAACAGTCCACACTCCACACCCATAATGGTCTCTTTCCACGATGGTCACCTTTATTCAGTCATTTCATATTTACAATTGATTGGTTGCTAGTGTATGTTAAATTGTCAAACCATGAATACAACAGAAGAAAATCCAAATAGGATCTGTTGAGTATTAACCAAAATTTTCATTTATTTAACAAATGATACAGAAACAATTTAATACTTTATGGCATAATTGAATGATATCAACATGTTCCAGTTTCCTTTTCCTATCCTACACATACAAGACCATAAGAACACCAACTAAATGCATATAGCAAAAATATTTAAAAAAAAAAAAAGAAACCAAGAGCCTCTCACCTACCGTCTGGTTGATGAGGGCCTACAGCAGATCTCCACATTACTACTGATCTTCAGTCTTTTGACTTCCCCCTAGCAATTGATTCCACACTGTTGAATACCTGGGCCAGTCACCCTAGTGGTAAAGGGATCGATCCATACCCATAACAATGAGAAGATGGAAGCAAGCAGAATTGACCACACAACCACAATAGTGGGAGTTCGGTTCTGTCGTCCCATTAGTCCTTTAAGGAAGGGATATAGATGGACAATCACCCAAAAGGCAAATAACAGTTTCCCGAATAGGGGACCCCATGACTGGTACCCACTGTAGATTGCATATGATATCCCAGCCACCACTCCCACCAAAGTTATGATGAGAAGTGTTGTTGGTGGGATGAGCAAGGTTGTCCATTTGAACATGTAGAGCTCTGCAAAATAACCCTCCTCATCTGATGCCTTGGAGGTGACAGTGAAGTTGGTATCAATCCCAGCTAGAACTTTGAGCAGGCCTTGGAAGGCAGCAAAGAGAAGGCTTGACACCCCTTCTATAACCCAAAACTGTTCATTCCTCCACCATTCATCAATGCCAACACCACCCCATCTCATCTCCAATATACCAGTGGCAAAGATTGAAAGGAAGAGGGATATAAACCAAATACTAGCAAAGTTACTAATCTGCAATGAAAAGAAGCCAAGTTTATAAGTTTCAGTGATATTCAACCCACTTGAGACCAGAATTCTGAAAACTAGAAAATAATACATTCAGAGTGAGGAGGAAAGTCATAACTACCTGTGGAATGATAAATTTTCCAGTAAGCAGACAGACAGCTGGCAATGTACAATATGCAAGAAGATGAATAGCTGTTACTGGGTAAATGGTGGTATTGATGTACGCAAATCTCTCTAGCCATTTCAGCCTTCCACTGTAACCATACCATATAGGGCAATGTCGACTTACAAGAATTTCAACAGAACCAAGAGCCCACCGAAGCACTTGGCTCAGACAATCAGAGAGGTTAATAGGAGCAGACCTTTTGAAGGCTGGTGAATTTGGCATGCAGTAGATTGATCGCCAACCACAAGCATGCATCTTGAATCCTGTAAGGATATCTTCAGTAACAGAGCCATACATCCATCCTATCTGCAAAGAGAGGAAAAGAGAAAAAATAAAGAAAATTCCAATGCTTCCAACCAAAAATTAAGACCAAGTTGATCAGTGGCACTAAATTTCACTATTTCAAGTTTGAAAATTATGTAATTTAAATGCTATATAGAAGTTTGGTTTGACCATGATACCGAAAAAACTTGTAACCAATCAACTGGTATCACAAAAGTGGTAACTGGAGGGTTGATTGGTCAAAGCTCTTCAGGTATATGTCTTTCCAGAAGCATAGATTTTTCCTTAGAAGTTTCTTATTCTTTTATTGCTCGTTGTAGAGCATGAAGGATTAGGAAGTTAGAAGACCATCCACCACTAGAAAACATATTGTGGTTTTTCTATGTTTAATAGAACCCAAAAGAAACTGTTCTAGTTAAACATAAACGGATTTGACTCTTAAGGCATGATCATAAATAGCTAATACAAAAAAAAATCCCTTGGAAAATCCATGAAGATAATAAAGTATATTTTAAATTTTTCCCATAAAAAATGCCAGAATACTTGCTACTTTAGTTAGGCTATATGCAAACTAGCCATGCTAATTCAGTTCATTTATCGGCTGAATTCAAAACAAGCTTCTTTGGACCTTTATATCATAATACTTCCATTAATTATTAGACTCAACTCAATAATACTTACATTGCTAATTTCTTTTTCTTCTGATGAGTTTGATTTGTTGGCTTTGGATGTGCACTTTCAAAATTTGAAAAAGAACAGGCCTAGTAAGGAATGAGGGTCCAAAAAGCTAAAGGTGGAGGCAAGATGGTTGGGCCTCAAGATGCAAGTTGTAATCCTCAAGGCATTTTGAGGCATAAAACTCAAATAAATTATAAATATTATAATTTGTATCAAGGAGATAATTGGTATTATTTCATTTGAATTATGGATCATATGAAGCAAAGAAAGAAATATTTGAGATTTGCGAGTGATGGGACCCACTACAAAGCTTTCAATCCAATCAGGTGACCATTGCTCCTGTGACACATTTCCAAATCCCCCTCCTCTAACCAAAAGAATTAGCATCATGGATGAGAGGTTTTCTGAGATGCTTCTAGCATATTTGTTAACCTTGTAAGGTCATTTTTGTATTTGATATAAAGAAAAAAATATATCTTTCAATCTTTTTTTTTTTTTTTGAGAAAAATCGTATTTGGTAAAATGTTCTGGAAAAGTTATATCAAGAACCTTGTTTCAAGAATGTTGTGTGTGAAGGAAGAAGCTTTCTTAGTCTGATAACGTTGTACATATAAACCTAATTATGTTGTAGATTATATAACCATATTTTATTAGAAAGTGCCATTTAAATAGAGAGAGATTAGGATGGAAATAGATGGAGTATGCATTAGAGTTTGAAGAAAGAACTAATTCAAGACAAGGAAAGGTATAAAACATTTGAATAGTGGGACCTAAGCACTATGATATCCACTTGGGAAATTTTAAAATTCTCTAGGAGAGGTTCTAGTACGAGACCAAGGTCCATGTGGAAATTCTAAAACTCCTCTCACCTATGTATAAAAAAAAAAAAAAAAAATGCTAATGTTGAATATCCCTGGTCTTGGGAGGAATGGAATGGATATTCCCAACAGTTTTAGCAGAGTGACTGATCTTGAACTTTGGCACACATTTTTATGCTTGGTATCCTGAGATTTTACCATCTCACTAAACAATGGAACCCTTTACCAAAATGTACAAGATTAAAAGGTTAGGTATACACCACTTCAATAAGAAATAAGAATATTTTGGCCATTCCTACCTAAAAGGAGAACATAGAAATGAAAGCAATTAAGGAAATTGGAGGAACAATACTCTAGGAGAGACATACCTCACTACCCCAGTCAGTCTTATCTTCATACCCATAGCTGATAACATGGATAGCATCTATGAGGAGAATTTCTGGCATGGCGGACTGTGGCACACCACAATTTTCCATAAGAGTGGAGGCAACAAATGCTGATGACTGACCAAATCTTTTCTCCAGGCTCATCTGTGACATAAGCAGTGACTTTTCATCATCAAATCCAGCACCTGTTTTGGAATATGCAAAAAGGGAGATCAGTTTAATGTTAAAAAGAATATGCAACCAATAATAACCAGATTGCTGCAAAACCATAAATGTGCCAAAGCAAGGGGTTATTTACCATACTCATACAAGAAGATTAACTTACAAAATAAAACTAAAGAGGAAGGAGAAAACATTGACAAAGAAAACCCTGATGAGATTGAATCCTAAAGAACCGCAACATAAATTATCTGCTCAAAAGCTAAATTTCAAGGTAGTGTTCACTGCAACTGATATGGATAAACTAAAAAGGAAAGAAAGAAAGTCAAAAGGGTGACAATAAACATAAATGAAGGTCAAAATGCTTTAAAATTATTGAAATTCCAATGTTTGAAAAAATATCCCTTGGAACAGAAAAAAAATAGAATTCTGGAAGGAGAAAAATATAATAGAGAAAATAATCATTTCTTGGGGGTTTTGATCAATTCTTTTGGGATTTACAAGGCCATTCCCCTCATTAAAAAACATTATTAACATTCTAAAAAGAGAATCAAAAGGGAAATGCAAGAATTGTTTCAATGAATAACTTCTTAGCATGCCAAATGAATTCTGGAAATGGTACTCTAGGTCAATATATCCCATTTGACATGATCACTTGTATGTTGAACAAGTAAATTTGGTCAGACAAAAATAACAAACCAATAACAACCATACCTTCAATACCCTGTTCTATATCTTCTAAATTGAAGATAGGCACAGTAGGATCCACATGCTTGCTCGATTTCTTGTCTGAGCCCTTTTTACTTGATTTTGATCTCTTCTTCCGTGACCCAGCACAGCATGTAGAGAACAGGCCTGCCTTTTTAAACTTAAGTTTCAGAGGAGGCTCATAACCATACAGAGCTGTTCTATTGAAGACACATCCAGTACCCACATATACAGGACCTTGGATGCCATCCAAACCTCTTAAGTTTATCTAAATCCAGAAAAGGAACAATTGAAAATCTGACTGTCAATGGGTTACTAGATCATTTTTAGAAATTTAAAAGTTGAGGCTTGAGAATAACCAAAAATACACACTGGCACATTCTGAAAGAAGACACAGACAAGTTATCATTCAATGGAAACACAAAGAACAAACAAGAGGTGACAATAATCCTAAAATAGATGACGGAACTCACATTAAAGAAAACAGTGTTGTGGTTGGCATATCTGTTATTCTTATCAATACCATCAAATCTCTGTGGAAATTGAACATAGCAAACTGATTTCCCAGGATTTGGATCCACCAGAAAGCACATAGCTTCCCGCAAAGCCTTGCTGTTGTTTATGTAGTGATCGCAATCGAGATTTAACAAATAGGGTCCATTTGCAAGAACTGCTGATACACGAACCTATTGGAAAGATATATTGATCATTAGAGGTCAGATTGACCTAGACATCAATAAGATTCAACTTGATGATTTAACTACTTACGAGTGCATTCATAGCACCAGCTTTCTTGTGATGTTGGAATCCAGGACACTTCTCATGAGAAACATAGACTAACCGTGGCAATTCATTACCCTCACTGTCAAGCCCTCCATTTTGGCCCAAGAATACCTGCAAATAATGAAGAGATTTTGAACTTGAGTACAATATTTAGCATCACTCTGTATTGCCGATAATTCACAAAGCAGATCACTGTGGAAAGACCAACAATGAAAGGAAAACATGGGAATAGTAAAAAGGAGAAATGCGTACATGATAAAGAATAATAAGATAAAAAAAAAAGCATGAATTATGGATGCATGATCTGTGTTTGTTTTCTACAAAAGGTATTCCTTGTTCAAAGAAAACCAGGTTTGCATAAATATTGAACACGTCACATACTCCAAATTCAAAATAGACTAACCTGGGTCATGCCTGGATGATCTCTGGTGTTATTTTCCGGCCATGGTGTACCATCTTGCATTACCCGTCCTTCTTCAGGAACTTTTTGTGCCTTTGTAACATGTGCATTGACACAAACTTTAAACTCTTCGTATTCTCTCTACAAGACAAGCAGAGATGGTAACATCTAAATGATTGATGAAAAGAGAAGGATAGAAATTAAAGATCAAAGCACCAAAAATTCTACCTTCATAGCCCTGCGATCGTTGACAAATGATGGTTGAATTTTATCTTTCAAGTAGTCAATCTTTTGAGCAAAATACCATTCTGGAGCTCGTGGCTCAATGTTGTAACTGCAAGAATAGACAGGACAGTGTTTGCTGTGACAAGTGGGGGTTCCTTTAAAGGGTCAACAATACTGACAAAGATGTCAACAGCAGCTAGGTGTGATGGCTCTCCTTCATGGTCATATCTGTTACTCATATGATCTTTGTATTAGAACTCTAAAGATAAAAATAGTATGATACTCTTTTGAAAAATCATAATTCCATGAGATAATTGTTGAAGAATGAAGATTTATAAATGCCTTTACCTTAGAGCAAGCCTATCAAGATATGTCTCACGGTTCACTGGAAACCATTTAGGAAACTGATGCAATATCCATGATATGGCAAACCAAATCTCACAAATAACAGATATCAGCCACAAGGCATAGACATTGGGCACAGGATTTGTTATTCGACAGTGCAAGAAAATGCAGAGAATTACAAGCCGTAGAACAATGACCAATTGATAAGGGTTTATCCTAGATGAAGGAATAGAGACCTTTCTTGAGAGAGGCTGCCGAGCTTCATCATTCCTGCATTACAATGGAATCAGCAACAAAAATAGCCACTAGAAGGTCTAACTTAAGGAACAGGTCGTTGGTTGTTTTCTTTAAAACAACAAAAAAAAAAAAAATGATGTAAATAAGACTGCATTCTTCAGGATTTGTTTAGAAAATGCATGATCAAGTAACTGAATCACATTGCACAGAGCATTACATTAATAATTATTAGTAGGAGGAATGGTAGTAAACAATGAATTTATGTAACATGGATTTCTGCACCCTACTGACAAGGTGGGACCCATGAAAAATCAGTTCCACCATGTCTATAGTGTGAAGTCTCTAATAGATGCAAAATCCATTGTTTACTAGAATTCATTTTATTACTAGTAGTCAAGAAGAATCATGATTTTTTAAATCTTATCAAATTGTAATGATAGATATTTATACAGACTGATAGTGACAACCCTGTTATAAAGCAGGTTCATACTTAAAAACTAAACTCAGGAATAAAAAACTAATGATATTCAATCAAGTAGGAACTCACAGCAAGGAGTCATCAAAAAGCACACCAGTGCTGGCATCAATATCTCCAGCTCCCCTGCCCTCACAAGTGGCATGGCCAGTACTCATTGGAACTCCATTCTTCTCCTGTTTCACCTTCCAGCCATCAACTCTGTCCTTTTAGGCTACATTGCCAAATCCTTGACAACTAATAGCTGCAAAAAGAATATTTCCCATAGGATGAAGAGATTTCAAACCAGATACAAACAGAGAGAGAGAGAGAGAGAGAGATGTTTACGTGATTGAAAAGGGAGTGGATGTATACGCTTGCCACCACATCCAGGAGATGCCATAGAAAGACGCTCGGGAGATGCTGCTGACAGCTCTCCTGAAACCTGAAAGGCAAGGACAAAAGAAAATCATTCCACAACAAATTTCAATGATGACATGGGTGCATGGAAAGAAAAACAGGAAGCATACAGCATGACCATTGGCGAGAAAGGGAATATGGTTGTCAGGAACCTCCTTATCATAGTTTGGGGTGCCAATATTTTCTCCTCGTCCATAGTTCAAACGCCAGCTGAGAATGCGCTCTGCAATCTTTTGCTTATTATTTTGATTCTCTGAAGGGTAATTGAAATCACTTGCCACATCATCAGCTTCACCATCTTCCATGTCATCACCACGAATTGGAGGACTGCCTGGAATTAACAAAAGGAGAAGAACAACACATCACATCTCCCATACCATTTTGTGCACCCAACTAACAGTGAGTACAAAGAACAAGGACCAATTCAACAAACTGGAAACGAGCAAACATCCTTCGTGGTGCCATCTTGTATTTGGTTTTGCATTTGGTTTTGCATTTGGTTTTGCATTGAGGACAAGACTGGTTACCATCTTTCCTCTCATATTCATGGCATGGCCTACAAACTGGAAACGAGCAAACATCGCACGTAACAAACAGCTCACCATCCTTCGTGGTGCCAATATTGTCACCACATATCTGGCAGACCTGATTGCCCAGGCTCTTCAAAAGCTTTGAAGAAAATCAAGAAGAAGAATGAAGTCACAGAATCCCACAGTAATCTCCAGAAACTAACAAGGTTGCATTTTAAAACAAAATTCTGTAATCTCCTTAGTGTGGTCTGCCTAACCTCCTGGCTTCTCAAGTGCCATATAGGTTGAATGGCGTTCCTGTTTACACAACGAATTAGGCCAAACAAACATACAAAATGTGCTTGGAATTAATAACCCAGAATCTCAGACACGAAGAAAATAAATATTAAGCGCAGAAGGAATTTTAAATTAGTAAGGGAAATGGCTCGTATACTAACCGCTCCTCCTTCCGATTCCATTAGCATCAACCACTGTTCACTCAAATTTTCTAGATGAACTGGATCGCTACTTCAATCTCGTTACGGTCTATGGCCCATTGGCACGTTCTATCTCCAGCAAATGCAGTAAAGAATCTGCTTTTCCACTTCCACTTTAATAAAAACCGATTTTATAAACTAAGAACCAACTTGAATACCTGCAGAAAAAAAAAAAAAAAAAAAAAAAGATAGAGAGAGAAAGAGGGAGGAATTTGCAGAATCAGCCCATCACAAAATAAAAGAGCTAAATCCATGAGGATCCATTAACAGTTCGTATCAGAAAAGGAAAAAGATAATAAAAGAATTTATTTTCGCGGGAAACTGAATAAAAATCCACTGAAACTCCTGCCATTCATTCAACAAATTCGAAGCATCACCTGAAAACGGTTAATGCCCAATAAGAAACTCCCCCTCGATTGACCACCACCATAACTGGCTTAAAGAGCTCTCTCTCTCTCTCAATGGACATAGCAACTAATGAGCTTAAATAAACAATGAAGACCTCCACCGATAGTCTCACGCAGGCAGAGAGACGACGCCATATACTGATGAAGGCGCATTTAATTTATAGAGACTTTTGTGACAAGAATTAAACACGTTTTCCAGACTTCGAGTTCTTCCCTTCTCGGTTCGCAACGCGACGTGAATTCTGAAACAGAACGCTACAATCCAAGATCCAACTCTTGTACTCATATTTTGGATCTTCGATCATCTACCAAAATTCATATTTTGAACTGAACCCAAACCTGATCCGATAATATGAATTTCCTGATGCGATAATCGAACTTTCCGATAGTCCGAGTGCGAATTTAGAACCCGAACTTTAAAACGCGATAATCGAACTTTCGAAATGCGACAATACAGTGATCTCAATAAAAGTAATATATTTAAAAAAAAAAAAAATAGATTAACTTTTTAAAAATAATATCAATACACTGTTCATCTTCTTCTTTTGCCATTTATTCACCATAACCGCCGTCTGTCGCCGCCCGCCACCATCCGCCACTGCCGCTTACCGCCGCCGCCGCCGCCCACCTCCGCCTCTGGCAACGTTGCCGGAGGTAGCCAGAGGCAAAGGTGGCGGCAGCAGCACTGGTGGTCATTCCTCTACCCCCGCCGCCGCCACCTCTGTCTCCACCCATCTCCAACAACGTTGGCGGAGGTGGCGGCGTTGGATAGAAAAACCACCAGCGCTGCCGCCGTCACCTCCGGCAACATTGTCGAAGGCGGATGTAGAGGTGGGCGGTGGCGGGTGGCGATAGGCGGTGGCTCTGGTGAATAAATGGCAAGAAGAAGAAGATGAATAATGTTTTTTTTTTATTGATATTATTTAAAAATAAATAAATAAATATATTAATTTTATTAATATTAAATCTCAAACATGTTATTAATTGACTGTCGCTACTCTTACTGTTTATGACAATTGACTAACTTTACCCTTAATTCTCTGTCAAAAACCGTATGTAGTTTGCACGTGACTACCCAAAGTAAGCACCCTCTGCATTATCTCTAGGGAGAGGTCCGATGGGGAACGAAGAAAGGAGAGAGAGCAGAGGAGGAAGGGGAAATAAGGAGAAATTTGACACCATCGCCAATGCATGCTATCTTCAACCTTTGCCGATATCTGCTATTTTCAACCCCACATTCAAGAAAGTAAAAATGCCCTTGGCAAACCAAGTGGCTTATCTTGTTCTATATCAGAGAAAGAATACAATGGAAGAGGCAAGCAAATCCTAGCAGCCTTAATAAAGTGAATTTTTTTGAGGAAGTCTTTTGGAGAAAAATCACGTCTAATGGTACTCCTACATCAGATCCTGTTCTTTGCACCCTCATATATTCACAGAGACCTCCACCATATCCATTCCTACCAAAGCCAAATAGGGAGGAGAGAGATTTCTTTCCACCAAGAAGAGAGAGGTTTCTTGTCGCCGCTACCCTGTTTTTCATCTCAAGGTGGGAGACGATGAATAATAACTTCTCTCTCCCAAAACCTCTGCTCTCCACTGTTCCACCGTCCACCAGTCGCAGTTGAGAACGAAAAGAACCATTCCTACCTTCTTGTCGCCGAGAGGAGAGAGGTTATTTACCACCACTACTCTGTTTTTCATCCCAAGGTGTGAGACGATGAACAATAACTTTTTTCTCTCCCACAACCTCCCCTCTCCACTGTTCCACCGTCCACCAGTAGTGGCAGTTGAAAACAAAAAGAACCATTCCTACCAAAGTCAAACAAGGAAGAGAGAGATTTCTTGTCATTGAGAGAAGAGAGGTTTCTTGCTGTTGCTACTCTGTTTTTCGTCTCAAGGTGGGAGACGATGAACAATAACTTATTTCTCCCACAACCTCCACTCTTCACTGTTCCACCGTCCACCAGTGGCTCCCACATCTGCTCTCTCTCTCTAGATCTAATGGTTCAACTTCCAAGGAGTAGCAGCAAGAAATTAAGCTGCACCTTGAGACATTATTATTCTCCCACAACGGTAATTTTTTTCTCCCACAACCTCTAAATCCAATGGCCGTTACTGTCCAGATCTCAAGCTGCACCTTGAGAAGTCACTACCATTAGATCTGTCGGTGAAGAAAGTTAGTGTTCCATATCTAATGGTCGCAGCTTCGAAGAACAATAGCACTATCAAAATGGTCGCAGCTTCGGACCATTTCTGTGTTATTTCTTTCACTATAAGACAAGTGGTCAGCTACCTCAGAGGAGGGGAGGGAGGCAGAGATGGCAGAAGGGTAAAATGGACATTTGATTTTTCTGCATATATTTAACAACTCTAAGATTTAGACAATTGTCAGAAATAGTAAGGTGGTGACAGTAAATTTTAAAATAGTAAAGATACACTTAGTCAATTAGCTAAAATATAAGGGTGGTTTAAAAAATTTACCCAGGCTAAAATTACCCTTACATACTGTTCATCATCTTGTTTATGGTAATGAGACCATCGTTGAACCAGCATGATCTCCGGTCTGCTGGTTCACGTACCTTCTGGTTAATCTCTCTCTGGTCTTCAACCTATTGATATTGTTCAATATTTATGAATTTGGGCGTGTGTAATATTTTTCTATTAGAAAGGAAAAACGATGCAGATAATTTACATGAGTTTGGAGTTGTTGCGCAGGGAAGTATATACAAAACAAGAATAATCTAAGAATTTAAGCAAATCATCCTCATCCTGTTCACGGCTCACCGGGACTGATGACTGATCAATTAACCTCAGCAATTCCGAGAAACTTAACATCTGATAATCGATTGAAATGACGGAGTATCTCCAACATTCTCCGCCCCAGGTCTTCCCCTTTCACCCCTCTCTCTCTTAAAGGAAAAGAAGGCAAGAGAGAAAGAGAAATTAAGATTGAAATTAATATTGAAAAATAAATCAGATATGCGTAGACTAATACTAGTTGGGTAATACAAAAGTAAACGAAAATAAAGTCTCTCGTGTTAATAAGGAGATACGATCATGGTTGAAAAACCAGGTTAATTTCTACTCTGTCGAGTCATGGAGACTGTGAGATATTTGATTTTTGAAGACGCTCAGACCAAGTCATAACTCATAACATGTTGCAATGACTTACGGGGAGTTGATGCTCATCAGTCGCATCGTCGATCTTAATGTAGTACAGCTAGCTCATTACGAAGTAGAGGAGGGTGCAAGGCTTAGATGTAGATCAACTCCAACATCCACCTCCATCATTCTCTCATAAAACTAAGTTATCAATAGAGCAAGGTGTGGACGAATGTCAGGATCCACAAGAAATTGGAGTGGGCGAGAGACGTAAAGCCAAGAAGGAAGCTGGGGAGAAGATAAAGATGACAACATCGGTGGTGGTGATGCATAGTACTTGGTCAAAGAGTGGAGTTGAGCGGTTGCACTGATGCCCAACGACAAACCTTAAGAAGGGCCCTGACCACACTGCGTGGGGATTAAGAAGTGGGGAGGCTGCGGCTGAGAACCACCAACTGCTTTGGAATTGGGCTTGCTTTGTTCGTTGCCTCTCTTTCTTATGATCGTTTTTTATGGCCTCCGAGTGCCTGAGAATTCCTGAATTTGCGTTTACAGTACTGACACTCGAATTTCCTATTGCTTTCTAGAAACAACTTACAACTGGAGACCACGGTTGAGACCATCGTTGAACCAGCTCCCGTTGTAAGCTCTGCAACCAATTTGAATACAACCAAGAAGAAAAAGAATGTAGCAGACTAGAGATCTTTGGTGAGGAAGGAAGTGATGCTACTATTAATATATAAAGAGATAAAATAGTAACCTTCGCACGCACTCGCTGTTGATGCAACACTGTTCGCCGGCGCCTTCATTGTATAGGATCCAACAACTCCTTCATTGTTTGGAGAGCTCACTCTCCAGGCCACCGGTTTCTGGGTGAATGGATTGTTCAACTGTTTATAGGTGCTTGACCTCCTCTCTATAGTTGTTGTAGACTTACAGGCATGCAGATGGTTGATAAAAAAAATTAGATAACACTTAAAGGGTATTTGTGTCTTTTCCCATAACACTTGCCGATTCGTTAATAACAGGTATTATATTGACGCATTTCGAAAATTTGAGTACTAGATTGTTTGGCGCCATGTTGATTTATTGGATCCACCCACCTTAAAAGTACAGACATTAGCCTTTTATCCATAATCCACGTCATCCTATTTGCAATAGAAATGGGGAGCTACAGGTATTATCCCCGACCCTTGGGAATCTGCTACTACCGAACATTTGTTTGGTCAGGTATTCAAGCTGGAATCTTCTATAATTCTACTCTTTAATACTAGGCCACTGAACTGATGACGTGGGGTTTGGTGGTTGGTTCAACATTGCTTCATCTGGAGAATTGGAATATCGTGATTAACCATTGATTAAATGATAATGAATTAAAAGCATTGAAAGAACAAATTTTTAACCCAAAACGATTTTAGTCTTACTTGTACTGTCGGCCAAGCGTATACCAACTTGTTCAAGTCTGCTCAGGCTTCCCATTCCACTTGATAACAGCTGAAGCGGTAGAACATAATCTTATTGCTTTGTTTTTCGGTTAAAAAAAAGATTTTAAGTTGTGAATTCCTTAATCACTGAAAATGAAGTTGGGTAGGTTATTATACTCTTAATTGTTTTATTAATTATTTAATTATTTTATCTACTAAAAAAGCAATAAAATTGATTGTGTAGGTATGATTCAGGGTAGAGGTGTAAATTGGGTCGTGTAACCCGTGACCTAGTACGATTTTGAGCTAATTCAGCCCGGCTTGCATTGTCGAGCCGTGCTACCCATGGCCAATGGGCTAGCACGGCTAGCTATATAAATAATTATTTAATAATATATAATATATTAATATATATAATTTTGTTTTCAATTTTATTTTGCTATTTTATTTAATTATTGTATATATAAGTAATTGTATACATCAAAAATCATATAAAATAAAAAATTTTAAACATTTTTTTGATTTTTTATTTAAATGGACCTCTCATAGCTTAGCCTGGCCTAATCCAAGGCTTGGCCCACGGACCAACTCAACCCACAACATGTCATGACATAGGCCCGTGCGGTCTTAGACCATGGGCCATGCTAGGTCAACCCCCCAAATTATCACAGGGGAGGGAGGCATGATTCGAGACAGCCTTTAGGTCGTGCCATGCCCGATTTACACCTCTAATTCCAACTTAGGCTTTCATACCAAGTTGAGATGGGTCATGCCCGATATCCAAGTTATTGAATTGGGTCAAGTTGGCCTCAATCCCAATTTAAGCCACCAAAATTCTACCCTTGCCTATATATCGTCAATTGAGTCCACCTAAAATCAAAATCATAGGTACCAAATTGTTTTGATTAATGATTATACAAAGTACTTATAATCGTCGTCATAACATATCATCATCATTTATAACTCTTGTCGCAATTGTACAAGTTTTGTTACATAAATCTTGCTTTGCAATCATGCTACGCTTAATGCCACGTCCATTTTTAAATTATGAGTTGTTTAGATCATTTCTTTTGATCTTTAATATATAATTTTAGTTAATAAGTATTAGAAATTAGTAGAAATTTACCAAAAAAATATTTTTAAATTAGTAGAAATTTCCTTAAAATTATATTAATTTTCAATTTAGATAAATTGTTTTAAAAGGCTTAAGCCTTGAGGTGAGGTAAGGATCAAGGTATTGGTATTGGGTGTCGTATCAGACAAGTCAGATACAGGTATAGATACGGATATGTTTCAAAAATGCATGGATACGAACGAAAGATATAGAAATGTCGGATATGCTAGGGAAATATATAGAAATCACATAAATACATTGATAACACTAAATTAAAAGCTGAATTATCTATGAATAAAGCATGAACACATGAGAAAATGCATACTACAATAGGCTATATGAAGAGAAACATTACAATCAATAATATCGAGACTCTAGAACATTCAAACATCATAAAATAATTATCGCTCTATTTAAGTTTTTATTAATTTGTTGGAAATGTTTATTAATTTGGTATTTTTATATAAATATGACTCTTTTATGTAAATATAACTAGCTTCCTCAATATTCATTTCTAAAACAAATTTTCTCTATCTATTTCTGACTGAATATTCTTGACAAATAAATGTCATAAAGACACGAAGAAGACTCAGCCGTGATTCAGATTCAGAAGTGGCACATGTATGTACTTGTTGTAAAATGTCTATAATCCAAACTTTTCTCATTTTTAAAATACAATGTTTTTCGGTAATGTAAGCATTCATAATATCAATGCATCTTATATGTGTAGTCACCAAGAATGCTTGAATTGCAACTTCATGCGTAGCCTCTCAAACTATTACTATAAGGAAGATGCACTACCCCTTAGTATAATGTTCTCATTTATCCACTCACTCCATTGGCTTTCTTTTATGGTTGTCTAGGGGTTACTAATTTGCTTGGATTATATGTGTAGTTGTGGATCACTTAAGGTCTGGGTAAGGGGTTGTTCATTAATGCGACTTAGCTTTACTTCTAGTTTTTTATGACATTGTAAGTATAAAACACACCCCATGCTTAATGGACTTTTAGGATAAGGCTATCAATGGGTGGGGTCCATTTCGGAACTAGGTAAAAATACTCCCGAATCGATTATTAACCATAACAAAATCATATACCCATTACTGTCCAAGTAAATTTAAAATTTATGTTCAAATATTCAGACTTTTTTTTCAATTATACCCCTTATTTAATTTGTTATTTCAACCAATGATATTGAGAATTTGACATTTGAGACACATGTTATAGACTTAGATTGCTTGAAATTGGCCAAGTGTATTGGGCAGTTGTCCACTTGTTGCAACCCACCCCAAATGGGGGAGTTCATCAATATGCTAATCAAATGTTTATCTTTTTGGAATATATAAGATTTTTTTATCAAATGGTTGGGTATCATACTTTTTTTACTTTTAAATTTCAACACTTTCTTCACAAGCTTCTATATACTTTTAATAAGATAAGGCTCGAGCATTCGGAAATGGTTCAACATCTTATGTATCGGAAACAACATAGTCATGCTACCAAAACCAACCATAGGTTGTCAAAATGATCTTTTACTCCATTCATCTCATTGGACATCTCAAGACACTGTAGAACCTAAAAAATTAGTCAATTAGTTCTACCTTGTGTAAGTTTATGCAATGGTCTTTTATAATGCACAATAATAAAATAAAGTATTTACTATTGGTGGATTTCAACAACACCTTTCAACATTTCATTTTGAATTTATAAATATGGTGAACTTTTTAATAATCACAATAAAAAATGGAGAGATATCATCTTAACTGTATTGTTCTATTGTATTTGGAACTAACTCTAAATTTGAGCATCTATAGAACTATGTGGTATTGGCCCTAGTTATATATCTTATAATTGACATTAGTTATTGATTTGTTGGTATCTAAGATATTCATTCTATTCATGCTACGTGTCTTATCTTTAAAGAATATAAATCAAATCAAAAGTTGAACTACAATAAAGAACAAATTATTATTGTGATGAAAAGATCTTGCAACAATAAGGCTCCTCGTTGATTCCTTCTATGTCATTGGAAATACATATGAATTAGAGTTATCAATAAATGTAATTAATAAAGATCCCTCTATACATATATATACTTGAATGACTTAATATCTTACATGCACCTCAAAGTTAATGGTTTTATTATTGTTTTAATTTACTTTTGTGCTTATGGCTCATTTCAGAATGAGTACAAGTACAAATTCGATTGGTTGTTCAAGCACATCCCATTTTTAATAAGGAGATAGAACGTAACTAATTATTATTAATAAGAAACAAAGGTAACTCTATTATCATCTTTTATCATTATAAAGAGGGTATGTTTCTTTGTGTCTTCATCGGATCATAAATCTTATTAATGAATTCTCTAAAATTTTATTTATGTCTTAAAACTTTTTTTCAAAGATAAACAAATTATATTATAATTCCAGAAAATTAACAAATGTCTAAAAACTGTTGTAGTGCATCAACTTAGGTATTTAGGCAAAAAATAAATAAATAAAATTGGTTCACTTGATTCAATCCTCTTGTTTGAATTAATTTTTGTATTCATGTTCTATGTCAAAGTTCTACAATGTTGAATTTCGAAAGTTGTGATCCCATATGCTTTGAAATGTTGAATTTAGGCATTATATCTTGACCTTGATTTTATTATTTTTTTCATATTTGAAAGCCACCGCTTTATATAATTCAAAAATGTTCTTTTGGCAACAATATGGTGAACATACATGTACATCACATGTGCACATCCACTAGTTTTATTTAAATGATAACTTAAAATTTAAATTCCAATCATATAGCATTAATAAAATTGATAGAAAAATATTAAATTATTTATATGTTAAAAGTTAAACACCTCCAACTATCTATCCATCAAACATGCTATTTTAAATATATAGTATTATAAAAGTTATAAGAAATTGAAGCAAATATTATATATACTTAATAAAATAATCGGTTTTGGGTGTGAATCAGTTCAGGACATGTAAAAATAGGAATTGATCCAATTATTAGTCTTGACATAATCATGAAATCGAATCCATTGTAATTGGATAAGCCTGTTCAAGTCCGTTGGGTAGACCCAAACCATTGACAATCATTATTTTAAGAATAACAAAGGGTATATTTTTGTTTCCATTGGGATCTCTTCTTGGTAAGGACATTTCCAACCCATATGGATGTTCAAACTTTTGCTATTGTAGGGTCTATTTTGTTGTAGGATGTTCATTTCAAACCTGTACAACATTGTTTCTATATGCTATAATTTTTTTAAGTCTATCATTTTCTTTGTTGTCGTTGTTATCCCTTTTTTTGTTTCTTAAACCAATCTGTAACATCTTTAGGGAATTAGGGATTGACACTTCTCAGAGAAAGCGCTGACAAATATCATTCAAGTGTTCGAATTAGATCAACAATGAACCATGGCCTCATTATAAAAAATCTTGCATCCAACCTTTTATCATTTCTTTGTCAGTTATGGGAGCAACACTAATATTCTTATGTCTGATAGGTGCAGGCTACGAGAATGCATGAATTGCAGGCATGCCCCACAACCTCTCAAGGTATTAGCATAAAGAAGCTTGTCCTCTCCTCGATGTAAGCTTATGACTTCTCTGTTTCATTTGGCTTTCGCTTGTGGATGTTTGGCTACTATTAATTTGCTTGGGTTATAAATGCATTTAAGGATATAATGAGGTCTTCGCTCATTTCAGGAAGGGCTTGCTAACTCTTGCACCTTACCATTATTTTCGGTTTCTAATGACACTATAAGTATAGGACATACCCCATGCTTAGAGGACTTTAATTTTTTTCCCCAATTTATTTCATAGCATAAGCGGATGACTATTCTGCATGAAACTTTAGGTGGTGGTTCAATTGGAAGATGGCCGCCATTTAAGGTAGGATTATCGATGGTTGTGATTTGGTTTAGGTCTAATTTAAAGCACTCCCGAACCAATTATTAATTTGGACAAAATTATCAACCTAGAACCGTCGTTTTTTACTTAAAATTTATGCTTAAACACTAACTTATGTAAGAAACCAAACCAACAAAACTAAAAACCATTTTTCTTATTTTAATGGTAACTTAAAATTTAAATTTTGATCATATATAAACTTTAATAAAATCGATAGGAAAATACAACTATTTTAATGTTAGAAACTGAACACCTTTAACTACCTATTCAACAAAATTGCAAACTTAAGCATATAATATGATAACAAGCATAAGAAAATGAAGTGAATGCATAACAAAGTAGTCAATTTTGGGTATGAATCGATTCAGGATAGGTGAGAATAGGAATCGACCCAATTATTGATTGGAACATAATCATGGAACCAGGATTGTCTTAATTGGCTTCGACTGTTCAGGCCCGTTAGGTAGACTCAAACCATTGACAGCCCTTGATTGAAGAATAAGGAAGAAAGGAAGGCTAGTGTTATAACAACATTGGTATCCCTTTCTCTTCTCCATTGGGATATACACCTCTTGGTACGTACCTTATCAACCCATATTACATGTATAAACTTTTGCCATTGTAGTGTATGATTCTACTATGAGACGTTGGCTTTCTAAATTAATTTCAACTATTTTGTTGTAAGCGCATTCTTATGAGTTCACGTTATCAACTATGGCATTTGGATTGACTATGATCGTGTAAGCCAAAGTTGTTTCTATATGTTGTAAATTTTTTTATGGTTGTCATTCATTTGTTATCAATGTTATCCTTATTATTATTTTTAGTTTCTTAAACCAATCCGAAACATCTTTAGGGGTTGACACTTCCTGAAGAAAGCACTGGTGAAGATGATTCAAACGTTTGAATCAAAGCAGCAATGAATCATGGCCTCGCATATGCTGCAACCCAGAATAAGCCACTTTCACCAGCTTCTTCTATATTTGTTTATAGAGTTTTTTCTTCTCAACCTATTTGTGACTGGATATTATTGGCAAATGAATGTCATAAGCGCACAAAGGAGATTTTGTCATGATGCAAATTGGAAAGCGACACAAGTATGTGCTTGTTGTACAATGTCTTTCATCTAACCTTTTATCATTTCTTGAAGACAATGTTTGTAAGTTACAAAGATGGTGCTAATAACATCATGTCTTATAGGTGCAACTAGCACCAAGAATGCATGAATTGCGGACATGCCCTATAGCATCTCAAGGTATTAGCATAAAGAAGCTTGTCCTCTGTTTGGCATAAGCTTCTGATTTCTTTGACTTGTTTGACTTTCTCTTGTGGATGTCTAGGTGTTACTAATTTGCTTGTATTCTATGTGCATTTGAGGATATCTCAAGGTCTTCACTCATTTGGGGAAGGAGTTGCTGATTCATGCACCCTACCATTGTTTTTGGTTTCCGATGACACTGTAAGTATAGGACATACCCCATGCTTAGGAGACTTTCATTTTTTTTTTTTCCAATTTATTTCATAGGATAAGCTGCTAACTATTCCACATGAAGCTT
Source organism: Nelumbo lutea (assembly GCF_056320005.1). Classification (NCBI taxonomy): domain Eukaryota; kingdom Viridiplantae; phylum Streptophyta; class Magnoliopsida; order Proteales; family Nelumbonaceae; genus Nelumbo; species Nelumbo lutea. The sequence goes on from NC_142690.1 coordinate 5,866,200, forward strand.
TAGGTGGTGGCTCGATTGGAAGATGGCCACCATTCAAGATAGGACTGTCGACAGGTGGGGTATGGTTTTGGTCTATGTTGAAACACTCTCAAACCGATTATTAACCGAGACAAAATCATAGACACAAAACCATCATTTTGCTTAAACACTAACTTATGTTAGAAATCGAACCAATAATACTATAAACCACTTTTCTTATTTAAGTGGTAACATAAAATTTAAATTTTGATCATATAACTTTAATGAAATTGATAGGAAAACACTAAACTATTCATATGTTAACAAGTCTAAACACCTTTAACTATATAATTAGCAGAAATGCAAACTTAAGCATATAATATGATAACAAGTATAAGAAAATGAAGGAAATATTATATATGCATAACAAAATAATTAGTTTTGGGTATGAATCGGTATGGGACAAGTGAAGAACACGAACTGACCCAATTATTGATTTTGACACAATCATGGAACCAAAACTATTTTAATTGGCTCAGATTATTCAAACCTGTCAGGTAGACCTAAACAATTAGAAGAAGGAAAGGACAGTGTTGCAACAAGGTTGGTATTTCTTTCTCTTCTCCATTGGGATATGCTCTTCTTGGTACCTTTCCAACCCATACTAGATGAGCAAACTTTTGCTATTGTAGCGTATGATTTTGTTGTGAGATGATGGTTTTGGATTCGCACAAATTAAAAAGTTACTTCTAAATCAATTTCAAGCACTTCATTGCAGATGTGTTCTTATGACTTTGCATTGTCAACTGTGGCATTAGAATTGACTGTGATCGTGTAAAACAATGTTGCTTTTATATGCTATAATTTTTTTTTTACTGTTGTCATTTCTTTATTGTTGATGTTATCATTATTATTTTTTTAGTTTATTAAATCTATCCGAACATCTTCGGGGATTATTACTTCCTGAAGAAAGCGTTGGCGAAGATGATTCAGCAACAATGAATCATGGCTTCGCATATGTTGCAACCCAATTAAGACACTTTCACCACCTTCCTCTATATTCTTTTTTAGAGATTTTTCTTCCCAACCTGTTTGTGACTGGATATTCTTTGCAAATGAATGTCATGGCCGCACAATTCCGCCATGATACAAATTCGAAAGTGGCACAGGTATGCGTTCATTGTCAAAAGTCTTTCATCCAACTTTTACCATTTATTGAAGACAATGTTTGTCGGTTATCAAGGTGATGCTAATATCCTTATGCCTTATAGATGCAGGCTTCGAGAATGTATGAATTGCGGGCATGCCCCACAACTTCTCGAGGTATTAGCATAAAGAAGCATGTCTCCTCTTCGACGTAAGCTTCTAATTTCTCGGATTTGCTTGGCTTTCTCTTGTAAAGTATGGGTGTTACTAATTTGCTTGGGTTATAGGTGCATTTGAGGATATCTTGAGGTCTTTGCTCATTTCTTGATTCATGCCATTCAAGACAGGCTAAGCCTACCTTGCATCTTCATTTGGTATTATCAGGCGAAGTTGTCCCATATACTATAAGTAGTATTCTCTTCCATGCACCTCATGTTATACGGTTTAGGACTATTAGAAGAATGGATGCATCCATTTACAATAGGCTATGGGGAACCACAACTAATTAGTTTTAGATGGTGGAAGAGTTTTGCAAATACGTGCCTTGTAATATGCTTCTTTACAATAGTTGTACTACGATTTTCTTTTTCTATTTAGAGCAGTAATTTTGTATGAAAATTAAATTTTGGTTCAACTTCAGGTAAGTTATTTGCAAATAGGTTGAAAATGAACTAGATGATCTAAAGCTAAGTATTGAGTCTACAAACAAGCTGTTGCAGGAGCTTAATTATCCTAGTCTTTGATCCAACTTCCAATAAAATTTTCGAAGAATAGTAGGCCCCGGTTGATTGCTCGCTGAAATTCTGATTCCTAGTTTTGATGATCATCCATGTTTGATATTATTCTCTAAAGCGTGTTTTTGTGTATGCTTTAAGGTCTTCAAACTGCTCGTGGATTGAGTCTGACTTCCATTCCATGTGCTTCTGTTGGTTGCGACTACTCGCCTCTCTTTTTTGTTGATAATTAGGAAAATTAAACAAGACAAGGGAGGGCTCTTCCATTAAATCAAGAAATGCCTACTACTCCTTATTCAAGTTGTGCAAGGGGTCCTGACATTAATATTTGGTTTCTGCTACAAGATATTCTGAATGAGCTACTACTTTTTGAATGTGTTGCTCGGATCTATATTAGCCGGTCATCAAACATTGTGGGATTAATTCTTTATCTTCTATGTCCAATCTTAAGGGGAATGGTTTTAGGTCATGCCGGTCTGGCTTTCAAAATCTTCGATTGTATGATACTTATAACCAGATTGATATCTAATACCATTAAAGTTTTAGGCCTCGTTTGGTTCATAGGAATAGGGGTTTGGAATTGAAATATTCATTTCCAAGAATTAAATCACCCTATAACCGGATTGACATCTAATACAATTAAGGTTTTAGGCCCCACTTGATTCTCATGAATAGGGGTCTGGAATGAACTATTCCGATTCAAATTGTTTGGTTGAGTAGAATCGGAATCCTATTCCCATTCCTGCTGATTTGAGAGAATAGCCATTCCCTGCCCCTCCCCTGGGAATAAAATCCCATTCACGCTGATCCCAATTCTTATTCCCATTCCTCTATGAACCAAACAGGCTATAGGAATCCATTCTGATTTTAATTCCAACTCCAGCTGCAACCCAAACGGACCTTTAGTATGTTAATACTAGCTTGTATTATTAATATATTCACGTCTACAAAAATGCCCGAGTTGATTTCCTCGTAGGCTTCTCTATAATAGTTAAACCACCTTTTTTTTTTAAGCTGTTTGCCTGTTTTTTTCATTCCGGACAAACTAGTATTTTACAAATTAAGTCATTTACTTCAGCTACTTCAGCCACTTCAGCCGTTATCGAACGGTCGTTTAAGCTGTGGAGGCACCTTTTACAATTAGCGCCTACGATCTTGTGAAAAAACGATTTTGACCTTTTGGCCTTTTATTAGGGCAGCCCTTATTTTGCATTTGACGAGCTGGTTGAACTCGGGTTCTGGAGCTGGTGTTTTCTTGCCGTTTATATCTACATCCATCCGCATTGTATATAGTAATCACTTCTGCGTTCTGAATTTTGTTCTGATCAAATCAATATATATAGTCGTTTTTCTTTCATTTCTTTTTTTTTTTTTTTCTATCTTTTTCTTAAATTAGTAAAATAGTTTATTTTCTTTCTTGGTTTTCCTTCGAAGAGAGAGAGCCCACGAGTCTAGCACAGGGATCAAGGGGTCGTCGAGGAGAAATGTTCTACAGAGGGTAAGTGCATGTTCAGTACTTTCGGTTCCTTTTCCTCATTGATTCAGAAATCCATGTTTCGTTTCGTTTCGTTTTGTTTCATTATGCTGTTCGTGTTGAACTTATGAGGTTTTCGTATGCGGGTTTCGTAAGATTTATGTTGACTTTCTTTTGCTTTAGTTTAAACTGGAACCTTTCACTGAAATATATGCAGAAAGCGCAACTCACAAGTTAGCATCAATCCTTTCGTCTCCATTCTCGAATTCTTTTGTCGTTTATTTTTGGGTTGAGAGCACCTTCTCTGGGTGTTTTACTATTTTTTTTTCAGAAATGGATATGCATGGCTGGAGCTATAATTTATGTTTTTAATTACCACACTCGGAGTCTGTTTATTGTTTTTCTGCTTTCTAGGGTTTAGCTTGTTTTTTATATTTTCAAATCAAAGATGCCAATAGAAAAATGCAAGAAGATGCAACATTTGAAATCACTGTATTCTTGAGTGGGTATTTTGCAAGTGGAGTATTGACGAGTGGGCTGTTGTGTCTCTTGCCTCTGTGCACCTGGGGAGTGAAGGAAGTACTTTGATGGTGGTGATGGACGAGAAATGGGTCCAAAACGGCAGCGAATAATTGATCAGCCTTCATCATTCTATGGGGCAGCCCCCGGTTCGAGTTATATGTACAATGCTTCTTCCTATGCTTATGCTAGCCAACCCCCACCATTTCCTGTTGTCCGATTGCGTGGACTTCCCTTCGATTGCACGGAAGCCGATGTGGCAGAGTTCCTTCATGGTCTAGACATTGTCGATGTCCTCTTTGTCCACAAAAATGGCAGGTTCACTGGGGAGGTTTTTTGTGTGTTGGGATACCCTCTTCAAGTTGATTTTGCAATTCAGAGGAATAGGCAGAATATGGGCAGGCGGTACATTGAGGTTTTCAGGAGTAAGAGGCAAGAATACTACAAGGCTATAGCAAATGAAGTTTCAGATGCTCGTGGTGGTTCACCTCATCGGGGTGGTGCAAAGGCAAGATCCTATGATGCTGGGAAGGATTCGGCTGAGCATACAGGGGTCTTGCGATTGAGGGGATTGCCATTTTCAGCTGGCAAGGATGACGTGATAGAGTTCTTTAAAGATTTCATGCTGACGGAAGATTCTGTTCATATCACAATGAATTCGGATGGAAGGCCAACAGGAGAAGCATTTGTGGAGTTTCCAAGCGCAGAGGATTCAAAAGCAGCAATGGCAAAGGATAGGATGACGCTTGGGAGTCGTTATATAGAGCTATTTCCTTCATCACATGAGGAGTTGGATGAAGCAGTTTCAAAGGGACGGTGATGTGTTATTATGATTATTGTAGTAGTGTAAAGTATTGTTCTCTGACTGTATCGTAGTTTGAGTTTTATTTTACTAGGTTTCTTTTAATTTAGAATAAATAAACTTCCCATTTCTTGTTCTCATGGAGATGAATTTTATGGTTTAAAGCAAAACATTAAGGTAAGATAAATGCAAATTTGACTTGGATTATGTTTCTATATGGTAGTTCATAAAATCAACTCATCACTCATGCATATCTTAACGCATAATTTAGCAACAAACATATGCATCTTTTCAATTGAAGTTTCCTTATATATCTTGTTGTCTATTATACTTGATGTGGAAAATATGTATGGTGCCATATAGTTGATGCATCCTCAGATTATCAAGTTCACCTTGACAAGAACCTTAACAGCTGCAATAGTGTCTAAAATTAGCCTACTATACTCATAGTAGGTAAGGTGTGTGTATATATATATTTCTACCAGTTTTAAAAAAGTGTATGGCGTTTATACCTTGAGGCAAAGCTTAAGGAAAAATCATTTAGGTTTATCCATGAAAGTACAAGGTACATTCCTTACAGCTTGAAATGCCTTAATATGTTTCTGTATGCATAAAATATGCATGTGCATGTATTTATGCTTCAATATATGTAAAACTGTCTATTTTTTGTTGTTAAATGATTTTTAATAATACGATGAGGTTCTCTGAAGCTCCTTACATTCTTATAGTCCTCATTTATGTAATCATTTGTTCATTTATATGCTCTTCCCATACAGATGCATTCCTCTTTCCCCTCAGGTGATTTCTTATCACCTTTTCCCTGTACTTTCTTTTTGTTTTGATGAATTTATTTTTATTATAAAAAGTACACTCATCTTCCCAATATTTTTTATGCTTTTCCTATTTGATTTTCATGTTTTTCCTAAGAAAGTGATAAATCATGAGGTGCCTCATGACTTGAGGCTTATGCCTGAAGCATCCAAAGGTCCTATTACCACGCATCATTCCTCCACATTTTAAAACACCAATTTGTATAGAAGATCCTTGAACTTAATGTAATATTGAGTTGTGCTATATACATGTAGCAAGTTTAAATGTTATGTTGCTTAATTATAATAAAATACTGTTTAGAATATATAACTAAAAATATTACTCTTCAAAGTTAGAGAGGGAGGGAGGAAGGGAAGCCAAGGCCTTTGGATCCAACTTGAACATTTGTTCACATGCCAACAGTATTGCTGGCTCTTTAGCCGGGGCAGGGGTTACTCTAGTAGATCTTATTTGTGGGGAACCAGGCCCAAAATTGAATCTATAATTTTGGTTCTTTGTTAGTATTCACATGTTTGTCAGACTTTGGTTTTTTGGTACTGATCTCATCATTCCAAGCTTCTTGGAATGTTTAAATTTCTTTCTGCACTTCATGTTTATACAATCTGATTGCTGTTGTTGGTTAATAGAGATCACCATCATCATTACCATCCTCCAAGCCTTATCCCAACTATATGGGCTTGGCTACAGGCAAAAATAGCTAGTCACTAGATGCCTTGGTTAATACTATGCTAAGAGCCACTTATCAAAAAAAAAAAACCATGCTAAGAGCCCTCAGAACTTTCATCCAAATGGAACCTAAAAAAATATATATGAGAAAGAAAGCAAATACATACTCTATGCTGTTTTGATCATTAGCATTTACAAATAGTACATTAATTTGCCATTAAATAGGTAGAACCTCATAAGCTTTCTTCAACCACATCCAGGGAAACTCAAGCATTCACCCGTCCAATAACCACTTTCAAATCTTTCCATATGAAACCTTGATGTGTTTAGTGATGAATGGATCCTAAGCCCTTCATTAACTGATAGAAGATCTGCCCCAATTGAGTTACCAACACCAATAAGGCTGGGATAATTAGGACATTCTCCTGTGGATCACTCTCCCAATACGTGAAATCCCTGGATTATTTAAACGGCATCCATCAGAGTTCAATTTAAGTGTGTCTGAAGGTGGGGTACCAGTAGGGGTGATCATTTATGATCTTGCCTGGCCTGAACCAGCATCAAGCCCACAAAGAATGTGGACTCTGGGCCTAGGCCAAGCAATCCCTAGGCCCGACAAGCTCTACTGCCCTAGGCCTAGAAATTGCATGTATATTTATAATATGTACTATAATATCTTATATAATTGGTATAGTGTCTTAAATTTTTTATGTAATTGTATAGTATTTTGCCACATATATATGTATAGTATGTATGACATGTATATATGGCATATATGTATACATGGCATGTATGTATATATGGTATCGTATATATAATATTTTATCAAATATTTCTTTTGGTAATAGAAATAAAATTTATTAAACAGAAAAAGAGTACAAAAGGGGAGTGACCAGAAGTCACTCAAGAGAGAAAAGAAAAACAAACTCCAACTCTCAAATAATAACCAACCCAGCCGAGCCTCAAAATCACCAAAACCCAAGAGCCCAAAAGAGCACTAAAAGACACAAACCACAACAACCAGAGACTAAGCAAACTCAAAAATAGAAAAACTCTACCTCGGAGACAGCACAAACAGAAGCACAAGGTGCCAACCAGCTGGTTGGTAAGGTCTCCTGCTGGTTGTAGCAGAGACTTGGGATCGAATCCCGTCTGCGCCTGGGTTGGGGGATGGGCTACCCCTGTTGGGTAGCCCTTTGAAAAGGAAATAAAAAAAAAGACAGCACAAATAGAACACTTCAAAACCCACGAGAAACAACAGCCTCCCTTGAACAATCAACACCAAAACCACCCTCAAACACTGCAACCTCTATTCCACTAACTGCTAAAAGCTTCTAGAGGTTTTCTTGGTTCTCAAAATCTTCTTGCTTGGTTTAATCCCAAAGAAGCCTCCTTTTAGTCTAGCAAAAGCCTTTGAGACCAGAATGTCTCAATGCTTTCTTTGTTTTTTAAATCTTCTATTTACTAAAACACACATCCGAATCCTTTCCAACTCCAGCACTGTGTTTCTCTCAAAGATTGGGCATCATAGTTTTCAAGGTGCCAAGGCGAGGCTAGGCGACAAGGGGGCGCCTACTCGCCTAGGTGATGGATTTTTTTATGTTGAAAATATAGATCCTAGGGCAGTTCCCTAGGTACCATAACCACATTTCCCAAATTTTCATATGAAAGTTATAAAGTTCATATTAAAGTATAAAAAATCAACATATTCATGAGAAGAAAGATAAGAAGGAAAATAAAATTCAAAAAATATAGGGGCTGAACCCTTATTTTTGTTATAGGAAAAGAAGAAAAGAAAAAAAGTATTGGTAGTAGTAGTAGTAGTAGTAGTAGTAGTAGTAGTAAAAGAATATATGGAAGATGAAAATGTGTTGATTAGATAAAATTTTAAGTTCTTCCTTACTTATTAGTTCAGGTTTTGTGGACGCATCTCTACCTCAGTTGGAAACAGCTCTTGGAATTCTGAGTTGGTTTGAAGTGGTTATGGGTCTTAAAGTCAATCTGAACAAAAGTAAGATCATCCCATTGGGTCAAGTTGTAAATTTGGAAGATTGTGCACAGATAATGGCCTGCCATATGGAGCTCCTTCCGGTTAAGTATTTGGGGTTGCCTCTTGGGGCAAAATGTTCATCTTCTTCAATCTGGAGTCCAATCATTGAGAGAATGGAGAGGAGGTTGGCTCTTTGGAAGGCTAAATATTTATCTTTTGGCGGTAGGGTTACATTGATTAAGAGCTCCCTGTCCAATCTCCCAACACACTTTCTTTCTCTCTTTCCAATTCCAAATAAAATTGCAAAGAGGTTGGAACAGCTTCAAAGGAACTTCTTATGGAGGGGATGGGAGGATGAGAAGAAAATTCACATTGTTAAGTGGGAGCAAGTGTGTAAGCCTAAGGAGAAGGGTGGTTTGGGAGTTAGGAAAGTAAAAGATTTCAATGCTGCTCTTCTTAGCAAATGGATATGGAGATTTGCTTATGAGAGAAATGCTTGGTGGAGGTGCCTCATTGCGGCTAAGTATGGTGTGGATTGGGGAAATTGGAAAACTCTCGATCCCCTTTCATTTGGGGGTAGTTTTCTCTGGGCTGGTATTTGTAAGATCAGTACTCTTTTCATGAATGGGGTCAAGTTTAAAGTTGGAAAAGGGGATAGAATCAAGTTTTGGAAGGATTCCTGGTGTGAGGAAGGCCCCATTGGCTGATGCTTTTCCCCAACTGTTCCAAATTGCAGTGAATCAAGATTCTTCAGTTGCTGATAACATTAGTACCGTTGGGGGCTCCTTCTCTTGGACTCCCCTATGTAGGAGGAATTTGCTAGACTGGGAAGTGGAGGAGTATGTAGGTCTGTTGGGGCAGATTCAAAATCAAAGAATTGATATGAGTATGGAAGATGAATGGACGTGGAAGTGGAATGCAGATGGTAGATTCACAGTTAAATCCCTTTTCCTTAAGATGTGCAGCTCAGGTCAGGAGAACTTCTCGGATGGGCAGATTTGGAACCCCACCTGTCCCTCCAATGTTAACTTTCTGGTTTGGACAATGGTTTTGAATAAATGTCTAACTAGGGTCAACTTGGAGAGAAGGGGTATGCAGATTCTTGATCCCTCCTATTTCTTATGCGGCATGGGTGCTGAATCTATAGATCATTTGTGCATTCATTGTCCGATCCCCTCTTCAATCTGGGGACATTTCTTCAAGAAACTAGAGGTGTGTTGGGCTATGCCTAAGTCTGTGAAGGAGCTGTTTATGAGTTGGAGATTGGAGGGTCTTAGCATGAAAGGCAAGCTTGTTTGGAATACTATTCCGCAGGCTGTTCTTTGGTCCATTTGGATGGAAAGAAACAATAGAATTTTTCTGTAATCAATCTAAAAGTCCAGATGAGATTGTGCAAAAAGTGGTGGGGAAGATTTGCTCCTGGGTGTTGGTGAATGAGGAGTTTAAAAGTCAGAATGTTTCTCTCCTTCTTTGTACTAAATCATGGATGTTCTTGTAATATGTTTTGGGCTCAGGAAGGCCTAGTTGGCCTAAGTCTTGTTGTATTTGGCTTTCTCATTGAATAAAATTACTTTACCTTTTTCCAAAAAAAAACTTATTAGTTCAGGTTTTGAAGTCTTTGAGGGTTCAAAACAAAATTTAGCAATGTTTGTGTTGATTAAAGCCTAATAAATAAGGAAATAATAAAAAGAAATTAGTATATCAACATACAAAATGATTATTTTAGTTTAATAATGTCTATTTTATAGTTATAATCTAAAAAAAGAATGAACAAAAAAGTATTTTATAGTAGGAAGCAAGGTTCAAAGTATCGATACGATACGCGTATCGGCAGTATCGTATTAGTACTTAGAAACACCCGAAACTCTTTTTTCTTTAGTTTTTTTTTCAAATTTTGGTTTTTTGGGAAGCTAAAAACAGGCTTTTGTATTAAAAAAAGTTGGGGTTCCGAAACCCCTAGAAACAGGCATTTCGGAGCGTATTGTTTTCAAAAGATACGGTACGATACGCTCGATACGGGGCGTATTGTATCGATGCTTTAAACCATGGTAGGAAGTAAAAAACTGCTTGGCGATTAGGCGAGGTGAGCCTCAAAGGGCGCCTTGTCACCTAGGTGTCGCCTTGACAACTATGTTGGGTATCAACTAAAGCTTCGGTTTTTTCACTACCATCCTCTTCCAAACTAGTTGTGCTTAAGTTGTTGTGGCCTTCATCTATTGGCTATGCATGCACTTTGAAAATCTTCAACAGTCTCTCTTTCAAGCATCATGTTGTGTTCCTCCAGATCTTGGAACATTTTCCTTGTAAGTGACTCACCTCCCAACAAACACAAGCCTAAAGCTTTACTTGCATCCATAACTGTGTCTATAACCGTAGTCACATCAATAGCTTTTTGTCAATGTAATGAGTCTCATTAATAGCTTTGCCAATCTATTATTGTCAGCAGTTGGAGAACTGGTAGAAGGAAGGCGGGGTTGTGTGATGTGGATGGATATAGTGGGGATCCCACTGCATGCATGGTGCATCAATACGTTCGACTTTGAGGAAACCACTACATCTTGTGGAAGCTCATACAATTGGATGATAGAAATCGGAAATGGGAGAAAATGGGCATGGGAAGGATACTGGTCAAAATAGAAAATATGCTAGATGTTCCAAAGAGGATGAACCTGAGATTTGCAGATAACGATATGTTCTAAGTTTGTTTGTTGAAGGAACGGACGACACATACTGCATGATAGATAAGGAAGAAGGGGCGGAGATGAAATCGGACGAAAGCAATAGAGAGGAAGGATGATGGAGGAATGACTGAAGGAGGAAGGAGGAAGGAGGAAGGAGAAAGGGCAGGTGGAAAAACAAGGGAGGAGCCAAAGAAGAAGAAGATGAAGAGATGAAGGGAAGAGGAAGAAGATGATGAGTTGGTGGAATCTTTGAGAAAGAAAACACACGTGGAAGGAGGGGATGGGTTTGCAGATCAAGAAAGAGGACAAATGGAGGTCAATGGGCCTGGGCTAATAGGGGAGATAACTTTAAAGAGGAAGGGGTAAATAGAAGGGGAGTGGAAAAGTCGCTAGCCGCTAATTGGTAACAAGAAGGTAGGCCTAAAAAGAGATTACCGCTTCATCAAGTTAGCGGTAAACTTCAGAAAAGCATTGAGAGTTAGAAAGACAGAGATCAAGGGGGGCAAACTTTGAAAAAGCACTTCATTTTCGAAGAAGGCCAGCTTCGACTGCTTAAGTTCTAGGAAAACCACTGGCATAGGTCACAAGGATGCGAAAAAAAAGGTAATTGGATTTGGGTGGTGACCAAGTTTGAGATCGGAAAAAAGATCAATTTTTGGGAGGTGAGGTAGAAAAGAAGAGATTAACAAGCTCGATGGTAGAAGGAGATTCGAAAAAAGATGTATTAGAAGAGAAGACTAGAGATTCAAAGAGAAGTAATGGAACAACAATTCAGGAAAACAAAGAGACCTCAAATAGGCTGAGAGAAGGGGAGTTTGATTCATTTTCAGAGGCAGAAAGTAGTAAGGGAGAAAATTTTCAAGAAAGGGGCACAAAAAAGAAGGGGGTATCAGGGAGGCTGAATGTTCAAGAGGAGTAGAGATCTTCCGACAACCAGGATCCAAGCATCATAGAAAAAACAACAAAGACAACAGAAGGAAGTAAGAAAGAAGCACATGTGCGACTTGATACTAGTATCCTAGTATCTTAGCACAAAACTGATGAGGTGAATTAGTCTTGCTCACTGAGCATCCTTGAGTTGGAAGTTCCAAACAAGGGGAAGGGGAAATAAGAAAAAGAACAAAGGAAGAGGTAGGGGAGAAAATAACAAAAAAAAAATGAAAATCGTGGGAGGAGGGAGGAGGTAGAACTCGAGATAGGGCATATAATAGAAAAAAAGAAGACATTCAAATATAAATCAGAGTCTAGAAGGAGAGAATTATGGGGAAGAAGGAGAAGCTTTAAAGACCAGGGACGGGAATAGAGAGAAAGAAAGAGTAGGACAAATTCAAGAGGATCAAGAAGTTGCGGAAATAGTTCAGAATGGGAAATTGAATATTAACAAATTGGCGGAGAGCGAGGTCGAGATAAGAAAGTCTCTCGGTTTAGTCTTCTGGGGAAGAGATGGTTTCGTGAGAATAACTTTTGAGAAATTTGAAAAAAAGAAAAGAGAAGAGAAAAAGAAAAGGGAAGAATATCTAGAAAAAAACAAGGGGTGGGATGAGGAAGGGGGAGAGGAAGAGGGACTGTACGAGATTGAGTGAAATTTGGGGGCCAGGGGGAAGGGGAGGAAGATGAGGATTCTTAGCTGGAATGTGAGGGGTATGAGGGAAGGAAGAAATTTTCTTAGAAGTATCAAACCAGAGGTGGTGTTACTTCAAGAAAAAAACTGGAATTTTTTTTATGTAAAAATGAAAAACGAAATTTGGGGTGAAGAGGAAGGTGAATGGGTGGAGCTTAGAGCTATGGGGCTGTTAGGGGGAGTTGTAATTATATGGAATCCAGGTGTCTTTAAAAAGGTTGGGGAGGAAGTTGGAGTGTTCTCAGTCTCAGTGTGCTTACAAGAAGTAAATGGTGACTGGAGATGGGGTTTAACTAATGTTTATGGGCCAAATGAGGAGGGGGTGAGGGTGGGGGGAACTTGGAGGGCTGAGACAGAAGAGGGATGGGCCTTGGTGTGTAATTATATGGAATCCAGGTGTCTTTAAAAAGGTTGGGGAGGAAGTTGGAGTGTTCTCAGTCTCAGTGTGCTTACAAGAAGTAAATGGTGACTGGAGATGGGGTTTAACTAATGTTTATGGGCCAAATGAGGAGGGGGTGAGGGTGGGGGGAACTTGGAGGGCTGAGACAGAAGTGCGATGGGCCTTGGTGTGTAGGTGGGGACATCAATGTAGTAAGAAGGAGAAGTGCAATAAATGGGGGAAGGGATAGCAGAACTTCTGTAGGTATGAGGAGGTTTGACGAATTCATTAACAAACGAGGGGGTGAGGGTGGGGGGAACTTGGAGGGCTGAGACAGAAGTGCGATGGGCCTTGGTGTGTAGGTGGGGACATCAATGTAGTAAGAGGGGAGAAGTGCAATAAATGGGGGAAGGGATAGCAGAACTTCTGTAGGTATGAGGAGGTTTGACGAATTCATAAACAATAATGAGTGATAGATATTCATTCATCAAAAAAATAATGAGTGATAGATCCACCCACTGCTGATTAGAGGGAAGTTCTCCTGGTCAAATGGCCAAATTCCAGTTATTCTCAGGAGTCTGGACAGATTCTTATTCTTGGGAGATTGGGCAGACTATGTGGGGGAAGTTGTTCAAGAACCAATGAGCATCTAATTGTCAAACCATAAGCCAATCCTTCTGTGTTGTTGTAGGGTTCAAATTTTTTAGGTTCGAAAATGTTTGGGGGTACTCCAACCAAACTTTGTGGAATGGGTAAAAAGTAGAAGGATTTGCAAGTGGAACGACCAGCAGACCTAAAAGTGATTAAAAAGTTCCAAGCTATCAAACAAGAGTTGAGAGAGAGAAGGAGGGAAGTATTTAGAGGGGAAGAGGACAGAAAAAAAGAGATCTTGGAAAACTGGCCAGATTAGAAAGAGTGAGAGAGGAAGGATGTTTAGGATAGAAACCAAAATTTTGATGGCTGTTTTGGAATCAGAACTACTTTTGAGGGAGGAAGTAGGGGTGATTCGAGATCCAATCCTATTTGGTTGAATTCGGATCACCCCTATTCGGATCTTGGGATCGGGTTGGATCGGATAATAGGATCCGATCAGAAATCGGGTCGGATTCGAATCACCCCTATCTGATCCGATATATATATATATATATATATATATATATATATATATATATATATATATATATAAAATACATATATATGCTAGTTATTTATTTATATTATATTTTTATAAATTTGTTATATTATTTATTTTTTTAAAACATGTATATATATGATGAAAATAATTAAAAAATACTTGTATTTTTTGTTTTTACTTTATTTAAATTAATATATTTTATTTTTCTTTTAATAATTTATTAATTTTCAAAGAAAACAAGTTGAACCGGATTAGACCCGAAGGCCCTACTTACTGATAGGATTCAAATATGTTCCGATCGTATCTGATTCGAATATGTTCCGATCTGATCCATTGCATCCCTAGTAGGAAGTCAGGTGGAGGCAGAAATCTAGAGCTATGTGGCTGAAAGAGGGAGACAAGAATACCTCTTTCTTCCATGCTTTTGCAAATGGGAGAAGGAGGAGAAATTTGGTGACGAGGGTCCAAGTGGAGGAAGAGGTGATAGACACATGGGGGGAGATTCAAGAAAAAGTGGTTTCTTACTATGGAAAGCTGTACACGGGGAGAAACTGGAGTTGAGTGTCCTTGGGAGATCTGGAACCAAATTGGCTAAGCAACAATGCAGCAGGTTGGTTAGAAAGGGATCTTGAAGTTGGAGAGGTAAAGGAGGCTGTGAAAAAGATCAATGGTGAGTTGGTGATAAAGCACCAGGGCCAGATGGTTTCAACTTTAATTTCATTAAAAGTTGCTGATACTTTTTGCAAGGGGGCTTCATGCAGATTTTCAAGGAGTTTTGGGAACCCAAAACTCTTGACAGGAGGACAAATGCTACATTCATCTCTCTATTACAGAAAAAAAGCAGGGCAGTGAACATCAAAGACTTCAGACCAATTAGTTTGTTAAGCAGCCCCTATAAGCTATTGGCTAAAATGCTGGCAGGAAGGCTGAGAAAAGTAATTCAGGAGGTGATAGGGGAAACTCAGATGGCTTTTGTAGAAGGAATTCTTGGAGGAAATGCAAAGGTTGATGGGGTTCGGAGAGGTTTGGATAGGGTGGATATGTGGGTGCATTTCATCAGCCTCATTCTCACTGTTGGTCAATGGGTTGTCACCAGAATTTTTCCAAGCTTCTAGAGGGCCGAGACAAGGGGACCCACTTTCCCCTCTGTTGTTTGTAGTAGTCATGGAAGCACTAAATCTGATTATGAAAAGAGGAGTGCAGAGAGGATGGTTAGAAGGCTTTAAAGTCGGTAATGAAAGCCTGTGTATCTCTCACCTACAATATGTGGATGATAATGCTAATATTCCTAGATGTTTCAGCAAATCGAGTGCTGAATCTAAGGACTATTTTATCCAACTATGAGATGTTGATGGTTCTTAAGGTGAATTTAGAAAAAAAAGTTTACTGATAGGAGTTGGGAACCTAAGTAATGTAAGGTAGGGGAGCTACCTTTTACTTATCTTAGACTGCTGGTGGGAGCAAAAACAACAGCTAGCAGTATCCACAGACCTTTAATAGAAAGGGTGGAGAGGAGGTTAGATAGATGGAAAGCCAAGTATCTTTCTTTGGGTGGGAGGATCACACTCATAAAGAGGGTTCTTTCTAGCCTACCAACATATTGTCTTTCCCTATTAAGAGTTACCAATGAAGTGGTGAGGAAAATTGAGAACATTCAGAGGGATTTTCTATGGGGGGACTAAAAAATTTCATTTGGTCAAATGGGAATGCACTAATATTCCCTTTATTTTTCCCATCTTTTATTCCTAAAATCGAATCTTCTAAAGCTTCCTTCAGCATTTCCTATGACTCCAATGACCTCTGTACTCCAGGCATGTAATGGTATCCCATAGATATCTAAAATCAAATAAATCTCATTTTCTCTACATCCTTTTCCAAACAAGACGACCATCTGCTGAAAAAAATTCCTGGGCTTCTTCTTCTCCCCATCCCTTCCCTTGCTAGGGCATCTTCCATGTCTTCTCTCCATCTGAAGCTGAAGAGAAACAAAGATGCCTCCAACCTTTGAACACAAGAGAAACTTAGGTCTCTCCACTCGACACTCGCCCAACCCTCCACCTCTCTGATGTCAGGGTTTGAGTGCACAAATCTACCTACTAAGCATCTCTTTAGAAATTCAAATCATTATAACATACACATCTTTCATCGAAGTCGACATTGGAACTAGCTACGATGCGGCTTCCAACCCCAAATTTCTGTTCAAATCCGTTGTATCTGTCTCTGGTCTATATCACTGTTCATTGTCATCATTCACCATGTTCACCATCGTTGCACAGAAGAGTGACCGGAAACTAATATATACACCAATTTTCAAATATATTTTCTGCAAATTTTGGAAGCTTATATTCCCTAGGTACCACTCTGTAGCATTAACCTTGCCTTTTCTGATGGTCAGGTATAATATAACATGATAAAAAGTATCTATATTGCGAATTCTTTGCATACTAATGCCATCCAGCTATGAGCAGGTCATGGAAATTGCTTTTTCAGCATTGCCTCTGGATTTGTGTCTTTGTTGTTAAAAGATCGACCATTTCTTTATTCCATGTCAGTCAGGTTGCTTCTAAAGGGACAATGTCGTGCATGACCTTCCCTCATTTGATTAATCCTTTGATATTCCAGCTACGAAAGGGATCATGAAGTGATAAGGGAAGAATCCATCTGACACCAAAATACTCAAAAAATATGCCCAAAGAAAAGCACAATAGCCACGGTGAAATAAATGGTCAGCCGTTTCCTCCACCTTACTGCATATATGACATGGAAGTTCCGCCTACATATCCCTTCTGTCAAGTTGGTTTAGAGTCAGGAATTTATCATCATCATCATCATTATTATTATTTTATAGAAGGGTAAAGTATTGTATTCATTCATTGAGTGAGAATGTACAAGTATGCTCATATAGAAAAGTCATTTTACAAAGTATAGCCACTCTGCTTTAGACCTGCCTGCCTAAATTACAAAAACAGATTGGCAGGGTCAAAATAGCTTTGATGGGAAATATTGCTGAACTGATCTGTAGCGGTCATCAAGAGTGTTGTATGGAACCCTTTATTTTTTTGATCAATTCTTCCACTGAACAGTTTCGATTTTGAAATATTCTCTGGTTCCTCTCCTTCCAAATACACCATGACACTTCAGCATTAGTAGTACTACATAGTTTCCTTTTTAATTAGTCCTTTTAGTTTCCAGGAGTCGTCTGAGAATCTACCTGGTGAGCACCAAGATACCTGGGTTCCAATTGAGCTTTCTAACTTCAATAGTCTCATTGTGTGTGTGGGTGGGTGGGTGGGGGGGCTATGGGGTCTTTGAAATAAGAGGATGCTAGAATCTTTAATGAAAAACATAAACAGGTGGATGAAGTGATTGAAGTCACAATGATAAGGATTGCACATTGGGCATTGCTATGTAAAGAATTTAATGGTGTTAGTATGAATGACCTGTTGAGAGAAGTGGTCCCCTGCAGCAAACTAAATTTTGATGGGTGCTGTTTGGGGAACCCTGGGGAATCTGGAGTTGGGGGAGTGGTGAAGGATGTCGGAGGTAACATTTTACTCAGTTACTTTGGTCCATCAGGCCTCGGGGTATGGAAATTGTTTAAGAGTTGAGCTACTGGGCTTACTACAAGGACTAAAATTGAGTTTGCAACAGGGCTTGATGAATGTAGAAGTAGAAGGGGACCATCAAAACAATCACTTGGTGGATGAATTCTCAAGACTGTTCTCCTTGGCAGTTAGGATCATTGTGAGCTTGGCTCACTCTTTAGATGCCTCTTTGAATGCTTTATTCAACTGGGTTCCTAGGAGTGCCAATATGCTAGCTGATCTGTCAGCAAGAAGCAGGGTAGGCAGATATAATTTGGACTGGGAATGCCCAGGGCTAGGCTGTTATTTGTAAGATCATTCTTTCTTTTATTGCTCTTTCTCTCTTTTTTTCCCTTGTGTTTTGGGCTGTTGTGACTTGCTTATTGCTTTGAGCTCTTTGCTTGTATCTCTTATTTATTTCTCTCTTTAATCAATGTTTTCTGTTGATTATTAAAAAAAAAGTCTCAATAATAGATGGGGCTGTGAGTTGAATCTCACAGAACCGTTTTGCAAGTAAAGCAGCATCCGGTTCCTTCAATTTCTTTATCCACAACCCACCCTTTGCTTCAGATAAACACACGGTCCCATTGCACCAAATGAATTCTTTCCTGTCACCCTCCCCAAAGGAAATCTCTTTGGATTTTCTCCAGCTTCTCTGCAATTTCTGTTGGGATTGGGAATAATGATAGGAAGAAAATGGGTAGTTGTGATAGAGTTCTCTTCAGTAGAGGTTTTTTTTTTTGGCCCCAGCTGAAAGGCATTTGCAGTTCCAAGTTTCTAGCTTTCCTGACATTCTTGTTGTACACCTAGCACCCACAGGAAGCCCCAAATATGAAAAGGGAAGACTTCCCATTTTGCATCCAAGAATTTCTGCCAACTCTTCAATGTTTTGTGCTTTTTCTACTGGAATAATCTCACTTTTGCTCAGATTCACCTTCAGTCCTGATCACACTTCAAACTATACTAATATTCTGATGCAGTTGGTTTGGTTCTGCTGGGAGGGAAAACAAGGCATCGTTAACATACTGTAACATCATGAAGATGATTTAGAGGGAACCCATGGGCCCCAAATCTGGTGGGTTAGGAACTTCCTTCTAGTTTCCACAGAAATGATAACTGAAAATATGTCATTAGGATCCAATGCCTAAAGTTTGCTATCTCTTTCTAACAGTATAGGCAAATTTGTTCGGGTTCTTTGTTAGAAGAGCTGCAAGGAATTCCATATCCCAATTATTTAGGTTGTCTGAAATGTAGGTCTATATTTGTAGTTATCCCTTATCACTGCATCATGATTAATCAGCTGCTACAGAAATTCTGGGAAAAACTCCGCCAGAGGCCTCTTGTTGTACTGTGGCATCCTGACAGAAGCTGATTCTTGAGCCCTCTCTCACTTTGTACCTTTCATAAAAGAATAACATGCCCTTTGAGTTCCCTTCCATACGACACACGCATGTGATACATTGGCTTCTTCAGGATACCCACCCCCTATTTCTAGTGCCATTTTTGCAACAATGATGCTTTTTACAAGGTTTATGGTTCTTTATTAAATCCCCACCACATTTGTCTAGTAATGAGAGTTAGGAACCTACAGTATTTCAATCAACTAAATTATGCTTAAACTCCCTTCCTAAAGAAGAGGAGCCCATTGCTTTCCATATCTTTATGATATCATCAGTGGATAAGAATGCAAGTTCTTGTCTTGTTGTAATCCAGCTAGCAGATCTGATGGAAATTGGATCAATCAAGGCTTCATGTGACCTCCCTTTGGGGTTGAAAACCCAGTCATTTCCTTCTTAAATAGATCATAGAGTGATATCCCAAACTCTTGTCTCATTTTAATCATTGAGTAGATTTGATGGAAGTTAGATTAATAAAAAGAAAATTTTGATGAGGGGGCAACAACAAATGTTAGAACACTAGTGGGAGAAACTTCAGATTTTACAGTTACAATGGGTCTTTACCAGGGTTCGGCACTTAGCCCTTATTTATTTGCACTAATCATAGATGAACTGACTGAATATATTCAGGTGGAAGTTCCATGGTACATGTTGTTTGTGGGTGGCATTGTTTTAATTGATGAAATTAATGAAGAATTAAATGCAAAATTAAGGTGTTGTTTGGGTAGACTTTTAAAAAGGTACTTCTATAAAAGTCTATCCAAACAATGCTTAAGCTTATGGACAAATGCCTTAGAAACAAGAGGTTTTAAAATACGTAGGACTAAAATAGAGTATATGACATGTAAATTTAGTAATAACATGAGTGTAAATCAAGACACATTTAGGATTGGAGACCAAGAGATAACTCAATGTGACCATTTTCAGCACCTTGGTTCAGTAATCCATAACAAGGGAGAGATTAAGGGGGATGTCATCCAAAGAATTAGAGCAGGATGGGCAAAATGGAGGGGTGCATTTAGACTTATGTGATAGGCGTATATTACTTAGGTTAAAAGGAAAATTCTATAAAACAGTTGTAAGGCCGGCAGTGTTGTATGGAGTAGAGTGTTGGGCAATCAAGAAACATGTCCTGAAAACAAATATGTAGAAATACAAATACTAAGATGGATGAGTGGAAAAAACTAGAAAGGATATGATTAGGAATGAAGTTATCCGTAGGGCCTAAACAAAAATGTTTGTGGGCCATCGATTGGGCCTAAACAAGACTTAACTAAAGTTTCTGCTGGGCCTTCAAGTGGGCCTTTTCTGTTAGGTGTAGAAAAGAGGGCCACTAATACAAGTGGGCCGGTGGTAGAGGAAAGGCCACATGAGTTTTTAAATACTTGTGTGATTAGAAAGGGAGACAAGCTTCTGGACACTAATTTAGGTGTATCATTGTCCCTCTCTCCTCCACTGTCGAAGAAAGCCATCCCAACTGAAACAGCTATGACATGGCTTGCCTGGAGACTGAGGCTGGTCTCCTATTCAACCAGTCCAGATCGCCCAAACCCAAGATATGACCGGCAAAAGGGAGATGAAGACGAGTTTGATTTAGACTGGATGAGTTGCGAAGGGGAAAGATCCATCGAGAAAGATTACAGTGAGTTCAACATCGGTAGTTTGGACAACAAAGGCAGAAAAAGATCAATGGCGGTTTTAGACTTGGGAACAAAGTTGCTCTTTGAATCTTCACCGGCTTCTTCCAACAAGTCTTTGGAAACTCGGAAGAGCTGTGTTTTGCAAGTTTCTCCCCTGAGAAAGGAGAAAGGAGAATACCTCCACCAAATGAGAAGCAATTCCTTTCCAAATACAGAGTCAAGGCAAGGACAACTGTCATTTGATTACATTGTCTCCCCACTTAGTAAGCAAATCTGCAGCTACTCCCCCTTCCCCAATTAGCGCGAAGAAGGTTGGTTTGGAGGAGACCATGCCCAATAAAACCCCTCCTGCCCAAAAGTCTTCTGGTCTTGATCTCTTTGCAGGTTCCTCTGGGACTGGTATGGCAGGTCAAATTCTTTTTCTCCTTTTTGTGTACAAGATAACTTTACCACCTTCCCTTTCACTGGTGCTGTACAGCCTGCAGGTGTCTCCACTCTCTAGAAGCTGCCAATCCTAGTGTTTTGGTGGAAGTAATTGAAGTTTTAGGGGAGGTTGAAGGTGCCAAAGATCCTAAGGAGGAAGGGGGAAAGAATTTGGGAGCTAATAATGTCAGATCTTTCAGTTAGATGTGGAGAGGAAGAGAAAGGTGTTAACCTAGACCTCCAGGAGTGGGAAAAGGAGAAAAGGGGCAGCAAAAATCTTTTTGGAGCTAAAAAACCAAAGAGTAGTAATAGAAAAAAGCACTAGAAGAAAGACTCAGTTATGGATCAAGAGAAAAGTCCTAATAGGAAGGAGGGAGAGATAGAAAAGAAGAGAAAGAAGATGACTGAGGTAGAGCGACTTAGGTGGGGAGTGGGTTATGAAAAAGGAGGTACAGAGAGAAGAGAGAAGGATGGGTTAAGTTATGGAAAGACTATTGGGTCTATCTAAGTCATTTCCTTATGAAGATAACCAGTTGGAATGCAAGAGGTTTGGGAAGCTTAAGAAAAAGAAGGGTGATTAGGGAAGTTTTTAGGAAAGAGAAACCGAGTATTGTGCTAATCCAAGAATTGAAGTTGACAGAGGTGGATAGGAAGTGGGTAAGGAGTATGTGGTTGGCTAGAGGCTTAAGTTGGACCTTTGCACAATCTTTGGGAGCTTCAGGAGTCATCATCACAATTTGGAAGACGGAGGAGATGGATTGTATTGAAGAGCTAATTGGTAATTTTACAGTAACAACTAAATTAAGGAGGAAAGAGGATGGATTGGAATGGGCATTAACCAATGTCTATGGACCTAATTCATATAGGGGAAAGGGAAGAATTTTGGGAGGAACTAGCAGCTATTAGGGGTTTGTGGAATGGTCCTTGGTGTTTGGGGGGTGATTTTAATGTCATTATGTTCATTAATGAAACAACTAACCCCAACCATAGGATTACCTCTAGTATGAGAAAGTTGAACCCTTTTGTGGAATCCTTTGAGTTGACAGGGCTGCCCATTGTTGCAAGCAAATTTCACGTGGTCCAACTTTCAAGAAGAACCTTTGTGTTGTAAACTTGATAGATTTTTGTTTTCCTCAGATTGGGAGACTGCATGGAGGGATTTGGCAGTAAGGGCTCTTCCTAGACCTACTTCAGACCATTGCCCAATTAGAATTTCCCAAGAAAAGTTAGGAGGGGACCTTGCCCTTTTCGTTTTGAGAATATGTGGTTGCTTCACCCTGACTTTATAAAGAAGATACAAGAATGGTGGGAGGAAGACCAGGTGGCTTTCAGGTGGAAAGAATATAGATTTAAAAAAAAAAATTACAACTTTTGTTTGCCAGGATAAAAGTTTGGAACAAAGAGGAGTTTGGGTGAGTGGAAGAAAGAAAGGAATATATTTCTAAAAGGATTCAAGAAATTGATGTAGGTGAAGCAGAGAGAGGGCTGAGGATAGAGGAGAGGGAAGAAGGATGGAAATTGAAACAGGAATTGGAGGAAATCAATCAGAAACGAGGAGGTGAGTTGGAAACAAAAATCCGGGTTTAAATGGTTAAAGGAGGGTGACGGGAGCACTAAATTCTTTCACTCCCTAGCAATTGAAAGGAAGAGGAAGAACACTGGAGAGATTGGAATGGAATAAAGAATTGGTTACAAGAGAAGAAGAGATAGTAAGAGGCTTGAAGAGATAGTAAGAGGCTTTGTGGAGCATTTTAAAACCATTTTTAACAGCCAAAGTAGGAGGGAGGACATTCTGGATTTTGATTGGCAAGCAGGAAATAGAGTATTGTTGGATGAATTAGAAAGAACTTTTGAAATTCGAGAAATAAAAGATGCAGTGTTCTTGATGGAAAGCCCTGGGTCCAGATGGCTTCATGATGGCCTTTTTACAAGATTGTTGGGACATCATAGGTGGTGATATATTGGAGGTGTTTTCAGAATTTTTTGAGTGAGGTAAAATTAACTCTGGTGCCAATGCTACCTTCATAGCCTTGATACCTAAAAAGGCAGAGGCAATTCACCCGAAGGATTTTAGACCCATAAGTCTAATTGACAGCATGCATAAGGTCATTTCTAAGAGTAGACTAAGATGGTTTGGGCATGTCCATAGAAGACCACCAACTGCGCCTGTTAGAAGAAGTGATTTGTTACACATTGAAGGGCTAGAAGAACTTGGGGTGGACCAAAAAGGACATGGGTAGAAGTAGTAAGAAAAGATTTAAGCGCTAATATTTTAAAAGTTGATATGGCTTTAAATAGAACGGATTGGCAAAACAGGATTTATGTAGCTGACCCCATATAGTTGGGATAAGACCTAGATGATGATGATGATGAAAAGAAAATTTTGATTCCATTCTTCATATAGTAAAAGCAAAAGAAACTTTTATTGAAAATAAAAGCCCGATCTTGGCCATGGAAAAAGGATCTCCCCTGCTTCAGTTGAATAAAATTTTATCTTCAGTGAATGAAAAGATGTTT
The DNA here is from genome assembly GCF_056320005.1 of Nelumbo lutea. Lineage (NCBI taxonomy): Eukaryota > Viridiplantae > Streptophyta > Magnoliopsida > Proteales > Nelumbonaceae > Nelumbo > Nelumbo lutea. The sequence goes on from NC_142690.1 coordinate 5,889,697, forward strand.
CACATTCTTCCTTGCACAAAATACACTTGTTCATCAACTAAAGGCCTCTAAGCTTCAAATGATCTACTGTTAAGATGCTGCCTGATGTGAGCAACCATACAAATGCCTTTACCAAAGGTGGTATTAGGTTTCCCCAAATTCCATTTACATTGGATCTTTCTATCTAATTTTTAGATATAGCTTAAAAACAGATTTAAGAGAAAACTTTGCATTGTTACATTCTTTCTACCATTCTACCACCTAGCATTTGACACAACACATTAGATTCAGTTTTCATATCCTCCAACCTCAGTATTAGCATAATGCAATATGCGTGCCCTTCCACCTCCCTGTCCAGCAATGGATATGCAAGTTATGGACTAACATAATTTGTTCACCCCTCTTTTCAAAGCATTGGCTAACCAGCAGTCAGGATATCTTTTGTGCTCAGCATATAAAGCCATGGGCATATATCACAGACACATACCTTTCCAAATCACTCATCTTCGCAAAATCTCACTCTTATCCCATCTCCCACCACAAACAACTCCATGTATGAAGCAAGTTCCTCATAAAATTTCATTATTCCTTTCTATACATAACAAGCCTATACCTCTCTAGTTTCCCACTCAAACTTCACCTCATATTTGCATGCTACCACTCTCTTTTTCTTTTCCAAATCCCATAACCATTTTACCAACAATTCCTTTTCCTTGAATCCCCAATTCACCCAACTTTGCTCTACAAGTCTACAAATCCAACTTTACTTCACCAAATGGCGCTTCTCTTCCCCACCTTCCTAGAGGAAATTTCCCTGAATTCTCTATTTGATCTGCTACTTTTACTGGCACTTTTGGTATTGAGAAAAAAGTATAACAACAAACTTGCAAGAGCACTCTTAATAAGTCCTGATAAATAAAAAGTGCAGTCTTACTAAGTGTCATCCTACCACCAAAAGGCAAATGCCTACACTTTCATGTAGCTAACTGTTTCTCCAATTTGTCCAACACTTGTTGCCAAATTGAAAGAGCTGGAGCCTTAGCACCAATAGGAATACCCAAATATGTAAAAAGGAAAATTTCTAACTTTGCAACCCGTTGTAATGGCACACTATTCAAGAAACTCCCCATCTAAATCTCCCACTCCAATCATAACACTTTATACAAATTCACCTTTAATCCTGACAGTCCTTCACATATTGTAAGTAGGTAATTGCTAGTCCATCTCTACCAGACTAGAAGCTCTCAATGAAATTATGTTCTCCCAATCTCAACATCACACTCAAGGCCTCCACTAAATTTTAATGGTTGTTGAGTTACATAGAAACAAACTTTCCATAATCCATTAATTTTAATTAGGGATTCTGTTTTTTTTTTTTTAAATTTTTCAGTATTCTACATTGAGCCTTGTTTGATGTCAGTCCCTGTTTTATCCATTAACCCCTTCTTGGTTCATTGCAAACCTAGTTGAGTATCCTAAATTTTCAGCCACATTCTTTAAATTTCACTATGTTTTTAACCTCTACCTGTCACACTTGAAACATAGCAAATTGTACGAGTTTGATTAGACAGACAAGGTCGTGCATTTTTCCCTTTGACATGGATGAAGTCAACTATTGTGTGTGTGTGTGTGTGTGTGGTTATAATGTTGCTATGGTTCATTTTCTGTGCTGGTCTTTTTTGGAATGTTAAGTAAAACCAAAAAGAGTTGAGTCAATTTCTCTCATTATGTGGTTGCACGGTGTTTGATACTTTTAACGTTGCCAAGTTACCATTATATTTGTTGATCAAGGTGGCATTATGGGATGAAAATTGCATGAAACTAAAATGAAATCTTCATTAATACTAATATTATATGTTAATGGCAGCAAGATATGATGGATGTGATTGTTAATGTATGATGGAACTGTTTGCAAGATGACACTGTGTTCTATCATGCTCGGAACCCTAGTTTAAGGGGATTGTTGTTTATAAAGTTTATGAACACTTAAAACAGAAGTTAGCCATGGCCTGACTGTCATGAGACCATCTTTCATCCCCTAAGTTAGGTGATAACTGTCATGAGACCATCTTTCAATTCAGCCTGGCAAACGTTATCATGTAGGAAAATAGCCTGACACTAGTTATGTTTAAAATGAGTGTTCTCAATCTGAGCACAGACATGGGATTAGTGTGAAGAGCAAGCAAATTGCTAGTTAGCATGTTTTTGGATGAAGGCGAAGGCTGGTTTGATACCCAGCATGTGGTGTCAACTCCCAATACAGGACTTAGGCAAGCTGCTCATAGAAGAGTCTGGGAATCATATACAGCATCTAGTCTCTAGTAGGTTGCACTGTTTTCACTCTTCTTTTGGCTATGCCACCAAAACTGTTGTTTATTTAATTTATGCTTGAATCATGAAGCTTTGTCTCATTTCTTTCACTGTAAACAGGGTCACAGGGAGGTCTGAACGGTAAGCGTTCTTTCAAATAAGGCACACTTGGATAATTGATAATGCTATGTGAATTGTAGGGAGAGTGGTTCTTTTGGATGGATTTTTTTCTCTTATGGTGTAGTTGGATAAAATCATAAAAATGCAGAAACACCCATAGAAAAGGATTTCTTATTTGGGTTGTCAAAGTCAAAGCTCAAATCCTTCTTGGGTTCAGCACTGGTCTTTGTTTTGGGCCCCCTTGGCCAGACCCCAAAACCCAAAATACAGCTGTTCTTATTTCTACAAGTGCCTTGATCGTGTTTGTGCATTATTCTCGTTAATGGGTGCCCATGCCAATTGCCGTCATTTAATTTCCATTTTGTTTCAGGTTCATTACAGCTTTGATACCCCACAAAGTCCCCACTAAGGATGGTCTGTGGGGGCAATTTCTGTCATTCTATGTCTGTTAACTGACTCCTGTATCAAAACCATTAGGAAATCTATCATCAGAAGGAAGTTATACAGAACTTGGCTAGCTTCTAAGGATCTGGGCATCTGGCAATTATTCCAATTCGTGGCAGCTCTTTGTTGACATTTTTTTTTTGGGTCTGGAGAGTCAAATGAGTGGCGCTTATTGAACCATCAAATAGATTTGTTTCCTTCCAATTCCATCGTGAGGGCCCTTCATTGATCAAATCAGAGCCTTTAAAACTTTAAATGACAGTAATTTGTTCATATATATATATATCTGTATATCACTTGCGTTTGTTGCTTGTCGTAATAATGATGATGTCCTAAAGGCCACCGAACATCATCTCTTGTAGTGCAGTGGGCCATGAATCATTCAGGTATTTATTCAAAAAGCTTAATCCATTTGTGTATTCTGGACGCTTTTGTAACATAAAGCATGGTATTTTAATACGGTAGAGAGGCTTGTTACCCTCTCACCCTCCCTACATGCCCTTGGGAGAGGTCCCCTCTGTAATTTCTGAGGTGTCGTTTTCCCATCGTCTGGTTAGTGTTGGAAGCACGGAGGAGAGATGCATGCCAGTACAAAGTGAGATAAAAGGGGTCCAAATTAGGGAATCCTATGACTGCGTTTGGAGCGACAGTCCATGTGGGAGCACCAGGCCTGAGTTGCATTCGTGCCCAGAGATGCCGAGTCACATCCGAAACCGTTGGCTACGGATTGCTGATGGCCTGGAGAGTGGTGGGGCGGGCATGGTTGTGAAGGCAGTAAAGCAATATCAAGTCTCCAAACCAAGGGTCTGTAGAGGGCATTCTTGTTAGATTTCTCTCCAAAGTCTAAACCAACGGTTGCATTGCACCTCTTCTTTCAGATCTTGACAAAAGTCAAGAAGGAAAATGACTTTGGGCATAAATCTGATGGTGGGGTCTCTCACAAAAGGGTTCCCTCACGTAAACAGAATCCTGTCTCAGATTCCCTAATAGTCTCAAGTCTCAACAAAAAACGTTCTGGCTCAGCGGTTCAATAAGCTTGACTTTGGTGCTTGATATGGTAGGTAGCAAGTCTGAATTTGCCAATGGGGAGAAGTTTCAGATTTCATATATGTGGCCTAGGTCTCTTCTCGTGGTTTGAACTGTGCATGGGTGCTGCTCTTTGTAAAGCCGGCCATTGAAGTTTCAAATTCTGATTAAATTTTTATGTTGAATGAGGAATTGAGGTTGGATTTCTTTTCCTTGATTCAAAGCTGACACCTGATTAATTACCTTTTTTTGAAGGCATTAATTACCCTGTTGGGTTGCGAATTGCAAGGTGAATAAAAAGCTTGCCTTTTTGCCTTTTCGGACTACTTTATGTTTTTCACTTTTTTTTTTCTTTGTGCCCTTCATTTTTGATAAAGAAGGGTCCCCCTAATTCTGGATCGTGTCTCCATTATGCCCATAACCTTTTAACTATGATTCCATCTGGGGTTCCCTGGTAATCAAATCGTGGGGTGCCCAAATCCTTCCCTATAAGTTTAGTTCTTTAAACAATACCACCAATTGTATTGGAACTACATCAAGCTGAAACCAACCTGATTTGAGACTTCCATTGAAATCTTGCAATCCCTCAAGTCCTTTACTTTTTTCAGTTTTTAACAAATGAGTGACATTTTCGCTCTCTTTATGTATAAGTAAAAGAATAGCAGGGGTTTAAACCATGGATGAAAGTATCAATACTCACGATACACAAAAATCATATATAGCATTTAAAACAGTGTTTCTTAAATTTTCAGTCCAGTATTTTAAAGATAAATATGTTGAGAGGGGTTCTAATGTTTAACATGTAAAAACTCTCTAAATCATACTATATAGCATTTTGGTGACCGTGCAAACTGATATATATTGTAATTGTACCATATGATACCTTTTTTTTTTGGGTATTTGAAAAATTAGGGATAAGTAGAATGCAGTCCACCTCAGAAATCTGAAATTACAGCCCTCTCCTAGGCTACTAGTAACCCCCTATAAATCGCATCCTGCCCATGGGTTTAGCATCAATCCACGGTGAGGATTCATCCCACCTGTATGGTGGGTCTAAGATTTCTGAGATGGATTATAACTATAAAACCCCTGAAAATAAGCCTGAAACCCATAGAGGCCATTGAGTAGCCCAACATCACACTAATAGCCCCCCTCTCCAAAGTTGCGGGTAGTGGGAATTGAATCTGCATCTCTACCAGAACAAACCAGCTAACGTACTAGTTGTCATGCTATATGATACTTTGAACCATGGGTTAAACATTTTCCTTCTGAATTCATTGAGAGCCCATAAAAATAAACAGTAGAAGGTATTAATTATGAGCTAAACGATGTCAAGCAAATTTTGATGAATTGTTTAAGTCGATAATGACATCCCAACCGACCTCTCAAATCATTTAATCTTCATTTAATAGCCGGTTATTTATTTTTATTTGCTTAATTCATTCAAGGGGTTTCCAACATAATTGACCTCTTTCATAACAACGCATGTAACATGTGCTAAACATTTTAAACCAAGAAAAAGGTTACAAGGGATAGGAGAGAAAGAAAAGGTTCCAGAAGTAGGTGTGCGGGAGTTCGAATGGGCTCCTCAGATGGGGTGCCCCACACGCACATCCCCCGTGCATTTGGAACATCTCTCCCCATGACAAGTATGGGATATGCTCCAAATGCACGGGGGTTGTGCATGTTGGGTTTAGTTTGTCCATTCAAATTCAATGTATTAAGGGCGAAAAAACCAATAAATGCATAAATTCTTTTTTTTTATTTATGACTGAAAAAAAAAAAGATAATTACCAAATGTTGGCCCTAACTATCTAGGTTGTTGGCATTTATTTTTACACAAAATGCTGCTTTCATATTCAAACCCACATTCTCATGCTTTCTAGCCCAAAATTTTACCATTGTACAAAGTTAAAGTTATCAAGTGTGCCCACTTTCAGATTCAAGATTAGTGATAGTTACCCTCCCTGAGCTTTCATTTGCAACAAAGTCCCTCATGAACTTTCGCTTTGTGACAAATGCCTTGGTATTGAATGAGATGATAGAATGTGTTAAGTTACCAAAAAATTCACTTGAACTTATTCTCTTCTTTGCCCTTTTCTCTTAAACCCTATAATTGTCTTCCATTCTCCAAACGAAATTAGCTAAAAGAACAAGAACCATTTCACTAATAAAAAAACAATTTCCTTTAAAAATTTCACTATCATGAATGTCTCTCTTCATCTTAAAATATAAAAATTATCCACTCCTTTCTCCACTAAATCAAGAAAAGCAAACAAAACTTTATATTTATATATTCTATCAAAAACAAACTTCTACCATTTCATTTGAATATTGAATCTGGCTGAAAATTAAGGATCTATTAGAGCAAATGAAATCAATATTATATTTAAAAAAGTAATTGAATCGTAAATTGTTCAATACATAAGAAAAAGGTAATACGAAAATTTAAAAAGATTTTAAACAGTTGAATAAAAATATTTTTCGAATCTAAATAAGAAACTTTCACAAGGCTATTTGTTACAAATTGAAAGTTCAAAAGAGTCTGCCTAAATAAAAGTTTAGGGGTTAGTTGGCACTGACCGGGTAGTACAATGGGGTCGTTGTAATTTACCCTATCTTCTCTTATCTTTTATATTGTACACTAGGTTTGATAAAAGTAAAAAAAAAAAAAAAGAAAAAGAAAAACATTAGTACTTAAATAAAAAGGCCTTTTTGACAAATGATTTTAGGGATTTTTATTGTTCAGTCCACCTCAATAAATCTTAACTCCACTATGCAATTGGGGTAGGTGCCGGTTTAGAATTGATGCTAGTACAAGAACACGGATATTGTTGTTATTGGTGGAGTTATTTAAAATTTAAAATTGTTGTGGGTTGTAATTCAGAATTCTCAGATGAAATGCAGTCTATTTATACCTTGATTTTATTAGAAAGTATTAGTATTATAGGTGGAGTTATTTAAAATTTTGAATTATTGTAGTTCTGCAGTCTAATTTAGAATTCTGAGGTGAAATGAAGTCTAGTCCACGGAATCATTCAATGTTTTTCACTTTATCAGTCTTCGTTCTTCAAATAGAAAGCAGGAAGGGCATTCCTGTTATAAATGGAAGAAAATAGGGGTATTCATGTCATTTCATATAGGATCACAACGGCGGCGTGGCCTGGTGGTTATCCCATTCAAACCAATAGCATTTTAGTACATGTGCTCCCCGACCATCGGGCCTCGCGTCTGATTTCTAAAAATATTTGATTTTCAAAATAAAAATAAAAGAACAATCTGCCGAAATTCTCCTCCGAGCTTCAGCGCCATTGCCATTAAAGTGAAGCTCAGCGGTTCCCTGCTTCGTTGCCAGAGTCTCTCTGTGAAGTACATTTCTTTTCTTTTTTTCTCCCCACCTTTCTTGGCTTTTCTTCACACCCGAGTACTGTAAGACCTCACGAGTGCTCTCTTTGTCCTTTTTAAAACATTTTCGTTGGAATCTGTGCTTTTACTATACAGTAATTGATTCAAAAATGAAATGCGCTTGCAGTAATGGTTCTTCGACCTAGGGTTTTGTTTTCATCCATGACTCCCGAGGGTTTCGTGCTTCGTGTACTGTGCCGGTAGGTTGTTTGTTTTGCATTTGAACCTGCACTGTGCAACTGTTGTTCTTATCGTTCATTCTTTACTTCAAAACGTTTGTTGAATTTGGCAGCTTTTTTGGATAACGTTTCAAGTCTGGTTTCTAACCGCTCTTCGTTCAAAGATAAGGTGTTTTATTTTTCCTTCTTTTCCCTCCCTGTAACTTGCTTCCGGTTTGATGTTTTAGGTTTCTTTATCTAAAACTGTTTACTTTCCTAAAAACACGTCTCTGTCAATGTCTTAAAGCTCTAGTTTCTGTTGAGAATCCATCAGTGCATGAGCGGTTAAGCTATTTGGTTCTCAGTTTTCTTTGGTGTTTGATTTTTCTTTTATGCTCTTTATTTACTCTCTTGTCTATCCGAGTATGCTCTATCTTTACAGCCTATTCGTCTGAAAAATCTCGTTCTACATTCTCTCCTTTGAAGGTTTGGAAGCGATCTGCGTTGGCCAAATGTGTCTACAATTGGCGTAAATTGGGTCCCATTTGATAAAAAAAGTCTCAATTCAACATCTGCTTTGTTTCTCTGACCTCAAAAAAAAATCATTTTCCTTCCTTGGATGATTTTCAATTGTTTAGGTGTAAATGTTTCATTATTTATCTGTTATCTGTCAATTCTGGAAAGTAAAACTTATCTAATTTCATGTTGGTTCTTCAACGGGCCCCGAAATGAGTTGGAATATTTCTAATCAACTGTGCCCTTCACCTGCCACTTCTTCAATTTATCATTGGATTTTGACTCTCTTTGCAGGGTATAACCTCTCATCTTAGTCATGGTCTAAATGGCTGTTAGGTTGCCTTCTTGAATTGTTTATGTTTGAACGCGCCTGATAAGCCACGAGACCTGCAAATCATTCAACTGTAGCTACCTCGGAATTGCTATAAGCTTCAAGTTCTTTGGTCTGCCCGATTCGTCTGCAGAGGTTTTACATGTTTTTGTTGCCTGCATATCCAAGCCTCTTAAGAGATGCTTGGACAGATTGTCCATCTCCTTGAGATGCCTGTCCTCGTCTGCATCTTTCTTGGATTCTCGGTTTTCTCTGTTGTAGCTTCACAGATTCCTCTAGGTTCCAAGCTCTTTGCTGCAGGAAATGATTATTGGGTGTCCCCAAATGGAGATTTTGCATTTGGGTTCTTCAACCACTCTGACCAGCCTAACCTGTACAGCGCTGGTATCCGGTTCAACTCAAACTCTATTCCCATCAACAAGCGAACCATGGTTTGGGTTGCAGGAGGCGATGTTTCTGTAGGATGTCATTCCTATCTCCAGCTTACACATACCGGAGATCTTGTTCTTTTTGATTCCTCAAAGGGAATCACTGTCTGGACCAGTAATACCAGCCATTTCTCTGTTTCTTCAGCATTCCTTCTTGACAATGGAAATCTCATCATCCAGAATGGAGATGAAGATGTTATCTGGCAAAGTTTTGGGACTCCATCGGATACACTTATCCCAGGCCAGAATCTATATGTTGGTCAAACGCTCCGAGCTGCCAGCAGAAACTCGGTGTCAAGTTATTACAGTCTCTCCATGGATGTCTCAGGCGAGTTGAAACTGAAATGGGAAAGCAATGTCAATTACTGGACTGGTGGGAGTCCTTTTGTTTCGGCTATTCAAGCCACCCTCACCTCTGGTGGAGCCCTGCAACTTCTTGACAGAAAATCCAGACCAGTGTGGTCACTGTTTGGAGAAGATCACAACGATTCCTCGGTGAGTTTTCGATTTCTGAGACTAGATATAGATGGAAATCTACGGATGTATTCATGGATTGAAGCATCAGGGTCATGGCGGTCGGTATGGCAAGCTGTCCAGAATCATTGTGATGTCTTTGCCACCTGTGGTCTGTATGGTGTCTGTGTTTTCACAGCAGCAGGGATCACTGACTGCAAATGCCCTTTTGGCTCAGGGGCTGATTTCAATTCAAAATGTTTGGCACCATATAAACAGAAGTGTGAATCTGGTACCACTATGCTCATGCTTGAGCACACCTTCTTATATGGTATCTACCCCCCAAATGATACAGTCACCAAAACCAGTTTAGAACAATGTAGAAACTCATGCTTGGAGAACCCTCAATGCACATCTGTGACCATTGTAAATGATGGTACCGCACGATGCCTTGTAAAGAAAACCCCGTATATTACTGGTTATGTTCATCCCTCAGTAATGTCAATATCCTTTGTCAAAGTGTGTTTAGATCCAGTTGCTGTCTTGCCCAAGCATCTTCCTGCAACCCTGCCATCTTCACCACCATCTCTGCTCAGAAGATCACACAGGCTCTGCATTCCATGTTTAGTTGGGGCAGCCATGGGAACACTTACTGCATTCATTATAATTCAATTTGGCATTGTCTTGTGTATCCTCAAAAGGAGAAAATCCATCAAGAAAACCACAACTTTAGCTTACATGTATCCTGATTTAAGAGGTTTGATAATTTTATCCTACACAGAAATCAAAGATCTGACTGGGAACTTCCAGCACCGGCTTGGGGCAAAGATGTTCAAGGGTGTGCTTCCAAACAACCAATCGGTTGCAATCAAGGACTTGAAAGCAGCTGTATCAGAGCAGCAGTTTAGGCGTGCTGTGTCAGTTATAAGCAGCATTCACCATAAAAACCTAGTGAAGTTGGAGGGATATTGTTGTGAGTCTGGCCAAAAATTTTTGGTCTATGAGTTTGCAAAGAATGGCTCAGTGGATAAGTGGATGGAGGAAGCTAGTCTCAACAAGAGCCTGACTTGGAAGAAGAGAATGGAAATATGTATTGGTGTGGCAAGAGCCATGTCTTACTTGCATACAGGATGTAGGGAGTTTGTGAGCCATGGGAATTTGAAATGGACAAATGTGGTTCTGGATGTTGACTTGGAGGCTAAGGTGACTGAATTCGGGTTAAGAATGCTTTGTAATGGGGTCTCCTCTGGTAGTGGAGCTGCAGAAGATGTAGCAAGTTTTGGAGAGATGGTGGTTATATTGGCAAGTGGGCGCCGGGGAGTTGAAGATGTTTCTGGATGGGCATACAAGGAATGGGCAGAGGGACGGGCAAAGACTGTTGTGGATGCTAGAATTGAAGATGTGGTAGATCCAGAAGAGGTTGAGCGTGCGTTGAGAATTGCATTTTGGTGCATTCAAGTTGATGAGCGGTTAAGGCCTTCAATGGGGGAAGTAGCAAGGGTGTTAGAAGGTACTTTAACTGTTGATTCTCCACCGCCTCCCTTTTTTTGCCAGAGGCTACTGGAGGAAGAACTGTTAGAATCAGATCCAGAACCATAGGACCTGAGAAAATTATAGGCTAACCATTGAAAGACTGAAAATTTTCGGTGCTTGGGATGTACCTGCAAGGCATGGGGCAATGGTTTGGCTTGCTGGTCAATGTCAATTGGGTACAAGCAAAACTTTTCAAGGACATAGTGCCTTGCTGCCTAACAGTTGAGTTTTTGCTTCTTTTGAAGAGGCTATTTATTGTTACACGCAATATTGACTGTAGTTGGCATTTTTCACTGTCTACTGGACAGCTTAAGACAAGATCAGTATTCAGTATTGCCTCATGGCCTTAACCATGTGAGATCTAATAAATTGACAATTAAATTTCTGTTCTTGATGTCCTCGTTTTTATTGCAATTCTAAAGAACAAAGTTGGGTTTAAAAGGTTTTCAGAATAGATGGTTGACATCCATGTGCTGGATGATCAACACCTTCTTTCAAATATTCCAGTGTCCACAGTCCCCAAAAGCCATAATCTGCCATCCATTGAAAAAAGTTGGTCAAAATCTTTATGTTGGCCTTTTGCAATGGCTTGGAGAGCTACAAGATCTTGACCAGAGCAGAGTGATCGAAGCTATCTCATGACTATTTTTTGACCTGTAGTTCTGCCACGTATTCATTGTGCTAACCCGGGGTTGGTTCAAGAATGCCTTTTCTTTATATTTTTTTTCAATGAACCGGTTCAGGAGATGTTTTCTAAAGAGTGTATATTGTTTCTTACATTGCTTTGGCTTCATGGATGCACTCTACCTAGAGTTTTCCACTTGGGCCCCTAGACAGTAACACATCTGCATTTGAGAAACCTAGATTTTTTTAGATCTGATCCATCGAAACTTGTCTTTATCAAAGGTTGGCTTAGAGGGTTCCCATCAAAAAATACTAGCATTGTGAGAACCGAAGAGGGTCGTGTAGTGAGAACTGAGACCAGATCCATGGCAATTGGCAAATGCAATGATCATTAAAACTGTGACAAAATGTCTTATGATACGCCCACAGGACAAAAAGAAACAACTGTACAACGGTTGGGAAAAATCAAGCAACAAGTCCTACGCAGTTGGTTTGATTTGCTGCGTAATATAGACAAAGCTTGCATATCTAGTTGAATGACATATTGATGACATCCATGCTAAAAGCCCCGGCCCCCGGCAACGACAAATTTTGACTTGGTATTTGTCCTTCCAAGTAAACAAGGCAAAACCTCTTGGTTTCGCCTGCAGCGGCTTTGAATAAACTGACCCATGAATGACAAAATCTACTAATTTGTTTTTCTACAGAGAACAACTTGGAAAAGTTTGTTGCCACTTGAATCAGACCTTGGGTCCATCTTCCTTGTAATCACTTTTGACTCTTTAGGCAGTTGGGTTTTGGCATAACTTATAAAAAGACCTTAATAAGTGATAACAAAAACTACATCAATTGTATTAATTTTTGGGATGTAGGAATATATTACTCTCTCTCTCTCTCTCTCTCTCTATGCGCATGTGCATAATGCAAAACAAACACCATAGAAGGGTTAAGGGTTGGAAAAGAGCAGGGTGCACTGATCTTACCAGGGAGTTCTGCAAATTTGGTCCAAGTTGGAAAGATAAATAAACCACTATACTTTTTCATGTTTTGGCAGGTATACTATCCTGGTACAAATGCCCAATTCTTAGGAATTCAAAGGTCCAGTCCCAAAAGTGATTTTGTTTTTTGGGTTCATAAAGTACTTTGCTATGCAGTTATTGAAATTATTGGTGAAAACAGTTTTTAAAATCAAAGGCTTACTTGGTGTAGCTAGCTTCTTGAGATGTCAAAAACTCAAAAGTCATCTCCATGTGGGTGATGTATGACTAGTCAAATTAGACATACTGTTTGGACCTTGTTTTGCTTGTAAGATATCGTTGCCTTATCAAGGTATTTGGGCGGATGGTGGTAGGCTGCAAACCGAATCTTATACACTACCGAATATGGAGTGTATTTCAGTTCTGTATGCCATTAAAAAATTGAGGGCCCGTCTGGTTCGTAGGAATAGGAATCTAGGATTCTAATTGAAAATCCAACTGTTTAATTGGATAGAATTGAAATCCCATTCTCATTCCTAGTTGAATGGCATTTTTGCATGAGGGAATTGTCATTCCCTTCCCCTCTCTTGATATTGAGATCTCATTCTAGCTGATTTTAATTCTAATTCCGATTCTAATTCTGAAAGATTTCAATTCTGATTCTGATTCCAGAAACAAACTAAACAGACCCTGGATTAAAAACATCAAAATGCTATATATAATATTTATAAAAGTAAAAATCTGTACTGCTAGAATGACATGACACGAGAAGGGCATTGACCAATCACCTCCTCCAGTGATTTTGATAAATAACCATGTGATTGGTTACCACTTTTATGATACCAATCCTTTAGTTGCAAGGGTTTTTGAGTATCATGTCTTTCTAGTATCATAGTCCAACTTTATAAGATTGATAAGAAAATGACTGTTATTATATCATTAATACAATAACTTGAATTTTATCCAAAAAATAATCTAAAAACCACCACCAAATGTGGGCAAAATCGGATTAGAGTGCAAGTTTACACCAGTTTGGAGTTTACACCATAAACAAATGCAGCTTCAGTAACACATACAATATTTAAGCAAACTTTATTAATAGATATAAATATATAATATAAAAAACTTGTGTAGATAAAAAGCAAAAAAAATATACACACACATAAGAAAAAAATACAATCAGACTATATTTGTTTGGATAAATGTGGATCAATATTTAAACCAACCATAAACAGATCAAATTCAAATCACACTTAGTCCAATTGAATTGAACTCAAATCCAAAATCGCAACAGTCGCATGTAATCTCTTTTTATGGAAATACCTTCCTGTTTGGCCTAGTTATATTCTATCATTTTCTATGAAATTTGGCTAGAAGCTAGTATGATAATCACCATATAGGGAGGTCTTAGTATTTCACTTAAACCCTAGGCATGGTTTGCATCAAGCATGTGAAAGCATTTATACTCCCCTCATGAGAAGGTTTCATGTGTCAATTAATTGTTGTAGAATCAAACATCAGGGTAGGTATTAATGTTTGAAAATATTCATTATTTTATTGTATTTGATGTATCGACAACCTCAAAAACTTATATATACCATTCAATATATACTTGATTTATTACCGGAAGCGTTCACTAAACCCCCCTTAAAGGCATTTTCTACACCAAGGTGACCTTTGATAACAAAGTGTCTCATGACTCTCGACCGAAAGACTTATGACTTTGTCTTTAGTGTATAAGTTTTTTAAGAGATTATGAATTTGTCAATGACTGAAGTTGAATTTTGATTAAATATTTTATTTACTAAACAGCCAAACAGTAAGTGGATGTTTGGTATCGCGGTGAGGTGTGGTGATATAATTGAGGATGAAACACACACCAAACCTACGTGTACTTTTGTTCTAAAACATGTTTGGTATAAATGAATGCTAGTCAGGTGTTGTAGAAGAATTTCCATGTGAATCATATCTATAACATACCATATGATAAGCTAGGTAAACGCTACATCATTAATAATTGGAAGAAACAAATTGTTTCCTTTTTTTTCTTTTTCTTTTCTTTTCTTTTCTTTTTGTCTAATAAATTGGAAAGAAAATTACACTCCCCATAGGGTGGCAACACCCCACCCATCAGCAAAATATCTAATATATCAATATCAATATCAATATAAATATATTAAGTTGGAATGCAAACGAAAGAAAGCCTCGGGATGCAAAAAATGGAATTTTACAGTAATTTTTACTTCTTTTCCTTTTAAATTTTAAGAATGCCACTCTCTCTTCTACAAACTCTCTCTCTCTCTCTCTCTCCTTATAAATATAAGAATGACACACTCTCTCCCACCAACTTTCTTTCTTTTTCCTTACAAATGACAAGAATACCACTCTCTCTCTATATATATGAATGCCACTCTCTCCTACCAACTCTCTTTCTCTCTCCTTATAAATTACAAGAATGACACTCTCTCCTATTAACTATTTTTCTTTTTCCTTACAAATTACAAGAATGCCATTCTCTTTCTTTCCTTACAAATTACAAGAATGTCGTTCTCTCTCCTACTAACTCTCTCTCTTTTTCTTATAAATTACAAAAATGCCACTCTCTCTCCTTACATATAAGAGTGTCATTCTCTCTCCTTCCAACTCTCTCTCTCTCTCTCTCTCCTTAGAAATTATAAAAATGCCACTCTCTCTCCAATTGAGAGAGACCTCAACTTGGCATCTCGGCTATCCGGGGACCTACAACCAAAAGTAGCCAAGCTCGACCTCGATGACACATTTGCCACTAAGGGAGACCTCGGCTCAATACATCGACAACTGAGGGAGACCTCAACTCAGCACCTCGTCAAATAAGGTAGACCTCATCTTGACACTTCAACAGCTAAGGGAGTCATCGGCTTTCCACATCTTCAGGTTACAACCCTCCACCATTTAAACACATGGCCTTCTCATTTTTCTAGAAATCTAAACACATGGCGTTTTCTGAGAAGTTAAATCTCATAACCCGCTACCACTATTTAGACAAGTGGCATTCTCATTTTCTATAAACCTAGACACATGGCATTTTTTGAGAAATTCGAGCTATAGCCCACAACCCATTACCACCATTTAGACACGTGGCATCATATTAATTTAAGAAATAGGATTCAAAAAGTGGGTAGTTTCACTCCTAAACATTCTCAATAGACATTTATTTGTTAGCTTAACACACGTTTATCCATAGTCTATTAAATACAAATGGTGGGACCCATTAAAAGATTACTATAAGCCCACATTTGTTTTTAAATGATTTTTTTCAAAAAGAAAATACTTTATTAATTACAAAGTTGATTTAACTTTTAGGAAGCAACCTAATTTAACTTTTTAAAATAAATAACTCAAATTAGATTTATTAGACAAATAGTAAATACCAAATAAAGTGGGTTATTATTTACCAATAAGATCTCATTTAATATCTTAAATCAAATTAAAAAACATAAATTAATAATGGGTTTCAAATAAAACAGGTCAGAATAAATTTCCAATTACAAAGATGCAAGGTCCATATTAATTTTTTTTAATTTAATTTTTGATAACTAAATAGTAAATTTCAAACTAAATTATACACACATTTAGTTATCACATATTTAGCACAGGGTTATTCTCTAGTAACAAATTAAAGGAAAGACGGGAAAACAAAGAGGCTGATAAAATGATAATGATGCCCAAAGTCTGCCAACCAATTTGCTACATAGTTGGCTATGTGATTATTAATCGATGTTTCATGCAAACCTTGTAGCACTAATCCGACGTGTTCCGATTATTCCAAGGAGGACTGTTGATGCCTTTGAGCCCCTGAACCACAACTCTTGAGTCTCCTTCAATAATGATCCTTCTCTGCTACAATATGGGCTTCATGGATTGCCAAGCTTCCACTTCATTAATGGAACAAAGACCCACACTCCTACAAGTAATGAATTGGATTTTCCTAACCTGTCCCTAGCAACAACACCAATTACACAAAGATCATATGATTTTTTCGAAGCATCAAAATTTATTTTGATGGTTTCTACTTCCAGGGGATGCCAACCTATGAACGGATAACCATCAATCTTGTTAGTTTGGCTTTCTTGATACTGGCAGCACGGATGTAGCCTTTTTGCCTTATCATTGAGGCCCTGTTCGCTAAGTGTTTCCTAGGAAAGACTTACTTGGGTAAGTGCATTTACCCATGTTCTTTTATTTTCCATGTAAATAAGGCAATGACCATTTTAGCCATAAAAAATTATTAACAAAAAGGGCATTTTTGTCTCATTCAAGTGTTGGCAATTTTCCCCCCAGGTGAGAAAGTTATTTACCCACCTAGGAGATGGATATCATTTACCCAGGAAAATACACTTTCCTTGGTCCCCACATAAATTTGAAAAAGAAACATGAGATTCTTGGTTAATGGGAATCAAAATCCCATTGACCAACTTTCCCCCTCTCAAAATCCAAAGAAGAATGCCCCCTCACAAGATTAAGGGGGAAGTCCTTGTTTTCAAACGACTTAGAATTCCTATTTTTCCAGATGTGCTATAAGATAACACTGATTTGCTCCAATAGAAATTCCCTTTTATTTTCATTCGAGAGAGTTGTATCCTTTTTCACCAATTATTCTTTGTCCCCTTGTGGCGTTGTTTCTCTAAGCCCTCACACCTAACAACCTCAATGGAGGAATAGGTGCCCTATTTCTAGAGGTGTAAATGTGAGCTGTCACGAGCTGTGTTGCCTTCCCCGGTGAAAAATTTAGGGGTTGGCCCGATGTGGCCCACGGCTCAGACCCATGCGGGCCCGTGTCGTGTTGTGGGCTGGGTTGGCCCGTGGGCCGAGCTGTCCCGTGGGCCAAGCCTTGGGAAAGTTGGGCCGTGCATCGAGCCAAAGCTATTTATTTAAAAAAATTGACAAAAAACATAAAATTTTAATTTTATATGAATTTTGTGTATAAAATTACTTATATATGCAATAATTAAATAAATTATTATAATAAGATTAAAAAAGATATTTATTTTATTAATATATTATATACTATACATTATTATATAATTATAATTTATGTAATATTATATAGCCATATATAAAATAAATATAAATATATATATGAGTCATACTGAATGTGCCAGCCCGTGGGCCTCGAACCCAGCCCAATACAACACAAACCTTCGTACTGGGCCTGGCACGGCCCAAAAGCCTTCGTGCCATGCCGTATTGGATTTGTCCAAAATCGTGCCGGCCACGAGCGGCCAAGCCCAATTTACACCTCTACCTATGTGTTCGCGGTGATAATGACGCACCAACGTAGATACCGAACAGGATTTTTCCGTCAAACAGAAATACAACATATATGAAATTAAAGGGTGCCACTGTGATATGAAAAACATATGATATCGGATTGGTCAAAATTCTTTCCGTACCATATCTTTAATAGAGGATTGCAATACAGCCCCTTAGTTTTGTTTATAAAAAAAAAAAAAAGCCCTTAGTTTATTCACTTCAGATTCAGTGCGTTTGGACTCTAAGAGATTTTCTTTGAGACCATCAATATTTTGACACGTTAAGGGTTGCCGAGTTTTATTAAACCTACAACCGACCGAAAAAGTAAAACTTTCAACTAAATAAAAATATATATATTTTTTCCAAATAAAAATAGGTGTTAAAACAAAGATGCATTTGGCAATGGCGAGTTTTCTTCTCACCTTGCCCTCTTTTTTTTTTTCCAAGCTTTATCTTTCACCAGTGTGTGAGATCTGTCCGATGCTGCCTGTAACTTGTCCTATCTACAATTAATCTAGAGATAAAATGCATAGAAATCATACTTATACTCATTTTCTTATGATTTCAGTTAAGCGTTAATGGAGATGATTTGAATTATTTGTGGGCTTTGGAGTTTTTTATTCAGTAGAAAAGCTTCTTCAATTTGGCGTTTGGCTTGGTTTTGTTTTCTCCTTCGAAAGGAATTGAGGCGGCTAACTCCGGAGTACTTTTCGTACGTAGTCATAGAGGGTCCCGTTCAACTGTCGTTTGAGTTAAAGGGTAAAACGGATATTTTAGACTTTCCGTCTATATTTATCAACACCGGTCAGACTTTAACAATTGTCATAAACAGTAGGATAGCGTCAGTTCATTTTCAAAATTTCAAACAGTAAAAATACATTAATCAATTAGTTAAAACATAAAAGTAGTTTAAGAAATTTATTCTAAATTTAATACAACTCAGCAACTTTTGATGTGATAAAATATTGATGGGCACGAAGAGAAAATTTCTTACGGTCCAAACACACTGAATTTAAAGTATAGTTTATTCATATGATAATGCAGAAGTGCCATACATCATACATGTCGTTAGATGTGGTTAAATTAGTGGCTTTTTTTTTTTTTTTGCCACGGGGATATCATCATCCCCAACCCATAAACCCCCAACTGAGGTGTAGGTGGGATTATATGGATAAGGCTTTGACTGTTTGCATAAAATTAGACCTGGCAATTGGACTGGGTGGGTAAAATTCGAGTTGGGTCAAGGTATTTTGGGTTGATTTTGGGTCAGACCTTAATCCTAAAATGTCCGGATTATGAATGACCCATGAATCAATTTGGGTCATCCAAAAAAAAAAAATTGAATTTTAAAAAATAATGAAAAATTACATGAAAAAGATCAAAATTAAAAGAATTAACCTTAAAATTTCAAATATAAAATAAAAACTTAAACACTTAACAATTTGAAGAGTAAATAATAAAAAGTAAAAACTAAATAGAAAAAATTAAAGAATTAAAACCTCTAACAATGTATAAATAATCCCGATTAAACTTGACAAGTGGACCAACGGGTTGATCCATGACCCAACCCAGTTTTTCGGGTTGGGTCGGGTCGAGCCATTTTCGCATTCGGATAGTTAAATATGAGACACTAACCCTATTTTTTCGGGTTAGGTTGGGTCGGATTTGCAGATTAGATCAACTCTTTGCCATGTCTACATAAAACAGCCAAAGCCGTTTGATTTCTCCCTAAACATGACACGTATTCACTACTAAACGTGCAATTAACTCTATCGTTAATGCCTTTTCATTTGTAAGAAAACAAATAATAATAATGACTATTCATTTATGTCAGAACTCAAGACTCAATTTTACATTTATTCGCTGAAACATCATCCTCATCATTCCTCAATTTTACATTTGTGTCCTTCCTCTCTTCTCCCTTCACCTTCGGAGCTGGTCGATCTTGTTATTGTACCTCCATCTCATCTCTTCCTTTTGGATTCTTTTTTTCCTTCTATTATAAATATAATGAAGAAGACAGAATAGAATTATCGATAATTATTTAATTTTTAAATTAATAAATTATAGAATTATGAATCTAAAAAATCACAAAATGAAAGAGTATCACTTAATCATTCTTTTTAAAATCGTATTTATTCTCTACGGTGCAACTTAAAGACTACGAAAGGATTGCTACAAAAAAAAAAAAAAACCCACGGCCGTTGATAGACATGTACGTGTATCGATTCAATTGAAATATCTTTTTTGACCCGTTAGAAACGTTACCAACCGGCTGATTGACATCTTACACACCAAGTGACAAATTCATATTATTGAAGTTCGTTTGAGCCACCTTTAAATGGAACCAATTAGAGGTTGGCACATCACCCAAAATTTGATACGTCCGCTTTTACAAACAGAAATTGTATTGAGAACGTGGAAAGCTGAGTGGAATGTTATGAAAATTGGGAAAAACTTTAGCTGTTGGAGGCCAACCGCCGAGAAAATTTCTGGGAGAATGCCACGTTACTACGAGGTCCGTGTGAGATGCGCTCTGTGAGAGCAGATCGACTCCTCCGGCGAAGGGAACCTCTCGTCTTCCTTTCCCGCATCGACATCGTTCGTGTTAACTGTCACGCGCAAACATGGTTCAGATAAAAGCTTAGGGCTTCTTTTCAACAGAGCAAACATGGCGTCGTTTAGGTCAACCAAATCGATGATCTTCGAGAAGGAAGAAAGAAAACAGTAAGTTTCTATCTATCTTGATTTCCGGATCCCATTCTTCTTTGGTTTATTTACTTAAATTTGATGTTTACAGACAATATCAGGACCACATTCGAGGACTCAACGCATACGACCGTCACAAGAAGTTTTTAAAGGATTACAGTGAGATAACCTTCCATCCTTCAGTTTTATCTTGATTGTATCTTCTTCTGTCGAATTCGTTGTCAATCATTTTCTTAATGAGAGACATTCAATTCATGTTAAAATTTAGCTAATTAATTCATTTCTGTTGAATTCGTGTTACGTGGTTGGCCAATACTTCAAAAGCCTTAAGACAGTTTGAACGCGTCAAGCCAAACCATTTAGCCTTTCACAACTAGGATTCCCCTTTGATGTAGAAGGTTACACTGTCCAGCGAATCCTTTCCCATCCTTATTTTTTATTTCTTTGTCCCCCCATTTTGAGGGGAAGTTGAGTATATAAATGTGAACACACCTTGTGAACTCAGCGGCGCCATTTGGTAGTTGTATTCTTTGATATTCATGTTCCTAATTCAATGGACTTCGATTGATGCTACTGTCAGTAATTCTTTTTCTTTATTCTCTTGTTTTAAACAGTCTATTTTGGTACAATAGTGGCAAACATGACAAGTTTTTTTTTTTTTTTAATGATCAATCAAACATGAATTAGGGAATTGTGTGTAGCTCAGAAAGCACAAGTTAAAAAGCATGAATTTAGGGAATTGCGAAGGGAATAGAAGATACCTCTTTCCCCAACAAGGTGTTACCTTTTTGCTGGGAGGTGACTTATCTGCCTATCAACATATTTCCTACATGCATTTATCAAAAAACATATTTCGTACATGCACAATGATCAAGTGGAAGGGTGTGATTTGTTAGATAGACCAGAGGATGTAAACTGCAATGCAGTATGAAGAGTATTGGGCAAAATTTTATGCTAGTTCATATGTGAATTCTATACATCCACCGCTAGAATCAGAGACATGGGTAGATGCTCCATGAATATAGAAACCATTGCATCTGATGTTTGGAAAGGTCTGTATATTGAAGCAAAAAAAAAAAAAAAATTGTCTTTGGGAAGACAAAGTTCAAGGGAATGGATATTTTAAGGATTTGGGAAATGAAAGGGCTATTGTAATGTTGGCTGGAGAAGCAATCGGATGGTTCAAAAACTGGACCGATGGTGCTATTTCAGCAAGGCAGAATGTTGAGTGAAAGAGCTTGAATGATGAAGGGAATAGAAGATAGATATTAGGCTGAGAGGAAGGGGAACAAAAATGGAAGGTACTTAGCATTGTACAAGTTCTTTGGGCAAAAGAGTAAACGGTTGCTTTATTTTCCTGAAGGCATGAAAATTTCACGGTGGGGAGAGATTTCCAAAACTCTCCAGGAGTTTTTCAAGGTAAAGAAAACAAAAACAGGGTTTCATTCATGACTAAGCACACAGAAGATATGTCAGTCAAAACAGGTATGACTGAAGGGGAGCGAATGATCTGTGCAACTAGCAATGGTTTGGGTAAGTTGGTGGTTCACAGAGGTAAAGGGAGTTGAGAGGATAGGTTTGTGGTTTATAGTAAACAAGATGTAAGAGATTGGTGGAGGGTGGAAGAGGATATTTGTGTACATTTCAGCTTAAAATTGCCAAATATAGTTACCCCCTTTGACAGATCAGAGCACTTCTAGATATTGCTGAGGAGCTCTCAGTGAAAGACAGTGGATTTATATCAGTATGTTAATCTAGTTAACCTGACATAAACCCGAGTTAGAACGGGGCAGTTTAAATCAATTGTTCACTTAAATAGACCTATTTGCATCAACTCAAGTGCTAGAACTTTCTAGAATACCAATTAAAGGGTAAAATAGGCAAGAACAAAATTCAAGAAGATTCTAGAATTCGGGAATCCCAAAATCATTATAAATAGGGGCCCCATACTCATAGGCAGACCCATTAATAAATAATAGCACATCTATTAGACCCATTAGGGGAGGGAGACCCATATTCTCTCTCTCCTCCTTTTCCCCTCTCTTTCTCTTTCTTTGCAATTACCAACATTGCTTCCATGGCCATTCTCCTTAGACTTTTGGAGTTAGACAACAAATGCCAAATCCACTAGCTTACACTTGAGGGGCATTCTTTTTTCGGATTTTGAGAGGGGGGAAAGTTGGTCAATGGGATTTTGATTCCCATTGACCAAGAAACCCATATTCTTTTTTCAGATTTATGTGGGGATCAGGGAAAGTTTATTTTCCTAGGTATCACTCCTCCTAGGTGGGTAAATAACTTTCCCACTTGGGGGGAAAGTTGCCAACACTTGAATGGGACAAAAATACTCCTTTTAATAATGGATTTTTATGGCTAAAATGGTCATTGCCTTATTTACATGGGAAATAAAAGAACATGGGTAAAATGCACTTACCTAGGTAAGTCTTTCTTGGGAAACACTTACCCAGGTAAGTGCATTTACTTGGGTAAGTAACTTTCCGAAAAGCGAACGGGGCCTTGGAGATAACCACTGAAACAGTCTACACTAGTGATGGTCAAGTGTTAATCTTGAAGTGGTGCTTGCACCTTACACTTTTAAAACAATGTGTTGGGGTTGTTTGGAAGAAGCTTTCGTAGACAATCTTCATTATGCTGCGATTAGGGTGTTTGGTGTAAGACCTAAATGCTTTCCCAAAAAAGTGGAGGTGTGCCTGAATGGGTTTTTTGTCATTGTATGGTTAGCGTCCTCCATTGAAGCTTCCTTGTTGAGTGATGGTTGTAGGAACGAAAATGAAGAGGCTAAATCGTTTGCATTATGTGGCAAGTCTCTATTGGTGCATTTAAATGAAGAATGTTTAGATTTGCAAAGTTGGGAGAAAGATCTGGGGAAGAAGGGTGAAGTGCATCATTTAGCTATTAATGGAAGACCTCAAGAAACTTCTTAGGTGCATGGTGGTAGTTGGCCTTGTGAAGTTGTGAGGTTGCATGAAGAGAAACTTGACTGAGTTTGGCGAGTTCATAAGTTGTTGAAATCAAGCTTCATACTGAGTCCAAATCCACAATAACATATTGGATAAACCTGGTCCACCTATAATTAGTGGTCCAACCCCTACCAAGGCCTAGTGCGCTCTACTCATCAAGAAGTTTAATTGGCCCGAAATGTAGGTCTGCTGCTACCGTAGTCTGTGTTATAATTGCCCTGAAAAAATTGGGCCTGACCATTGATGTAAGGCCCTACAAGTATTTGTATTGTAAACCAATGGACCTGACAAGTATTTGTATTATGAGGAGACGGGTTCATCTAGCCCTGACAGGCCCGACTATGAATTTGGGTTGGAGCACACTCTAGAAACTCTTGGGATATCACTGCAAGCTTTAATAGGGCTTACTTTCTCCGAAGCCATGAGGGTTAAAGGTAATGCAAGGGAGGTCAGTGTTGGCCTTGGTGGATAGTGGGAGCACATTGAACTCTATTAATTGTTCTTTGGTGAAACAAATGGGCTTAGCAATTCAACCCATTTCCTTATTTATGTTTCATGTGGCAGATGGGAACCATCTATGTTGTGAGGGTATTTGCAAAGGGCTTAACCTGAGAATCCAAACTTCCCAGTTTATTGTGGACTTATACCCACTTGAATTTAGTGGGGCTGACTTGGTGCTCGATATACAGTGGCTAAGACTTCTCAGACCTGTGCTATGATGTGATTGGAGTCGTCTCACGATGGTGGAAGGAGAAGAAGCCCACTTGCAAGTGTTAATCCCTGATAATATAAGGCAGATTAGTTTGACTTCTCTTTATAAGGCCAATTACCAGCCCACACTAATGCTACTGGGGCTGCAGCAAATGTGCCCAACTCTATCAATAAACGAGGCCTCCAGGGAACTGATGGACCACCTCTAGAAGGTTCAAGAGCTATTGATTGAATACCAGCTGGTTTAAAAACAGTCAGAGGGTTTCTGTTAAAACCATCGGTTAGGTCCCAAGACCATTGGACACCAACCTCTCTTGCCTGAGATCAAGCCCACCAACTGCCAGCTGTACTGATACGCCCATTACCAGAAACAATAAATTGAATGACAAGTCCAAGAACTATTGGATAAGGGGATGATCCAACCTAGTAACATCCCTTTTGCTTCCCTGATTCTTTTGGCAAACAAAGGATGAGTCTTGGTGTTTTTTCACTGATTATTGGGCCCTAAACAAAATCATCATAAGAGACAGGTTTCCTATTCCATTTATCGACAAACTGCTTGTGTTATTAAATCAGATGCTTTTGGGTTTGGTGTGGGGTCATTGATGCAAAAAGGCATCCCACTAGCCTATTGTAGCAAGGCCTTATCCCAACAAGCCAAGTCCAAGTCTGTATACAAGAAGGAACTGATGGCTATTGCCCGGAATCCAAAAGTGGCACTCTTATCTCATTAGTCATTGATTTACTATCTTATCAGACTAGAGGAACCTCAAATTTTTGTTGGATTAGCAGGTGGAGCTGATCAAGAAGTATGTGGCATCTGGTGGGATATGTCAGTGGCAGAAGTATGCTACTCAACTACTAGCGGGAGTCCTTCATCCTCTTCCTATATTGATTCAAGTCTAGGAAGATTTATCAATGGACTTATTGATGAAAAAAAAAATATTAATGGACTTTGTTTCTGGCTGCTCCATTGGCTGACAAAACAGGCATCTTGGTGATGGTTAACCGACCTTCGAAGTATGCTCATTTTTCTGCTTTACCCCACCTGTACACTACAGCTATGGTGGCACCATGGCAGAGTTTTTTGTGAAACAGGTGTTGAAACTCCATAGTATCCCACACATCACCATGTCTGGTAGGATGTGGTTCTGGGCCAAGCTCTTCTGATTGCAACAGGGCACCTACTTGGTTCAGTCTACTAGTTACCACTTACCATCCCCAGTCAGATGGGTGGATTGAGGTGGTAAACAGACGTCTTGTAACATATTTAAGGTGTTTTTCTTCTGAGAACACCTTAAATAGTGGGTTAAGTAGCTTCCATGTGCGGAAACATGGTACAATACCACATTCCACTCTTTAGCGGGGATGACTCCTTTCTGAGCTCTTTATGGATAAGATCCTCTAGCCATCCTCTCATATGAGAAGGGCTCCACTTTAGTTGCTCCAGTGGATGAACACCTTAGGCAATGAGATCAGATTCTACAAGAGCTAAAATATAACCTAGTGTGAGCCCAGCAATTCATGTTTAATTATGACAAGAAACACAAGGAAGTCAGTGTCCAGGTGGGAGACCTTGTTTTTTCTTTGTCTGCAGCTTTACTGGAAAGTCACATTTGCTAGAAGGGCTTGGCACAAACTCACTCACCGTTATTTGGGCCTTTTTTTATATTGGAGAGGGTCGGGCAGGTTGCTTATAGGCTAGGACTCCCTTCACATTCAAAGCTCCATCTGATTTTCCATGTTTCTTTGCTTAAGAAGTTCATTGCCGGAGATATGATTTGCAGATCTACTTTGCTGAATTTTTCTGATGATGGGAAGTTGCTGTGTGATGCTGCACAAGATAATAGACTTTCGTTGGACTAAAAGAAATAATAAGATCACAAAGGAAGCCTTGGTGATCTAGTCTGACCTTCCTTCTGAGGATGCAACTTGGGAGTCATTTGAACAGCTACACTAGGAATATCCAGATTGATCTCCAGGTGAGGACTATTGTTAAGAGTGCACCCACAACCCAGACCCAAGGGGCTAAGCCACCTCCCAAGTTGGCCAGCTTCCCATGCTATGACAAGTTTTACACTAATGGACCTCATCAGCACTGGATATGCAACTGCGCTCAGAGTTAGTTACAACTGGACCATTGTAATAAGAATATATAATGCCTCAGTTTAAGCTTTTGGGAGATAGTGCAGATAATTACCTACCTCTCTCTCTCTCTCATATTCCGGAGGTTACCCTTGAAATTCTCCTGAGTTAGGCAGCTTCCTAAGTTCCTAACATGGGCCCACTCAAATTTTGACAAAATCCTAATCCGAGCCCATCCGACTTGCACCCCCAAGTAGATTTCCTTAGTTTAATGAGGTAGAATTTGGATAAAACGAATAATACAGACAGTGAGCTCTTTATCTGAAGTATTCTGGTGTCCCAAAGCTGAGGGGTGATGAACAATCTCCTTCACCAAGGATGGAAGGTGACTACACATAATCCATACACATTTTACCTCTTGTTGTTCATATGTCAGTAATAGAAATAAAAAAAGTCATATGTCAGTAACTGTATTGATGTTTTACTTTATTGCTTACAAAATGAAATGTTTGAATGTTATTTATTTTTGTATTTTCTATCAAAGGTAAAATTTGTTAAAAGGATGACTTTGTCTAGTGGTTGGTAAAAGGGCCATTACCCAATGTTGGTCCTGGTTATCCAGGGTCTTGGGGCTACGGTGAAATGGCTATGGACCTAACTTTTGACTTTATTTATTTATTTATTTTTTATTTTGGCACAAAATGGTCACTTTCAGACTTGAACCTGCATTCTCCACTTGCCAGACTGATGTTTTATCATTACACCACCAAACAATCTCCCCTATCATCTTGTGGCGAGTATATTTTGTTTTTGTTTTCTGGGGGTGGGGCATTGTGAAGGTGAGGTTGAGTATGGATTTGTTTTTCTTTTTTTGTATAGCATCTGGCATAGAGGTACGGCTTGTGGGGGGTTGATCTTTTTATGTTGCTGCTTCCTGCATTTTGCATCTTTCTGATTTTCTTTTGTTTTGAGTCCTGCAGGATTTTTACTACTCGCATAGCTCTTTTCCTTAACATAACAATTAAAAAACTCTTTCTTATAAGTGAATTTTTATTTTACTATAAAAAAAGATTACATTCCCATGTCAATGCAAAATGATTCTACAAAGAAAAAATTACTATTCCAAATCTTGGTTGGGTACATTACTAGGGATGCAAATGGATCAGATCAAATTGGATATAGGTAGATCCAAATTTGATTAATTTATATTCAGATTTCAGTTCAATCAAATCTTATCCATTGTATGTATATTGGATTCAAATTGAAATTGGTCGCAATCAGATATTGAATAGCATTAATAATTACACTCAAAATGATTAAAACATTATATATTATTAATAAAATGAACTAACTGTAGATTTAGAGAAAGAGAGATTGCGGGAGGACTTGTCGGCAACCAGAGGGGGGAACTTCTTTACTGTGGGTGATCAGAGGGGACTTTAATGTGGAGAGATTTTTGGAGGATAAGAAGGGAGGAACCCGTAGGTCAAGGGACATGAGGAGATTTGCAGATTTTGTCAATCAATTTGAATTTATTGATATCCCGCTTGTTGGGGCCCAGTTTACTTGGACAAACAATCAGGAGAATCCAATTTTGGAAAAGTTGGACAAATTCTTGATCTCTTCTGGATGGGAGGAGGCTTGTCAAAATCTAAAACAGATTGCCCTTCCTAGTCCAGTTTCTGATCACTCTCCTATTCAGCTGGTGTGTGGATTTCAAAAGACAAGGGAAGCTCCCTTCAAGCTTGAAAATGCTTGGTTTGAAGAAGAGGGGCTGGTCCATTTGCTTACTTCCAAATGGTCAGAAATTCAAATTGAAGGAATAAGCTCTTTTGTTTTTGCAAAAAAACTCAGCCTCATTAAAGATTTTCTGAAACTATGGAAACACGATTCCAAAAATGAGGTGGAGCTTGACAAGAGGTTATGTTTAGAAACTATCAAGGAATTGGATTTGGCGGAAGAGGGGGGTCCTTCGTCAGAAGGGGATAAAAAAAGAGGGCAGAAGCTAAACTGAAGTTAGATAAACTAGCCTATAAAGATGAATTGAAATGGAGGCAAAGAGCTAAAGTAAAGTGGCTAAAAGAGGGAGACAGAAACTCTAGTTACTTCCACAAGATGGCAAATGCAAGGCAAAGATTTAATCAGTTAGAGAGATTGGTATTAGATGGGGAGGTGGGAGAAACTTGGACAGACATGAAAAGAATTGCCACAAGGTACTTTTTAGACTTATTTAAAGAAAATTGGAAAAGAAGACATCTTCCAAGCAATCTGGCTTTTAAAAGACTTTCAGAGGCACAACAAAGGGATCTAGAAGCCCCTTTCTCGAGAGAAGGAAGTGTTGCAAGTGATTAAAAATATGGAAGTCGACAAATCTCCAGAGCTGGATCGCTTAACGAGCTTATTCTACAAGAAGTGCTGGGAGGTGGTAAAGGGTGATTTGGTGAAGGTTTTTCAGGATTTTCATCGCAATGCTGCTCTGTAGAGAAGTCTGAATGCAACATTCATCTCTCTAATTCCCAAGGTAGAGGGGGCAACAAAGATTAAGGATTTTTGGCCAATTAGTTTATTGAATAGTTGCTACAAGATCTTGGCCAAGGCCCTGGCTGAAAGACTTAAGAAAGTTCTTGACTCAGTAATTTCAAAAAACCAGTTTGCTTTTGTGCCCAACAGGCAAACGCTAGATAGTGTTTTGGTAGCCAATGAACTGATAGACTCAAGGAAGAGGAAGGGCAGGCCGGGGTTGCTTTGTAAGCTAGACTTCGAGAAAGCCTACGACCATGTGAACTGGAAGGTGTTGGACTTTGTCTTGGAGAGCATGAGCTTTGGTCAGAAATGGAGAAATTGGACGAAGGTATGCACTACTTCTCCCAAATTTTCAGTTTTAGTGAATGGTCAATCAACAGGTTTCTTCAAAAGTTCCAAGGCCTTAGACAAGGGGATCCCCTTTCACCACTTTTGTTCATCTGTGTGATGGAAATATTAATTATGTTTGCAAACAAAGTGGGTGAGTTGGGCTTGTGGAAAGGTTTTTTGAAGCTTGTCCCGGGGGGGGGGGGGAGAAAGTCCAGTTGCTCCAGTTTGCAGATGACACACTTTGCTTCATTGATGCTGAATTAGATCAACTTGGAATTTTCCTAGGGGTTTTAAGCTGGTTTGAAGTGGTAACAGGGCTAAAAGTAAATTGGTCTAAGAGTAGACTAATTCCAGTGGGCAGGATTGAGGTTCTTGATTCTCTAGCTGAGGTCCTGGCCTGTCAGATTGGTTTTTTGCCTACTATATACCTTGGCTTGCCTCTAGGAGCCAAGTGTACTTCTTTGATTTGGGATCTGGTGGTTGAAAGGCTGGAAAGAAAACTAGCTTCTTGGAAACCCAAATATTTAACTTGAGGCAGGATCACTCTCCTCAAAAGCTCCCTCTCAAACCTGGCCTCTTATTTTCTCTCTCTTCCCTATCTCATTAAAAGTAGCCCATAGGCTGGAAAAAATCCAGAGAGATTTCCTATGGAAGGGTTGGGATGAGGAAAAAAGAATACACCTGGTCAATTGGGACCAAATTTGTTTCCCCAAAGGAAAAGGGGGTCTGGGGATTAGAAAACTGAAGATATTTAATGAAGCGCTCCTTGGAAAATGGATCTGGAGGTTTGGACAGAGAGAGAGAGAGAGTTGGTGGAGGAGGCTGATAGCAGCTAAATATGATACAGACAGAGGTGACTCCCTAGGGTGTTCTTTGTGGAAGAAGATCATGGATTTGTATCCACTGCTGAATAGGGGTCTGGTTCAGAAGGTGGGAAACGGTCAGCATTTAAATTTCTGGAAAGATATTTGGTGTGCAGAAAGGCCTTTGGCGCAGTTGTTTCCTCAGTTATTTTGCTTGGCTTATAATCAAGATGCTTTGGTGGCTGAGTGCTATGAAGTTTCAAACAATTCCATCATTTGGAGCCCCTCATTTAGAAGAAACTTTCAGGATTGGGAAATTAATCAAGTAAGGGAGTTATTTGAGCTGCTATCAAATCAGATCATAAACCTGTTGGAAGATGATAGATGGAGCTGGATCTGGAGTGCAGACGGTTTCTTTCCTGTGAGGTCCTTTGCCAAAGTTTTGGAAGGAGATAACAGAACTGTTTTTCCAGCTGCTATTGTTTGGAATGCGACAGCTCCTAGCAAAGTACATGCCCTTGTTTGGGCTGCTGTCCTGGATTGGTGCCTGACCAAGAAAGACCTGCTGAGGAGAGGAGTGCAAATTCAAGACTTGAATTGTGTGTTATGTGGTCAACAGGAAGAGGATAACAATCACTTGTTCCTCCATTGTTCTGTTTCAATTTCTTTATGGAATCACCATCTTTCCTCGGTAGGAGTGCCCTGGGTCATGCCAAAGTCTGTGCTGGGTCTGATGTAGTGCTGGGACTGTTTAAGACTTTCCAAGTTGGCCAAAAGTGTTTGGAGATCAATTCCTGCAGCAGTGATTAGTACCATCTGGGAGGAGAGAAACAACAGTGTTCCAGGACAAGGCCAAAGGAATAGACAGCCTCATCTCTAATTCCTTTGGAAAAGTGGTTTCCTGGATTGCTTCTGTAAATGGTTTCCAAAACAGGGAGATTGGAACCCAGCTGAACTCTGGAAATCTCCTTGAGCTGTAATGTAATCTGGTTCTTGGGCCTGCCTTCTTTCCGGGGGCCTATTGTATCCTTCTCTATATTAATAAAATTACCTTACCTTTTTCAAAAAAAAAAAAACTTTGTTATTGTATATCATGAACAAAATGAATTGAAACTAATTTGTTTGAAACTTGAACTAATGACTCTTTTATAAAAACACAAAATTCAAACCAGTTTTACTTTAACAATATAAATAAGTAGTAAACATATAGATTTAAATTGGATTGACTTGGATAGGGGTGGATCCATATTTGATTCAATTGTAAAATGATCAAATTTGGGTCGCCCTTGCAAGGTGCCAACCAGCTGGTTGGTAAGGTCTCCTGCTGGTCGTAGCGGAGACTTGGGATCAAATCCCACCTGCACCTGGTTGGGGGGGGGGTGTTATGGGTTGGGGGATGGGCTACCCCTCTTGTGTAGCCCTTCAAAAGAAATAAAAAATTTGGATCGCCCTTAACTGGATTTAATTTGATTTCGGACAAATGGATACCTTTTGCAGCTGGATCAAAGAGGATAAATTTGAAAGACCCAAAACATGGTGGTTATAGAACCTTATTGTTATGTCCTGTTTGGTAAGTTCTGCGCAACTTCATACTAGTAGAAATTATTTATGGATGAAAACGTCTAAAAAGATATAGAATGGTGTTTTTGAGACAATACTTAGAGTCAGTGGTGATATGTTTAGCAAAGCTTCCCTTTTAGTAAAAAGGGTGATTCCATCTGGTGATGTGTCTTCTTGGCTGTCTTTCCATGTGACCAAGGTTGAAGAACTCCAGTAGTTTTCATGACAGGAGCTAATTCAACTTAGGTGATGATTGATTTGATTGCCACTTAGTGTGTGGTATGCTGAGTGTCCATAAAGGATATTTTGATGTAACCCTGTATATTGAATTATGAGGGGCATGTTCTAGATCACCAAAATCTCCCCCTCTCAAATGGTTTTGGGCTTCTCCCAGGTGAACCATATCAAGCCTAACTTTTGCAGTTACCCACTGGGCTACTCAGGACAGTTGGGGATTGATATTGTCTAAGGAGATAGTTCAGGAAAAATGTTCTCTTGCTTCTCTCGTCCACCTGAAGAGGGAGATTCTGGGGATGATACTGTTAGATAATTTTGGCTACAGGACTATCAATGTAGAGGACGACTGAGGATTGTGTTGCTCCTCAGTATGTAGGCTGGATGCCTCATTTTCTTCTGCAAATGTTATTGCTGATGATCTCATGAAATAAGGGATCTCTAGACCTAGTTAGTTTGGGGATCTTTGTCATGCCATTATGTGTTTTTTGTTTTGCTTGGGGTTGTATTTGTTGTTTTCTTGTGTTTTAGTTGTCTTTGTTTTTTCAATTGGTAACTGAAACTTTATTGTTTTATTAGAAAGAAAGAAAATATGTACAAAGTATTTCCATTATAGTGCCTTACATTTGGATCAGACCCTACTACTCAACCATTTAGTTAGTGATCTTTGTGGATCGGGGTGTTTTCTTGTTATTGATGAAATATTTTCTACCAGTTTTGAAAAAAAATTCTGCTCTAAAAAATGATGACTTTTTTTGACCAGCAACACAGAAATGATTTCATTAATAATATAAAGTAGAATTACAACAAGAGGTTGTGGAAAAAAAAAAAAAATACAGGTTCAGAAAAGCTGACCCAACCCAAGAATTACAATTGAGCCCAATACAAATAAGTTTTTTTGTACCCCTTGCTTAGCTAGACCATCTGCCAGACTGTTGGCAGTTCTCATAACCCATTTAACTTGGACTGTCATATTTCTTGATAGCCATTTAAATTGTCTGAATTCATTTCTTAGATGCCATGTCACCCCTCCCCATCTTCAGCCAGTTCACAACAGTTCTTGAATCACTCTCAATGATCAGTCTATTAATACCCAAATCTTTATCCTTCTCAACCCCATATGCTGCAGCCAATAGCTCTGATCTAATCACATCACCTTGTTCAGCTGGTCCCGAGTATAAGGCTATGGTGTTTCCTTCCTCGTCCCTAATGACCTCTCCTATGCCTGAGGGGCTCGGATTGCCCACACAACTCCCATAAAAAATAAAGAATTATTGTCTTCCTATATAAAACTATAACATCAAGATAGAGAAACAGTCTTCAATGGGAAGATGATCATCTACATTGTGGAATTTCCAGAACACAAGTATAAGACAAGTAATGGATATCAGTGTTTTAAAAGGCGTGGGAGGCGTACGCCTGGAGGCGCGCCTCTAGGCGAGGCGCTCCCAAAACGTCCTGAGGCGTATGCCAGAGGTGCTGACACCTCTAAGGCATACGCCTCTTGCACTTTTTTCATGAGGTGTGCTGGAGGCGTACACCTCATGCGCCTCATGCACATCTGATATAAAAAGACAAAAAAAAAAAAAAAGAAAAAAGAAAAAAGAAAAAAAAAAAGGGAAGGAAAGGAAAGGAAAGGGAAGGGAAGGGAAGAAAAGATAAGGGGAAAGAAAAAATGAGATCCCCCCTTCCTCTTCATCCTCCTCCTAACCCCCCTCCTCTTAAGGAGGCTTGTGCTCGGGAGGCTTACGCCTCTTGCGTTCTGAACTATGCCTCACGCCTCTAGGTAGTGGAACGCCTAGCGTCACACCTCTGCGTTTTAAAACATTGATGGATACTATTTAATTGGAATTGCATCTTCTTCTATAGAACATGCACCGTTTTTCTGCCAACAAGACATAATTTTTTTTTTCTGAAATTTCTTTGATTGTCTTTCATTCTTTGTGTCAAGTTGATGTACTTGAAGAAAATCCACAGTTTTTTTTTCTTTTTTTTGTAAATTTTTAGATTAATGTCGAGAATTGCATGGAGATTGTTGCATATTATTTATTTTCTTATTATTTCCTATAAAAGATACATGAAATTCAGTGCCAGTTGGAGTTTATTTCAACAATTGCTTGTGTAATTCTCAGTTGACTTCTATGGGAAGGGAAGAAATGTGCACGAAAAATTGCCTGTTAAAACTGATCAGGACACTCTCAGAGAGGGCTACAGGTTTGATTATGTTATCAGTTTAATTAATTGCTCATTTGGGTACCTTGCAGATTCTTCATTTTGAAACATTTTTTCAAAGAACTGATTACTGGAAAACTGGCATTTTAAATTGATTTTTTTTGGTAATAAATAAAAAAGAAAGATTATTAAGAAATAAGAAGAGTACAAGAGAGGTGATGAGATATCACCTACATGCAAAAGAAAAGAAAAAACCTCAAAACCATCTTTTCTTTTCTAAAACAAGCTTTCCAAATCCCCAACAAAGAATGGAACACCCCAAATAGAACACACAAATAACCTTTGAAGACAACATACTTAAAAGTCAGCCCTCCAAGTTATACTAAATAACCTACACAAACCAACAACATGACTATCAACCTCTCAACAGATTACCCGTTTATTCAGCTTTTCTGGAGTCTTGAACACAAACCTCTTTGCTTCTCTGACTTTTTGTTTCACTATCTTAATGGGCCTGGTCCCAAATAATCCACTTTCAATCTGGCAAAAACTTTTGACCATGGTTCAAAGTATCAATACGTCCCTGTGTATTGGCAGAGGCATATTGGTACTGAAAACCATCCGCGTTTATTTTTTTAGTTTTTTTTTTCAAAAATTGTTTTTTGGGGATGTTAAGTATATTTTTTATTAAAAAAAGAGGGGTCCCGAGATTACGATCCTTGCTTTTGACACCTTAACAGTTCAGCTGTTTATCTGACTTATTATTATTTTTTATCAGAAACGATAACTTTCATTAGAGATAAGTTAAACTGAAATACAGAATTCAACCCTTATCAGAAAAGGTTGATCCAATAAACATCAAATATTACAGCACTGCTCAATAAAGACTCTCCCTTACAGTCCCTTGTTTTGCTAGGGCATCAGCAAAACCATTTGCTGATCTCCTTACCCACTTGAACCAAACACCCACCTCCCTTGTTATGCTAAGAATTTCCCTTATCAGCTGTCCATATTGCCAAATTCCCAGCTGCCCTGATTGCATCCACCCAATTTCCAACTTGGAGTCTCCTATCTCAATCTGTTGTAGCCCCAATTGTTTGGCCAGTTTTACACCTTGATGTAGTGCCAAGATTTCCACTCTTAAGGAATCTCCAACTCCTATTGGACCTGAAAACAAAGCCATTATCTTGCCTTCGTTATCTCTGAAAACACCTCCTATACCAGATGGGCCTGGATTACCTATAGAGCTTCCATCAAAGTTCAATTTGACCCTTTGTTGTGCCGGTGGGGACCAAACTTCCTGTATCATAGCTTTGGAAGTAGTAGTAGTTGCCATAATACCCCAACTTCTATAAATATCTTCAACTGAGAAATCCTTAAAAAGATCACAGGATTTCAACCGATGGATAACCTTAGTAGTTATTCCTTCCACAACCTCTTCCTTGGATCTACAACTGCCTTTGAAGATCCTATTGTTTCTTTCCTCCCACACTGACCACAATACAACAGCTCTAGTGGCTCTCCACATAATCCTTCCACGAACCGTCGGTTGCCTGTAAAAAGCTGGATCAAAGAGGTTCACCACGCTTGAGGAGGGAGTCCACCTGCAGCCAAAGAGAGAAGAGAACCAAGAACAAATAAAGAACACAAAGGGACATGAGATTAGTAAATGTGAAATTGTCTCACCGGAACCCAAACAGAGGCAACAAACATGGGGGGAGAGGCACATATTTGGCCTCTTTTTTTGCAATAAATCCAAGGTGTTGATTTTTTTGAGTTCCACTTCCCAACAAAAGGCTTGAATTTTAGGGAGTACAGGGCTACCCCACACCTCCTTTGAAGGAAAGTTCCCTACAAGGTTAGAGGTCTAAAGCAAAATGTTATAGAAAGAAGAGCAATTGAATTAACCAGAAGGGGAAGGTTTCCAAATTCTGTTATCTCTACAGGACTGATCAAGAAAGACTTCCCCTAATTGAGTGATCAAATCATCAACCATCCCCATTTCAGAATCCCTTAGACCTCTTCTCAAGCCCAAATCCCAGGAGTTATCAAAAAACACTGAAGAGATCACTTTTCTTTTGTTTTTAGACAAGGAGTAAATAGAAGGAAATCTATCTCTAAGGGAGTTTTCACCAACCCAAACATCTTCCCAAAACAAGACTTTATTTCCAGTGCAGACATCATATTTGAAATAAGGAAGCATAAGAGGCAAAATACCTTGAATAGCTTTCCAAGGAGAATACTGAGAAGCCCTAGGGTCGAGTCCTGCATCCCAGCCATTATTTGCCAATCCATGAATACTAACAATCACTCTAGACCAAAGTTTGTCTTGTTCCATCGGTAGTCTCCAAATCCATTTCCCCAGCAAAGCCGTGTTTCTTAATCTTATATTTCCTAACCCAAGGCCTCCATCATCCCTACTCCTAGAAACCACCTCCCACTTCACTAAGTGATCCTTCTTAGTATGCCCTGGTTCCCACAAGAAATCCCTCATTATCTTCTCTAACTGGTTAGCTACTTTCATTGGTATTCTAAAGGTAGACAGGAAATAAATTGGTAGGTTGGCTAAGGTTGACTTGATAGAGATGTAATTCCTCTTCCAATTTGCTAACCTCTTGGAAAATCTTTCAATTACAGGGTACCAAAAACTTTCAACCATTGGGTTCCCTCCCAGATATTGTAAAGGCCAGCCCCCCACTTCACACCCCAAAATCCTAGCTAGGGAATCCACCTCCTCTCCCCCTAAATTGAGCCCTGCCACACAACTTTTTCCCTAGTTAACTTTAAGATTGGACTTCCTTTCAAATTGAAGCACTAGACTCTTTAAGTTCCGTAATTCCCCTTCCTCTCCGTCACAAAACAAGATGATGTCATCTGCAAATTGTAAGTGTGTGACAACCACCTCCTCTCTACCAATCCTCCAACCTCTTATCAAATTGTTAGCATCGACCCTCGAAATCATGGCACTCAACACATCAGCTACTAGGGTAAAGAGGAATGGGGACAATGGATCTCCTTGCCTAGTACCCCTCTTTGCAAGAAAGAAACCCCTAGCTACACCATTCAACAATTTTGAGAAATGACATGAAGAAATGCATCCCTTTACCCAACTGCACCATCTCTCCCCAAATCCTCTCCGCTTGAGAACCTCTAGTGAAAAATCCCAGTCCACCATGTCATATGCCTTTTCAAGATCTAATTTGCAAACCAACCCCTTTTCTTTTCTCCTCCTCTTCACCTCAACACATTCATTGGCAATAAGTATTTGATCTATAATTTGTCTTCCTTCTACAAAGGCCCCTTGATATGGCGAGATTAGAGACGGGAGGATCTTTTTTAATCTTAGCGCTAGGACCTTAGAGATGATCTTATACATGCTTCTCACCAGGCTTATAAGTCTGAAATCCTTTGGTTGGAGAGCGTCCTTCTTCTTAGGAACCAAGGCAATAAAAGTTGCATTTGCTCCCGAGTTAAAATTGCCTCTCTCATAGAACTCTTCAAAAACCTCCAACAAATCCTCTCTAATTATCTCCCAACAATCTTGATAGAAGGCCATTGAAAAATCATCAGTCCCAGGAGCTTTAGCTCAAACCATGGAGAAGATTGCATTTCTCACTTATTGGGCCTCAAATCTTTTTTCCAAAGATTCCAATAAGACACTATCTTCCACCCTCCACTCCAAGTTCTCTAAGCTTTCACTAGGTCTCCCTGGGTTGTCATGCGCTAATTTGAAGTGATTAACCAAATCTTGAGCTTTATCATCTTCCCTTGTCAGCAATTTCCCATCCCACTCCAATTTTGAAACAGAATTCTTCCTTCTCCTACCATTTGCCAACGAATGAAAAAACCTTGTATTGATGTCTCATTCTTTTAGCCATTTGCACCTGGATTTTTTCCTCCAATTTATCTCCTCCTTCCTAAGATCTTCCAGTTCTTGTTTCAACTTCCATCTTTCCACCCTACCCTCTTCCCCCAGCCTTCTTTCAGCTTCTAGTCCATCTAGCTCCTGCACTCTCTGACTGATTTCCACTTTCCTTTGCTCTAATCTACCAAAAACCTCTTTATTCCAAATCTTGAGTCTAGCTTTCAAGAGTTGTAGTTTCTTGTAAAACCTATACCCCTTCCATCGGAATTCCACTTGGTCCACTTCCCACCATTCTTTTACCTTAGCTAGAAACTCTAGATGAAGTAACCACATGTTTTCAATCCTAAAAGGGCACGAGCCTCCATCTAGTCTTTCTTGAGACAACCTGATTGGGCAATGATCTGAAATAGGTCTCGGCAATGCTGTAACACCTAAAATCCCCCATTCAGCTTCCCAATCCATTTAAAGAGGAACCTATCCAATCGACAATAGGTAGGGTTTTCTTGGAAGTTTGACTAGGTAAAATTTGCTTGCTGAAGAGGGAGGTCCCTCAATGCAAAATTCTCCGCAAAGAGATTAAACTTCCTCATGCTAGATGTAATCCTACGACTAGGGTTATTGGACTCGTTCAAGAATCTTATTACATTGAAATCCCCACCCAAACACCAAGGGCCATCCCACAAACCCCTAGCGGCTGCTAGTTCTTCCTAGAAACCTTCCCTTTCCCTGTAAGAGGTGGGACCATAGACATTAGTTAGCACCCAAGCCCACCCATCTTCCTTTCTCTTCAATTTTATTGACACCGAGAAGTTCCCAATTAATTCTTCTTCACACTCTCATTTCTCCACAAATTAATAATTCCCCCTGAAGCTCCCCACGATTGTGCAAAGGCCCAACTGAAGACTTATGAAACATCTTACTGCATTAGGGATCTTCTTCACCTTTGGATTCATTGAGTTAGCATTGATACTTTCTAACTCCAAGACTGCGTTCTTCTCAAAGACTACCTAAACACCCTCTTCAAGTCCATTCCTTTCAACTTAAGATGACCTCAGTCTGTTTTGAGTATCAACACTCCTTACAATACACCAAGCTGTCTCAGGATACAAATTATTCTCCCTTTTCTTCGAAGGCCTGGAATTTTTCTTCCAACTCCTTAAAAGTTTTTCTTGCAAATTCCTCTCCTCCGAGAGAAAACAAGTCTAAAGATTTACTACCTCTGTATTCATTACTGTATCCACATGGATTGTTTTATCAATTACATGGCATTTTAAATTGATTTCATCATTAACTGGTAAAAAGTGATACAATCATTAAACACTCCAGTTGTTACAACTTATTTTGTGTCACTTTTGGTTTCAATTTGTTCATAGATCTATCATCTATTAGTTGAACTGATGTTGTCTTGCTGCTGGGCTGGCTAGGAAGTGATAGCTTAGTGAAATGACAATACCGAAGCATCATGAGGGAGATAAAGGCTGTAAAGGGATTTGCATTCCAATTTTAATTGGGTAGCAAGAATAGCCAATGCAATGACGGATGCATTGGCTAAACGAAGGGATAAATAAACAACACCTGTTCTGTGTGCAAGTTGGGTATATATAATGTATATCAGCATTATGTTAGGAAAAGGGAGAGAATAGAATCTAGGGTTACTGCCAGCATATGTTTTGATGGGATGTTTTGCGTTATTGTTTGTAACCATTTCTTTATTTCTATAAATAAAATTTCTGTTATCAATAAAAAATGCTGGTTGTCTTGGTAGTTTATTACTGAAATAATTGGTTTTTAAATTTGTTATTATTAATTTTTATGTAAAAATTGATTAAAAGTTACAAAAGTTTAAAATAAATTTACATATAAAATGCATGTAGGACATACATCAATAATGAGTAAGCATTTACATATTCTTTCTTTTTCAGAGATTTTTTTTGTTCAATTTTCTTTTTGAGAGAATTTGTTTACATTTAAAAGCATTATAATAAATTTTCCATTTAAACTAATTATTTAATTAAAATAAAAATTAGGAACATCATATTGACTAGGCATACATCATGAGTTGAAGTATTTCTACAATTTGGCATTTGGTTGGCATATCATTAATGATGCTAGTTATAATGCAACTTATGGAAGCAACGATACAAAATCAAGAAATAGTTTTGCATATAAATTATAAAAATGATTATAGCTATGTGGTATTGATGGAGGATGACTTGAGCAAGCATGAAACTCCTTGCATTAGTGATGCAAATCCCCCGCTTACTCATCCAAAGAAACACAAAGTTGTACAGAATTCTTTGGTTGTTTTGTTTTATCTTTTCTTGTTCATTTGCTTTACAATATACATTTGGATGCACAAAACTTACTTTTGATGGTATTCATATACTCGCACTGTCACACCAATTAAGCATTGCCAGTTTTGGTCCCCCATCTTGTTTTGTTGTACATTGATGAGAACCCTTGGTTATATTGTTTCAAATTTTCATGTTTATTTGCTTTCCAAATGTAATAATTGAATGTATAACACTTTGGAAAACAAGATGATGTCAAAGGAACGAGTAATTCTGAGGACAGTGAACTCTTTGCTATTAGTTGGCAGCACAAGACCAATTCAAAATATATCTCACCATATTTTCTTTCCTTTTCCTTTTTATTTTTCAGCTGAGTACACTGTTTGTATAACTGAATTTTAGTAGTCTGCCTGCTAGTTGAGCTAATTTTGTGACACACTTTAATCTTTACATGTATAGTTTCTCACTATACATGATGTTTACTTGTACATGCTGATTTATAGAATCATTAATACGATATTTTACCTACTTTTCAAAAAAAATCTTTACTTTTGATGGTGTCTACAAATTCATGACAATAGGACATTGCCTTTTTTCTTTTCCCTGTGTCATGGTTGTGTAATTACACCAATGTCTTGTGAATTTTCATTATAAATGTTGACTTCCCCCCCCCCCCCCCCCCAAACCTTTCATGGAGTGGCTGATATTTTCCAGTATTCTAATATACTTTTCATCTGTGCATTTCTGATTATGTCTTGCCCCTAAACAGTCCAACCAAATAAGATTTTGAAGTTTGGCATTTTCAAGCATCTCAAAATTTATAACTCAAACTGCAAAGGAAAAATGAGTAAATGCTATTATTGAAGGAGTTCTTATCTCCTATTTTTTATTCCTTTTCTTTTTTCTCTGTGTTTTTCCGCCCCGGGGGGGGGGTAACAACATTGGCCAGTTGTGAGTTCAACTTGTTGATTAGTAATGGTCAAAGTTCAAAATATCAACACACATGATAACCAAAAAATTGTGTATCATGCATATTGTTTGGTCGATACACTTTTTTTTTTTTTAATTTTTCAGCCTGATAATTGAGAGATAGGCTGATGAGGATGCATTCTATCACCCAAAACATTTAAAATCCCTAAACCTTCTTGTATTTCATATCTTGCTCTTGAGTTATTCTTGCAAGTTTTGGTTTGCGTGTATGTGTTGGATCCTAAGTGGGCTCATTTAGCATCATATATCAATTATAGTTCAAGCTATAGTTGTATGGGGAAACAATGTTCCAGATGTTTAACATCCTTGCCTATTTTTCTTGCGGATGTTTAATTTTGAGTTTATACAAAACATTGTCAAAGGTTTGGATACAGCTAAGATTTTTCTTTGAATAGGTTTATCCGTTCTGAGGAGGATGATATGGACACATCTTGGGAGCAAAGACTGGTGAAACGTTACAATGATAAGCTTTTTAAAGAGTATCCTTTGGAAAGGAATGCTATCACATTAATTTATCTCGGGTTTGGAACCTTGATTTTATTGCTATGTTTCATCTTGCAATCTTTTCATTTGATATTTTATTATTAAATTTGATTTTATATAGAAGGAATTATACATCTGTTTTTACTATAGTATTTTTGTGTGGCAAGCCATTTCTTCCCTTTCAGCCATTCTTTCTTTTCCCGATGAAAACTTAAGTCATCTCAACTTTAAATTAGTAGAAGATCAAGACTGTAATCAGTCTTGAATCCTAATAGGTTTTAGGTTTGCAAAACAAAAGAAAAAAGAGGGAGAAAGGAGAGAGAATAGAAGAGAAACAAGAGAACACAAGTTGTTGAAAGGAGGGACAAATTCTTACTGATCTGCCGCCGCCACTCTCTTAATATTTATAGGTTATGTTTAGTACATAATGGAAAGGACACATCTGCCCTTGGTACTTACATAATAAATAAAGTAAATAAAAGCTGAAATAAATAACAACTGAATTAACAAACTGACTCAAACTGACACTACTATAACTGAAACAAATAACTACACTGCTGTCCTACGAACACAGTGGGGCCCACATCAGTGTTCTCTACACTCCCCCTCAAGTTGGGAGTAGATATTTATCATGCCCAGCTTGGATAGGTTTGTCTCTAACTTCTTCCTTGGTACAACTTTGGTGAGGATATCCGCGAA
Source organism: Nelumbo lutea (assembly GCF_056320005.1). Lineage (NCBI taxonomy): Eukaryota > Viridiplantae > Streptophyta > Magnoliopsida > Proteales > Nelumbonaceae > Nelumbo > Nelumbo lutea. The sequence goes on from NC_142690.1 coordinate 5,931,729, forward strand.
CTGCATATTAGATGTGATGTACGAAAGACACACTTCTTGTGATGTGACCTTTTCTCGCACAAAATGTTGATCAACTTCAATATGTTTAGTTCTGTCATGCTACACTGGGTTGTGGGCTATATTAATAGCTGCCTGATTATCACAATACAACATTAAGGGCTTTTCATAGTCAATACCCAACTCTTTAAGTAGTGACCTCAGTCATAAGATTTCAGCCACTCCATTAGCCATTGACCTGTATTCCGCTTCAGCACTGGAGCGGGAAACAACACTCTGCTACTTACTCCTCCAAGAGACAAGGTTACCTCCCACCAGGGCACAATATCCAGAGGTAGACCTTCTGTCATCAACACTTCCAGCCCAATCGGCATCTGTATAAATTTCCACCCTCATGTGATTATTGTTCTTGAGCAATATACCTCTACCCGGGCATCTCTTCAAGTATGCTAATATTCTCTCTGCCACAAGAAGATGAGAAGTTCTACGGGAGTGCATGTACTGGCTAACAACACTAACTGCATAGTTGATATCCGACCGAGTGAGGCAGAGATATAGAAGCTTTCCAACCAACCGTTGGAACATAACTTTGTCTTCAAGAGGCTCCCCACCCTCTACATTAATCTTGTGATTTTGTTCGATGGGTGTATCAGCCTGCTTAACACCTAACTTTCAAGTTTCCGCCAACAGATCTAGAACATATTTTCTCTGAGAGATAAAAATCCCCTGCTTGGATCTAGCAACTTCAATACCCAAAAAGTACCTTAGTGCACCAAGATCTTTCACCTCAAACTCTTGATGAAGGAGCTATTTGAGGGACTCAATCTCATGACTGTCATTTCCTGTCACCACAATATCATCAACATATACTGCTAGTAGTGTCAGAGAGGACTCCACCCTCTTGATGAATAGTGTATGATCTGACTGGGCCTGTACATAACCAAACCTTCCAAGGGCTAATCTGAACCTATCAAACCAGGCTCTAGGTGACTGTTTCAAACCATACAATGCCTTGTTCAGTCGGAAAACCTTCTTACCTGTCTCTGTATCATAGAATCCAGGAGGCAACTGCATGTAAACCTCTTCTTGCAAGTCTCCATTCAGAAAGGCATTTTTAACATCCATCTGAAACAGGGGCCAAGAATGATTTGCTGCAAGGGATAACAAAACTCGAATGGTGGTCATCTTGGCTACTGGGGCAAAGGTCTCCAAGTAGTCTATACCATAAGTCTGAGTGAACCCCTTTGCAACCAGCCGGGCTTTGTACCTTTCAATAGAGCCATCAGCATTATGCTTCACAGTGAACACCCATCTGCATCCCACCAGTTTCTTTCCTTTTGGTGGGTCAACCAGTGCCCAAGTATTATTCTTCAACAGGGCATCCATTTCGACTTGCATTGCATCTTTCCATTCTGGAACTGATAAGGCTTCTTGCACTGTTCTTGGAATAGGGACATCGGCAATGGAAGTGAGATAGGACCAGTAAGATGGTGATAGACGATCATAGGATAAGAACTGTGAGATGCTGTGAGATGTAGAAGTGGTGCAATGTCGTTTCCCTTTGCGAATGGCAATAGGGAGATCAAGGTCATCCACAGGAGGGGAAGTGGCAACAGTGAGAGGTATCTCAGTAGGCTCTGGATCTGGAGTCGTAGAAGGAATTGGAGTTGGCCGGGACTGTCAAAGACTAGGATCAACCTGCCTGCACCGCCTGTGATAGACTCTCAACTCCGGCTCCCTCTGACCAACCTCACCACTACAACCTTCATTATCCAGTGGAATAGGTAAAGGAACAGCCCCACTTCTACCAGCCCCACTTCCACTCTCACTACTCTCCCCCTGAGGAAAGAAACTCAAAACAGCCCCACTGTCACTGCTCTCCCTCTGAGGAGAAACCCTAGGATAATAGGGTGTCTCCTCAAAGAAGGTGACATCCATGGAGACAAACCGTTTCCCTGAAACCGGATCATAGCAGCAATAACCCTTTTGAGTTTGTGCATAACCAAGGAAAATGCATTTGGAGGCCTTAGGTTCAAATTTGGAATGATGAGGCCCGAGAAGCTGAATGAAACAGGTACAACCAAAGGTTTTAAGGGGAACAATGAACAATTCATCGTCTGGGTATAGAAGGGAAAAGGGGGTTCTCATATCAAGGACTTGAGAAGGAACTCGATTAATGAGATAAACTGCCGTGAGGATAGCATCACCCCAGAAGCGAATAGGTACATTGGAGGTAAACATAATGCTTCTAGCCACCTCCAAGATATGCCTATTCTTCCTTTCGGCAACGCCATTCTGCTGTGGTGTATAAGGGCAAGTGCTCTGGTGAATAACTCCATGGCTAAGAAGGTAGGAGGTCAATGGCTGAGCAAAGTATTCCTTTGCATTATCAGATCTAAGGACTTTGATTTTGGTCCCAAACTGAGTGAGAACCATCTGATGGAAGTTTTGGGTCAGAGCAGGAACCTCATCCCGAGAACGCATAAGATAGACCCAAGAAAACCGGGTATGGTCATCAACAAACAGTAGAAAATATCTGTACCCACCCATAGAAGAGATATGATATGGCTCCCAAACATTAGTATGCACAATATCAAAAGAGGAATTACTCCTTTTATTACTTAAAGAATAAGAGGTTCTACAATGTTTGGCAAACTCACAACTCTCACACCTCAACTTTGATAACTCAACAGACTCAAATAAAGCAGGAAACAAACTCTTCAAAGACTTAAAAGACAAATGACCTAATCGGTTATGCCAAAGCATAACCGAACTCACAGATTGGGAAACAAAAGACTTCTTATCCACTGACTCCTCCCGACGAGAACTCTCTCCAAGCAGATAGATCCCGTTCGTCTCACGGCCAGTCCCAATCACCTTCCTCGTCTCCAAATCCTAAAAAACACATCAATAAGGGAAAAATGTTACTGAATAGTTCATGTGTTTGGTAATACTACTAACTGAAAGCATGTTAGTATCAAGCTTAGGAACATGCAAGATAGAAGATAAAGAGATAGTATTCGATAGCTTGATGTCCCCCTTGCCCGAAATGGGAACAAGAGAGCCATCAGCAATGGATACTGTATCTCGGCCAGAGGACAAGTGATAAGAAGTGAACAAAGATGGCAAGCTAGTCATATGGTCAAATGCACCTGAATCTATTACCCAGCAGTGATCAATGTTACTTGGAGCTGAAGCATGGTAAGCTGAGGCTCGAGTACCTGAATGTGCAAATGCAGATGTGGCAGGAGCTGATGGTGACTGAGATGGCTGAGCTGAACTCCCAACTTCCTTTTCCAACTGTATGAGGGCAGCCCGAACAGCAGCTTAAGTCTCTAGGGATGTGCCTGATGAGGATGTTGAATCAGTGTTCACTGCCATATGAGCATTACCCTTCTTATTTCTTAGTTTTACTGGGACCAAGTGAGGATGTAGCTTCCAACAAGTATCTTTTGTGTGCTTGGGTTTCTTGCAGTGTTCACCTACCAGATCCCGTTTATCTTCCTTCTTCCGGTCCCTTTCTGAGTCACCCCCTGGCTTGGGTTTAATAGCTGTCAAGGCTGGGAAAGAGGGCTGAGGCTGCATCATGACTTTCCTCCTGGTCTCTTCACTATGCACTAGGGAGTATGCTTGAGAGAGGGTCACATTATCTCTTGTCAATATCTGTTGTCGCACAATGTCATATTTTGAATTCAAACCAGCCAGAAACTCAAATACCTTATTCGTCTCGACTTGCTTTCTGTGAGTCTGTGCATCTTTGGGACTCTCCCACTCAAGGGTCTCTAGATGGTCAATCTCATGCCACAAGGATTTCAAGGTAGAGAAGTAGACAGAAACTGGCTTCTCTCCTTGTTTAAGGCTGTTCACCTCACACTTCAATTCATAGGCTCTGGCAACATTAAGGGGTTGGGAATAGGTTTCTTTCACAACATCCCATATCTCTTTGGCTGTCTTTGCCCACAAATAATTTCGGCTGATATGTGGCTGCATAGAATTACACAGCCATGCCATAACCAAATAGTTCTCTTGAACCCACTTGGTGTATGTTGGGTCCTCCTTGGAAGGTTCTTTCACATCTCCCAAGAGGTAACCCATTTTTCCCCTTCCTCCAATAGCCATCATGGCTGATTGCGCCCACTTCAAATAATTTGACCCATCAAATCTCATAGTTGTAATCTGAAACCCAGTTTCAGATACACTACCATAACTGTGGTTTCCAAAACTACTTTCTCCCTGACCCTTAAACTCCATCTTTGATCAAGATTCAGTGGCTACAAACTGTTAGAGCAACTATACCAGAAAACAGAGTCAAACAAGCAAGTCTGAAATCTGATCCGAAACCAACACAAATCTGATAAGATCCGATCTGAAACCAACCAAAATCTGATCTGAAATCAATCGCCTATCACAGTATATGCAAGAAATCAACTCAAATCTGATCTGAAATCAATCGGCATGCACAATACCAGGCAGCCTATCAATCTAAGATGCTATTTTCTGAAATCACTACTGTGGGGCCCACTGCTGCAAGAGCAAAATTAGGGTTTCAACTGTAGGTCTGAAGTAAGTGCTCAGCTGCACTCTCCAAGCAGTCCGCACAAGTGGGACTTGTCGTAGGGCAATATGAAACCCTAAAAACTAATCACCTTTGAAGAGGGGGGTTCGGCCCAACAGTCAAACCCTAGAAACAAACTTAAACACAGTTCGACAAGCCAAACCCTAGAACAAACTTGAGCACAGTTCGGCCCCTCTTTCTAGATAGGTCCAACCTATATCGACTGATTGCAGTCTCTGAAACTCAGTAAAAAAACTTGCTTATGTACTTCGGTTTACTGTCTTCTAGGGTTACCTGAACCCTAACCTTCGCTGCCTCTTCCTGATTACCAACTCTCTGCAAGCCGCGGCAAGTCTTCAACTGCTGCGAACCTCTCCTGGTAATCTCCAAGATTCAGCCACCGAAAAACTTCTTCAAAGTTTCCAGCCCTAGCTAGTCCTCATGTGGTCAGCTGGACTAGACACACATGAGAAGCCCTAGATAGGCTCTGATACCAAGTAGAAGATCAAGACTGTAATCAGTCTTGAATCCTAAAAGGTTTTAGGTTTGGAAAACAGAAGAAAAAAGAGGGAGAAAGGAGAGAGAGAATAGAAGAGAAACAAGAGAACACAAGTTGTTGAAAGGAGGGACAGATTCTTACTGATCTGCTGCCGCCACTCTCTTTATATTTATAGGTTATGTATAGTACATAATGGAAAGGACACATCTGCCCTTGGTACTTACATAATAAATAAAGTAAATAAAAGCTGAAATAAATAACAACTGAATTAACAAACTGACTCAAACTGACACTACTATAACTGAAACAAATAACTACACTGCTGTCCTACGAACACAGTGGGGACCACTGCAGTGGGGCCCACATCAGTGTTCTCTACAAAATTGAGAAAGACCACCATATCCGCTCAATATTTTAAGAACTAAAATGGACATTGGAATGATGTTCCATGATTTTCTTGGCAACAAATTTGACTTTGTAGGCAGAGCTTCACTTGGTGATAAATCTGACCATCATCCATCTCCCTTCCCCAGAAACAAACTTGGCCTTTATCCATAAATCCCCTCTTGGTGATAAATCTAACCTTTACCAGGGGATTTCTTTCATATTTCTTGATGATAAGTTTAACCTTCATTAGTGGAACCCCTTATCTAGTGCTAAATTGCCAGAAGGGCCTTGTTCCTTTCATCTAGTATTGAACCTAACCTTTTTTGAAAAGGGTAAAGGTAATACAAGAGATAGGTGACAAGACATCACTTACAACACACATACAACAGAACCAAACCTCCTGCCCTCTGAATATAATAATAACACCACCTCAACGAACATAAAAGTGCCACTCCTATGACCACAACACCTGAAATACTTACCTCCCAACTAACACCAAACACCACATCCCTCATTCCCTGCCCCTTTCCACCCATACAGCCAATAGCTAACAACCCTCCCCAGTCCCTTCAAATGCAAACAACCATCTCTTATACACCTAAGTCCCAACATTGGTACTGTCCAATGCCTGCTATTAAAAAATTCCATTGGGATTAACTCTCCCTTTTTTCGAACTCCAAAAAAATACTTTTCTAGCAAAATCTTCACCACCAGGAAAAAAGGCTAAATATCTTGCCAACTGGAACTTCTCTATCAATCACCATTTCCGAATATATCTTCTTATCTACCATTCTACCATTGAGAATCCAGGATTGTCAGGTATTGGGGGAGTTATCAGGAATGAGGAAGGGAATGTTTCATCTATTTACTCAGGTCCAATTGGAGAGGGTGACTCTCTAAGGGCTGAGATTTTTGCGGCCTTGGAAGGAGTCCAAGGAGCAAGAGAGTTGAACGTTTGAAGGCTGATAGTTGAAGGTGACTCGGAGGTGGTGGTAAGATGGTTAAAGGAAGACAAGACTGCAATGTGGAATTACAGCAATGAAAGGAAAAAAATTAAATGACGGGCTAAGGATATTGAGATGAAATACAGTTGGGTGAAGAGATCTGCTAACTCATTTGCTGATGGGCTAGTAAAGAAAGGGGTGAATAAGGATTCTTTGTTTTGGGCTCATTTAAGATAGCTTACCTCCCTATGCTTGTATGTATATTTTTTTTCCTTAAATTTTAATGAAATTACATGTTATTGATAAAAAAAAAAGAAATGAAATTTTTACAGGATCACATCTTGCTTCCACCCAATGAATTGGATAACAACTCCTTTTGCTGTTAATTAAAGTACCATCAATAACCCTATGGTTCTCATCAATATGATTAGTTGCTTAGGTTGCTACCATCTCCAAGATGAAGTATATTTTCGTCATTACTGTATTTAACATGGATGCTTCAAAGATGGATAATACTTTTTGTAGTAGGAATCTGCTGAATTAAAAAATAAGAAAGTAGTTTCTTGAAGAGAGAAGGAGAAGAAGAGAAGTTTAAAAGAAAAGAAAGCAAAAATCTGGCCGCCCCCTTCACTTATTATTTATACTAAAATAATAGAATAGTACAAAGACAACTATGCCCTTATAGGGTGGCAAAACATAAAACAGCATATATAACACACAAAAACATAATAAAATTTGGACTCACATAACTACTATGGTCCCCACCTCCTATCTAACAACTAACAAAAAACATCTACTCAGAAAAACATCATAAAACTAATCAATCTTCAACACTCCCCCTCAAGTTGGGAGTAAATGTCACACATTCCCAACTTGCGTAGATCATGTTCAAGCTTGTTCTTTGCCACCCCTTTAGTGAGAACATCAGCCAGCTGCAACTCTGAAGCGACATAAGGCAAACAAACTTCTCCAGTTGTTACCCTTTCTCTTATAAAATGTCTATCAACTTCAATGTGTTTTGTCCTATCATGCTGAATTGTATTGTGGGCAATATTGTTTGCAGCCTGATTGTCACAGTATAACATCATAGGTTCCTCTGCTTTCACCCCAATCTCACTCAAAAGAGATCTAACCCAACTGAGACACCAAGAGCCATGGATTTATACTCAGCCTCTGCACTTGACCTTGCCACAACCGCTTGCTTCTTACTCTTCCAGGAGATCAAGTTTCCACCTACAAAGGTACACACTCCTAATGTAGACCTCCTGTCATCTAAGCATCCTACCCAGTCTACATCTGTATAGGATTCTAGCTTTAGATTCTCATGATTTGAGAAAAGAATACCTCTGCCAGGGTGCTTTTTCAGATATGCAAGTATTCTCTCAATGGCTTTCCAGTGCTAAACCCGAGGTGCATGCATGTACTGACTCACAACACTGACAGCATAAGAAATATTTGGTCGTGTCATACACAAATACAGTAGTCGGCCCACCATTCTTTGATATCTCCCCACATCCTTTACCAATTCACCATCTACACCATTAATTCAGTGATTTGGATCAATAGGAGTGTCTGCTGGTTTGGTCCCCAGCTTCCCAGTCTCTTGCAGTAGGTCAAGTACATACTTTCTCTGTGAAATGAAGATTCCATGCTTGGACCTTGCAACTTCAATCCCTAAGAAGTATTTGAGCTCACCAAGATCTTTGATCTCAAATTCTTGCTACAATGATTTTTTGAGATCACCAATCTCCTCCAGATCATTTTGTCACCACTATATCATCTACATACACAATCAGAATTGACACTAGAGCATCTCTCCTCTTCACAAAGAGGGTGTGATCAGATTGTGTCTGTGTGTATCCAAAACAGATGAGTGCCCCTCTGAACCTGTCAAACCAAGCCCTAGGTGACTGTTTCAGTCCATACAGAGATTTTCTGAGTTTGCACACATTTCCTTTACCAACATTTTCATAAAAGCCTGATGGAATGCCCATATATACCTCTTCTTGTAAGTCACCATTGAGGAAAACATTTTTGACATCAAGCTGAAACAAGGGCCATGAATAGGTGGCTGCTAGAGATAAAAGAATACGAACTGAACTCATCTTAGCTAATGGTGCAAAGGTTTCCAGATAATCAACACCATAGGTCTGAGTATACCTTTTTGCTACCAACCTTGCCTTGTACCTCTCTATCTTTCCATCAGCCTTATACTTCACTGCGAATACCCATCGACATCCGACTGCCTCCTTGTCTGGGGGGAGATCAACTATTTCCCAAGTTTGGTTTTTGACCAAAGCATCCATCTCATCTTGCATGGTTGTTTTCCACTCAGGTTTGGAGAGAGCCTCAATAACATTCCTGGGTATAGACACAGAATCTAGGGAAGAAAGAAAAGCACGGTAGGAGGGTGACAAGGCACTGTAGGAAGGATGGTGTGAAATACAGTGGGTTGTACACTTTCTCTTCCCCTTATGAAGTGTAATGGGAAGATCAAGGTCAGTGGGATCAGCTACAACAATGGTGTTAGGGGCAGAAACATTATCATCAGAAAACATAACAGGCTCAGGCTCAGGCTCAAGAGGAATACCTGGAACTGTATTTGCCGAATCTGGAGTTTCAGAAGGACTGACAAAGAGTGGTGTGGGTTGAGGATGTGTGGAGTCAACCATCATCTGTCGGCGTTGATATTGCTGTGAGGCTGCTCGTAGTGGCTCAGGTAATGAAACTGGAGGTGCAGGTGCTGGCTGAACTGATGATGCAGGTGATGGCTGAACTGATGTAGATGCTGACTGAACTGATGGAGGCACCACAGAAACAAGAAGATGAACAGATTGTGAGTTCTCCCCAAAACTCTCCCCCTGAGGAGAACCACTCGAGAAGAAGAATGTGAATTCAAAAAAGGTACCATCCATAGTGACAAATCTGCTCCTCGACACTGGGTCATAACAGCAATACCCCTTTTGGTTCTGAGCATATCCAAGAAAAACACATTTCTTGGCCTTATGATCCAATTTCTTGCGATGAGGGCCAAGAATGTGAACAAAAGAAACACAACCAAAAACCCTCAAAGGTATATGAAATATCTCTTCATCTGGAAAAGAAGGCTAAATGGCACCTTAAACCCCAAAGTCCGTGAAGGAACATGGTTAATCAAATGCACAGCTGTAAGAACTACATCTCCCCAGAACTACACAGGAACTAAAGCACACACCATAAGACTCCTTGCCACCTCCACAATGTGTGTTTTTCCTCTCAACAACTCTATTCTGTTGCGGTGTATATGCACAACTTCTATGATGAATTACACCATGTTCTAAGAGATACGTGGTCAGGTCCTTTTCAAAGTACTCTCTGGCATTATCTGATCTAAAAGCCTTAGTTCTCGCTTCAAATTGTGTGAGAACCATCTGGTGGAATTATCGTACTAAGTTAGGAATTTCATCACGTGATTTCATCAAATATATCCAAGAATATCGTGTATAATCATCCACAAACAAGAGAAAGTAACGGAATCCTCTCATGGAAGGGATTTGATATGACCCCCATACATCAGTGTGAACAATAATAAAAGCAGAAGTACTTCTTTTATTACTTGGTTTAAAAGACTGTCTACCATGCTTTTCTAACTGACAACTCTCACACTCCAAAGTAGATAATTGAACAGACTCAAACAACTTTGGGAAAAGACATTTCAAGAACTAAAAGAAAGATGTCCCAAGCACTTGTGCCAAAGCATAATCTGGTTCACTGACTTTGACCCTCTACTACTGCTGCTGCTAACATGATGGCCCTGATGTCTCAGAATCTCATCCAAAAGGTAGACTCCATTCACCTCACGACCACTCCCAATCATCTTCTTTGACTCAAGATCCTGTAAAACACAATTACCAGGAAGAAAGGTCACAGAACAATTCAAATTTTTTGTCAAAGAACTAATAGGCAGTAGGTTGATATGAAGTCTAGGGATATGTAAAACAGAAGATATAGTTCTATCATTGGTCACTCTAACTGTCCTCTTCCCAGCAATGGGCATATGTGAACCATCTGCTGTAGAGACTCTGTCTCTACTAGAGCACAACCGATAGGAACTGAAAAAGGTAGGGGCATTAGTCATATGCTTAGATGCTCTTGAGTCTATAATCCAGGGAGGTCCCTCCTTACCTGAAGTGGATGCAAGATTTGCAGTTGCATATGAACTACCTGTATGTGCAAAGGAAATGGTGTAGTTGGTTCCTGCATTCTGCTGTCCATTTGGAAGGCTAGAGCTGGGTGAATCTTTCTTACTCATAAGCTGTCCAAACCTCTCCAATTCTGTTCTCACTGCTGCTATTGCAATGGATTCCCAATCAGTTTGGGAGATAGGGGCTGAAGAGTCTCCTGTAGTGGCTACATTTGCATTTCCCTTCTTGTTTCTTATCCGAGCAGGCGTAAGATTTGGATGAAGCTTCCAACAAGTGTCCTTGGTATGCTTAGGCTTCTTGCAATAATTACACACCAAGTCCTTCTTATCTTCCCTTCTAGTCTCACTACTCCCCTTGTCTCCGTTCGACTTAGGTTTTGTTGTACCAACCATAGCCGATTGGTCAACCTGGCTGTCTTAGCATTACATTCCTCCTACTCTCCTCTCCAGAGACAATAGCATAGGCCTGAGAGAGTGTCACACCCTCCCTAGAAAGAATATGCTGCCTAGCAATGTCAAATTCAGGGTTCAGCCCTGCCAAGAACTCAAAAACCCTATTCCTCTCTACTAGTCTGTGATAAGTTGTTGCATCATTTACACTTTCCCATACCACAGTTTCTAAGTGATCTATTTCCTGCCATAGGGTTTTCAGCATAGAGAAATACACAACAAGAGGTTTTTCTCCCCGTTTCATACTTGTCACTTGATTTCTTAACTGATAGGCTCTGGCTTCATTTTGCTTCTGAGAGTAGGTTTCGGTCTCTCCATCCCAAATCTCCTTAGCAGTATTAGCCTATAGGAATTTTTTTGCAATGTGAGGTAACATAGAATTACACAGGCAGGACATTACCATGTAATTCCCTTGCACCTGTCGGGAAGAGTCTGTATCAGGTTTCTTCTCCTCCCCAGTGAGATATCCTAATTTTCCACGGGCACCAATAGCCATCTTAGCTGATTGTGCTCACTCCAAATAATTTGTACCATCAAGTTTTACCATAGTAATGATCCCAAACCCAAAAATATCACTACTACCTCCAATACCCAGTCCCACAATATCGGTAGATTTCGTCTCGGTATTCCAACTCTCCATTTTACTTCAAATAGTTCAACAATAAGAAAAAAATAGATTGGAGACCTTCAAAAATAATTTAATATCACACATAGAAACTGTTATGGACGCCTTCCTCAGGAAGATGTACCATCGCCACCGGCAGCAACAGGCCCCGGGCCCACCGCTAGCAGCAGCAAGGATTCAGTGATGCTCATCCTACCCAGTTCGGCAACAGCAGCCTTATCTAGATTAGATTAGCTCATTTTGCTTGTTCTTATCTTATTCTATTGTTCTTATCTTATCTTGTTAGTAAGTTATCAGATTGGATTAGTTTATCTTGTTATAGGATTAGTTTATCTTATTATCAGATTAGGATTAGCTTATCTTATCCTTAGCAAGATAGAATTGGAAGTCTCCCTATTCAGCAAGGAGACTCCCTAAGATTAGGACTCTTGTAATCTCCTATTTAAGGAGTTGCTATCAGTCAATAAAGATATTGAATATTCAGTTAAAGAAGCGAGTTAGGAGAGTTGGTGATCTCTCGAACAAATCACCAAAGGCACCAAGATAGGTTCATCAAGAAGGGACAAGGGAAAACAGGAGGTTTTCCCCGTGGACCGACCCGTGACGAGATCCTATTTCCGGGCCCATAACAACTTGGTATCAGAGCCTACCGTCATGGGAGATCTGGAGCAGCTATCATCCAAGGTCCACGAACTGGAGCATAGGCTCGTGGAAACCCGCGTGGAGGTTCATGAGGTCAAAGACGATGTCCGGGAGCTGGGATGCTTGCTGGAATCGTATTTCTCTAACAAGGAGAGGGATCCAGAAGGGGCTGTAACCACAAACAACCGCCGACCAGACTTGACGGAGTCGTCCGACGAACAGCAGGTCGTCGCCCCGGTAGCCGCACTCATCCCCAAGTACAGTAGGCTGGAATTCCCATTGTACAACAGCAACGGAGACCCCTTAGGCTGGCTGTATCGCTGCGAGCAGTTTTTTTGGAATCAACGGACAGATGACCGGGATAAGGTAAATCGTTCTATATTGCTAGAAGAGGATCGTGTTAAAGCAGAAACAGAACGTGCTAAGGCACCAGTAGATTTCACTGCATTGTAGCTTCACAATTTGATGTATGAGAAAATTCATTTTGGGAAAGCCATAAAGGTGCGCAAAGATTTCAAGTCAAAGTATCCGGATATTGAACTTGTGCCTGAGGAAGAGTTTTTCAGTTCAGCCTCTCAAGATATTAAGGGATCTGTACTATCAAAAGACAGTGCACATGACCTGATGCTAAGGCGGCTTAATTTTGAGCTTTTCTGGCAAAAAGAACTCTGCAAACTTCATGAGAAACTGGAGCAACACAAGAAAAGCCTTATGGAGACCATTGCACACCGAAAGAAGTTCCTTTCAAGTCTCTCGAAATCTCTGAAGAAAGCATCCTTGCTTGTCCAACACCAACTAGGGGTTCTGCATACAAAGAAATTAAGGCAGCATAACTTAGCAGAATTACTGCCACCTCCACTCTATGTGATTTACAGCAAGGCTGTAAGGGAAGCCATGTGCTTTCTGATGGATCCTCAGCTCGGAAAGAAGCTAAGTTATGTCCAGTTTCCACAGAGGTTCGATAGTATTGATCGCCACGATAGATACGCTAATTGCAATATAGTGTTCCTTGATATCAACAAGAAAGGCTTGGATGGGATCCAAGGACCAATCTACGTTGGAACTGGTTGTGTCTTGAACAGGCAAGCATTGTATGGCTATGACCCACCAGTGTCTGAAAAGAGACCAAAGATGACTTGTGATTGCTGGCCTTCTTGGTGTTGCTGTTGTTATGGTGGATCAAGGAAAAAGTTGAAATCAAAGAAGGGAGAAAGAAGTTTGTTTGGAGGGTTTGACAGCAAGAAGACGAAAGTGATGGCAAAGGACTATTCCAAGAAAGGCTCTGCCCCTATCCTTGATCTTGAAGAGATTGAAGAAGGGCTTGAAGGATACGATGAGCTAGAGAAATCATCTCTCGTGTCTCAGAAAAACTTTGAGAAGAGGTTTGGACAGTCACCTGTCTTCATTGCGTCAACACTTATGGAAGAAGGTGGTCTTCCTGAGGGTACCAACAACAACCCTCATTAAGGAGGCTATTCATGTTATTAGCTGTGGCTATGAAGAGAAAACTGAATGAGGAAAAGAGCTTGGATGGATTTATGGCTTAGTCACAGAAGACATATTGACAGGGTTCAAGATGCACTGCAGAGGATGGAGGTCAGTGTATTGTGTTCCTAAACTAGCTGCATTTAAAGGTTCAGCTCCTATAAATCTTTCAGATCGTCTGCACCAAGTTTTCAGGTGGGCTCTTGGATCAGTTGAGATATTCCTTAGTCGGCATTGCCCTCTATGGTATGGCTATGGAGGAAAACTAAAATGGTTAGAGAGGTTGGCCTATACTAACACCATTGTTTACCCTTTAACTTCCATTCCTTTGCTTGCCTACTGCATCAATCCTGCTGTATGTCTTCTCACTGGAAAGTTCATCATTCCCACTCTGAATAATCTTGCTAGCATATGGTTCATTGCCCTCTTCCTGTCCATCATAGCCACTGGTGTGCTTGAGCTCCGATGGAGCGGTGTTAGCATTCAGGATTGGTGGTGCAATAAACAATTCTGGGTGATAGGAGGTGTCTCAGCTCATCTTTTTGTCGTCTTCCAAGGCCTTCTTAAAGTTCTTGCAGGAGTTGACACCAAATTCACTGTAACTTCAAAGGCTGCAGATGATACAGAGTTTGGGGAACTGTACCTCTTCAAATGGACTACACTTCTCATTCCTCCTACGACACTGATTATCTTATGGTTGGAGTTGTTGCTGGAATATCGGATGCCATTAACAATGGTTATGGCTCATGGGGCCCCCTATTTGGGATTGATGGCTCTCAAGAAGGACCTCAGAACAACATCTTATGCAACTTGTTTCTTGATGATACTGGTACTGAGCTTCCCCATCAGTCAGCTAAGCTCTTTGTTGGTGCTGCTGTTAAAGTCTTGGTAGAATGGTGTAATTTACTATCGGCCGAAGCTACATGGCTCCCATTGACAGAGTTCCCAGGCCACATATCCAGCTTTCGAGCTTGAGGACAAGCTCGTAGTCTAGGAGGGGAGTAATGTTATGGACGCCTTCCTCGGGAAGACGTACCATCGCCGCCGGCAGCAACAGGCCCCGGGCCCACCGCCAGCAGTAGCAAGGATTCAGTGATGCTCATCCTACCCAGTTCGGCAACAACAGCCTTATCTAGATTAGATTAGCTCATTTTGCTTGTTCTTATCTTATTCTATTGTTCTTATCTTATCTTGTTAGTTAGTCATTAGATTGGATTAGTTTATCATGTTATCAGATTAGGATTAGTTTATCTTATTATCAGATTAGGATTAGCTTATCTTATCCTTAGCAAGATAGAATTGGAAGTCTCCCTATTCAGCAAGGAGACTCCCTAAGACCAGGACTCTTGTAATCTCCTATTTAAGGAGCTGCTATCAGTCAATAAAGATATCGAATATTCAGTTAAAGAAGTGAGTTAGGAGAGTTGGTGATCTCTTGAACAAATCACCAAAGGCACCAAGATAGGTTCATCAAGAAGGGACAAGGGAAAACAGGAGGTTTTCCCCGTGGACCGACCCGTGACGAGATCCTATTTCCGGGCCGATAACAGAAACCAACCCTTTTGGAAGAATAAAACCCTAGTTGGAGGGAAATCTCTCTCCTCCCCACGCCTTCCAACAGAGAGAAAAGTGAATCGATCACTCTGGGAAGCCTAGAAAATTCCAAAAACCAAACCGCCCTCTTCAGAAAATTAAAAGAGAACTAACAATACCTGGGCGCCCAAGATTAGATAAAAAACAAAGAGTCCAACTTTTCTGGGACTCTTCTCTGTACTCCAGTTCTTCTTGATTTTGATGCCGAACAGTAGATCACCTTCCTGATGTCTAGATCCCACCAAAAACTCCAAGAACTGGGCAATCTATAGCAGATCGATCAGCCCTTTACTACTTCATGCAGTCAGCTGATCTAGGGCTGCAGGAGAATGCTTCAAGAAACCCTAGCCGATGTTCTGATACCAAGTAGGAATCTGCTGAATTAAAAAATATGAAAGAAAGTAGTTTCTTGAAGAGAGAAGGAAGAGAGAAGGAGAAGATGAGAAGTTTGAAAGAAAAGAGAGCAAAAATCTGGCCGCCCCCCCTTCACTTATTATTTATACTAAAATAATAGAACAGTACAAAGACAACTATGCCCTTATAGGGCGGCAAAACGTAAAACAGCATATATAACACACAAAAACATAATAAAATTTGGACTCACATAACTACTGTGGTCCCTACCTCCTATCTAACAACTAACATAAAACATCTACTCAGAAAAACATCATAAAACTAATTAATCTTCAACAGTGTAGATATGCAATTTGGAGAAAATTTTGTGCTCTTAGATGTTGTGGATTTGAGTGTGTATAAATTGATTTAGACGATTACAAAATGATATGCAAAACCCATTAAGTGCCTTCAAAATTATGTGAGTTGTATTTGCATCAATGTCTTCAAAATATGAGGTTAAATTTCTTGAAATTATACTTTAATGCTAGAGCTGAATGCTATGTTCATCACCGTAGATTGAAAAAGCTATTTGGAAGCCTGGCAGAGCTAATCCTAGGATTCATTGAACAGCCTTCTAATCTATCGTATACTTTTTGAAATGCGGTCAATCACATGATGAATATAATGCTACCACCTAAAAGATAACATGCAAGCCTTAAATGTGCATATACATGGGCGTGCACTTCTAATAGGGATCAAATTGGATTATGTCTAGGAAAAAAAATCATCACATTTCTTGCTGGAGTCAGTAAATGTTTTGTCACTTTGTTTTGTTTTACTTGCAGAAAGAGTGTAATCCTTTTAATTTTAACTATCTATAGAAATGGAAATAAATGGCATTGTTCTAGGATATATCATGTTTTAGTCAAGGTTCAAAATATCGATACAACCGATATGCATGAACTTGTGTGTCAGGTGTTTCATTGGCTTATAACTTTTTTTTTTTTTAGTTTCTTTTGGTCAGGGGGGTGGGGGTGGGGGTTGGTCTTAGACCTGTCTACCCCCTGAAAAGACCAAAAATCCAAAAGCCCTTCATTTCCTGTATTGGCAAGCTCCCATATGATATGCCCGATACAGTGCTTGTTGTATCGAAATTCTGAATCTTGGTTTTAGTCTAAATTTATGTCTGATGTTTTGGGAATTTGGAATTGGAGAATTAAAATATACTTCCATTAAAGAAAACCACCTCCTTGTGCTGCAAACTTTTAGAACCAATATGACTCTATCTATCAGCTCTGCATTTTTGTTTGAATAGCTTTTCATTTGCTTCATTTTGGAGTTGTTTGGAATTACTTTATTCTATTTTTTGGCTTCAAGTATAACTTTGCTTGCACTAGTGGTCAGCTTATATTGTTGGCTCTCATACATTTTAGAGTTACCTGATGCAGTTTGGATTTCTTCTATTTCCCGTCATATCCTAGAGCTATTGCAATCTATTTTGTAGATATGATGGTCATTTGTTTTATGCATGGTGTATTTATATCTTCTTTTAAGTTTGTCACATCATCCAACTGCAATTGTTTCAATCTGAGGCAGTTTTGTTCCTAACCAAATTTCAAATAGAAACCAGTGAAAATTCCTTGTGTTGGCCTTAAACCTGTTGAAGATATTGTTTAGCTGACATGTCACAATACAAGACTGGCAAGGTATGAGCAGTTAATAACTTAGTCATCTAGGGTATTTCGGATAAAACTTTAAAGACTCGTCAAGGTGGAGCATTTGATATGTTCTTAGCAATGGTGTCCTTTTGTCCCTATTTTGCTATTAATTCTTCTAGGGTAATACTTTTTATAACTTTAATCACATTTTTTCTTGGAACACATTACACAGAGAAACCAGACATCCATTACACGCCCAAGCTTTTGCTATGAGCAAAGAAGCACTGGCATTGATTTTAGAGCCAGTGTCAAGGACTGTTCTCTTCCTCCATGACCCTGCTACTCCCTAACATGAAGAGGTTGGGGGATGCAGAAGTGGAGATGAGTTGTTAGAGTTCCTTATCTCCTTCCTTCTTGCACTTCAAATGTGCTGCATTTATTTGGTTAAGAATCCCCCACCCCTTCAGAAAAAAAAAATTTCCATTGAGATTGTTAAGTTCGTTTGCAGAGAACAATAGGGGTTAGTCACTTAATTTCTTAACATAACAAATTTCTTCTGAATTTGATGGTTGTGTCAACACTATGACCATGAAATGCAGAACGGTACAGAATTGACATTGTTAGATTTTACATTGTATTGCTGTTTAAGTGAACTTTTTATTGCTTGCAAGTTTTTCACAGATTGGACTAAGATGGAGAACAGAAAAAGAAGTCGTATCTGGGAAAGGTAACTTGGATTCTCTAAATTCACCTTCCTGTGTTATTTGTGCTTTACTATTTTTGCTTTCTGGGTGGTCACCTAGATTTACATAATTACTACCAGTTCTAGCCCTGTATTGCTGTTTATTTTATGATTTTGTTAGTTCTTCAGAAAACACTTTAGAACTTCTACTAATGAATGTCATTTTCTGTGAAATATGAGGATAGTATTGGAATTTGGTAGTTTTTCACTGGTTTGGCTAGTATTATGTTACTGCTGACTTATAATATTGATATTCTTTTCCTTCATCAGTTATTTACTTGTTATATGCTTTTGTCTTTGTCATATTATGAGGTGGGTAGAGTGTTGGCCCTTTACTCAGGCCCAATAGGGTGGGAGACTCCTTAAGGGAGAAGCTTTTGCTTTACTGCAAGGTCTCAGACTGGCAAAGCAATGGGGAATGCAACAGTTAGAAGTGGAGGGAGATTCCAAACTGGTAATAGGCTGGATGCAAGCAAGAAACTTGGGCACGTGGCTTTTCAGACAGCAGCTAAGAGAAAGCTTGAGCTTAGCAAGGGAGATTGGGGTGCAGTTTAAATGGGCAAGAAGATCAGCAAATGGAATGGCTGATGCTCTACCTAAATCAAGGAGTCAATAGGCAGGAGGTGTTTTGGGCTTGTTTGTAAGACTGAATTTATCAAAGGGTTCTCCATCCGACCTTTGGATGGTGGAAGTTGTAACAGTTAACTATTATTCAAAAGATTTGGGTGTTGAGTATTGACCACCTATAAAAAAAAAAGACTATTTGTTTTCCTGTTTTATTTTGTTATTTTCTGAAGTGCATTTGACATCTTTTTTACTTGTAATATTAGATGCTCGATTAGATCTGCTTGCACTGACATACCATTTGGTGATATGACTATTCTTAAAATTCATGACACATGAATAGACTGACATTTATTACCAGGATGAATATTAATTGTATCTTCATTGAGCTAAATTTTCTTGGTATATATTATGGCTTTTAATTTTAAATACCTTTGTCCTTAATAAGAATCCTAATATGCCATTCGTATTTATTTTTCCTATTGAAAATAAATATATTATGAATTCAATGACCAACAAATAAAATAATTGTAGTTAAGAAATAGACTATGACTTTTTTAGCAGTATACTTAACAGCATTGGTATCATATTATGTTGACATAGAGCCTAGGTTTACAAAAGACTTGTTAACTTGAGGCCATATTCAGAGGCCTGACTTTTTTTTTTCTTCCCTTTTTTAAGAAACATGTCTGTTTTGTTCATTAAACATCTTGGATCCATATTCAAGATTAGTAAGTAGTTCCTTCTAGGACATTGATTTACCCTTGAGGCCAGGCTGCCATATTAGCTCACTCTGACCCACTTCTCTCTGTCTCTCATCATCTTGTCAACTTGGGATGAAGATAAATTGATAATGGCTTCAAGGGGTGTGGTGGTTAAAGATGTTGGAAAACTATCAGAAAGGCTGGAGTTTTTACATAGAGGTTTAAATGGGAAAAGGAGGCCTTTTCTTGTTTAGTTTTAAGAAAAGAGCAGACATAGATAGGGTTTTGGAGATGTGAAAAGGGGGTCTGCAAAGTTTCCAGAGTTGAGACTTGACAGACAGGTACTGGAGATCAGACAAATGAATGTTACAGAGGAGGTATCTTGCATATGGATCAACACCTTTGGAATTCTTCTACATGCATGGAGTACCCAGACATTTTAAATCTCTTGTTGGGTTGGTGTATTGGTGTATACCTCTTTCTGTTTAATTAATAAATTACTTTCCAATTATCAAAAAAAAAATTGAAATCGACTGCGGAACAAGGTACAGTATGCAAGAATTCTGATTGAAACACAAGGCGTTAAATCAATTCTTGTGTGTTAAATCAATTCTTGTGTGTATGGATCTCTTCTTTGCAGGAGAGCAATTCAACCTTAGGATTATCATTGGTAAATGGTCAAGGATGTCTCTGGCGGTGAGGTGATGACAAATTGGAGGGAGGTAGCTGTTTCTGCCCCTTTTATGGAGGTTGTCAGGCCTGTTTGGTCCCCACCCCCTAGAGGTTTTATTAAGCTCAACTTTGACGGTAGTAGTGAAGGCAATCCAGGCCTGTCTGGCATAAGAGGAGTGTTTAGGAATGAAGAGGGAAATGCCATTGCATTCTACTTAGACCTAATTGGAATTGGGGAGTCCTTAAGGGATGAAATTATGGCTGTTATTGGAAAGGATTCAAAAGGCTAAGGAGCTGAATGTAAGGAAAATCGTTAATTGAAGGTGATTTGAAGCTTGTAATAAGTTGGCTCCGAAAAGAAGGGAAGGCCGGATGGTGGTGCTTTATATATGAGAAGTGGAAAGCCATTAAACTGCTACAAGGGATAGAGGTGAATTGCAATTGGGTCAGAAGAGATGCAAATGCCTTTGCTGATACACTTGCTAAACAAGGGGTGGGAAGGAATAGTTTATTTTGGGCTGTGTAGTAACTATATTTTCTGTTGGGGAGGGCTAAAAAGTGTTTACCCCTTCCCCTTTTTTCCTCTTTCATTGTGCTAAACTTTCTTCTTATCAGTGTTTTAAAAGCACAAGGCGCAAAAAAAAGCGTAAGGGCCAATTTGCGCTTGAGGCGCAAGGCACAAGGCGAGGCGCACGCCTTTTTAAGAAAGGCGCAAAATTACAAAAAAAAATGCAAAAAATTCAAATATATTAAACATAATGTTAATAAAAAAATATAAACTTAAATTTTAAAATAAATGATTTAAAAAACATATTATCTAAAATTAAAATACATAAACATAACATGTAAAGTGTATTCAAATAAAAATTAAAAAATAAAAGCAAACATATAAAGCATCTTCAAGCATGTAAAACCCACAATCTCTTTTTTCCCTTAATTGCATTGCTTCAAGTAGTTAATGTGATGTAAAACATATTGCATTCTTGATTCTATGAGTCGCCTGTGTACCACGCCCCTCGAGGCAAGCCCGACCAAGTCTATGTTAGGGTTTGAAATTCTTATATCTCACATAAAAATAATGATTTTATAACTTATATTGCCTTTTAAGAAGATATTTTATTGCCAAGAATGAATGAACAACATTAGCAAATAGGGGGTTCTTGGAGCTCAGGCGCACGCCTGGGCTGAGGCGCAAGGCACATCAAGCGCACGCCTAGGCGCACACCACGCCTTTTGAAAGGGGTGCGCCTAAGACCTGGGTGAGGCACATACCCCGAAATGTGCCTAGGCGCGCCTTTTAAATCATTGCTTCTTATTTAATGAAATTGATTCTGTTATTGAGAAAAAATGGTCAAGGAAAGATTAGTGGAGGGTTGGAATCTACGAGCGATGATTGATTTGAAGGGAGACATATGGGAACAAGGAAGATGAACAAGTGGAGATGATGAATTATAGGTGTGAGGTTATGGGAAAATATGAAGGGTCAGGGAAGTTTAGAGGTAAGTACTCAATGCGAGAATACTTTGAAAGGCTCTGAACATGAAATTACAGGTTCCTTGGGGGCTGAAGAAGTGGAGAAGGGGAGGGAGGATTGGAGGAGGAAGATGTGAAGTCGGTAGAATGGATGGTGAAAGAGAAGGCAGTGAGGGAGGATGAGGATTTAGAAGAGGGGAAGGGTAATTATAGGCAAGTCAATGTGGATGAACAAATATTAGGCAGTGGAGATGGCCCGAGTCAAGTGTCTTCTCACTCAGATCCTTCTATGCTGGCTTATTGGGTGAACAAGACAGGTCATTTCCTTACAAAGCAATTTGGGGAAATGCAGCACCCTCAAAAGTTAAATTTTTTTCATGGGTAGTGGCTTGGGAAAAGTGCTTAAGGATTTTCTGGTCAGGAAAGGAGCTAATCTAACAAACGTGGAGTGCACTTTCTGTAATGACCATATGGAATCTGTGAATCATCTGTTCCTTTTCTAGAAGTTCTCTTATAAAGTCTGGAATCACTTCAGAAAATCTGTTCCAGCTTTTGGGTGCTTCCCCAGATTCTGTGAAGGCTTTGCTAGCCAGATGGAGGGTCCAAGGAATGTCAAAGAAAGGAAGAGCTTACTGGGATGTGGTACCTCTAGCAGTTTTGTGGGCAATCTGGTCTGAAAGGAATAGTAGAATTTTTTAGCAGAAACCGAATCCGGAGGAGGTGGTTATCAATTCTGCAGTCAATATGTTGAGAGCTTGGCTTTCTACTCTTACATGTTTCAGTCCTGATGATCTTTCTTCCTCTTTTGTGAATGTAAGTATTTTTGGGGGTCCTTAAAGGTTGTTCTTGTACAGAATCTCCTTGTATAGAGGACCATATTTGTATATTTTCTTTTCTGTTAATACAATTTATACTTTTCTCAAAAAAAAAAAAGGGGGTTCAGAAGAAGAAAGTGTATGGGAAAGGCTTAGTGGTGAAGGGTATTAGACAAAGAAGGTGAGGGAAGGGGTAGAAATTAAGGTTCAAAGTATAGGAAACACAATGTGTATCAGAGAGGCAATTTTAAGAGACGTATTGAGATGCACTTTGGATATGCATGGATATAGAAGAAAAATTAAGATACACATGGATACACCGAAAAACTCATATAAATCCTAAAAGTTAAGTATGAATTTTATATGATTATTGTTGAAACTGAAGAGAGGAGAGGAGACTTGTGTGTTTCGGCAATGAGGGTTCTGAGAAGAGTTTTCGAACAGTCTCTATCTCAGCCCTCTAACACTGTTTTATTAGATATTTTGAGTAATTACAAGGAGGCCCTTAGTTGGGCAGAATTTACAAAGAACTTAAAAAAAAAACTTAACATTGACAGGATGGACCCAAAATAACAAGAATAATAAAACAACCTATGGGCCATTCGGCCCATCTTCTCTACACTCCCCCTCAAGCTGAGCATAGATGTCAATCATGCCAAGCTTGCTGGTATCATGCTAAAATTTTGCCTTGGGAATGCCTTTGGTAAGAAAATCTGCCAACTGTCCTTCAGATGTGATGAAAGGAAGACACACTTCACCCGAAGAGACCCTTTCCCTAATGAAGTGTCGATCAACTTCAATATGCTTGGTTCTATCATGTTGCACTGGGTTGTGAGCAATGTTGATGGCAGCCTGATTATCACAGTATAACATCATTGGCTTGTCATATTCAACTCCAAATTCTTCCATCAAAGATTTTAGCCATAATAATTCAGAAACCCCATGTGCCATGGCCCTGTATTCTGCTTCAGCAGAAGACCGAGCAACAACAGATTGTTTCTTGCTTCTCCAAGAAACAACATTACCAGCTACCAAGCTGCAATACCCAGATGTAGATCTTCTGTCATCAATGTTACCGGCCCAGTCAGCATCGGTGTAAGCTTCAAGTTTCATATGACCATGCTTGGAAAACAGAATACCCTTTCTTGGGGAGCCCTTCAAATAACTTAGGATTCTCTCTGCAGCTGCCAAATGAGTGTCTCGAGGAGCATGCATGAATTGGCTAATGCAACTGACTGCATATGCAATATCTGGTCGAGTCATGCATAGATACAAAAGAAGTCTCTGAAAGATTCCTTTGTCTTCTAACAATGCCCCTTCTGAGACTGAGAGTTTATGACTCATATCAATAGGAGTAGCAGCTAGTTTAGCACCCATCTTTCTAGTTTCAGAGAGCAAGTCAAGAACATACTTTCTTTGGGAGATAAGGATCCCATCCTTGGATCGAGCCACTTCTATGCCAAGAAAGTATCTCAATTCCCCCAAATCTTTAATCTCAAACTCTGTATGGAGAAAAGATTTTAGATCTTGAATTCCTGAGGCATCATTACCCGTCACTACAATATCATCTACATACACAATGAGGTATACTGCCAGAGGTCCACTCCTCTTCACAAAAAGAGTATGATCGGACTGTGTCTGCACATAACCAAAGTTAACAAGTGCTGTTCTAAATCTCTCAAACCATGCTCTAGGGGACTGTTTTAGTCCATAAAGAGATTTCTTCAGTCTGCATACCTTCCCTTTTATATCAGTTCCATACATCCCTGGAGGAAGAGACATGTAAACCTCCTCATGTAATTCACCATTCAGAAATGCATTCTTCACATCCAATTGATAAAGGGGCCAGTCAAAGTGTGCAGCTAAAGATAGAAGAACCCTCACAGATGTCATCTTGGCAACAGGTGCAAAAGTCTCTAAATAATCAATCCCATATGTCTGTTTATAGCCTTTTGCAACCAGCCTGGCCTTGTACCTTTCAATGGTACCATCAACTCTGTATTTGATAGTAAAGACCCACTTGCAACCAACAGGATCCTTCCCTTCAGGCAAATCCATCACTTTCCATGTGTCATTCTTGTGTAGGGCATCGATTTCAGATTTCATAGCATCCCTCCATTCTGGAATCTTAAGAGCTTCTGACACAGACCTGGGAATAGGATGAGAAGCAACAGAAGAGAGATAGGCAAAGTATGAAGGTGAAAGCAAACTGTAAGAAAGGTGCTTGGAAATGCAGTGTGCAGTGCACTTCCATTTTCCTTTTCTAACAACAATGGGAATATCAAGGTCAGGGAAGGATGAATCCAAAGGTGCTGAACCAGTACCTGTTGTCTCTTCTGTGACTGGAAGTGTATGAGGCTCATGTGTTGTAGGAGAAACAACCTGCACATTTCTGGATCTTTACCTTTGATACACCTTGGGATTGAGAATAGGACGAGGAGGTAGAGTACTGGGACAAGGAGAATGGAACGACCGATCCACCCTTGATTCATTTGAAGGAGAGGCAGACACATCAAGGGACTCAACAGGGACAGGAAGAGGAAGAGCAAACACCTGTGTCAAATCCTCCCCCTGTGGACAATGTCCTTCTGGAGAGGAACCATAAAAAGGGGAAAACTCATCAAAGGTGACATCCATTGAGACATACCGATTGCCAGACTTTGGATCAAAACAGCAATAACCCTTCTGTTTGGGGGAATAACCAAGGAAGATACACTTTTGGGCTTTGGGTTCAAATTTATGCCTTTGGACACTTGGAACATGTACATAACAGGTGCAACCAAAGACACGAATAGGAATAGGAAAAAGATCTTTGTACGGATGAAGAAAGAGTGAAGGGAGACTTAAAACCCAAAACCCTGGATGACATGCGGTTTATGAGATAGGTAGCATGTGAGGCAAATAAGATACTTCTTGCAACCTCAACAATATGCCTGTTTTTCCTCTCAGCAACCCCATTCTGTTCTGGGGTCCTAGCACATGAGCTTTGATGAATAACCCCCATGTCAGAAAGATAGCAGGATAGGTTTTTCTTAAAGTATTCTTTTGCATTGTCTGATCTGAAGATTTTAATCCTGGTATCAAATTGGGTTAGAACAAATTCATGGAATTGTTTTACAAGTCTCGGGACTTCATCACGGGATTTCATCAGGAATATCCAAGTGAATCGTGAAAAATCATCAATAAACAGGATAAAATATTTGTAGCCACCCATGGAGGATAAGTGGTAAGGCCCCCACACATCAGAATGCACAATATTAAAAGGAATAGAAGATCTTTTATTTCTCAAAGGATACTTGCTTCTACAATGCTTTGACAATTCACAAGACTCACAATGAAGACTGGACAGACTAATTCCCTTAAACAGTTCAGGGAATAGATGATTCAAAGCCAAAAAAGACAGATGACCAAAACGACAATGACACAACATAATCTGACTAACAGACTCTGAAGAGACAGATCCAAGAGCAACATTCCCAAGATGATCTGTGCATTGTCCCGGAGTATCAAGCATGTATATTCCGTTCGCCTCATGGCCACTCCCAATCACCTTCTGAGACTCCAGATCCTGAAAAACACAGTAGGAAGGAAAAAAGGTTACACAACAGTTTAGTGACTTGGTTAAACTGCTCACAGACAACAAATTTGTATTTAGTTTAGGTACATGAAGGGCAGAAGGGAGGTAAAAGGAATCTGTAGCCTTGATGGTTCCCTTACCAGAGATAGGGGCAAGTGAACCATCAGCTAAAGTGATTTTATCATGTGCAGGAAGTAAGTCATATGAAACAAATAAGGTAGACAGATTGGTCATATGATCAGAAGCACCTGAGTCAATAATCCAAGGTATCTTGAGATTACCTGAAGAAGTAGCATGATTAGCAGTAGCCCTTATACCTGAATGAGCAAATGCTGAAGTAGTAGATTTTCCTGAAGGGTCGGTAGTAGAGGTCACATCACTCAGCTAACTGATCATCTTCCCAAACTTTTCATATTCTGCTCTCATGGCTGCCAACTGTGCAGAAGCAGACATCTCTTCACTATCTGGCTCGGCAGCTACATTTGCACTTCCTGATATTTTACTATCATATTTTTTTCTGAAACCTGATGGGAACAAGGTTAGGATGTAACTTCCAGCACTTGTCTTTGTTGTGCTTCGGCCTCTTGCAGTACTCACATTCAACTTCTTTCTTTCCTGTGCCACTAGAAGTTCCAACATTCCCTTTAGGTTTAATCCCCATATTGGCGAAGTGATCATTAATATCAGCCCCTTGAACCTGTACAACCCTTCTGCTCTCTTCACTACTCACCAATGCATAAGCTTGTGACAAAGATACACACTCCTTGGAAAGAATATTCTGTTTTGTGATATCATATTCCGGGTTAAGTTCGGTTAAGAACTCAAAAACCCTATTTCTTTCAACCAGTTTCCTGTAGGTCTCTGCATCATTGGTGGTGTCCCAGGTTACAGCTTCTATCAAGTCTATTTCTTGCCACAAAGACTTCAAAGTTGAGAAGTATACAGATAATGGTTTCTCCCCCTGTCTCAGATTCTTCACATCACTTCTCAACTTATAGGCTCTAGCCACATTTAGTTTTTGGGAATAGGTTTCAGCAACACTATCCCATATTTCCTTTGCTGAATTCATCCATAGATAGTGTTGGCTGATCTGTGGTTGCATTGAGTTCACAAGCCACCCAATGACAGTGTAATTTTCTTGCATCCACTTCTCGTAGGATGGATCATCTTCTGGGGGAGCCTTCTTACTCCCGGAAATGAACCCCCACTTTCCTCAACTACAAACATGAATCTTTACTGATTGTGACCATGCCAGATAATTAGTTCCATCTAGCTTAACTGTGGTCAAAGTCAATAAGGAATCACTTGGAGTCCCCTGACCCAATCCATATTCAGCACCACTTTTGTTTTCAAACTCTGAGGAGTACATCATGTAAACACTCCAAATATGATTTCAGATGACTTCTACAAGTATGCTGGATAAGAGCAAGCAATAACTGAGTTCAGCCGACCACAAGGAGACAACACACTGAGTTCAGCCGACCACAAGGAGACAACACACTGAGTTCAGCCGACCACAAGGAGACAACACACTGAGTTCAGCCGACCACAAGGAGGCAACACACTGAGTTTAGGCTTCAAGAAGAAATCAGAAACTCTTAGGCACTGTGCACTTAGCCGAAGTACCTTTTCAAGGTTGTACACAGCCAAGAAGAGTAAGTACCAATCGGTATTGCTGAATAGGCCTTTTCACAAACACAGTGTGGGCAATAGAGACAACCCCACTGTCAAAGAAGAGAAAAGACCCCAAAACCTGTTCGTACAGCCCTCTAAAAACAGCCGAACAAGAGTAACAATACACAGCCTTGTTACAAGGATGTTTCGGCAGATTTTAACAGTCCAAGAAGAAGAGAAAAACAGCCCAGAATTTTCTGGGTTAAACCGGAGTTGAAGGTAGTACAGAACAGCTAGGATTTTTGAACACTTCAACAGTCCAAACACAGTCGAAGGTAATGTAAAACAGAACCAGAAAACTGAGCACAACTTACAGTTCGAGCTTCAGCAGTCCAAACACAGTCGAGCTTCAAAAAACAGAATTGAGTTGTTCCCCTTCCCTTTTTTTTCTTCTTCTCTGATTCTTCCTGGTCACCGAACCCCTTCTCCAAGAGATTCTAGTCTTGGGCTTGTTCAATGACCTCCAAGAATCAGGCAGTATGTGACTAAGCCTCCAGCCCTAGGACGTTCAAGTTCAGATATGCTCTGATACCATGTTGAAACTGAAGAGAGGAGAGGAGACTTGTGTGTTTCGGCAATGAGGGTTCTGAGAAGAGTTTTCGAACAGTCTCTATCTCAGCCCTCTAACACTGTTTTATTAGATATTTTGAGTAATTACAAGGAGGCCCTTAGTTGGGCAGAATTTACAAAGAACTTAAAAAAAAAACTTAACATTGACAGGATGGACCCAAAATAACAAGAAGAATAAAACAGCCTATGGGCCATTCGTCCCATCTTCTTTACAATTATAAATAAGTTATTTAAACATAAAAAGCCATATTTCATTGATTATACAAAGTGTGAAATATTAGGACATGATTGGAAACCATTGAAAACTAATGGAAGAATTAAAATGTGTGTATATACACACATGTAGTTTTTAAAGAATCAATATAATTTGTGTTAACATTTATTATTGTTTAGAAAACAGGACCAAACTAGACGGTTGGGCCGGTTGAACTGTGACTCGGGCCCTTGATTAGTTCAGTTATACCCCCAAAACTGGATTGGGTAAAAAACTAATCAAAACTAATGATTTGGCTAGTCAAATTGGAAAACCGGTGAACCAATCCTGGATTTAGAAAACCGACTGGTTTTTTGATAAATTCTTTAGCACATAAATGCAAACTTTTAAAGGCCATGGCTTTTTGCTCGGATGTCCGGTTGGGGTGTTCTGTTTTTTTTTTTGGGTAACTTTTTGAGATAGGTGCCTTATAAAAAATTGAAATCAAGATAAAAAATATATGTTATAGAAATGTTATAGAAGATTATAATTATATATTTTGAATATATTATAATCTAATATATAATTTATAATAATATTTATATACGTCATCACATTTTGACCCTAGTTGAACCTCTAACCCATGAACCTCTCCTTTTCCCAGGTCGGTGTCCGGTCCGAATCTCTGAACATTAATATTTATTAGTGTATATATATATATATATATTAACTTTTATTGACAGCCATCCACTAAAAGGAGAGTTTAATTAAGAATTAAAATACATATTAATATGCCAAACACTTGGGGTATGGCATAGTGGTGAATAGTCATTACAAGATGATGACTAGGATTCAAATCCCTTTGTCCCCCATTTGTGATATTTAATAGGCAAAGTTAGTGCCATGTCAAATTCAAATTCGAATTTGAACATTGCCTTAAATGTAATATATAAATTTTCTTGAATGGCATGTCATTAAATGTGATAATTAATTAAGAGCCATATAAATTAAATTTGAATTTGAAAAGTTACTAAAATTGAGGGAGGAAGAGGGAAATTAAATTTGATATTTTAAACTTGCCAAAATTAAATAAGAGAGAGAGAAGAATATTAAATTCAAACTGTATTGGCCGATACATATAGCGTATTGGACTGTACCGGACTTGTATCGGCTGATACAGATCTGAAACGGGCCCACATTGGACTTGTAATAACAAAAATAAACGAAACATACAGATTCTGTATGTTCTATGTATCAGAACCTCAACAAAAAGCAACGTATCGGCAAATACAGACCGATATGTTGTGAAATTTCAAACCTTGGTAGAAACGTTCTTGTTGACTGAGAGTAAATCTGAACAGGGACAGGGAGTCTCGAGAGAGGCTGAAGAAGGGGAGGCTGAAAGGTTTAAGGGTATTGATACTAACAGTGTTGAAATAGGAAGGAAGGTTTATTGCAGGAAAAAAAAAAGAAATTTAGAACAAAACTGCTGAACAATGATGCTGAGAATGAAGTTGGATTAGTAGGGGAAGAAGATCAGGATGATGATGCGGTTCTAGATGACACGCTTAGTTGGGAAGCCCATTTATGTGGAGATAGTGGTAAACAAAGAGGTGGAAGTAAGTAAAAAATTAGGATTATTCTTTCTGGGAGGAGAAGACTTTGCAAAAAAAAAGTGTTCAAGAAGATAGAGGAAAAGAATGAAGGCTAAATAATAAAAAATAACAAAAAAGGAAAAAAGAAAAAATATTAAAACAATAAAAATGATTTTTTTTTTTTTTTTTTTGGAATGTGAGGGCTTTGAAGGATCCAAGAAGAAAGTAGGTAGTAAGAAACGCTGTAAGAAGACACAAAATTGAGCTGTTGTTGTTACAAGAAACTAAGCTAGAAGAAAGAGGGCTTCTTTAAAGGGCAGTTGAGGCTGAGGGGATAGCTGGAGGTTTGTTAGTGATCTGGGTGGGATGCATCAATTTTGAAGAATGAGGGCTTCTTTAAAGGGCATTTTTCATTATCTGTTATTCTTGAGAAAATGGTGTTGGCAGAGAAGATATTGGTCTCAAATGTGTATGGTCCATATGGGGATGAGAGTAGGGTGGAGTTTTGGGAAGAGTTGGAAAGAGGTCATGAAATGGGAGTGAGTCCTTGGCTGTTGGGTGGGGATTTTAATGTTGTTCGAACTTTGGGTGATAAAGGGTGGAAGGGATAGGGGGATGTTGGCAACAATAAGGAGCTTTGGTGAGTTTATTAGGAGGAATGAGTTGGTGGATACAAGGGTGGTTGGATCTAAATTTTCTTGGTCAAATGGCTAAGATCCACCCATTTAAGAAGGCTGGACAGATTTTTGTTTAATGATGAGTGGATACTTTGTTTGCTGATTTGATTTAGGAAACTTTGGCTTACCCTTTCTTGGATCATAAACCCATTTTATTGAGAAGTTATTTTAAAGTGGTTGGCCTGATACCATTTAGATTCAAGAACATGTGCTTGGGTCACCCCCAATTCGTACAATCTGTGGAAGAGCTATTAAATTCAAGGGCAGGTTTCGTGATGATGAAAAAGTTATACATGCTTAAAGAAGACTTGGGAGTGTGGAGCAAACCAATTTTTGGAAACATAGAAGTGAGAAGAAAGAAGGTTTTGGAGAAAATGGTCAGGTTGGATGGAATGAGGGAAGAGGGTAATCTAACAAAGGAGGGAAGAAATGGGTGAATTGTTAAGGATGGAACTGGAGAGATTGATTCATTTTGAGGAGGTGGCTTGGAGAAAAATCAAGAATCTTGTGGTTGAAAGAAGGTGACAAGAATACTTCGTTCTTTCAAGCAATGGTAAGGGGAAGAAGGAAAAGAAATTGCATTATCAGATTGGATGTGGGAGGTGGAGTGGTGGATGAGCAAAGAGGAAATTGTAGAAGAGGTCCAAAGCTTTCATAAAATTTTATACAAAGGCTCTTACAGATGGATGTATATGTTAGGGGAAATGGAGTTCAATAAGATTAAAGATTTTATATGACAGTTGGTTAGGCAAATAATTTGGAGAAGTGTGGGGGGGTGGTTAAAGCTTTAAAGGGAGATAATGCTCTGGGTCTGGATGGTTTTAATATGAATTTCTTCAAGTCTTGCTGAAGTTTCTTAAAGGAAGATATGACGAGTATGTTTAAGGAGCTATGGGAAGATAAAATGATTGAGTAGAGCGCCAATGCAACTTTCATTTCACTTT
The DNA here is from genome assembly GCF_056320005.1 of Nelumbo lutea. Taxonomy (NCBI): domain Eukaryota; kingdom Viridiplantae; phylum Streptophyta; class Magnoliopsida; order Proteales; family Nelumbonaceae; genus Nelumbo; species Nelumbo lutea. The sequence goes on from NC_142690.1 coordinate 5,963,283, forward strand.
ATTCCCAAGAAAGAAGCTGCTTGTAGGATGAAGGATTTTAGGCCAATTGGCTTCATCACTAGTCCATACAAAATTATCATGAAGGTTTTGTCTAGAAGATTAAGATCAGTGTTGCATGAGGTGGTGGTCCCTACTCAAATGGCGTTCATTGAGGGTAGAGAAATTTTGGATGGGGTTTTGGTTGCAATGAAGGTATTGACTCAAGACTTAGAAGTGGTGTTTAGGGTTTAATTTGTAAAATTGTTATGGAGAAGGCTTATGGTCATGTAGAATGGGGTTTCTTGGAGGAGGTGATTTACAAGATGGGTTTTGGTGAGAAATGGAGAGGCTGGATTTTTGCTCGTGTTTGTGCAGTTTCCTTTTCAGTACTAGTTCACCAACAAAGTTTTTTCAGGCCTTTTGTGGATTCAGATAGGGAGATCTCATGCCTCCTATGTTATTTGTGATGGTGACTGAAGCTTTAAGTAAATTACTCTTCTCAAGAGCTCCCTTTCCAACTTACCGTCCTATTTTCTTTCTTTATTACCAATCCCAACAAAAGTGGCTCAAAGGTTAGAAAAGCTCCGGAGGGATTTCTATGGAAAGGTTGGGAGGAGAAGAAAATTCATTTAGTAAACTGGGATCAGGTGTGCACTCCAAAAGAAAAAAGAGGATTGGGGGTGAGGAAGCTGAAAACTTTTAACAGGGCCCTGTTGGGGAAATGGATATGGAGATTTGGTATGGAAAGAGACAGCTGGTGGAGGAAAGTTTTAGCAGCTAAATATGAAACTGACAGTGGGGACTGGCTAACCATTTCTAACCTCCCGTCTCTGGGATGTTCTCTGTGGAAGAAAATTATGGAAACCTTTCCTATTCTAAATAGTGGACTTTTTTTTTTTAAACTGGGGTCTGGTTATCACCTGAAATTCTGGAAAGATAAATGGTGTAATATCAGATCTTTAGAGGATCTGTTCCCACAGCTGATCCAGATTGCAGAGAGTCAAGAGGCATTGATTGCTGACTGCTATGAGCTGAGAGAAAATGTGGTTTCCTGGAATCCTGTTTTCAGAAGGGCTTTTCAAGATTTGGAAGTGGATCAAGTGATGGATCTGTTTGTTTTGCTTTCAAATCAGACATTAAAAGTGCAGGAAGAAGATTCCTGGGTTTGGAAGTGGTCGGCTGATGGTTTATTCTCAGTGAAGTCCTTTGCCAAAAAGTTGTCATGGGGGAATAATGAGAATTTCCCGGCTGATAAAATTTGGAGCCAGATTCCCCCTCATAAAATAAATGCACTACTTTGGGCTGTGGCCTTGGACAGAAACCTCACTAAGCTGAATCTGGTTAGAAGGGGAAAGCAAATTCAAAATTTGGGTTGTGTGCTTTGTGGTCAAAATGAAGAGGACAACAGCCATCTTTTTATCCATTGTCCTGTCTCAACAGCCTTGCGGGATCATTTTCTTTCTTCTGTGGGACTTCCTGGGTCATGGCAAGTAAAGTGATGGATCTCTTAAGAAGCTGGGAGCTTCAAGGCCTCTCCAAGTTGGCAAAAAGTGTGTGGTTGGATATTCCTGCAGCAGTGATCAGCACCATCTGGGCAGAGAGAAACAGAAGAGTTTTTCAAAACAAATCTAAGGATGTAGACAGTCTTTTATCTTCTAGTGTGGGGAAATTAGTGTCTTGGACTTCAGCTGTGAAAGGGTTCTAAACCAGGGCTCTTGGTGCACAGCTGAGGTCTAGAAGTTTGTTTGTGCTGTAATCTAGCTTTGGGATTGGCTCTCTATATTCTAGCTCCGGTTTTGGAGCTCCTCTGTAATTTCTGTTGTTTTAATAAAATTACCTTACCTTTTTTCAAAAAAAAAAAAATGAAGGTATGATGGGAGGTTTTAAGGTTGGAAGAGAAGGTTTAGTTTCCCATTTACAATATGCAGATGATACATTAGCCTTCCTGGATGGCTTGGCTGAGTAGTCTGTGAATCTGAGAGCCATTCTTAAATGTTTGAAGTGTTGGTAGGTCAAAAGATAAATTTGAACAAGAGTGTGAGGATTGGTGTTGGGGATATATCTCAATATCTTTTGATAGAATGTGCAGGATCAATGGGATGCCTGGTAGGTGAGTTCCCTTTCACCTATTTGGGACTACCAATTGGTGTGAAGGCTTTAGTGGTTTCAACACGGCAGCCAGTTTTGGATAGAATTGATCAAAGGTTGGATGGTTGGGAAGGAAAATATATTTCTTTTGCAGTTAAGATCACTCTCATAAAAAGTGTTCTCACAAATCTACCTACATATTGTCTTTCTTTGCTCAAAGTTCTAGCTGTGGTGGTTGAATCAATAGAAAAGATGCAAAGGGATTTCTTGTGGAGTTTGAAGATGATGATAAAGAAATACCATTTGGTTAAATGGGAGGTGCTATGTGGGGCAAAGAAAGATGGGGGTTGGGAATTCAAACGGTGAAGGTGTTTAATAAGGCACCATTGGTTAAATGGTTATGGAGGTGTGGAGCAGAAAGAGAGTATTTGTGGTGAAGAGTTGTGGCTTGTAAGTATGGGGTGGCTAGCTTTGGGTGGGACTCAAAGGAGGTGAGGTCATCATATGGGGCTTGTGTTTGGATGGGATTGAGTTTCATTCAGAATTTTTAAATTGTGTGATTTTGTGGGTTGGTGATGGTGAAAGAATAAAATTTTGGGAGGATGATTGGTTAGGGATTGGAAGGCTTTGTGATATTTGCCCAAGGTTGTACAGGTTGAGTGAGAAGAATACTATGATCTCTCAAAACTTTGAAGCTAATCAAGGAAATATTGTGTGCTGCCCTACCTTTAGAAGACCTTTGCTGTAGAGGGAGGTGGAGGAGTGTGTTTAAGACTGCTGTCTTTGTTGCAAGGTGCTAATTTGCAGTTGGATAGAGCTGATGCAAGGTGGTGCAAAAAGTGCAGGAATGGTATCTTTATTATTAACTCTTTCTATAAAGTCTTCACTAAGGAGCCAGGTGGAAAGATCCCAAATTGAAGGAGAGTGGGGAAACCCGATTCCCCCCACAGTAGAGGCCTTTGTATGGCTGGTTGCACTTGACAACATCCTTACACAAGATCACTTAAAGAGTAAAGGTGTTCAAAAGGCGAGCAGTTTCTACTTCTGCAGAAGCTTTGAGAAAGATGTGCTTCACCTTTTTGTTGGCTGCAGGTTTTCTAATTAGCAATTGGAATTTTTACTTCAGACTTTTTGGGATGGATTTGTGGTCTCCAATCTCCACTGCAGAAAATTTTTCTTGGACAGTTTTGAATGGAAACAAGAAAGCAAAATTGGTTTGGTCATGCATGTCATTTGCAGTCTGATTGGAACTTTGGAAGGAAATGATGAGAAAGATATTTGAAGATAAGGAAGCAAAGAAGTGCTTTGTTCAATTATTAGGAGGAGAATCTTAGATTGGATACTGATACTAGAATTTTTGGGTTTTGTAAGAAGCTTCATTTGGGGTTGAATTTTGATCCTCTTTGTAATTATACTTGGGGGTTTGATGTATTGTTTTTCTTTTTCTATGTACTCTTTGCTTTTTGGGTGATCTATCTTCACATCTTAGATTGTATTCCTTTTTTTTTTTTTTAATGATTTTGTTATTTACTTACAAAAAATGGTGTAACCTTTTTGATCAGTAACGATGTAACTTGTTTTGGCTATGCAAATATCACAGCTTCCAGTCCCAACTTTTGATTGTATTCTCTTTCCCATTCATCAAAGTAATGAGAATATTGTTATTCTTTATCATTGGACTCCGTTATTCTTTATCATTGAACTCCTACAGAGCATCTTGATATTTGATTATGACAGCAGGACCTAGATTGACTTACTAAACTTGCTCATCAGGGCAGTTCATATGCGGTAATAAACAATGCAATGAAAAAGATGGCTTGGCAAGCTATGAGGCAAGTTGTTGAATATCTGTTTACTATAACTGGATTACTTCTGCTTCTTGTCAATATATTCAGGAACTGTTGACTTATCTGTTTATATAGACAAATTCTTTTTTTTTTTTTTTTTTTGAGGAAACTATGATAGACAAATTCAAGTGCATAAATATAAACATGGGTATACTATGTTAGATCTTTGCTCATGGGCAGATGTCAACAAATACTGTTTACTAAGGTTAAAACTGTTTTTACTGCATCTGGCATTTATTGTTGATGTTATTCCCTTATTAGGATATACAGGACCTCTGGGGGGATAGTTCCAATGTTTCCTTGTCACTAAATTGTCAATAATGTGTCTAGTGATACTGAAGATTAGCATCATCTTCATCAAGCGGTGAATTGCATTGATGGATAATGTAGCTACCTACTTGTCATATCTAAGCAGTAGAGTTGTCTAGTATTTGCCTGCCTTCAACATAATATGGACAACTGATTAACTGATTAAGGCTAAATTTGGGAGTGCTTAAAAATAAGTGTTTTTTTAAATAAACACTTATTTTGGGCCGGGACCACACCAATATGCGCTTATTTGCGTTTGGAAAGTAAGCCCTAATATGAGAAGCCCAAATTTTGGGCCCTTTTTTAAGTGCTTGCTTCCTTTCTGGTCTGTCTTGGCCTGCCATGTCATTTTGAAAATACCTATACTACCCCTGTTTGAAATAAGTGCTTTTTCACCAAACACTCATTTGCAGTTATTAGAATAGGCACTTATTTTTCAAATAATCTCTCCCAAACTCCACCCAAGTAGTATTGATTTTGCCTTGTCTACACCTTTGATGCAGTACCACCTTCAAAGAGGATGCTCATGCCTACAAGATGGTGCTAGGTCTTTAATAGACAGCTTACACCCTTACCAAGAAGCCCTAGTTAATCAAATTGCCTCAGTTTTTAAGGGCTAAGCGAAACAAAAGATAATGAGCATTACCAATGATAGATTCCTCAATTGAAAACCCAACTAGAAGGATCTGAATGTGCATAAATATTTGCATGTTGAGCATCCTTGACTTTTAAATGACAATGTATGTAGAAAAAACAAAATAAAGAAATCCCAATTCTTTCTATCCTGGACATAATTGAGAAAAAAGGGAACATTGTGAGTTTCAAAACCAAAAACATATTTAGCAAAATCTAATATCCATAATTAGTTCAGCTTTTTATTGCACTGCCATTTTGGTAACGACAACCTTCATCTTCTCAATTATCTGCTTCCATTCCTTCTTTGCACCTGCCTTTTCATCACAGAAGGTGTCTTCTCCACCAAGTCCTTTGCTTCCTTCAGAAATCAGTAAAGCTATTGACCTCCTTGATAATCTTGATCTCTTCCTCACATGATTCAAATCTACATGGTGTGGAGAAAATTTAAAAGATTAATTATCAATAGTAAAATTAATGAATCAATGTGGGAGATAGCATTGCTTTTTTATATGAATTTGAATAAGAAATTAACATTAGATTTGGTTCTTATATGAATGATTTGGTCTGGCCTCCTAATTTGTTAGGAAATTTGAATTGTATCTTTTCTATGTCCACTTTACTCGTTTTCATAGTTTTTTTTTTTTTTAATTTGAATCAAAATATGTATTAAAACATTCTTTGTGAGAGGAGGGCTAGTGACATGTCAAAACAAAAAAGCCTTTGCCGGAAAAACCATGCATATATATGTATGTTCATTAGTTGTTGGTAGAAAATTAAACTTAATGACATCTCCCTCTTGTGCAAAGATATCTATCTTAATCTGCTTGTATTTTAATTTGAATGAGAGCTTTATCTTTGCATTTCATCTTTCCACTACTTTTGCAGGTTAACTTTTCCTACTTTGAAGCAGGTGAAAACAAGCAGGCCCTTGTGAAATTGGTAGCATGTGAGAGGTGAGTGGGTACCTGTCAAGGTTGTGATAATTTTGAAATTTGTGATTCGGTAAAATATAGTTAGAGATGCTATATAAATAGATGACAGCCTTAGACTGAACTGTTAATAATCTAATGGTCCTTGTGTGATAATTATGCCCAGTGGGTCACTGTTAAAAAAAAAAAAAAAGCCCAGTGAGTCCATGCCTACTGTCACTACCCCAAATGATACAAGAACAGCATGCAATCATATGAAAAAATAGGGACTAACTCCAGGGTCCAATACCTTATTATGGCAATCAAGAAATGCCAAGGAAGCCTAACATGTGGAGTGGTGAGTTCACATGGTCACAACTCACAACACATTATTGTAACTCCCCAATAAACACAAATATGCTATCAATCAAATTAAATGCCAAATCACCCAGTGACTGCATGCTTGCTGTTACTACCCCAAATGTGCACGAACATGACCACAACACTTTTATTGACTATCAAGAAATACCAAGGCATCCTCCCTACATGTGAAGTGATGAGTTCACATGACCACAACACTTTCTTGCAACCATTGAATAAAACACAGGCATGCTATCAATCAAATGAAAAACCAAATGATCCAATGAGTGTATGCTTGCTGTTGCTACCCCAAGTGTTACAAGAAAAACATGCTATCGTATGAAAAACTAGAGAGTACCTGTTGGGTCTACTATCTTACTATGAAAATCAAGAAATACCAAGGTAGCTTAACATGTGGAGCAATGAATTCAAATGGTCATACCACTTTCCTGTGACTCCCCAATAAAATATAATCATGCTATCGATCAAATGAAATACCAAATCATCTAGTGAGTTCATGCTTGCTGTTGCTATTCCAAATGGTACAAGAAAAACACGCTATCAAATGAAAAAAAATAAAGACTACCACTAGGGTCTACTACCTTACTCTAGATATGAATTCACATGGTCAAAATGCTTTCTTGCAATTATTCAATAAAACACCAACATGCTATCAATTATATAGAAAATTAAATCACCCAATGATTCATGTCTGGGTGAGTTGGTTTTGATTAGTTCACATGGTCATAACACTTTCTTGTGATCCTTCAATAAAACATATACACACTACAAATCAAATGGAAAACCAAATAATGTAGTGAGTGTGTGCCTACTGTTACTACCCTAAATTCGGGCTGCATATTTTGGATTAAGGTTGAGGCCTTGACCAACCCAAATCTGTTTTAACTTCATATTTGCATGTATAAATGTTATATAAATACGTATTTATGCTTGTCAGTACTTATGTTTATGTGTATTTTCTATTCATGCATGTATACATCCATAAATGTGTATATCTATGTATTTATGTTTGAAGGCAATTTTTTTTCCTAAAACATGATAACCATGTTGTTTTACACATAATAATGCTAGTATTGAGTAACATGAACACTTAAGAATCTAGGAAATAAGCACATTTGACAAAAGGAAGAGAGAAGTTGGACCAACCTGAGCCCAGGCTGATCCTAATCCAAAGTTTTAGGGTTAGGGGTTCAACAACTTGGGTCAGGTTAGGGTTGACCTCAACCCGATCCAACCCAGCTTGACTTGCACCCCTATAAAATGTTTTAATAAAAATGTTTTAAAACACAGAGACATGGTGTGAGGCGTTCACTACCTAGAGGCGTAGAGGAGAGGAGGGTCAAGAGGAAGAAGGAAGAAAAGGAAGGGGGATCTCATTTTTTCTTTACTTTTAATAAAAATCTTTTATATTAGGAATAATAAAGATGCACAACACTAGTTGAAAGGGGGGTCTTAAAAAAGGGGGTCGGGGAACTGAAGCCGCCAACTGAAGGGGCCGAGGGCAGACCACTTTCTTTCCCCTTATCTTTTCTTCCCTTCCCTTTCCTTTTCTCTTTTTTTTTTCTTCTCTTTCTTTCTTTTTCTTTTCCTTTCCTTTCCTTTTTTTTTCTTTTTTTTTTCACTCATTTTATATGAGGTGTGCATGAGGTGTATGCCTCTAGCATGCCTCATGAAAAAAATCACGAGGTGTAAGCCTCTTGCACCTGAGGCATATGCCTCAAAGGTGTCAGCACCTCTGGCATACGCCCTAGGGTGTTTTGGGAGCGCCTCACCTGGAGGTGCGCCTCAAGGCATACGCCTCCCACGCCTTTTAAAACACTACTAATAATCAATAAATACAATGTATCCTAACATGTGGAGCAATGAGTTCACATGGTCACAAGACTTTCTTGTGGCAATCCAATTAATCTAGGACATGCTAATCGAATGAAAAATCAAATCACCTAGCCGATACTTGCCTACTGTTAGTATCCTAAATGATAAAACAACAAGAACCACCTGTCATATGGAAAAATAGAGGCTACCTCTAGGGTCTACTACCTTACTATCATTGTTTAAAATGTCCCTAAATTTCCTAATATTATCATGACATGTTTCTATTTCCATGGATAGTGACATGAAATTTTACTAGAATCGACATATTCCCTAGTGAACACTGAACACTACCAAGACTATGTAGAGTACAAGGGGCAATATTATAACATAAGTTGGTGGCAATATTGTAGATATGGAGAACATAGTTTTTCAGGGCACCAAGGCGAGGCTAGGTGATAGGAAAGCACCTTGTTGCCTAGTCGCCTTGGCAATGGATTTTTTTTTATGTAAAAAACATAGATCCTAGGGTAGTTCCCTAGGTACCGTAATCATATTTCCTTTATAATTATTCATAAGAAAAGTATAAAGTTCGTATTAACTTATAGAAAATCAACATATTCATGAGAAGAAGAAGAAGAAGACAGCATTTAGCATTTAGCAATACAGGTGTTGAAGTCTTTGAGGGTTCAATACAACATTTAGCAATGTTTGTGTTGATTAAACCCTAAAATGTAAGAAAATAATAAAAAGAAATTAGTATATAAACACACAAAGTGATTATTGTAGTTTAATAATGTCTATTTTATAATTATAATCTCAAAAAATAAAGAACAAAAAAGTATATTATAGTACAAAGTAAAAAACTGCTTGGCGATTAGGTGAGGTGAGCCTCAAAGGGTGCTTTGTTGCCTAGGCGTCGCCTTGACAACTATGATGTAGAGTAGTAATGTTATTTCCCAGCTAACTTTCATGATTTGAGCCAACTTGATATTCATTTCAAACTTGCAGTTAAACATTAGTTTTTGTTTGTGTAATAGACTATTTGGTTGATCTTTTAGAGCCATGTTTCCACCATGTATAATTTTTACAATATTTCCATATGATATTTCCCACATTCCTGACATGTTTCCTATATTTGGATGACCGACATTCTAAACCTTGCTTACTATGACAATCAAGAAATACCGAGGCAGCCTACCATGTGGAGTGCTTAGTTTACATGGTCACTGCATTTTGTTGTGACTCCTCGAGAAAACACAAACATGCAATCTATCAAATGGAAAACCAAACCACCTAGTGAGTACAGGCCTATGTTGCTAGCTACCCCAAATGATAAGAATAAGCCATTATCATATGAAAAAGTAAACTATCACAAGGGTCTACTATACTACCTTACTATGACAATAAATACCAAAGTAGCCTAATATGTGGAGAGATGAGTTCACATGGTCACTACACTCTCTTGCAGTCCTCCAATAAACATGGGCATGCCACTGATCAAATGAAAAAAAGAAAAAATCACCCCGTGAGTGTATGTCTGGGTGATTTGGATTGGGTTCATATGGTCACAATGTTGCAACCCTCCAACGAAATACAGACATGTTATCAATCAAGTGAGTGCATGCCTGATGTTACTGCCCCAAATGATACAAGAACCTGCTATCATACGAAAAAATAGACTACCTGTAGGTCTACTAGTTTACCATGACAATCAAGATATACTAATGTAGCCTAACATATGGAGGGATGCATTCACATACATCATATGGGAAACCAATTCACCCAGTGAGTGCATGCCTTGATGATTTGATTTTGATAAGTTAACATTGTCAAAATACTTTCTTGCTACCCCCGAATGATTCAAGAACAACTTGCTATCATATGAAAAAATAGAGACTATCTATAGGGTATACTTTTGTAGTATGACAATCAATAAATACCAACATAGCCTAATATGTGGAGTGATGGGTTTACATGGCCACAACTCTTCCGGTGAGCTCATATGGTCTATCAAATGTAAAACCACCCAGTGAGTTCCTGCCTGGGTGATTTGATTTTGGTGAGTTCACATGGTCACGAACATTCTTGCAACCCTTCAATAATACTCATATATGTTATCAATCAAATGAAGACCAAATCACGCAGCGAGTGTATGCTTGTTGCTATCTCAACTGATACAAGAACAATCCAGTATCTTATGAAAAAATAGAGACAACCTCTAGGGTCTACTACATTATTTTGATAATTTATAACTTCCAAGGTAGCCTAACATGTGGAATGATGAATTCAAATGTTCACAACGCTTTGGCATCACTCCAACAAATCATATTGAAAACCAAATCACCCAGTGAATGCATGCCTGGGTGATTTTGTTTTGATATGTTCCCTTGGTCACAACACTTTTATGACCCTCCAATAAAACATAGACATGCTTTCTATCACATGTAAAACTAAATCACGGACTGAGAGCATGTTAGCACCAAGACCTGTGGTGAGCCATGACCTATGTCTGGGAATAGCCAGCCTGTGTATCAGGTTTACAAGAGAAGAAAGCCAAGTCAGCAAGCAGTTAGACCAAGCGGCAGTGTTGTTAAAAGAATGTAACAGCTCTGCAATGAATTGTAACTTGTAACAGTTTACCTGAGAAATAATTAGCAGGAGGATGAAGGCAAGACCAAATTCATTTGAAATATCTATCCCTCTCTCTCTCTCTCATTTAACGATCAAATCTGGTCAATTGCTAAATCATTTAAGGCTGGAGTGTTTAATGGCTTGCTCCCATGTCCTACTTTCGGAAATTCTGAGAATGTGGAAGATTGTCTCTATTCGCGTCATGCCTCCCTGCTTTTCAGTTGGTTGGGATCTAGGCGTTATTAATGGAGGCAACCTTTGTTTATTTTATCTGACACCCCTAGGCCTACTTATCTTTCATTTCTACATTGTACTAATTGGAGTCATCAAATGCAGCAACCCCCCCCCCCAATTTTCTATTTCTTTTCTCTAACACCTACCTTGCATCATAAATGTAATGGTTGGAATCAATACAAGGGATGCTACAGAAGTCTTCAATTCCGCTATGAATGGCATGTTGTATTAAGTTGCTTGCTCGATGATCTTCAATTTTACTGTCTCTTATTAATTCCATAATATATGCTTTTGCTATGCACTAATGGCATACTTTTGGGTGAGAAAATCTGTAGATGTGCAGAGAAGCTTGTGTACAAAAAATGGAAAGAAGAGCAATTTGAAAGAAAAGAGAAAGAAAAACTCAATAGAAAGAGGTATTAACTGGAGTATTTTTTACTCCTACTGTTATCTTTTGTTATAGATGAAAGCAATGAAGGCTTGCAGGCTTTTATGTTCTATTGTAGGAGCTGACTTTTAGGGGTTTTTATAGGGAAAGAACAAAAGTCGATGGTGATTCAGATGATGAGTATGAAACAAAAAATAATAGGAGAAAAGGTTCCATCTTACTACCATTTATACTTCTGCTTTTTATTTTGGTGTAAGCAATTCCTATTATTGATTAGCTATTTTTCTCGACCTTTTGCGTTGTTTCTATCTCCTGCTTATTTTATCCAAGTTCACTTCAAATGATATTAGCTTCTGTTATTTTTTGACTTTATTTTTCATATGTTAATTTTCTTTGTAAACTATTATATGGTTGCATTAAGCATCTTTAATGAAGAAAGTTTGCAAGGTACTAGGCCATGTTCATAATCTTCTTAATTCTTATGGGGGTGGATATCGGACTTTGTTGAAGTTGAAAATGGTTTTCTTTTGTTGCACTTGCAAAGGTGGAACATTCTAGAAGGTTTTAACACCCATTCATTTTCTGTTTTGATGACTTCCTATTCATGGTGTTTTATGCCTTGAAGATGAGGCATAGGTAGGAGAAGCCACATAGACCATAGCCACTGATGAAATTTCTGAGAATGTCAGTGCCAGGTACATGTATAAGGCAGTTGTTGTCTAAATTTGTGCTTTCTATCTTTTTCCAGGTAAACATTACAATTGTCATTGAAAAAATGTATAATTTTAAAATCTCTGAAATGTGTAGAAAGTAGGTTATTGTTGAACGGTGGCATAAAAGTAGCATGTTAAGATTATGAAATTGTTTTGTAAAGTATAACCAAGAATCTGATTTTGGAAGGGCAATTAGAGTGGTGTTAGCATTTTTTGTCCTATTTATTTAGATCGGTGGAATTGGTGAACTATCCTTCTTGATGAGGGCAGATTTGGCCCTCCAATGAAATTGCGACACGTGGCACCTTGTGACAACTAGGCAAACACCCGGGCAACAACTTACCAAGTTGGAGTCCCACCCGGGCACCGGTCTAGCCGGCCTGGCGTGGCCTGGCGCGACTTGGCGTAGCCTGCACGCGGCCTGCGCAGCCTGGCGCGACCTACAAACGGCCTACGCGCTGCCTGGCGCGGCCTAGCGCGGCCTGGCGCGACTTGGCCGACCTGGATCAGCTTAGCACATGATCCGACCTGGCTGACCTAGCTGCCCATAAGACGCCCACCGATAAACTCGGCATGCATACCCCACGAGCTCGGCAGCTCGCCAAGGAGCTCGGTACCTCACCAAAGAGCTCGCCAAGGAGCCAAGCAGCTCGGCATAGCTCCCCCGGGTAGCTCGCCACTTGTAGGGTAGCTCGGTACAGAAGAGTAGTTTGGCGTATCGCAGGAAGATCTGCCTGACAACCTGGCCCAGACACCGACCCGCCGAGTGACGCAGATGCCGACCTGACAACCTGGCCCAGACACCGACCCACCGATTGACGCAGGTGCCGACTTGACAACCTGGCCCAGGCGCCGACCTGGCCGCCTGACACAAGCGCCAGACTGACGACCTCGAGTTCACCACCGTACCCTGGTTCTGACGGGATGTGACGAGTCTTACCGTTTGGAGGCTTTTCACCCACCTAACCCACGAGGACTCCGGTATATAAAGACCTCACCCCCCAAAGGGTTGGGAGGATGGAAAAAGTGGAGGTAATCCCTGCTCTCTAGCTCTCTCGTTTCTCCAATATCATCTTCAAAGCTCTCTACAATCAGAGTGCTAACTTAAGTGTCTGAGAGTCCCCGCAGGGAAAATACCCCCGGGTCCTCTGATTCAGTTCTCACGGTCCCTCAGCTCCCGCCGTCTACAAAGAGGAGGGAAAAAAGGATGTTCTCGCAGGTCGCTCAGCTCTCGCCGCCTACAAAGGAGAAGAAATCACCTCATGCAGAGGGTAGTCGGGTTGCGCTGCACCAAGGAGCTCCACCATCCTCTGAGTTGCAGGCTGCCTAAGAGCAGGTCAAATGACGAGTCCATCAGGGAGTTCGCCACCAGGCAGTTCGCCACCAGGTAGTTTGCCACCAGGCAATTCGTCACTAAGTAGCTCTCCACCAGGGAGCTCGCCACCAGGCAGTTCTCCACCAGGGAGTTCGCCACCAAGTAGCTCATCACCAAGGCACATCACCACCGGGTCAAATAACGAGGTACTTATCAAAAGAATTTATGCATCACAAAAAATGGTACGTGACCAGAAACGGTTACATCAATTGGCGTCGTCTGTGGGAACACGCTACAAAAAGCTAAGTTCTCATCCTACAAAAGCTAAGTTCTCATCTTACCAAAGCTAAGTCCTCACTTTTTAGAAATTCAATCTTTCGCTTTATAGTTTACATTCTTTATGAACTCAAAGACTATGCAGGGAGCTAACAGACTAAGTAGCTCTACCAACCTTACTTTCAATTCAGATAATGCCTCATCAGTCCTCTCCGCAAGGTCCCTCCTACAAAGATGAGCTCTTCGTGGCTTCCGCGGGAGTTGGCGGCCAACAGACTACATAGGCGCCCTTACCGGTCGAGCCTTTCAAGGCTCCCGTGTGAGTTGGCGACTTAAAGTTAGTTGTGCTACCCCCGAAGGTCGAGCTCCTAGTAGCTTCTTGTAGGAGTGGGTGACCGGCATTACGAAGCTGATGCAGCACAGTCACAGCTCGACACCTCACAGGCAAAGCCTACGGGCCACATTACTGCTTAAGACCCGGTCGCCTCTCCAGCACGGGCAAAGTAAAAAAAGAGTAGACTACGAGTCACTCCCAAAGTCTACAGTTCACATTACTGCTTAAGACCCGGTTGCCTCTCCGGCACGGGCAAAAGTCAAAGAAGAGTAGACTACGAGTCACTCCCAAAGCCTACGGGCCACACTATTGCTAAATATCCAGTTGCTTCAGTAGGATCAAAATCAGCAAAAGTGAACTATAAATTGCCCAGAGCCAAAGGGCTACACTACTGAACTGGCGGAGACCCCCTCGCCTTACTGGCAACTCGCCATATACAGGCAGCTCCCAAAGCCTAAGGAATTGGATCAGCACTTACTAGCTCGTCGACTTACGAGCCAAAAGAAATCTACTCCCTTCGCGGCCTGCGCGTGGCCTGGTGCGGCCTGCGCGACCTGGCGCGACCTGCGCGTGACCTGGATCAGCCTAGCACATGATCCGACCTGGCCGACCTAGTCGCCCATAAGACGCCCACCGATAAACTCGGTATGCATACCCCACGAGCTCGGTAGCTCACCAAGGAGCTCGATAGCTCACCAAAGAGCTCGCCAAGGAGCCAGGCAGCTCAGCAGAGCTCGCCACAAGCAGCTCGGCATAGCTCCCCCAGGCAGCTCGCCACTTGTAGGGTAGCTCGGTACAGAAGAATAGTTTGGCGTATCACAGGAAGATCTCCTGCCTGACAACCTAGCCCAGACACCGACCCGCCGACTGACGCAGGCGCCGACCTGACAACCTGGCCCAGACACTGACCCGCCGACTGACGCAGGCACCGACTTGACAACCTGGCCCAGGCGCTAACCTGGCCGCTTGACACAAGCGCCAGCCTGACAACCTCGAGGAATTCATCACCGTACCCCGGTTCTGACGAGATGTGACGAGTCTTACCGTTTGGAGGCTTTTCACCCACCTAACCCGCGAGGACTCCGGTATATAAAGATCTCACCCCCCAAAGGGGGGGGGGGGGGAGGATGGAAAAAATGGAGGTAATCCTTGCTCTCTAGCTCTCTCGTTTCTTCAATATCATCTTCAAAGCTCTCTACAATCAGAGTGCTAACTTAAGCGTCGGAGAGTCCCCGCTGGGAAAATACCCCCAGGTCCTCTGATTCAGTTCTCGCAGGTCCCTCAGCTCCCGCCGCCTACAAAGGAGAGGAAATCACCTCATGCAGAGGGTAGTCGGGTTGCGTTGCACCAGGGAGATCCACCATCCTCTGAGTTGCAAGCCACCTAGGAGCAGGTAAAATGATGAGTCCACTAGGGAGCTCGCCACCAGGCAGTTCGCCACTAGGCAGTTCACCACCAGGGAGCTCGCCACCAGGCAGTTCGTCACTAAGTAGCTCTCCACCAGGGAGCTCGCCACCAGGCAGTTCTCCACCAGGGAGTTCGCCACCAAGTAGCTCATCACCAAGGCACGTCACCATCGGGTCAAATAATGAGGTACTTAGACAAAAAAATTTATACATCACAAAAAATGGTACGTGACCAGAAACGGTTACATCACTTCTCATTTTTGCTACATCACTTTGTCTCATGGGAATTTTAATGTTCCCCTTTTCAGAGCCCTTGGAGTTGGGTTCCTGATCTGTGAAGCCATCCTCAATCTTTGATGGGTTGTAGGTGTTCCTTTCTTTGGAACGTAGTACCTTTTGCTATTTGATGGATGGTTTTGGAAGGAAGGAAATGAAGGGATTTTTTAAGGTTTAGGAAGGTTCATGATGTTGATGAGGATGCATTACAGCCTTTTTATGGATGGAGTTCTGGTGGTGCAGGTCTTTAGTGGTCTTAACCAAATCAACTTTGTATTTACATGGTACTCTATCTTGGATAGTACACTTTCAAGGCCCCTTTTGGTTTTGGGGCCCTCTTCATGCCTTGATTATTTATCTAAAGAATGTTACCTGGTGTGGTGAAGGAGCTGAAGAAGGTCTAAGTCATTCTAGAAGCCTGAAAAGTTGGTAATTTTACATGGCAGAGCACTATGTATAATTGTATATGCAGGAAGCATATGTTCCGCTTTATGGAAGAGACCACAAAAACCTATTATATACTGATAAGGGGAAGAACAATCTATTCGAGTCTAATGCACAGTCCAGGCTCTTTGTTTGATTTCCATTTAGTTGTTTAATATATAAGAAGACCAAGTGGAATACATTGTAAACTATCCAGGTTCGTTCTTTCTAATTCTTTGTGTTCTTCTACAGCACCAGTTAGAAGAAGTGATCTGTTACATGTGGAAGTGTCTAAAGAGCTAGGGGCAGATCAAAAAGAATTTGGGTAGAAGTATTAAGAAATTTTTTAAGCACCCAAAATTTAATGATGGATATGGCACTGAAAAGAATGCAATGGTGAAACAGGGATTCATATAGCCAGCCCCATATATTTGGGACAAAGGTTAGATGATGATGATAATGAACAAGGTGACTCCAACCAACATTGTTATCTGGAACCTATTGGTTTTGGTAGTTCAACTCAAGCAGAAATATTGGCAGTTCTAGAAGGGGATTCACATGTAATTGTAGGTTGGTTGAGAAGGAACTATCCAGACCCTTGGAAATATAAACATTATCATGAGGGAGGTCAAACAGCTGGCTTTGGAACTGAACAAATTAGAGATGGTATCCAAGGTCAGCAAACAGTATGGGTAATAGGCTAGCAAAATAAGGGTTAAACAGAACTCGGTTAAAATAATAAATAGGAAAAGCCCCATTTTTTGATAGTTAAGCTGTAATTTTTAAGTCCCTTCAGTCTTTGTTGTTTTGATGGGCTTTATCTTTTTTCGGTTTCACTACAATTCTGAGTGTATGTGAAGAACATAGTTTGGGAATGGTATAAAAGGAGTGCAGCTAGGGCTATTTGATAACTGCTTAGGTTGCTGAACTGAATGCCTTATTGCTTTATCTTTTAGTGAATAAAATTATTAAAAAATAAAATATCAGCCATTAAAGAGACCAGAATCCTCCTTAAAAAACATATTCACTAAAAGACAAAGCAATAAACTTTTCAGTTCAACCACTCCAGCTGTTATCAAATGGTTTAAAATGCTTATCATGTTCATAAATTTTTACACGGGTTACATCATATAGTAGTTTCATCCCTAATGATATCTTTCCATTCTTTTGAACCCTTTTTTTGATTGGTCATTCTCTTGAACCATTTGAATAGTGGTATGGATGGAAATCAACTAAGAAACTGAGTTTATTGTTCAGATCTTGGTATTAGCTTGTGGGGTGGTAAAAAATGATATATTGTTATCCTTGAGTATTTTGTGAATTATTACTCTATAGAAGTTGAATCTGCTGCTACAATGTTCATAATGTATTCTGACTCTCTCTTTTTAGTTATATGCTAATAATTGAAAAATGGCTTCTCAATGCATCGAAGTATTTTATGAGGTCACTTAACAATTTATTCTAATTAATCTTATGAGCATGCTTCCATCTCAATAGTCGTTTCTGACAAAGTTTGAAACTGTTTTCTCAAATTCACCATTCTTGCTTCGAATGAGGCCTGATTTGTAGGATGTAGAATACTTGCAGACCATGGTTACTGCTTTTGCAGCTCATCTCCCGTGTCTCTGCCTAACTTTGAGAGAAATACTTCTTTATTATATGGGCAGGAAAGAAAGCTTCAACTTCAACAGATAATCGAAAAATCAATGATGAAAACTTTGATGAGTTTATGGAAGGAATGTTTCCATGATCTTAGCTGAACAAAAGCACTCTTCCAAAAGCTCTTATGTACCATAACATGATATAGAAATAGAGAAAGTTGGTGGGCATGATCTATAGACTTGCGGAATTTGGAGTAATATATTTCAAGAAAAATCATCTTAAAACCATGTCTGATTTGGTGATAGTGAAAAACTCCAATGCCAATCGAGTTTTTTAGATTTGCTTTTGTGTTTTCCTTTGAATAGATGAGAATAACAGAATTACCTTTTTTGTTTTGCGCCACAATAGAACAACATTCTGAGATATCATGGGATGATGTATGCACGGGATAACATGGTTTAGTATGGATATCTGCATCATTTAGAGTGAGTCATTGGAGATCTTAGTTCTCAAAGGATGTATGATCAGCTTC
Organism: Nelumbo lutea; assembly: GCF_056320005.1. NCBI lineage: Eukaryota > Viridiplantae > Streptophyta > Magnoliopsida > Proteales > Nelumbonaceae > Nelumbo > Nelumbo lutea. Next base: position 5,981,376 of record NC_142690.1, read on the forward strand.
CACATCCTGGCCAGCCTTAAAGCTGTGTTACTGCCTTACTGGCATGAAACCGTATCTATCAGCCTCTTCCCAGATTTACTTCAAATTGGATTCTCAAAACATGGAAATTTGTGCATTATCACAACTCGCCCATATATCGGTTCCTTTCATTTGGAACAAGATTCTGTTCATTTTGTATGTATGGATACATAGTAAGCAACATCAGAAACTTTGTCCTAGGATGATGTCACCGCCTCTGAGGCAATCGTGTTCCGATTTGGCTGTTAGGCTGCATTTGGTTGTAGACTTGTAGTGCAAACCTGAACCAAATGCAAATTTTGCACCCAGTTCCGTTTTGCATCAATTTGTTTTTTATAATGACAATGATTTGCACTCCTACCTAATAAAATTTGTGTTTTATGATTTTATCTCATTAGCAGTATAAATTTTGCATTTTAAAAGTTGATACAAAATTTGCATCACCTTCCTCCTACCTCAATTCTCTCTCACATTAAGTCGGGACTACATCTTGCTTCTTACCTCATTTCCAAAAAAATAACCTTCCTTTAACCTCCATTCTCTTAAAAAGAAGGTAAGACCACACCATTGTACTTCGTATTTTACTTTTCAGAGATAAACAAAAACAAGATCGACTCCGATGTTAAAGCAAACAGAATTTACAGTAAGCTTATTTGCATTCCCATGTATTTATACCAGTGCAAATGAAACAGTGCAATCGAATGCAGCCTTACAGATTAATTTCTCCACTGCTGTTCTGTGTAAGGGAGCTCAAGGATGAGTTTAAGATTTCAATGGCAGTACTATCATTATGGGCCTTGTCCCCACACTGTTCTAACGGATTTTTTGCAACCATGCAATAAGAATATCTTCCCATGAAATAAAGCACATAATTATGGAGATATTCTCAATGCATGGCAGTAAAGGCTGCTCGAATGTCCTGACTGAAGCCGAACTTGGGATGTATCATAAATAATTTTATTTCCCGCCAAATATATGAACCCTCATCGTCTGCTTTATGACGAGATGATTCATTACTTGTCCATTACGCCCAAGATCTTACCTTCGTCAAGCGGTAATTATTGGCCCAATGACAACTTTGTTGAAGAGAGGATGGTCCTCCATATGTGGTGAAGTTAATTTTCTGGTTCAGTAAAGTAGTTTGAATCATTTCAGCTTTCAGCTTGAACTTTGCAACCTAACGTATATGAGGAAGGATGTAATGACCTGTGCTAAGAATTCATTTATTTCTAGTTAGGCTGGTTGACTAATATTGTGCTTTGTCTTAACATTCTAAAGCACTGTTGCATCATGTAAGGTGTTCCAATTCTGGTTGTGATTTCAGGAAATGGTTTCAGTTCCATTTTTTTCTTTTCTCCGTAACCAGAACAAAATCCTCGATTTACGTGATGAATTCACGTCTGCGCCTCACAGAGGGTGCCCCACATGCACATCTCAGTGTGCATTGGGAACATCTTCCAAGTTGTCAGTGGGAGATGTTCCCAATACATGGTTGGGATATGCAGTAGAGCATTTGTGGGGCACCCTCTGTGGGGCGCAGATGTGGTCTCCTACATATCCCAAAGGATAGAAAACTAGGTTTTCTTAAGCATGCACTTGGTACACATATGGCACAGCTAAGGTGGCATTTGGCAAGTCTTTCTATGCAGTTTTTTGGGTTTTGGTAAGTTTAAAAGACAAAAAATTGGTCTTTTTCAGTTTGGTAACCAAAATCTGGTTAGACCAGAAGATTCATGCATGGAGAGACGTGAAACAAACTAAAAATGCTCAGTTTTGAAAAGCTTCAAATGAAGTATTTTTTGGTCTTTTTGTGTGATAAACGTGATAAACAGCCTTTAAATATGTTTTTAAAAGCTCAGTAGATCGAGCCACTTGCCAATTTAAAAATAAGACCCCAAAATCTCAATACATCTTTTGACCTGAGCTATTTGAAAGATCTTTTTAAAAAACTTGCCAAACAGCACCCTAGGTTTTTTTTTTTATTAAGTGTACGAGTGACCCTGAAAACTGTATGTTGGAATACACTATACATTGTAATATTTTGAACTTTGGGCACAGATAAAATAAATTGATACAACAAAATTTTGTTGAAGCTCTTCATTAATCCACATTTAAAAATCAGGTTCACCCATTGTTAGCAATTGAACTTCATCTCTTCTTTCTTTTATTTCATAGGCTTGGTTTTAACGATATTTTCTCCCCACTAGCCATTTGAACTAGGGCTGCCAATGCTTCGAAAGTCTGAAATTGATCCAACACCCATATGATTAAGATCCGAGTCTATCTATTTATGTAATTATATAAAAATAGATTTGAAATAATAAATTATCTATTTAATATTAAATTATATATAATAAGATCAATATTTTATATTTGTATAAATTTATTATATAAGTAATTCAAAAAGTAATTAACTTTTTAATTTTTTTTCTTTTTTTTTTTTAAGAAATATAAAATGGATCGAATTATATCTGGATCCAATCCAATTAAATCGGATTTGGATGTGGCTGGATCCATTCTGAATCTGACCTGATTAAAACCATACATTGAATAAAGCCAAGTCTTAGGCAAATATGAACTTGTAAGATCCAAATGCTTGTTTCTTTGTTTTTTATTGAAATATTTGTTTAACTAAAACTATCAAGTAAAACACTAAAGGTCCACAGATATGGATTGGAACGAATCACATAAAATACATGTAGCAGTGGAAACTGATTAATGGAATTACTTTTAGTTTAAAACAAATGGTTGGGCTAGATACTAAGGCATTTCCAAAGGGATTGACTCAATTAAATTTTAAAATCTTAACTTAATCAATGAAACATATGAAACTTGTGCATTAATATGTCATTATCATCATCATCATCATCATCATTATTATTATTATTATTATTATTATTATTATTATTATTATTATTATTATTATTATTATTATTATTACTATTATTATTCCATGAGAGTTGAGGGATATTATTTCAACCTTTCAAACACACTGGGAATGCCCACACCAATTGATGGTTCCCGGCAAAGAGGCCTAGACAAAAATCTGCATGATCAGAGGACCCACTACTCTCTGAAGTTTTTAATATTTGTTGTAATAGATCTTTTCTCCATTGTCCGAATTTATAGTAAAAAGCAAAAAGATGATACCATGATTAAAGCTGATTTTTAGACCAATTAATGGTGGGTCTGCGTCCTCTGAATGAGAGACAGCTGCAAAAGGTATAGGGTTTAAGGCCACTTTTAATTATCTGTCTATAGTTAGGCTTTTGCATTGCTGAATAACAGAATTTGGGAATCAATCAATCAATCAAATATATTATTAAAAAATAGATAAATGAATGTGAAAATCTACATGGTTTGGAAATTTTAATTCTAAAGTTAATTAATACATATTTTGAGAAAGATTAATTTAGTTTAAGGAAAATAATAATGAAGATGAAGATGGTGTGAGCAACAACTACTGCCATCAGTGCCATTAGAGGGGCTAGGGAATGGACGTTTTGCTGGATAAACACCTATTCACCAAGAATGTCTAAGAAACTAAAGAATATCAAGATCATTGAAATAGTTTCTAATTAACTCCAGAATAATGTTGTAAGAATCAGATTTATTAAAAATTGGAATGCTCAATTAGTCACGGTTTTACTGGTTAACTGGGTGGTTAGTCCGTTCAATTCATGAAAACCATCATTTAATTGGAACCCGAAATGTTTAAAGATTCCCGGTTTTCATGGTCTGACCATCTGATCTGATCTGAGTCTTAAAACACTGCTTAAGAACCAATTTCTAGGAATTAAAGTCACTTTGTTAACATAACCTGTTAGCACTTAAAAGAAGGGGAATGATAACTCTGAAAATTGGTTTGTACTCTTTAACTTTTTGTTTGTCATTTTATATTGAAAGAAATGGGGCAATTGGTATATTTGCAATGAAATAACGTTGGGCTAGAGCTAGAGAGGTGATCCTTGGTGCCAATTTTCTTCCTATGCAACCTGAAGACTTCTTCTCTTTTGTGATTCAATCGAGTTGAGTCAACTTTTTCATCAATTTTTTAGTAAGAAAATGGGCAATCTATTAGGGCTAAGAGTAGTAACCTTTTTGTTCAATCTAAGCTTAGGAACAGAGAAGAGACTCCCTGAGGGAATGTACAGGTTTCTCAACAATCCTTGGTGTTTGGGATGACGACCTTGAAAGTTGAAATTGGCTGCTTCACCACCTCAAAAGTTTGAGTCTACTGGGAAGCTTCCCTATTGAAGGATGAAGATGCCGTGAAGCAATTTCAGGGTGTACCATGTGCTTACTAGTTTGCCCTTTATTTTGTAATGTATTTATGCGGGTTACCACTGTTCAGATCTCCTGCCCAGGAGAACCCTGCCCACGTCTACCTACAACACATTACTTCCCGTGAATTGGAAACATCTCCCCCTGCATAATACTATGCAGAGGACGAGATGTTCTCCATGTGTGACTACGATAAATGTGGACAGTGTTTGTGTGGGCAGGAGATCCGAACTCACCATATACTCACTATTTGCCCGAAAGAACCCAAACTGTCTGAACCGATTATCTTTGCTCTGGTTCAGAGATTTGTGTTCTGATTGCAATTGGGTCAGGGTTGGTTTTTGCTACTCTAAACCAATTATGTAATTAATAATATATAAAGGTCTCCCGATTTTTCTTTTAATATTTGTTATATTTTATATTCTAAAGGGTAAATTTCATTCAATATATAAGATCATTTTGGCAAAAAGACTCGTTTTACTTATATGTATCAATACATAAACAATTTACTGTCATTTTTGTTAAGATATTATGATATCACAAATGAAGTTCCAATTTCTTATTATCATAATTAGAGATGTCAAGTTGGAGAAAACTTGATTGTCCCAATTAATAATTGGTTCAGTTCTGAGTCTATATTATCGATCAAGGACTGGTCAATTCTGTCCTAAGTCAGACCTGACCCATTAATAGTCCTAATCCAATCACGGTTCAACCATATATTAACCCCCAATAACTCTTCTACCGCCAAGTAAGGATCAAATATAGATTGTGGATAAAGGAGAGAGAAAAAAAAAAAAAAAAAAAACTTCTGTAACCGACATAAGGTGAGGCAGAATCACCAATAGAAGAAACGATTGAACGCATCTCCAACCACTGAAAGTGAGGGATAAAGACAGTAGCAACTCGCACCAAAAAACTAGAGTCACCCAGAACCGTAACCACTAGAACTATAACCACCGGAACTGTAACCATTGGAACTGTAATCATTTGGAACTGTAACCGACGGAACTGTAATTGCTAGTGAAATACACTCTGGAAACAGCCATTGATGATGAAGCCAAAGAAGCAATAAAGACCACCGCCCAACACCAAATTCTTCAAGGAAGAGTTAGTCTCTTGTATCAAAATTCCTGCATAAAAGAACAGAAAGAAAAAACAAAAGATAAAGGAGAAGAATGAGTGAGAGGAAAGAATGAAATGTGGAACAAGAAAATCAAGGAGAGAGAGGAGCGAGGGAAAAGGAGAAGCGGAGAAGAATGGAGAAGAGAGGGGCTGAGTGAGAAGAAAAGAAAGGGGATAGGCCCTCGAAGAATCACGCCAAAAGCGATCAAAGATGAAAGAACAACAAAGGTGGACAAAGAGAAATAACCAAGGAAACCCTAAAGCGAAGACTCTCTCAAAGCGAGAGAGAGAGAGAGAGACTTTGAAAACCAGATAGTGGAAATTAGACCTGTTCATGGGTCGGACTGGGTTCGAGTTGGGCTTTGTATATGTATCAATAGAATGCACTTAGGCTTGAGTTTGAACCCAGCCTGACCATCAGGCCTAAGTTTTGACCCCGAGCCCAGCCTAACTATCAGGCCTAAGTCTTGAGCCTGAGTCCAGTCCTTATATAATGCTTGAAGCCCAAGTTCGAGCCTGAGCCGGCCAGAATTTAAAAACAGATTTTTTTTATTCAATAAAAAAGTGTTTATTTATATTAAAAACCTTTAAAACTCAAAAATAATAAACATTTTACTATTACTTGAAAAAAAAGAAAAATAATATAAAAAAAAATATTGTATTTATATTTTTTATTAAATAAAATATATTTTTATTATTTAATATATAATATCAAATCAGGCTCAGGCTCGGACTGAGCTTTTTTGAAAAATCCCAAGACTGACTTAAAAAAAATTGGATCCGGTGTTTTATGTCCGAGCCTGAACTCATGGGCCTGAGTAAGCCCGACTTAATAATGAGGCAGACTGGGTCTAGTGGACACCAGAGAGAAAAGCCTATGTTAAAAAAAAAAAAAAAAAAAATTACAGCCATCTTAATGCATGGTGGGTCCCCATCCTCTGAATTTGGGATTTGTCGCAAGTTGTGGAGCTGCAGACACAGCTTTGTGGATCCTATGTCTCCTAATCCCAAGCCTCATTTTTCTAAACATTACTCAGAAGCCATCTGAGTCTGACAGTGGGGCATTCGAGGACGCAGCAATAAGAGCTGACAAGGATTATAATAATTGTCCACGTGGCAATTGAGAAAGTATCCTACGAGACAAAATAGGATTGGCCCTTCCCTCCCGAATGCAACTCTAGGTTTTACATCAGAATCCTATGGCCCCCTCCCGGGATCCAATACCCATATCTGAACCCGCAGAACGAACTCCTTACCCGAACCAATTGGAATGAGCAAGAGCATCCATTCATGGAGTTGGGATATACTGGTACTGCCAGCACCCTTGCTCAACAGCATCCATTCATTTACCTTCTAATATATATGATTTGAGATCGCATATCTTTTGAGGTCCACAGTAAAATGAAACCCGCTATGTATCAGATGTGATGTGTGGTATAGATCATGTTGGAAGGATGCTGAAACGTATTTTGTTGGCGCGAGATCCAATCTCAAAAATAAAAAAGTGAGAGAGAGAGGCTGAAGGCGTGGTAGCTATCAGGTTTTGACTCTTGACACTTTGATAGAAAAGGCTAAAAGGAGGTGTGAGAAATATGTGGGTGGGGATGTGGGATGAAGGCTGGGTTGGGTTTGGGCTGTAATTCATTGTTGACGTCTTGCTCCCAACCGTACGCTTTGCTCCTCGGCTACTCGTCCTACTCCCCCTACTAGACTACGCCACCATGTCTTTTGCCAGCCAGTTCTCGCACAGCACTGCATGGCTCTCGTCAGAGTCCTTCACACTTCACAGTTTACACTGCCAACCGCACGTTCTCTCCTTATTTGTCTATTCCCTTGTTTCATCAGCCAAAGAGTAACCCTGTGCCTTATATAGTAAACAGTAGGATTCTAAACCAATCATCATTCACCACGTCAGCCACATCGTGGGTCCCATTGTACGGTGTTGATGTGATGTGTTTTTTTAATTGCACAGTACAAGCATAGGATCCCAACTCCCAAAAATTGTTCGCTTTGATATATGGGCGAGGGTTTGCTACTTGCTACTAGTCAAGTTCTTTGAATTTCCACGTGGCAAAATGGTTGAGGCCCCAATACTTGAAAATTGTCACCAAATTTCAGCCAGAGGCGGCACCCAGGTCTTTTGTTGGTTGAGGACTTAAGTGGCCGAATGGTATTATTATTTAATTGCTGAATTGCACATTAGGTTGATCACCAATCTAATATGATCCCATTTAATATTTTGGCGTATTTTATTTTTTATCTACTAGAAGACATACCACTAAACTATTCGGTACAACCACTTCAGCCATTCAGCCATATCTAAAATAATTAAGCCCTCTCATGTAGGTAGTTAAGTAGTTTTTACCTTTTAAACTAAAAAAAATGAATAGGCCTCATGCACCAACTAATCCAATGTGCAAAGGGATAGCCGTAAGGAGGATAATTGTTGAACTAAGGCTGTGTTTGGTTTTGACATGGAGCATGGTTTTCAAATTACTATTAATCCAGATGATTGGACCATTTGGCTCAGGAATTGTTCAGACAATCAATTTTATTTTATTCCAAACCCAGTTTCTAATAAAAAACCGTTGAATTGATCAATGATTTATTGACCCGAATAGTTGAACTATCGATTCGTTCAACCCGTTCAACGGTTTTTGACTATTTTATTATTTTAATTATTTTTTTGTCAAAATGGTCCATTTATTTGAATTTCACGATCAAACTGTTAACTTAGAAACCGATAACTAGAATGATTTCGGTTCCGAGTCATACTTACAGAAGTTGAGGAAATGCACTTAAATGAATTTCAGAAGTTTTCGTAATAACTTCTCAACATTCTGTTTCTGTTATTTTCTATCAAACCAAACATAAGTTAAGTAGATCATGTCCTTTTAGTTATATGTTACCCAACATTCTTTTATTGTCAACTGAATTTTTGGTAAAAGAAGATTATCAAGTTTTGGATGACATAACCCTTTTGTTCGGCCCAAATTTTATATTCAATCTCGTAGCAGCACTTTTACGATACTCCCAATCAGGGGTGGAGCTATTTTTTGTTGAAGGGACGAAAGTTAAAAAGTTGCTGAAATATAAGTTGGATTTAAACGAGTGTTGTGGGGATTTTCAATTTTCAAAGGCATAGAAGGGCCATGGCCCCATCCACCACCATTTGCTTTACCCCCTTAATAGCTAAGCTAACCAATTAAGTAGGTTTTTGGCATCGGTGCTAGGAAGAATAAAAATGGTGATGGCCATGTATGAGTTGTAAGGTCCATTTTTCTTAAAAAACATTGTTTATTTTTTTTGTTTAGAAGCGGTGTTGTCATATAGGCAGTTTTCTAAGAAAATAACACTGGTTTTGTTTGGTATCAGTATTGTAGAACCATTTTTAACATTGGTCATACTATTTAATGTTCAAAATGATGCCACATTGATATCACGTCATTGTATCATTGGCAGTAATAGGCTGCTTTTGAAAAAACATCGAATTATTTGGATCACACTTTTTTGGTTTCTAAGATGTGGTCCGAATCAATGTTTTTTTCTGAAAAAAAAATGGTACCAAATAAGCGGCCATTTTCTGAAGCACCACTTTTTTTGATATGGTGTCGTTTTCTCATGAAACGACATCAATGCCAAACACCCACTAAGATGGTATTTGGTATCAAATGGCGTTTTTTGAAACAATAATGCTAGTTTAGTGTTAAATAAGCGTTTAACAAAAAAATGCCCTATTTATTGTTTAATTAATAAATATTTTCTCTTCTCGGGTAATGTCAGAACCTTTTATCAGAAAAAAAAAAAAAAAAAACGCTAAAAATGGTGCGGCGCCTAATGGCGCTGAATTTTAAAGAAAACGTTTAAAGAAGTTTTCCAAAACAACTTCCTAGAAAATGTTAACTGCCATTCATACAACATCTAATCCACAATCAATCCCAACCAAAAAACCGGATAATGTGGAGTTGGAACCCCTCCGGAACGATTTCAATATGATCTATATCCACACATCTCACCGTGATGCTGGATCCACCAAAACTAGAGTTCAACATATATGAAATGTGTGGACACAAATCATGTTGAAACTTGAAACGGTCTAGGGATTTGGATCCGGACTCCACTGTGTTGCCAACCCAAAGTAACCCACCACCGCACGCTTGGAATCGACCACGAATATGAGTAACTTGACCCAATTTTGGAAACGACAAATTCTTCAATCAAACTTTTGCCACGTGGAACCTGTATTTAATCTCCATCAAAACAAGTGTAAGCACGTCCCTACACTTGTCAACTTTTAGCACGTGTGGTCTCGTTAAACGGGACCCATCTAATGCACGTACCACTCACTTACCCATTTCATAATGAGAGAGACCTGTTCTTCTTCTTGGGGTCACCGTCCTAAACGCCGAACTGTTTTTAATGAAACCAACAAATAAGGGCCTGCCCGCTGCCCGTAACAAGGCAATTTAAGAGTCTGACCCTATGTGTTGCGTCCTTCTTACAACTATGTACTTCTTCAATCCACTCCGTTGGATATCCTTGAGATTTACCCAACACGGATTTTGAGGTAATCTAAAGGTGCACGTACTCCCCTTGATTAAAAAATAGTCTGACCAAACCAAAAGAAGCTAGGAAATAGGCGTGCATGAACGGTGCTGAGTGCTGACAACAAAACTCACTGAGTCACTGCAGTATTTTTCTTTCTTTTTCTTTTTTTTTGGGTGGCAAATAACCACTTACCGCTATATACTGTAGCAACCGAAGCTACAAATCAGAGTTTAAACCTCCTGCATCCAGGAGGGAGGCGCTAAAGCTCTATCTGTCTACTATCACCGTTTTGCCTCCCCGTCTCAAAATTTCAAACCACCCACGGGCAGCGGTCAGGCCTGCCACGCTTCTCTTTCTTGGTATAAAACCTTTAATCACACTATAGTCAAGAACCCAGAAAAGAAACAGAGGATACTCGACAAAACCTTGCGTCGCTTAGTTTGTTTGATTTTATTGGAGCAGTTGGGTGTGTTCGATTTTTCAGCCTACCATCCTCTCCACATTTATCTGGGGTTTAATTCAGGGTTTTCTAAGCCTTTGTGGGTGACCGAGCTGATTGACTTTCCTACAGTTTCGTTAACGAAGCTTCTCGGTGTGTTCATGAAGGTGAGAAAAGCTTGTTTCTCATATTGGAGTATTTAATGGGTTTACATATTTCATTCAGGACCTAAGTGGGTCTCTGTTAGAACTTAGAAATATTCTAGGTTCATCTCATGAGTAAAGACTGAATTGTAGTAGGGAGTTCCTCGTGTATTCTCTGAGAAACTTCAAGTGGGTTTCATGTTTTTTCCTGGGTTTCATTTTATACTCTGAAGGGTCTCTTTTGAAAGAAGTGGTTGGGTTCACAAAGTTTTGGTCAAGTTTGGTAGCCTTTGAAGTACACAAATTGGTTGGTTTCAAGGAGGTTGTTGGGGTTTAGTAAGGGTTTATCTCCATTGTAAAGGTTTTATCAGGCTTTCTTTTTTCATTTCTTCCTCTTCCTATTCTTCTTTTTTCCCGCTTTAGACATTGTCGGTTGTTGCACTTTAAAGTGTTCTTCAGCCCAAGTACAGCTCAACTTCCATTAGTCTCTCTAATGGCTCCTTCAGATAAAAGAACAAGAAGAAGAAGAAGAAGAAAGACCCAACACAGAAGGTGCCATCTCCAATCGAAGAGTCCAGAGCTAACCTTGGAATCGTCTTGTAGTTCTACCACAACAAGCTCCGGTGAACCAATGAAGATCATCGACAGCAACGACGACAATGGTGTCGATATCTCTGCAGGCAGTGGCTGTTCTACTCCCAAGGCTCAAAGGTTTCGAATACCAGAGGTCTTATCGTGTCCCCCAGCTCCAAAGAAGCGAAGAGTAGCTTCACACTGTTCATCACGGAGGTCACCCATTTCTTTCTTCTCTCCTCCGGATATAGAGCTCTTCTTCTTGTTTGCATTTCGTGATATCTCAGTCTAAAAATGGTGTGGCTACAAAATATAAACATCAGTTCATCAGCACTATTTCAACTAGGTGTAGAGGTGATCACTGGATTTTCTTCCCTTTTTTGTTTTTTGTTTTTTTGTTTTTCTATTTTCTTGAATTGGCCATTGAGGTATAGTGTGAAGACTTGAGGCTTTTGTACCTGCAGCAATCCTAGATGAAGTTGCCAACTTCTGTCAATGTTAGATTTTTCTTTCTTTCTTTCTTTTGATCTCCTCTTTAATTATGGTTAAGAGATACTAATCAGCCAAACCCTAGTGGGATTTTGTCCAACTTTAGCAGTGTGATTCTGTTTTCTGACATTTGGAGATGTGAAAATGTGATGTGAAGATTTGAAGTTGTGTGTAATGTTAGCTGCATTAACAGCTCTTACCTATTAAATCAAAGTGAGAAAGAAAAAGCACAAAGGCCTTTTCGAGTGTGAATTGAATATTTCATTGGTATCTTTTTCTCTTTCTCTTCCACTTGTTTTTTTTATTTGAATTATTCTCCCTCTTTTCTTGCCTTTGATTGAGATATGAAATTTGGTATTATATTTTATGGGGTTAAATTAAAAAGAAAAACCCAGTTCAAACCATCTCCACTTTCAACTAGTGGGTGGGCGATATGGGCTTGCACACAGGGAACAATGCAATTGGAGACCAAAAGGATTTTACAAATGAACCCAAATCGTTGGGATAAGGCCCATATGATGGTGATGATGATAGTGGCAATGATGATCTTTGTATCCACCACCATCAAATAATGTGATCAAAGCAGATGACATGGGCATCCAAGAGAGAGAGAGAGAATATGATAGATCAGGGTTTGTGTTTGTGTTCTTTTTGTTTGTTTTTTTTTTTTTTTTATATATATATATTTGTGTTGAGATCATGGTGTCAGGTGTGGGTGTTTGTTTGTCTGGGTAGAGCCAACATGGGTAAGAGAATCCAATGAAAGAGCTCGTGCGGGTGGTGATCATTTTCAATGGTTTAATTTCTCATGAGTTTTGTCATCTCTCGTGAAATTCCATCCATTGAATGCCGGCATGGTGGAAGAAAATTCAGAAAGCCCACTAGCCCAGTAGCCCATCAACCAAAATCTTCTTATTGTATCGCGAAATGATTTCAAGTATCGTGAGATGTGAGCCAGAAAATCTCCCAAACCAAAAAACTCCTAGTAATTTGAGCTTTTGGAATACAAAACAGAAGGTGAACATCTCAAGGACGGCGTGAGTCATTGATGAGATGGGCCTTCCTCCAAAGAAGCCTCTTTCGTCCCTCCGTGGGCCCCCATTGGATGGTTTTCATCATGGGCGTCGAGCTTATGGCCCTGTTTGGCTGTCCAGGTTGTGCTAATTTTTGCATCAATAGAAAATTTTATTTCCCAACCACATAAATGCGTCAATTCAAATAAAAAAAGGAAATAAAATGGTGGCTTAATTTGAATGTGGCAAAGGGATTTTAAACAAATTAAAAGCATGGTGGACCTCCCAACCTTGATGGTATGTGTAAAGTTGTCTGTTTATGAAAGTACTGAGATGATGATTTGAATTGGGTCATGTTCTTCCCAAAAGCAATTATTTTAAAAGTCTATTATATATTATTGTATAATACATATTATAGGAGGCTAAAATAATTTAATAATTTAATAACAAATATGACATTAAATAGAACAGATTAGTACATTAAAACGTATTCAAACTGATCACATATAATTTAGATATTATAGGTGGATTAAGGGGTGAGAATGTAGCAGAGTGCATACGTGATCTATTAACTTTTATCGCAAAAAAAAAAAAAAAAAAATTACGGTTATATAAATTTGATCCTGTATTTTCATTTTTGGAGGACGCTGATTACTGATCATCGACTCTATAACCATCGCCAATTTTTTGATGAAAATTTACCTGAACTTTGTGGTTTTGTTTTGTTTATTTAATTTTTCTGAAAGCTCTGAAGATGCAGTGTGAATCAGATGGTCCTACAGTTTAAAGCCATCCATTGTTTCTGACTTTGAGTATATGAATCTGGGCTCCTATAATCTGCCATTTGTCTATAGTTTGAGCATCAGCAGTTGAGAGACTCACCAACATTTGGGGGCAGGAATTGGTTACAGGTCTGCACCACAACTACAACCATCAGCGACTTTACTGGCAAGCCAAGTAGCAGCTTCCTAGAAAATTATGTAATTATGCTAGTTTTTGTCACGGTCAAGGCTTTTAGTTGGGATCCATACAAATTCATCAATGGTGGGAATTGATTCTTGAAACATATGAACAGGTTGTGGCAAATCATGGGGCCCAAAACCATCTCTTTGACTTTGAGACATTTGCCATTTATGTATTTCTTAATGAGGTCAAGTAAGGAAGCTCCATAGGCTATCCCAACTATTGTGTATTCAGGTCTAGTAAGGAAGCTTACTCAATCTAGTCAACTAAGGAAGCTCCATAGGCAACCTCACCATGGAGGATCTTCTTGATCAAATCTGCCTTGTCTTTACTCCAATACTATACCCGAATTCGTTGGGTATATTAGTTGGGCCCGTTTAAATAAAATGGGTATATTTTCATAATTGATGAAGCGTGTGGAGCTAAAACAAATCAAGGGAAGAGAGATGAAATTATTTTCAGCCTCAACCCTCAAGACTCAAGGTATGGTTGCGACTTGCGAGGCGGAAGATTCCTAGGCATTCACTAAACGACTGATCATGCTCGTGGACCCGACTAGTAATCCCGTTCTCATACTGCATCTTGGATCCGTCGTGCTGGTATGGCCCACTGCTTGTTGGTTACATGGACCACCGTATGGCATGTCCAGGTCTTCATGGAAAGTATGGTTCAATTCAATATATGATGACCATGGTCCCATGCGCCCGTTTGCTAGCTTTTGGCTTGAGACTGTGCCTGCGTGAGGGAGAGAAAGGAGGGACAGATTCATGGGGATTTGATATTGGTTTGTATGAATTGTATATACTTCTTTTCATCCTTTTATGTTGTATAGGGAGGAGAGAGATTCAAAGAAGATGTTGGAATGGGGTTCCATGTACACTGAATGCCCCCTTTTTTTTACTACAAAATGCATGTGGATTGATGTCTTTTTCTCCCTGAGTGGGGATGCCCTTTTGCCATCCCAATGATGCCATATCATACAAATATATACTTTGATTAATAAGAGATTGTGGAAGAGAGATTTTTCTACCTGAAAAAATTGATCAAATGGCGCTCATATATAGTTCCCACATATTCCATGTCTACCTCCAATCTGCCCATACAGACAATCAACCAAATTTAGACAAGTCAGGTGGGATGGGTCAAATCTTAAAAAACCTATCATACAATTGCATGGGATAAGTTATGCAGACCAAAAATTGAGGTATGGGCTTTCAATAAAGCTTTATTTGCAAAACAAATATAGAGGTTTTTGACAGATGACAAAGGGCTCTGGGCTAAAGTAATAAAGGAGAGGTACATGAAAAATAACTCCATTTTTTCAACTTGGTGGAAGGAAAATTCACATACTGGATCCTTGGATTCCTCCGATCGAATGGATATCCACAACTAAGGGAAAACATGAGTAATCATTCCCATATAAAAACAGTCCAGGAGATGTTTAATGAGGATGGAAGCTGGAATTTTTCTCTGCTGAAAAGCCTGTTCACAGAAATTTCGGTTAACCATATAACTCAACTGTTAAGATCATCTCAAATCCCTCAACATACTCTCATTTGGAAAAGCTCAAGGAAAGGCAATTACTATGTGAAATCGGGGTATAATTTCTTCACTAGTTATCTACCTACAGTCTTACATCCTCAAATTTGGGAGGACAATGGCATCTCATCTGGAAAACAAAGCTTCCCTTTCGCTTTCAACTCTTCACGTACAAAGCCTGGTGGAACGGGATCAAGACTAAGGACAAACTTGTGTTTCTCCAGCCTCAAGACCAAATGTGTGCCATCTGCATCACAAAACTAGAGACATGGCAGCATTTATTTTTTTATTGTACTAGTAATTAAGTGCATGTGTGAGAAATTTTTTTTCATATTAATTACTTGAATTTTAGATATATCATAGTTAACATAGAAATTGAAAATTAATAAAAGTAACAGTATGATTAAAAATAAACTTAAATATTTATTATTCAATTATAACATGATGAGTTTTTTAGAAAGGTTGGATCATTGACCCACCATCTAGATAAGAAAATTGATTTGCTTTTTGATTAGTTTTAAATTAGGGAAAATTATAGTTGGATCTAGTTGTACATTTAAAATTAAGCTACAAGTTGGTCCATAAACCAATAAAACTATGACAACCAACTCTACATTTCAAATTATAAAAACCCTCACTAGTCATCAAATGCTTATGTGACTATTGCCAACATGGGATTCTTAATCCATGTTGATGCAACAAAAATCTTATACTGAAATTGCCCTTTAATGTTGGGTGATTGGAAAAAAAAAAAAAAGTTTTTTAGTTTCTCTCTATCTCTCTCTCTCTCTCTCACACACACACACACACTCTCTCTCTCTCTCACTCACATCATCTTTATCTGCTCAATGACTATGTGATTTGAAAATAAATAAAAGTGGTTTTTGGTTTTTGTATTTACGTTCTCTATATCAATTTCTCTCATTCTCTCTCTACATATCATTCTCTCTTAATCTCTCTCGTTCTCTATATCAATTTCTCTCATTCTCTCTCTACCTATCATTCTCTCTTAATCTCTCTCGCTCTCTATATCAATTTCTCTCATTCTCTCTCTACCTATCATTCTCTCTCAATCTCTCTCGTTCTCTTTCTTGGTCAATCACTCATTCTCCCTTAATTTCTATCGTTCTTCCTCTATTTCACTCCTGCTCCCTCTCATTTTTTTTTCTTACACACTTATATGGTATTAATCAGATCGTATAAAACAACACGAGACCAACTTAGTATGGTTCAAAAATCATTACACCAATTTAATAAAAATTCACAAGAAGCTCTTGGCTTTGAAATGTACACTAACTAGAGAACGATAGAGATTGAGGGATAAGAAGATATTGACTGAGAGGGAGAGTGAGGGACAAGAATGAAAAAGATCGAGGGAGAACAATGAAAAAGAGAGAGAGAGAGAGAGAGAGATTTTGATTTGGCTACAAATAGAAGCTAAAAGAGTGGGAGCGAGAGATCAAGAAATGATTGTGAGAGTGATGGAAGGAAGGGAGATCAAGAGACAGAGGGAGTGGGAGAGAAACTTAAAACCTATTTTCGGTATAGGTTTTTTGTTGTATCCAACATGGACTAAGAGTCCCATGTTGGCAACGACCACATAAGCCTCCAATGACATGGTGGAGGTTTTTATAATTTGAAATGTAGAGTCGGTTATCAGAGTTTTGTTGATTTCTAGATCAACCTGCAACCTAATTTTAACTGTACAGCCAACTTTGACTATAATTTTCCCTTTAAATTATATATTTCATTTACATTACATAAAATATTTTTTACTTATCACACTTTATTTTTCTTTGTCTATGGTATCCTTTGACTCAAACCACTAACCTACCATCTAAAAATAAAAATTATTTGATTTCTAGGTTAACATTTAATTTTGTATTACATTTTCAACGTTGATAAAATTATTTCTTATATATAAACCTTATTTTTGTTCAATATAATAAATTCACAATATTAGAGATGTACCCAATATTTTATTTTTTATAAATATATAATATTAAAAATGTGTCCAAATTTTTCTCTACCTTTTTTTTTTTATTTTTGTGATTCTTTGTATTTTCTATTATTAAAATATTTATTATTTGACTATGACATCATTTCATTTCTAGGTAGATTTTGAATTTGGCATTTAATTTCCATCATTAATAAAATAATTCTTACATTTCATAATTATTTATTTTATTTTTTATTATTTAATTATGACATTATTTATTAATCCATTTGACCCCAAAATTTTCTCTACCTTTTTTTTATTTTGTGATTCTTTGTATTTTATATTAATAAAATATTTATTATTTGACTATGACATCATTTCATTTCTAGGTAGATATTGAATTTGGCATTCAATTTTCATCATTAATAAAAATACTTCTTACATTTCATAATTATTTATTTTATTTATTTTATTATGTAATTATGACATTATTTATTAATCCATTTGACCCCAAATGGTCAAATTGCATACCCACCACTGGGAGGGAAGAAAATGGTTTTGTTTTCTAATTATTTTTCAAAATATTTATTTTTATATTATTAAAATTAATATTATTGATTTAATTACAAGAATTTAATTATGAGAAAATATATCTTAAATATAAGATTTTATTAGAGATAATAGAAAATATTTTTATTTCCAATTGATTTTAATTTTTGCGTTCCATTTCCATCATTAATAAAAACATTTCTTATTTATCATACTTATTGTTGTTTAATAAGTAAAAAATGTTCCCAATTTTTTAATTTCTATTTTTTCATTTTATCTATTTTTTAATTTTATTATGTAATCGTGGCAACATGGATTATCCCATTTAACCCAAAATGATTTAATTTCTTACTACCACCTAGATGAATACACTATTTTTGCAAGGTAGATTTTAAAAGTATAAGCTTTTATGTTATTGGAATTATTAATTTATTAAGTATGGATTTAATTAATAGAACATTGATGAGAAGAAACAAAAATGACTTAAATATATGATTTAATGAACATGAATGCAAGTTAATAGCTAAAATGTTGGATTTAATGAGAGAGAATCGAATACATTGAATATCTTTAAATTACCCCTTTTCAACTCATTTAATATCAAGAACCGATTACCCTATTTGCCCTCATTTTTTATCAATAAATTTAAATATAGAGGGGTAAATTCTGTCCTTAGAAAATTCCAGAAATATTCTTGAGGCCATTCCTACTTTTTAAAATAGTATAGATTTATGCCAAAGCCATTTGATTTGCTCTTTGCTGCCCAGATAGAAATTAACCTTGAGTCCTTTGACTCAATCTCAAATTTACATCTATCTGAAGTTGTAGCTCAATGGCGACATGATAAATTATAGTCTGCCCGAAGAAATACAACATCTATGCATAGCCAAATTTCTCATTTTGTTCAGACTAATCTGGGACATGAGAAATGCCAAATCTCATGGTCAACCCAAGGTTCAAAATATCGACACACCCAATACGCCGGTAGGGGCATATCGGGCATTTTGATACTTGTTTTTTTACTTTTTTTTTATTATTTTCAAAAATGGTTCAGGGGAGCCGGTCTAGGACCCCTCCATCCTCTTAACCGGTCAGACCCCCGATACACCCACTGTAGGGGCATATAAGAAGGGTCCTGGAACGATACGTATAAGTCGATACAGATCGATACGTAACAATACTTTGCCCATACTACTCCCCAACCAAGTCATTGACAAAGCAGAAACATTCACTATTAATACCATATCTAACCCCCGCGAGCTCCAACTCAACCCACACCCACAGGATGTTCAAACTGAACATTAATCAGCACTGTATTCTGGGCCTTATGTTCATCCACTAGTAGGGTGTTTGGTACAGTGCCACTGTGATGCATTTTCCTTTTTTTATTATTATTTTTTTCCAAAAAAAAAAAAGGAACTCCATTAAGATTGAGAACAAGGAGCCCATGGAGTAGGATTGCTGCCTTCATACCTAATAGTAGTACATGCATTATAAACTTTCCCTGGGGGTAGCAGATCTGGCATGAACTCTTCGACCTTCTGCAGCGACAACAGATCTCAACTCCTGCACTCAGCTTCTTCTCCGAAACAGAAGTGACACACTAGATATCCTAAGCCTTGAACTAATTCCCGTCTTCTCCTTCCTAGAAGGACAAACTACAAACGTTTCAGACCCCAAGGATGGAAACCATATTTATGAACCGATATATCACCAAAGGAGGAATCAAATTGATGAACAAAGGCATAGACATGAAGGTTATGAAGGTTGTACAAGCTGACCAGGCTTCTGCTCTATCCTCGCTCCTTTTATTTTTGTTAGTTCTATTAAATTAATCAATTGAAATCAATCACCCTCATGATTAGAATTGTATTGGTTGATAACTGAAAAGAAAGGACATGGGGGTTGGAGAACTTTAACTTGTGGGATCATTAGGATGTGTTGAGGCATCACCGCCCAGCTGAGGATTGTAGTTGTCACCTGTATGAATAAATATTTCAATGAAAACGGTGCTTCTATATTATCCAAGAGTCTTCCTGTAAGTGGGATGGCGGGTGGTCTTCCCATCATAAACCGGGCACAGCTACAGTAGTTGGTGAAGGCAATTAAGTTCAGAAAATATGGACCCTTGTTTAATTGCCCAGATTTGTGCAATGTAGTTGTTATTATTTCTAATACGGGAAGAGTAGAAGCAAATTTGGATCTCTAAGGATACCTCCTATGCCATAGAACCCAAAGGTACCAGAGCAAGCACCATCAGTATATTTAATTTGACATGGATGGTGGTTTTTTTATAAGAAAATAATATATTAAACAGCAGACAAAAGAGGTTCAATACAGACTGGGGGTGCCCCACCAGACAGTCAGAGAAATGATTTAGCTTTCTGAGCTAAAAGATGGGCAACCTGATTAACAGTTCTAGGGATAAACAAGAAATTAACAGAGGCAAAAGACGATTTAAGATTCTGGATCTTGTCCACCCAAACATTATATTTCCAAGGTAAAGAAAGCCCATCATTCAACGCCAAGATAACATTTCTAGCATCTGATTGAACACAAATGGAATTCCAGCCTTGAGCCTTTGCAAAAGAGAGGGCCTTCCAAATTGAGTCAAGGTCTGCTTCCACTGGATCAGAAGAATAACCAAAAAACCACCTGCAGCCAATAAAAATTTAGAATTAAGAACACAAAAACCAAAAGAAACTCGACCAGAATTGTCCACTCCACCATCACAATTAATTAGATAGGTATAGTTAGTAACTTAGTACCCACCAAACTCAACAGAGAAACAAAATTTAGAGTAGCAAAAGAAGTAAATCCTGAAGTTGGCTTACAGAAAAATTTATTGATCCTTTCATTTCTTGTTAAATATCCTTTCATTTCTTGCCTGCCATATCAAGTAAAAAGCTATTGCTAGCCATTCGAGAAAACCAAACAAATCAGAAGCTGAATTAAAACCCAAGGACCAGAATTTGATTAAATCTAAAAGGCAAGAAAAGTTTGACCATATTGCCTTGAGATTCCAAGGGATAGGAAACAAAATACTTCTAGAGAAAGAACATGAAAGGAAAAGATGAGAAAGAGACTCATGATCCTGATTACAAAAAAACACAATTAGGATTGACATTTATCCCAGGATGGTGGCTCTCTTTTTTTATTACTGGTAGAGTAATTCCTTAGTTGACAACATTCAATTCTTGTAGACTAACTAGAGTTTGTATAAATGCTTTTAACATTGTGATATTTCCAGATTTTTCATGGCCAGAAACATATCATTGTTCTTCTCAAAGTTGAACTTTGTTTTAGTGGTGCCAAGGTTCTTTTAGGAGCATTGAGTAAAATATGTTGTGTAACCTCAAATTCTTCGCTACAAAGATCACAAAGAGGACAGAGAATGAAGTGGGATTTTAACAAGAACAAGGAAATCCTTGGTGGGCAAATCAGTTATGAATTGTTAGCCAAATAAAGAACTGAATTTTAGTGGGATGGGTAATTTCCAGATTGCTGTCCATGGCCAACTCTATCTTACATGTCATTCAATTGCTGTTGAATCATTTTGTAGGCTGAGGCTAATTGGGACCTCAAGTTGTTGTCTACTCTCCTTTTCCTTGAACAGAAGAAAGAATGACTAGATTTTTAGAGAAATCTAGTGAGGAATGAGATGTGAAATAAATTCCAGATTCCATTTTATTGGATTCCACCATCGAATATATGTCAAAACCTATTGTCTCTGTTCAGATCAATTAGGCTCCTGTAGTCTCTCACCTATCTCGTTTTTGTCAATGGATGGATCATGTAGCTAACCTGAATCATCCATGGGATGTTTCAAAGAAATTTTATATAAAAGCATTTTTCTCTCCAAGGCTCCTCAAACCAAGGCATCCTTCAGATCAAATTAAATCCCAAGTCCCAACCACCCAAGATTGTTTTTCCCCCTCACCAAAAACCCTCTGTAATAAAGAGGTAGCCATAAAATGTTCTTAACATTATCAGGGAAGATAGGATGGCCATGGCAGAAGTGAAATAAATGAAAATGGTGTTGAAAACAATCTTGTTGAATAAGACCAGACTATACAATTGGATGGTCAGAGCAGGGAACCACCATAAAAATAGTGTTTGAAAACACATGCAACTGGAGTTACATTCGAAGCAATAATCAACCATCCACGCACCTATTATTAAATTTCCAATTCCTTCCAAGATGATTAAAAGGATCAGAGTCAACTTTTCCTTTAAACAGGGCTGTGTCATGATATTTAGAACAAGCTTTAACACTTTAAAGTACCTCTCTCACATGGCTCCTGAGAATGTCTTCAATACTTGAAGGCCCTGGGTTATTCAGAGAAGATCCATCAAAGTTCAAATTGAGTCTCTTGAAACAGGGATTGTACAATGGTGGTTGTTAAACAACAAACCCAAGATCCCAAATTGATTGGCAAATAGAGAAATTAGAAAGAAAACAAAAGCAGAACAAAAATAGCACACAGATATTTATGTGGTTCTGCCTTATTGCCTACGTCTACAGGAGGAAGAGTAAAAATCCACTATAATCAACAATGGAGAACAAGTATAAAGAACCTCTCAAACCCTAGCACCCTTTAAGCCCAAAGCCTTTACACTCAAACTGATGTTCTTTCACTCTCGTGTCAAACCTTAGGGAACAAGAAAAAATATATGCGGGATGACCCAAATATGTCAAATCAGACTGGATCGATATGCGGGCCCAAGCCTTCTACATCCATTCAAGGCACACACACGACAATACTCAATGGAAATGTAACTGGATGTTGACAATTCATCACCAGGGACAAGGCTATGAAACTGAAAGCACTACTAACAAAGCAAAGGATCGTATTCATGAGAACAAGAAAGAAACATCAGCACTCACAGACTTATCATAGACTTCCCATAAATCCTGAAGTGTCACCCTTTTCTTCCAAAATAAAGCGAATTGTCACATAATAAGTATTATTTTTTTGAGAAAAACACAATTTTATTTTAGAAAGGCACATAATAAGTGTTATTTTGATATTGTACAACTTGTTACAGATAAACTGTTAATCTGGCTATGGATGGATGCTGGAGATCTGTCCCCAAATAGAATAAAGTGCCATCAATAACCTAAAATGCTACACTCAGTTTTCAAATAATGCAAAGAGAACTCAAATGAATGTGGAACTACATGTTAGATTGAAACCGCAGTTCCTTAAGAACAACTAGAAGGTTCCACGTTCTCATTCATGGATTAGGTGATGCTATTTTCTGGGTGACTACAGTAACAGTTCAAGAACATTGGCTTAGCATATAGAGAAATAAATGCCAAGGGGTAGAGCATAAGTACCTTGAAATTGAAAGTACTCAGTAAGGTCCTTAACTAGACAGTCAAAGAGAATAAAAGAATAAACCTAATAATGCTTATTGGACATGTTGCATAAACCTAATAATGTTCAGCAAAAAATAAAAAGATAAAGAATATTAAAGATGTGATGGTAGAAAATCCATCACCAAAAAAAATTCAATTTGTATAGAGAACAGCATTCTGAAGGTGAACAAATTTCAAACCTTAACGAAATCCTCAGACTGCCTATTATCCCAATTAGATGTAGCAAAAATAAGTCCTTTTTCCACTGAGACAATTTGATAAAAAAAAAAATCATCATCAAGAATCATTGCAAAAGAAGCCAGTACCATACTTCAATGAAATTTCTTAATTTTTCATTTTAAGACCTTTTTTTTATAAATAACAGAGACTTTTATTAAAAGATAATAATAGAAAAGGTATAAAAGGAGGGGTAAAAATTCTTAATCCTCCCAAGAAAGAAATTCAGATTACAATGTTGCCCAGAAGAAATTAACTCTTCCCACCCCTTGTTTGGCCAATGAATCTGCCAAGGAGTTGGCGCACCTCTTTATCCATTGAAACTTGACTTCCATATTTTGGGTGAGATGTCTTTCTTTTTTTCATTCAAAAACTTCCACAGACTAGAAGTATCCTTCATCAACCAATTTATAGCCAACTTAGAGTCACCTTCCACTATCAATTTTCTGATATTTAACTCTTGCGCTCTTTTTAACCCTTCCAAGACAGCCAATATTTCAGCTCTAAGAGAGTCCCCCCATCCAATAGAACCAGAATACAATGCAATAATTCGACCTTCATCATCTCTGAAGGCTCCCCCTATACCCGACAGACCTGGATTTCCTTCCTACTACCATCAAAGTTTAGTTTAGTGAAACCTGAAACTGGAGGGGACCAAATTGGGTGGGATACATTCTTTCTTGGAGCTGACCAAGCCACTTCTTTCCACTTCCTGATGATGTCTCCTTCTGAATAATTTTCAAAACTTTGCAAAGTTTTAACCTATTTTAGACTACAGAAAGGCGAAAGATTATGCAAAACAGGAAATGAATTGTTATCCTAGGCTTGTAGCCTATAGTGGATTTGGTTTATGTAGAGAGCACAGGCATACAACTCATGAAATGTTTCAATTTTAAAATAGAACAAAAGAAGAATGCCATAGCAAGGTAATGTCATATATAAGATTATATGGTAGAGATCATGCTTCTTGAACTGAAACTATTAGCAACGAACCTAACACTCAGACAAAGACCTGATACCATTACATCTGTACACTAAACTGATAGGCCCCCAATTAACTTTATGTATGCCAAGAAGGGGAAAGGTTAGCTTTCGGCTAAAAGGGGAAATAATTGAACATGGGGGCAATTATGGCTGGAGGGAATAAAGAGAGTCTTGAGGCATTTATAGCTATGTCAGTTAGGAATAAGAAGAGTGTGGGCATTTATAACTTGGCCAGCTGGGCATTTATTGAGGGATTCAGTTATGCTGTAAGAAGAGTATAAGAAGGGGCTTTGGGGGATGGGGGAGGGAGGCTTTTGTTGAGTGAAGAATACTGTGAGTGATTGGGAGAGCCGGCGGTCTCTCGAAGAACCGACCAACTGTTAATGTTCTTCTTTTCTTCTGAATGAATACCAGTTCCTTTGTTGATGTTCTAGTTGTGTGAATTCTGCTGTGAGTCTGAGAATTGTGTGTCAAGTTTCTCGGACATAACATAAACACTAATTAATTTTTCTTTTGCAATATATATATATATATATAGAGAGAGAGAGAGAAAACCATCATTAATACTAAACAGTATATTGTCTTCAACTACATATGCTACATTATTTTGGGTAAAACATGTATGACATGCTAGACTATGAGCTACCTAATTTTGATCCCTGTTTACATACAAAAAGTCTTACAGAACATATTTCATCCACAAGGTCTAAAACATGATCCATGTTTAAGTAGTCCACCCAGTTGAGATTGGGTTTCCTACAATTTACCTTATCAGTCAACTTCTGTACATCTGATTAGGTGATAAGTTTGTTGAAGCGCTGAACCCTTTCTGATTTTAGCCTTTCTATTAGGGCTCAAAATTCTGCATCATAGCTTCACTGTGTTCTGGAGTGCTTCTATATGGACAATGGAAAACAACCACAATAAAGAAGACTAGAAGTTCAGGACTGTTATCAGTCTTGAACCCTAATGAATCTCAGGATCGAAGATAAGAAGAAAGAAAGAGGAGAGAAGAGAAAGAGGGAGGAGAAGCAGTAGAACACAAGGGTTGAAAGGAGGAGCAGAAGCTTAATGTTCTGCCGCCGCCACTTTAATTAATATTTATAGGTTATGCTCATTACATGGAAATGACAGATCTGCCCTTAGTCTTTACATAACAAATAGAGTAAAAACAAAGACTGAAATAAATAACAACTGAAACAACTAAATGACCAATAGCTAACCCTAGGCAGACTAGAACATTTTCTACCCTACGAACACAGTGGGACCGTAGCTGTGGGGCCCACATCAGTGTTCTTTACACTCCCCCTCAAGTTGGGAATAAATGTTTATCATTCCCAACTTGGATAGATCTGCCTCTATCTTCTTCCGTAATACAGCTTTAGTGAGGATATCTGCCAGTTGCATATTGGAGGTGATGTATGGGAGACATACTTCTTGCGATGAGACCCTCTCGCGTACAAAGTGTCGATCAACTTCAATATGTTTAGTCCTGTCATGCTGCACTGGATTGTGTGCTATATTAATAGCCACTTGATTATCACAATACAGCATCAGAGGCTTCTCATACTCAACACCCAACTCCTCAAGTAGTGATCTCAGCCAAAGAATTTCAGCCACTCCATTAGCCATTGACCTGTACTCAGCTTCAGCACTGGATCGAGAGACAACACTTTGTTTCTTATTCCGCCAAGAAACCAGATTACCTCCCACAAGAGCACAATATCCAGAGGTAGACCTTCTGTCATCAACACTCCCAGCCCAATCGACATCCGTATAGACTTCTACCTTCATGTGGTCATTGTTCTTGAACAGTATACCTCTACCCGGGCATCTCTTCAAGTATGCTAGTATTCTTTCTGCTGCTAGAAGGTGCGTGGTTCTAGGAGAATGCATGTACTGACTGATAACACTAACGGCATAACTGATGTCTGGTCGGGTAAGGCATAGATATAGGAGCTTTCCCACTAACCGCTGGAACATAACTTTGTCTTCAAGTAGCTCCCCACTCTCTGCATTAATCCTGTGGTTCTATTCAATGGGTGTATCTGTAGGTTTGACACCTAGCTTTCCAGTTTCAGCCAAGAGATCTAACACATATTTCCTCTGAGAGACAAAGATCCCCTGCTTAGATCTAGCAACCTCAATACCCAAAAAATACCGTAGTGTACCCAGATCTTTCACCTCAAACTCTTGATGAATGAGCTGTTTAAGGGACTCAATCTCATGGTTGTCGTTTCCTGTGACCACAATATCATCAACATAAACTGCAAGTAGTGTCGGTGACGACTCCACCCTCTTGATGAACAGTGTATGATCTGACTGGGCCTGTACATAACCGAACTTCCCAAGGGCTAGTCTGAATCTGTCGAACCAAGCTCTAGGTGATTGCTTCAAACCATACAATGCCTTATTGAGCCGACAAACTTTCTTACCTGCCTCTGTATCATAGAATCCAGGAGGCAACTGCATGTAGACCTCTTCCTGCAAGTCCCCATTCAGGAAAACATTCTTAACATCCATTTGGTACAAAGGCCAAGTGTAGCTTGCTGCAAGAGATAATAGAACCCGAATGGTGGTCATCTTGGCTACCGGGGCAAATGTCTCCAAGTAATCTATACCATAAGTTTGAGTGAACCCCTTTGCAACTAGCCGAGCTTTGTACCTCTTAATGGAACCATCCGCATTATGCTTCACAGTAAATACCCACCTGCATCCAACTGGTTTCTTTCCTTTGGGCAAGTCAACTAGCTCCCAGGTATTATTTTTCAACAAGGCATCCATTTCAACTTGCATTGCACCTCTCCACTCCGGGACTGATAGAGCTTCTTGCACTGTTCTAGGAATAGGGACATCAGCAACAGAGGTGAGATAGGACCTGTAGGAGGGAGATAGGCGATCATAGGACAAAAACTGGGAGATGCAGTGGGCTGTAAATGTGGTGCAATGTCGTTTTCCTTTACGGAGGGCAACGGGAAGGTCAAGGTCATCTACAGAGGGTGAGGTAGCAACAATGGAAGGAGTCTCTGTGGGCCCTGGGACTGTAATATCTGGACTTGGAGCCGCAGAAGAGATTGTAGCTGGCTGGGACTGCTGATGACCAAGATCAATCTGCCTGCATCGCCTGTGATAGACTCTCAACTCTCGATCCCTTTGACCACCCTCGCTACTACAGCCCTCATCATCAACTGGAATAGGTAAAGGAACAGCCCCAAAGGTATTAACCCTGTCCTCACTGCACTCCTCCTCCCCCTGAAGAAAAAGACCCAAATCTCCACGCTCACTACTCTCCCCCTGAGGAGAGACCCGAGAATAGTAGGGTGTCTCCTCAAAGAAAGTGACATCCATGGACACAAACTTCTTCCCTGAGACAGGATCATAACAACAATAACCCTTTTGAGTTTGTGCATAACCAAGAAAGATGCATTTGGAGGCCTTGGGTTGAAACTTGGAGTAATTGGGACCAAGAAGCTGAACAAAACAGGTACAACCAAATGTCTTGAGGGGAATGGTGAACAACTCCTCATTGGGGTATAGAAGGGAAAAATGAGGTTTCATATCAAGAACCCAATAAGGAATCCGATTAATAAGATATACCGCCGTAAGGATAGCATCACCCCAGAAGCGAATAAGGACGTTGAAGGTAAACATAATACTTCTAGCCACCTCCAAGATGTGCCTATTCTTCCTCTCTGCAGCCCCATTCTGCTGAGGTGTATGAGGACACGTGCTCTGGTGGATAACCCCATGATTAAGGAGGTACGATGCCAATGGCTTAGCAAAGTATTCCTTTGCATTATCAGATCTAAGCACTTTTATCCTGGCATCAAATTGTGTTAGGATCATTTGGTGGAAGTTTTGGGTTAGGACAGGCACATCATCTCGTGATCGCATAAGATAAACCCATGAAAATCGGGTGTGGTCATCAACAAATAGCAAAAAATACCTGTACCCCCCCATAAAAGGAATGCGATATGGCCCCCAAACATCAGTATGCACAATATCAAAAGAACTATTACTCCTTTTATTACTCAATGAATAAGAGTTTCTACAATGTTTAGCCAACTCACAACTTTCACACTTCAACTGAGATGACTCAACAGACTCAAACAAAGTAGGAAACAGACTCTTCAAGGACCGAAAAGATAAATGACCCAATCGGTTATGCCACAACATAACCGGACTCACAACTTGAGAAACAAGTAACTTCTTATCCACTGACTCTTCCCGACGAGAACTCTCCCCGAGCAGATAGATCCCATTCATCTCATAGCCAGTCCCAATCACCTTCTTCGTCTCCACGTCCTGAAAAACACATCGGTCAGGAAAGAAAGTTACTGAGCAGTTCAAATGTTTGGTAATGCTACTGACGAAAATGAGGTTAGTATCCAGTTTAGGAACATGCAAGACAGAGGACAAGGATATAGTATCTGACAGTTTGATGTCACCCTTGCCAGAAATAGGGACAAGAGAGCCATCAACTATAGATACTTTATCCCTACCAGAAGATAAGTGATAAGTAGTAAACAAAGAGGGCAAGCTGGTCATATGGTCAGATGCACCTGAATCTATTACCCAACACGGTTCAGTAGTACCTGGAGCGGAGGCATGGTAGGCTGAGGCTCGAGTACCTGAGTGTGCAAAGGCCGATGTAGCCGGAGCTGATGATGACTGCGATAACTGAGCTGAACTGCCAACTTCCTTCTCCAATTGTATTAGAGCTGCCCGAACTGCAGCTAAGGTCTCTAATGGTGTGCCTCTCGTGCCATATGAGGATGCTGAATCAGTAGTCGTAGCCACATGAGCATTACTCCTTTTATTTCTCAACTTTGCCGGGACCAAATGTGGATGCAGCTTCCAACATGTTTCTTTTGTGTGTTTAGGTTTCTTGCAATGCTCACACACCACATCCCTTGTATCTTCCTTCTTTCTGTCCCTCTCTGAATCACCCTCTATTTTGGGTTTGACAGCTACCAAGGCAGGTGTAAACGGCTGATGTTGCATCATGACTTTCCTCCTGGTCTCTTCATTGTGCACTAAGGAGTATGCCTGATAGAGGGTCACACTATCTCTGGTCAAGATCTGTTGCCTCACAATATCATATTCTGAATTCAGTCCTGCCAGAAACTCAAACACTCTGTTTGTCTCAATGTGCTTTCTATGTATCTGAGCATCTTTGGGACTCTCCCACTCAAGAGTCTCTAAGTGATCAATCTCATGCCACAGGGAGTGCAAGTTAGAGAAATAGACCGACACTGGTTTCTCTCCTTGTTTAAGGGCATTCACCTCACATTTCAACTCATATGCTCTAGCAACATTAAGGGGTTGGGAGTAAGTCTCTTTCATCACATTCCATATCTCCTTGGTTGTCTTTGCCCATAAGTAATTTCGGTTGATATGGGGCTGCACTGAATTACAGAGCCATGTCATAACCAAGTAGTTTTCTTGGACCCACTTGGTATACATAGGGTCTCCCTTGGAAGGTTCTGCTACATCTCCCAAGAGATACCCTACTTTGCCCCTTCCCCCAATAGCCATAATGGCTGATTGGGCCCATTCCAAAACTGCCTTCTGCCTGATTCTTAAACTCCATTTCAGTCAAGAACCAGAAGTATCAAAGATTATGGTTACTACAGTCAAAACCAGCACTAGAACTCCCAACAACAGTCACACAATCAGTAGAGAACCAATCTGTACTCACGACAGATGTGCATGAAATATATATAAGACTGATCTGAAATCAATAACCACACACAACAGCAATAGTCCGAACTGTTTTCACCCCTTCAAAAGTGTTCGAAACCCCAAAAGAAGACTGAAACACGGTTTGAAGAGCAATCTGATATGCTGAAGCCAATTCGAGGTTTTAATCAGTCCTAAGAGCCGTACGGATAAGGTTTGTATTAGGGTTAATATGAAACCCTAAAACTGATCAATGTTGGGGAGAATTCTAGGGTTTGCCGCAGGAATAAGATCACAAGTTTCGGCCTAATACTAGGGTTTGCCGTAGGGATAAGACAAAACCCTAGAGAATAGAGAAATAAAACCCTAGAGTAGTTCGGCCACCCTTACTGGATAGGTCCAACCTATCTTTTCTGATGTTACTTCTCTCAGAAAGTAAAAACTTACAGTAGAATGCAGTTCGCTGCCTACCAAGGTTACCCGAACCCTAGCCTTCTCTGATTCTTCCTAATCACCAACTTGCTACAACTGTGATACTTCTTCAAACAGCTGCTAATCCTCTAGAGATCTCCAAGAACCAGTCAACGAACTCTGCTTTCTCAGCTTCCAGCCTTAGATGGTTCTCATGTGGTCGGCTGGACTAGACTCACATGAAAGAACCTGGCTCTGATACCAACTAGAAGTTCAGGACTGTTATCGGTCTTGAACCCTAATGAATCTCAGGATCGAAGATAAGAAGAAAGAAAGAGGAGAGAAGAGAAAGAGGGAGGAGAAGCAGTAGAACACAAGGGTTGAAAGGAGGAGCAGAAGCTTAATGTCCTGCCACCGCCACTTAATTAATATTTATAGGTTATGCTCATTACATGGAAAGGACAGATCTGCCCTTAGTCTTTACATAACAAATAGAGTAAAACAAAGACTGAAATAAATAACAACTGAAACAACTAAATGACCAATAGCTAACCCTAGGCAGACTAGAACATCTTCTACCCTACGAACACAGTGGGACCGTAGCTGTGGGGCCCACATCAGTGTTCTCTACAAGAAGATTCAAAAGTCATTTTCCTTTTGCTTCATAAAAAAAGTAGAAGATATTTTTATTAAATTAAGGCAAAAAATCTATTCCCGCAGTCACCTTTAAATTGCTAAAATGTACATACAGGTTTTATGGAG
Organism: Nelumbo lutea; assembly: GCF_056320005.1. Taxonomy (NCBI): domain Eukaryota; kingdom Viridiplantae; phylum Streptophyta; class Magnoliopsida; order Proteales; family Nelumbonaceae; genus Nelumbo; species Nelumbo lutea. The sequence continues at coordinate 6,012,436 of NC_142690.1, forward strand.
AATGTTGTGAATTGGGAGCAATTTGACAACAACTGAAATAGTGAAATGGTTAAAATGAATGACGTTCTGCTTCCTCTTTCTGTTCAGTTATTGAAGGATTAAGGTGAAGGATTAAGGTGAGGGTTTCTTATATGTCTATAAATAATTCTACCTTCTTTCCTTTTCTGAATATTTGTTTTCCTGCAACACTTTTCTGAATAATTCTACCTTCTTATATGTCTATATATATACAGAGAGAGAGAGAGAGAAGAAAAAGGGTAAAATAAATAGAGAGAAGAAGTGTATAACCTTGAAATATATTCCGCCTCGGTACTTGTTCTACAAAGAATAAGGAAAAAGCCCTCCAGGGAATGAAGCATTTGAAAGGCCTCAACAAAACATCATGTAACTCTTGAATTTGAAGTGCCATAATAACGTATGCCACCCATCACTAGTTAGATCCCGCTATAGTCTATAGATGAATCGAAACCAAAAGACAAGCCAACATGCTCAGATTCTTGATAAGAGATAAGTAGAAGAATAACTTATAAGATATATAAGCCCAATGAATCGATTATTATAAGCTAAGATGAGAGAGGGTTTTGAATTACAAAGAACCTGAAAGAAGACGGTGTCATGTATAGAAGCTGCAGTAGAATGAATTGCCCAAATGGAAGCTACAGCATCAATCACCTCATAGAAATATCAATATTCGGGACATGAGATATCTTATGCCAATCTTCACCAGTCTCCCTTGAGCATCGTTTCTTTAAATGAGGACAATTTCTAATATATAGCTCCTGTAATCTTGTCAAGCGTTGCATGCCTTCCGGTAAAGATTTCAAATTATAGTTCCCACATAACTCAAGATGTTTAAGAGATGTGAGGTTTCCAAGCGAGTGTGGTAGAGATACCAAATCAGGGATGTCTTCGACTCTGAGGTCTTGAAGTGACGGAAAGTTTCCAAGCTCCTCTGGCAGCTCTACTAATTTCCGAAGCTGTCGAATGCATAACTTCTTCAGGGCAGTAAGACATTGGATTCCGTCCAAGGAACGAAGCTCTCGACATTGTTCAATTTGTAGCACCTTGAGGGCGGTGAGATATTGTAAGCTTTGTGGTTGAAAGAGGGACGTCAAATTCGAACACTGCCGGATAACAAGATGTCGAAGAGGAATCAAGGCTTTTGGTGCATGAAACGACTGTGGTAGAGATGCAAAATGAGGGATATATTCGAGAGTAAGGTTTTCAAGTGATGGGAGATTTCCAAGCTCGTCTGGCATCTCTTGTAATTTCGGAATAGCTGTAATCCTTAACTCTTTCAGGGCAGTAAGAGCTTGAATTTTTAATTTGCAGAGCATTACATTTGAGCAAATCGTGATTCAATCAGGTACGGATGCTACCGGAGTGGCGACCGACATGGTCTCCCTCAATTCCACTGTAAAGCTAGTTTTTCGTAAGACTGCTACGTTTTTCGGAGTACATGTAACGTCAACACCTGTTGATCTCTCCTACTCTCAACTAAGTGTGGCCAGTGGCACCGTAAGCAACAAAATCCATCTCATGTTACGTTTCTCTGAGAAAATAAAGATGATTCAATCAAACTCCTCTATGGTGGTTTTAACCTTTTATTTCCTTCCCTCCTTAGGATGACATTGCAGATAAAGTTCTATCAGTCGAGGAAGAGCTAAAGAACGATGACGGTAGTAGTGATGGGGAATAAAATCCGTCCGTAAGGAAGTGGGAAGGGTTTGAGCAGTTCGACAGGCACCGGTGCCTCTGAAACTGAGTTTCATGGTTTGATCGAGGGCATACGTCCTGGGGAAACTGGTCAAACCAAAGTTCCATAAGACGATCGAGTGTTCCGTGGTTCTTGATCCTAAAAAGCTCAACGTCCCCATTTCTCTGAAGAATTCGTGCTAAGTAAAATCAGATTCATGGCTGGAGGCGGCGGGCGGCGGCACTGGTGAATAAATTGAAGAGGGAGAAAAAAATAATTTTTTTGAAATTTTTTTAAAAGTATTATTTTATTTGATATTATAAAAACACACGAATCCAGTACCTCTGTTTCCTCATTTTACTCTGTGGCGCACATTCTTTGAAAAAAGAAAAAAAAAAAAGTGAACCCACAAGTTTTGATCATTCTCCATTTCCTCCCTACTTTTCTCCCTTTGATTGTCTCCATGATCATGAGACCGGATCTTCTCCTCACAGAGGTTGCCTCACTCGCTCCTCACATGAACGTGTACCATGCATTGAGAACATTTCCCTGTCTTATAAGTTATTATTCACGGGAGATGTTCCCAATGCACGGTGGATGTGCATGTGAGCGCCCCTGTCTAAGGAGCAGATCCTGTTCCCTCAATGATGTGCTTTGCTTTTCTAAGCTCTTTTGGCTTTATTGCTTTTGCTCATTTGGTTATATTTCTTTGCATCATCACACAAATTTAAAGTTCACTTGTTTCTTTAAAATATTTGTATGGATTTATGTATTTACCTCTTTCCTTGATATACATAATTTTCAATTTTATATATGTATCTCGAGGATATTTAGTATCTTGTTGTAGATAGAGATACCAAATGTTGTCTTATAATTAAGAGGTTGCAGGACTAATAAGTGTAGTCTTTCATGAAAGTAATGTCTCCAGCAAAGCAAAGAGCTTTATATATAATAAGGGAAAATTCCCGATAGGTACCCTGTATTTTAGGCCAAGTGCCAATTTAGTACCTAAATTTTAAAATGCGACAATTTAGTATTCGAACTTTCACTTTGCGTTGATTTAGTACTCAACGTTAACTCACCGTCAATTAGAAGAATCATGTGATATCAGGTATGGGTTAAATATTTTTGAAATACCAAAACTAACATTTATGAAAAGATATGAACCATTTTACCCTTTCCCTTCCTATTTTCCTGATCTCCTTTTTTCTTCAATCTGGGTTGAACAAACGAGATAGGAGAGGAGACTTCACTCAACTCCCCTTTTAGACTTCAATCTGGGTTGAACAAATGAGAGAGGAGAGGAGACTTCACTCAACTCCGACCTTTCTCTTCATTCCGTGCATGACCATTCCATCCCTTGCTCTTCAAACTTGGTTGAAGAAATGATAGAGGAGAGGAGACTCGGTTGTTCATGTGTAGCCCTTGAATGAACGGTGAAGAAAAGTGGTAAGCTTCACCCCTAACATTTGTCTCCCCCAACTCCCCCAACATCTATTCATCTATAACCATGCACAGTTCTTCTGATGGAGTTTTCATACAGACTCCACTCCAGAACCGCGCACAAACTTCATCTATAGCCATCTTGCTGGAGGCATCAGAGATGGTGGGACCAAGGTTTAGCTTCAAAACCGCGCATAGTTCTGATATGAAAATGTTCTATTGCTTCTTTGTCGCAAAATAACCCAAAAGCATAGTTTATTATTTAGGGAAAATTCCATAAATTTTTGTCTGGTTTTGTAACAATTTATCAATGTTTCTTTGTCGCAAAATAACCTAGAAGCATATGTTATGATTTAGGGAAGGGAAATTTCTATAAATTTTGGTTCGGTTTTGTAACTACTAATCAAAATGTTTGATTTTGCAACTATTTGTGTTTGAAAGATGAATGAAAATGAAATGGTTTGGTGGTGTTTGAGAGATGAATGAACATGAAATGGTTTGGTGGTGTTTGAGAGATGAATGAACATGAAATGGTTCAATTTTCTAATGATTGAGTGTTGGCCATTGGTACATTGTCCAGCAAGAAAAATTCCCATGCAAAGGAATTGAGAGATGAATGAACAAGAAAAATTCCCATACCAAAATCTGTATCGTACTATAACTAATTAATATGGTAGATTATATGGTGAAAGCTTGTTTTCTCAAGAAAAAAGTAAAGAATATTTTGTCTAGTTTGTATCATTTCGATTTTTTTTATTATAGTTGCATATTTCATAGAATATTTTGGTGGTTCTTATGTTTTGGTTTGCAGGGATGTCATCTTCTCAGTCAACAAATGATGGTCAACTTGTTAGGTATCTTAAATACAAGCCAAAGGATTTTAAGTGCGGAAAGAGGTCTGTCATTTAGGTTTCAAAAACAAGTTATTATCTGAATAGGATATTTTACAATTGCCCAATTAATCTTGTAAGCAATTAAGGGCATTTGTTTGTATTCAAATTAAATACTATTATGAGATATGTTGACTTCTTTGCATTTGATTGTATTCGGAGTAGCGTACCTCTGCCATGTAATTTCTTTCAATGGGCAGTTTCCACAAACTTTTCTAGTGAAGGCAATTCAACAATGAATCATCTAGAAAGTTGCATTGTAGAGCTTCATGAACTGGTTGCTGATTTTGACTGTCGTATTAAGGCTATGGAGTCCTACCAAGTAGTAGTTACTGTAGGGTTATAGACCATGAGGGTCTTACTCATTGTGTTAATTGCTGTATTTTTTTGGCATGTATATGTACAAGAATTAGAGTTATATGTACAAAAAATAGTTAATGAATTGTATCTCAATGAAATTGTAGCCTGGAACTTGATCCCTTTGTGGACGGAAAGGTTAATAGAATGTAATAGTTTCTATTATAATTGGTCCCTTTTGCTATTGTATTCAAGTTAATCAACTAATTAGTAGTGAAGTTCCAATGGTTAGTATCCAACAATAATGAACATATTACTGTATAAATATACTGAGTACCTAATGGTTTAAGTTGGGACTCCTGAGGATGACGCTAGTTCCATTGGTTCTCATTCATTGTCAAAGAGCCATTTGCCTAAAAAGACAAGGGACATGAATAGAAGGTCAGCACTCTAGCACCTCATTCCAAGGTTTTGATCTTGGACCAAGGGAATCAAGAAGGCTTATGACCGCATTCCAATTTTTTGCATGATCTCCATTAGAATGGGATGACCAACCTTGCGTGTGAGATCCAATTGTCGGTTAAAGTAAAGAGGGACTGCCTATCAATAATAGGTACCCTGGAACAGGTTACCTTATACAAATAACCCTTCATTAATATGAAAAGAGATTGTAAAGTGATCAACATTAGCACTCTTGCACCAATACAAACAAGGGGATCGCACCCATTCAACATTAGCATTCTTGTAAAGTCATTCCATCACCATTTACAAGAAAAGTGGAAGCAAAAAATAAACAATAGTTCTTCCACCATTCGTCTAAATACTGTGGTTATCAATATTAATACATACATCCCATCTTCATATCAAAAACCCTATAAAACATTAACTCCCACATTCACCATTCAAAAGACAAAAGAACAAAAAAACCATAAACTACAATTGCAAATGGGGTTCAATTCTCCTTTGTAGTAACTTTATGGTTAGAAGCCCACGTATGTCAATGTCCATCCAGTAGTCCCTTGTATCATTAATGGAATAAATCATTATTTGAGCAAATGCATTTCAACAAAATCATACAAGCATTAAGTTCAATAAACTCATACAAGCATACCTGCTACTCCCCCACCCCTTCCTCTCCTCTCTATCTCTCTCCCTCTCCCACCTTTGTATTTGATCAGGTTTCTAATTAGTTGATCAGATACAGAGGTGGGAGAGGCAGAGAGCTAGAGAGAGGGGAGAGAGGGAGAGGAGAGAGGAGATAGGGAGTGAGAGAGCGAGAGAGGGAGGGGGAGGGGAAACCTGATCAGTTGATCAGAAATCTGATATGATCCCCTCCCTTCCCCCCCCCCTTCCCCCCCCCCCTCTCTCCCCCCTCCCTATGTCTCTCTATCCTCTCTCATCTCCTCTCTATCTCCCACCTCTACATCTGATCAGAGGGAGATGGAGAGGAGAGAGGGGAGATGAGAGAGGAGAGAGAGAGGGGGAGGGAGAGGGGGGTTGATCAGTTGATCAGAAATTTGATCTGATCCCCTCCCCCCTCACTCTCTCCCATCTTTGTCTCATTTCTCTCTCTCCTCTCCCTCTCCCTGTATCTAATCAGATATAGGGAGAGGGAGTGGGAGATAGAGAGTAGAGAAAGGGGAGAGGAAAGAGAGAGCTAGAGGGAGGGGGAGGGGATATCTGATCAACTAATCAGAAATCTGATCTATCCCCTCCCCCTCCCTCCCTTCCCCTCTCTGTCTCCCCCCTCCCTCTGTCTCTCTCTCCTCTCTCCTCCCCTCCCTCTCTCCCATCTCTCCCTCTCCCTGTATCTGATCAGAGAGGAGAGGAGAGAGGAGATAGAGGGAGGGGAGGGGAAATCTAATAAGTTGATCCCCTCCCCCTCCCTCTCTCCCCCTCCCTCTGTCTCCTCTCTCCTCCCCCCTCCTACAAGGAGAGGGACGGGGAGATAGAGAGTATAGAGAGGTGAGAGGAGAGAGAGAGCTAAAGGGAATGGAAATCTGATCAATTGATCCCCTCCCCCCTCTCCCTCGAGGGAGATAGGGAGTAGAGAGAGGGGAGAGGAGAGAGGAGATAGAGAAATGGGAGAGAGAGAGAGAGAGAGGGGTGAGGGAAATCTGATCAACTGATCAGAAATCTGATCTGATCCTCTCCCCCTCCCTCCCTTCCCCTCTATCTTTCCCCCTCCCTCTGTCTCTCTCTCTCCTCTCCCTCTCCCTGTATCTGATCAACTGATCAACTGATCAGATTTGAGAGAGGGGAGAGGAGAGAGGAGAGAGAGAGAGGGGGATGGGCGATCTGATCAACTGATCAGATTTGAAATTGATCCCCTACTCCTCCCTCCCTTCCCCTATCTCTCTCTCCCCCCCTCTGTCTCTCTATCTCCTCTCTCCTCCCCCTCCCCTCTCTCCCATCTCTGTCTCATCTCTCTCCCTCTCTCTCTCCCTGTAGTAGAGAGGGGAGAGGGGAGAGGGGAGAGGGGAGAGGAGAAAGGAGAGGAGAGAGAGAGCTAGAGGGAGGGGAGGGAGAGAGGGGGAGGGGGAATCTGAACAACTGATCTAATCCCCTCCCTTCCCCTCTTTCCTCTCTCTATCTCCTCCCCCCTCCCTTTCTCCCATCTCTATCTCTGCCTCATCTCCTCCCCCCCTTTCAACTAATGCTATGCATCTTTATTCTTCTTAATGTAAAATATTTTTATTAAAAATAAAGAAAAAATGAGATCCCCCCTTCGTCTTCATCATCATCCTAACCGCCCTCCTCTTAAGGATGCTTACACCTCCTTGTGTTTGGGAGAATTACATGGAATGCCTTGCGTCATGCCTCCACAATTTAAAATATTGATAAAAACATCCCATGAGGTTACTCATTACTGATAAATCATAAAAACCTCCCTTTAAGGTGGTAAATCTGGGTGTGTAAAGCTGTTGTGATCTAGTGTAAGGTTCTAAAAGGCTAATGGCAGAGGCATAGCAGTTGGATCTCATAGAGGCAAGGTACAAGCTTCAAGGTGTTTTGAGGCATAAGCCTAAAAAAGGAAGCAAATCATAAATAATAAAGACATGAAAAACATAAAATTAAAACTTCATTTGGATATATTAGACACAAAATTATATTCTTTGTTCCAATACACCCCACTACATCAAAAGGGGTGTATCGAATATCAACACTTTGAAATTTGAACCATGCACATCTTTTTATTATTATTTTTTAAATTTTGCATCAAAAGCATAGTTAGTTTTATGTTATTTAATTATTAAAAAGGAGCTCCTTAAAATACTAGTTTTTCCCCAAAATCTAAACACTAGAAAGTGTTCAAGTATGGGGTAAGTGGGCAAGTGGATAAGAATAAAGCATGAACAATAAAGCAAACTATTTTCTTACACATTTATATGCATTTATTTGTTATTTGTATGTTTATTTTTTGTCCAATACCTTAAGGCCAGCGTCTTGAACATTTTGAGGCCAAAGGCCCAAAGGCATAAACCTCAAACAACTCAAGGCTTAAGCCTTGCTAGTGAAGTCTGAGGCTATTGAGGCCAGGCCTTTTTTCTTAGCCTTGCCTCAAGGCTTAGGCCTTTGGCCTTGCCTCAACAGCCTTCTAAAACAATGGTTTAGTGTAGTGTAGGTAAGTTAACATGTACCCTAACTAAAAGGCCTGCGTTGTACCTGCTGAAACATGGCAGAAAGGGATAGATTGAAATTGAAAGCTTGCAACATCAAAGACAATCCAGTTCAATAATTTAAATTCAACCTCCCACAAGTTGGTATGTTTTTAAAACAACGATTTATATGGCATGGTTCAAGGTGTAATCATGTAACCAAGTGGGAAGGCAATACAAACACTTCAGAGGAGTGACAGAAAGCTCGGCTCTAATGACATCCTCCAATCCTACTGTCCTATAATACGTTTGAACTCTTGGAAGTACTTCTCCCACATTGCTCCTGAGGATGACTTCAATATCTGAAGGCGTTGGTTACTCAGAGAACATCTATCAACGCTCAATTTTGGGGATCCTGAAACAGGGGCTGTACAATGCTCAATGTGAATATCACTGGATGTCGATGAGGATTCATTCACCAGGGCCAAGCCTGAGAAAACACCAAGGAAGCAGAGCAATGTAAACCTGAGAAGATAAAAGGCAAACAGAAACATCAGCACTTGCAGACTTCTAAAACACTCCCCACGAAGCCTAAAATGCTACCCTACTCTTCCAAAATAAAGAAAAGTGTCACATTATAAATATTATGATAATGCAAAACTTGCCACAGATAAAGTGCTAATCTCACTGTGGAAGGACGCAGAAGATCTTTGATCATAAATGAAACAAAATTCCATCTATCACCTAAAATGCTACCCTCAACTTCCAAAAAAAGGCAAAAGAGGTATTAAGCTGTAATTGAAACTACATCTTAGACCAACACTAGTCAATATTCACCCAAAAATATCAATGAATCATCCTTGAATGATTGTCTCTGCAACAGTTCCTCAAGAACAACTAGAAGGTTCCAGGTTCTCATTCATAGATTTGTGATGCTATTTTCTGGGTGACTGCAATAATAGTTCAAGAACATTGACTTAGGATTTACAGTAATAATCACAAAAGGCAGGCACTTGAGACCTCGAACTTGAAAATTCTCAACAAGATCCTTAGCTCAGGCATTCAAAAAGGAAGAGCTCGTTCAACCATAATGTCTTCAACTTCCTTACTTGTTTAAAAATTAAAGAATAATGAAATTAGAAATGTTATGGTAGAACAGTGACCGCTCAGAATTTTTTTTTTTTTGTACAGATAATAGCATATTTAAGGTGCACATACAATATCATTTAAAACCTTAAATGACTCAAAACAGGAGAACAATTATTACCAAAGTTTGCAGCCTGTAGTGGGTTTAGTTTATGTAAAGAGCACAAGCATAGAATTCATCAAATGTTTCAATTTTCAAATAGAACCAAATATAGATGTCATATCAAGGTAATCATATATAAGATTATATATAATACATCTGTTCAAAACTACAACAGACTAAAGAAATAGAGATTATATAGAGCTCACCTTCTTGAACTGATACCATTAGTAATGAACCTGACATTTAGAATTTCAGACAAGACCCAACCCGACATCACTAAACAACAACTAGCTTTTGAAAAAAGGGTAAAATATAAAAACATCCCATGAGGCTGCTAAAAATCACAAAAACCTCCCCTGAGGTTTTTTATTTTCATAACCCCCCTGTGGTTTTGAAAAAAACTGCAGTAACCACCCTTCCATCATTGTTATAGACTGGAAACGTTGGCCTAATAAGTGTTTTTTTATTGAAAATTATTTAACCCTTACGTCTATCAATTCATATGAAGATTTAATAAAGTACCCCATAACAACTTTAACTTTTACCCTAGAAGGGCAAATCTGACATTTTGAATTATGTAGAAAGGTGCACTAATTTTAGTAAATTCCAAGTTTCCATTACTGGAACAATGACCAAAGGGAGGTAACTGCAGGTTTTTTCAAAATTAAATGGGAGGCCTTTATTAAAGTGAAAACTTAGGGGAGGTTTCTATGGTGGTAAATCTATCCTCATAATCAACTTCCATCATCATCTAAATGGATGAAGGCAGGATACATGGAGGATGCTTATTATGAATTGAAGCTATTTGAGAACAGCTGAAATGGCAAAACTGAATGGCTTATTGCTTTGTCACAATATAAATAGTCCTGTTTTCTCTTTTTTTCTTAAGTTATTGAAGAATGATTCTTGAATGTTTGTTTTTCTGCAATTCTCGAAGTTTGAGATTTGAGTAGACCTCTGTCTCTAATTCAGTGGCAACATCATTCCTCCCCTCCCCCTCCACACCCCCACCCATTTGGGTTTTCTTACATTTCTATATAAGATCTTCAAGGCGCTGTAGACCCCCCCCTCCTTGGTACCCATTCTGCAAGCAACTGTTGGGGAGTAGACATTAATATTTTTTAGTGATTATCGGATGGTTTTGGCAGGGATGGACAAGGATGAAGAACAGGAAGATGCATGAAATGTAAAATCTAAACCTACAATACAAAAGCAGAGAACCAGTCAATCATAAACTGCTTCCAAGATTAACGCCGGTGCAATAGGCACTTACATGCAATTCAATTGATTAGGCAAAATTTTCTTTCTTTTCTTTCTTAGGGATAAAACTCAAAATCATGCTTCAAATCTCATGAACAAGGCTCCATGCTAAGACAGAGGAACATAGCAAACCCAGAAATTGAAAAAAAGAAAACAAAATTATGTATACAACTCCTGAAGTGCCATAATAGTAAGATATCCCCCTCACTAGATCCCGCTATAGATGAATCAAAATAAAAAAGGAAAGTAAGCATCTTTATGTTCTTAAAAGAGCAAGTAAAAGAATGGAAGACAAGATAATGGATTCATTATCATAAGACGAGAGTGTTTTGAATTAGAACATACCTAACAAGAAGAACACAGCGTTATGGATGGAAGCTGCAGTAGCATGAATCCACATATTAACTAATTCTCAGTAGAGGGAGAGCATCAATCACCACATTTCAACACAAGGAACATGAAATATCTTCGGCCAATTTTCACCAGTCTCCCTTGAGCATCGTTCCTCCAAATGGGGACAACCATAAATACGAAGATCCCGTAATCTCGTCAATTGCCTCATTTCTTCCGGTAGAGATTCCAAATTGGGGATATAATAGATTTGAAGATGTTGAAGCGATTTGAGGTTTCCAAGTGACTGTGGTAGAGATACTAAATCAGGCACATCATTAATCTCGAGGCTTTGAAGTGATGGGAGGGTTCCCAACCCCTTGACATTATTGAAGGGACAGTGAGAAATACGAAGGTCTCGGAGAGATTGGAGGTTCTCCAAATCCTGTGGCAGCCGCTGTAATTTTGGAAGGCTTTCAATCGTCAACTCTTTCAGGGCAATAAGAGCTTGGATTCCCTCCAACGAACAAAAATCTGGACATTCTTCAATCTGTAGCTCCTCAAGGGCGGTGAGGTATTGCAAGCCTTGTAACTGAGACAAGGACGTCAAATTTGAGCATTCCTTAATAGTAAGAGTCCGGAGAGAAATCAAACCTTGCATCGCCTTCTTCTCTGCAGGAAGTGGAAAACCTTTGAAGTCTTCTTGAGAGGAAGTTGTTGTGGTTGTCGTCATATCAACCGTCCTGCACCTCGTCTTCATCAGCAGTGTTGACTGTAATTGTTGGGCACTACAATGACACAACTCCATCTTTTCAACAGTAGGATGTGAAGGAATTGTTTTCAATTTAGGGCAGTTGGACATCTCCAAAGAGGAAAGGAGAGGGAATAATGGTACCCCCATATCCATTCCATCAATTACATCCTCATTGTCTCCAGCTCCACACCGTTCCTCCAAATTAGGCATGTCACAGAGGAAGAGTTTTTTTAATGATGGGAATATGGACGATGATGCATCTCCTCCCTGAACTTGACATTGTCTCCTCCAATTCCATACATTAATCTTCTTTAGGGCTGTCAAATCATGTAGTTCTAGATCCTTAAGGAAAGGGAGTGGACCAAAGATTTCAAAACATTCGCATCTTCTACAATGCCCTATCACAATTCGAACTAGATTTGGAAGGACGGAGGGTTTTATCATTCAAGAAGGAAACCTGATCCCCCAATAAGAATACATTATCAACTGTTTGAGATTTGGATGTGGCTGGAGTTCTTCATACACCTTTTCCTGTAGTCGTATTGCATCTGCATCTGCGTTTTCATCATACTCACATGTGAGACAAAACCTTCTCTTCCTGCGGTTGGCTATTAATGGTTGTTGGAGAACGGCGATGAGATGGGGCTTTTGAAGGCTCTACGGGTAGTGGAGTGAAATTCAGTTCGGATTGGAGGAAGAACCTTGTCCTTGTTCTGACTTCCGATGGTCTCCGAACTTAAAGAAAGGGTGTAAGAATAGAGGGTCCCAACAGTGTAAGAATAGAGGATCCCAGCGGTTTACACTCGAGGATTCAAGAACGAATTGGGTTCTCTCCTTGACGCCTGTCAAAACAAGAACATCTTTAAAACCCATTAGTTTTCTTGGTGCCATCTCTGGTTGTATATGATCGTAGATCTGAGATTTGAGTTTGAGAAAACCAAAATAAATTTGGATTTTTTGGTCTTATATGCCTGTTAGCATCATCTAATTGAACCAGACGGACAGAAATCAGCCCCAAACTCAAATAGAGTAATAGATACCTAATCTGACTCGCATTTTTGCTTCTGATTCATCATCTCTTCTTGTTGATGAAAGATTATTCTAATGAATTTTTTTGGTACTGATCAATCGTATAAAATTTTGTGAGAGAGATTTCAGTATGGAGATAAGCCTCGGCAATCTTACAAAGGTGTCAAAAATTTTCATTTTGAAAATTTAAAGAAGAATGATGGGCAAAAGAGTCTTTAAATCCTTCGTTAACGAACACTGACGATAAGGGAAGTATTGGTCAATTGATGATTTCAGCTTGGGGCTTTTGAAAACACAAATGCTTGGTTGTTTCAACCCAAACCCGGTCCATTGACACTTTTTTTTGGTCCGTCCAAATTGATTTTGGACTAGACCCTTTAAAATGAAGGATGTTATTGTGAAGTGGGACCATTTTATAAAAGCTAAAATGACAAAACTGAATGACTTACTTCGTCTTTGATCAAGTTACTTGAGAATTATGGCAAGGGTTTCTTGCCTCCGTATCTCTATTTTCCTAAATTATTGAAGAATGTTTTTCTGAATGTTTGAAGTTTGTATTTTGAATAGTCATGTTTCTCTATTTCATCAGAGGCAATATCATTGCTCCCTGCCTCCCCCTCTTTCCTTGGGAACCCGGGCACCAGTCAGGTCGGCCTGGCGAGGCCTGGCGTGACCTGCACTCGGCCTGGTGTGACTGTACGCGGCCTGCACGCATCCTAGCGTGGCCTGTGCGGCCTGGTGCAATCTACGTGTGGCCTGCGCGACCTGGCTGACCTGGATCAGCCTAGTACATGATCCGACCTAGCCGCCCATAAGACGCCCACCAATAAACTCGACATGCATACCCCACGAGCTCGGTATCTCACCAAGGAGCTCACCAATGAGCTCGGTAGCTCACCAAAGAGCTCGCCAAAGAGCCAGGCAGTTCGGTAGAGCTCGCCACAAGCAGCTCGGCATAGCTCCCCCGGGCAGCTCGTCACTTGTAGGGTAGCTCGGTACAGGAGTAGTTTGGCGTATCGTAGGAAGATTTCCTGCTTGACAATCTGGCCTAAACACCAACCCGCCGACTGACACAGGCACCGACTTGACAACCTGGCCCAGACACCGACCGGCCGACTGACGCAGGCGCCGCCCTGACAACCTGGCCGCCTGACACAAGCACCAGCCTGACGACCTCGAGGAGTTCACCACCGTACCCCAGTTCTGATGGGATGTGACAAGTCTTACCGTTTGGAGGCTTTTCACCTACCTAACCCACGAGGACTCCGGTATATAAAGACCTCACCCCCCAAAGGGAGGAGGAGGGAAAAAAGAGAGGTAATCCCTGCTCTCTAGCTCTCTCGTTTCTCCAATATCATCTTCAAAGCTTTCTACAATTAGAGTGCTAACTTAAGTGAGGGAGAGTCCCCGCCGGGAAAATACCCGCAGATCCTCTGGTTCAGTTCTCGCAGGTCCCTGAGCTCCCGCCGCTTTCAAAGAGGAGGAAAAGGTGGAGTTCTCGCAGGTCCCTCAGCTCCCACCGCCTACAAAGAGGAGGAAAATGTGGAGTTCTCGTAGGTCCCTCAGCTCTCGCCGCCTACAAAGAGGAGGAAAAGATGGAGTTCTCGCAGATCCCTCAACTCCCACTGCCTACAAAGGAAAGAAAATCACCTCATGCAGAAGGCAGCCGGGTTGCGTTGCACCAGGGAGCTCCACCATTCTCTGAGTCACAAGCCGCCTAGTAGGCAGTTCGCCACCAGGCAATTCGCACCAGGCAGTTCGCCACCAGGCAGTTCACCACCAGGCAGCTCGCCACCAGGGAGCTCGCTACCAGGCAGTTCTCCACCATGGAGTTTGCCATCAAGTAGCTCATCACCAAGGCACGTCACCACCGGGTCTAATAACGAGGTACTTAGCCAAAAAATTTATACATCACAAAAAATGGTACGTGACCAGAAACGGTTACATCAATTGGCACCGTCTATGGGAACACGCTACAAAAAGCTAAGTTCGCATCCTACAAAAGCTAAGTTCTCATCTTACCAAAGCTAAGTCCTCACTTTTTAGAAATTGAAGTTATCGCTTTATAGTTTACATTTTTTTATGAACTCAAAGACTATGCAGGGAGCTAACAGTAGTTCTACCAACCTTACTTTCAATTCAGATAATGCCTCATCAGTCATCTCCACAAGGTCCCCCCTACAAAGATGAGCTCTTTGTGGCTTCCGCGGGAGTTGGCGGCCAACAGACTACATAGGTGCCCTTACCGGTCGAGCCTTCCAAGGCTCCCATGTGAGCTGGTGACCTAAAGTTAGTAGTGCTGCCCCCGAAGGTTGAGCTCCTATTAGCTTCTTGTAAGAGTGGGTGACTGGCATTACGAACCTGATGCAGCACAATCATAGCTCGACACCTCACAGGCAAAGCCTACGGGCCACATTACTGCTTAAGACTCGGTCGCCTCTCCGGCACGGGCAAAGTCAAAAAAAAGTAGACTACGAGTCACTCCCAAAGCCTACGGACCACATTATTGCTTAAAACCCAGTTGCCTCTCCAGCACGGGCAAAGTCAAAAAAGAGTAGACTACAAGTCACTCCCAAAGCATACGGGCCACATTACTGCTTAAGACCTGGTCGCCTCTCTGGCACGGGCAAAAGTCAAAGAAGAGTAGACTACAAGTCACTCCCAAAGCCTACGGGCCACACTATTGCTAAATACCCAGTCGCTTCGTCAGTATGAGCAAAATCAGCAGAAGTGAACTATAAGTTGCCCCTAGAGCCAAAGGGCTACACTACTGAACTAGCGGAGACCTCCTCACCTTATTGGCAACTCACCACATACAGGCAGATCCCAAAGCCTAAGGAATTGGATCAGCACTTTCTAGCTCATCGACTTACGGGCCAAAAGAAGAAATCTAATCCCTTTGCTAAGTTACTCTCAGCTCGGGAGTGGGGGGCAATTGAAGAGGGCAGATTTGGCCCTCCAATGAAATTGTGACATGTGGCACCTCGTAACAACTAGGCAAACACCCAGGCAACAACTTACCAAGTTGGTGACCCACGCGGCCTACGGGCGGCCTGCACGCGGCCTGCATGCGGCCTGGCGCGGCCTGCACTGCCTAGCGCGACCTGCGCGCGGCCTGCG
This sequence comes from Nelumbo lutea, assembly GCF_056320005.1. Taxonomy (NCBI): domain Eukaryota; kingdom Viridiplantae; phylum Streptophyta; class Magnoliopsida; order Proteales; family Nelumbonaceae; genus Nelumbo; species Nelumbo lutea. Next base: position 6,028,103 of record NC_142690.1, read on the forward strand.
CGACCTGGCCGACCTGGATCAACCTAGCACATGATCCGACCTAGCCGCCCATAAGACGCCCACCGATAAACTCAGCATGCATACCCCACGAGCTCGATAGCTCACCAAGGAGCTCGCCACAAGCAGCTCGGCATAGCTCCCTCGGGCAGCTCGCCACTTGTAGGGTAGCTCAGTACAGGAGTAGTTTGGCGTATCGTAGGAAGATCTCCTGCCTGACAACCTGGCCTAGACACCGACCCTCCGACTGACACAGGCGCCGACCTGACAACCTGGCCCAGACAGCGACTCGCCGACTGACACAGGTGCCACCCTGACAACCTGGCCCAGACGCCGACCTGGCCGCCTGACACAATCGCTAGCCTAACGACCTCGAGGAGTTCACCACCATACCCCGGTTCTGATGGGATGTGACGAGTCTTACCCTTTGGAGGCTTTTCACCCACCTAACCTGCGAGGACTCCGGTATATAAAGACCTCAGCCCCCAAAGGGGAGGAGGAGGGAAAAAAGGAAAGTAATCCCTACTCTCTAGCTCTCTCGTTTCTCCAATATCATCTTCAAAGCTCTCTACAATTAGAGTGCTAACTTAAGTGTCGGAGAGTCCCCGCCGGGAAAATACCCGCAGGTCCTCTGATTCAGTTCTCGCAGGTCCCTGAGCTCCCGCCGCTTTCAAAGAGGAGGAAAAGGTGGAGTTCTCGCAGGTCCCTCAGCTCCCGCCGCCTACAAAGAGGAGGAAAAGATGGAGTTCTCGCAGGTCCCTCAGCTCCCACTGCCTACAAAGGAAAGAAGATCACCTCATGCAGAGGGCAGTCAGGTTGCACTGCACCAAGGAGCTCCACCATTCTCTGAGTCACAGGCAGCCTAGTAGGCAGTTCGCTACCAGGAAGTTCGCCACCAGGGAGCTCACCACCAGACAGTTCCCCACCAAGAAATTCGCCACCAAGTAGCTTATCCCCAAGGCAAATCACCACCGGGTCAAATAACGAGATACTTAACCAAAAAATTTATACATCACAAAAAATGGTACGTGACCAGAAACGGTTACATCGGTTACCATTTTTTTTGTCTGATTTTGGGAGGGATGGCCATAGCAAGGATGAACGAGAGAAGAAATCAGTCACCTTTTGAGTTCTGGCATGTGCTTTCACAGCTATTTTTCTTAGAGTGCCAACACTTTGACTTCTATCTGGAGCAAGATGTACAAAATGTAAAAGCTTAACCTATAATACAAAATCAGAGAATGAGTCAGTTATTATAAACTGCTTCCAAGATTATATATAACAACTATATGCGGACTTAGGTTGATGTTTTATTTTGTTAAAGAAAAACAATCAGATGATAGGTTATACCTCAAAAAGTTAAAGGTTATGAAACACATAAAATTCAATTGATCAGGTAAAACTTTCTTTCTTTGCTTTTTATACTTAATTGGGATAAAACTCAAAATCATGTTTCAAATCTCATGCTAGGGCAAATGACATAGCTAAATGAGAAACAGGGCAAAAGGAAATATGTATATTTAAGATGGGTTTAATACTTCCATTTCCAAGGATCAACAAAAAGGCACAAGTTGGATATTCTGATTTATAAATGTTTCTTAATACAGAGTTTTGATATATAAGAAGAAAAATGACTAGAGAAAAAGCTCTATAACCTTTGAAATATATTCTGCGCGCCTCGCTTCGTTCTGCAAAGAAGAGAGCCCCCTGGGGGAATGAAAGCACTTGCAAGGCCTCAACAGGTATAGGAAACGCTTGAATCCAGCAGGCAGGTTCCAGGCTCTTGCCACATCACACATGCAGTGGTTTAATTCTGAAACAAATCTCATAATTCTTCAAGTGCCATAATAAGGTTCCCATCACTACTAACTAGATCCTGCTTTAGATGAATCAAAACAAAAAAATAAGGAAAGTAAACATCTTCAGATTCTTAAAAGAGCAAAGTAAAAGAACAGAAGATAAACACAAGAGGAGAGGGTTTTGAGTTATAACGAACCTAACAGGAAGAAGAAGATAGAATTATGGATGGAAAGCCCATCATCAATCACCACATAGAAATAACGAACCTAAGGGAAAGTGAGGTTTCCAAGTGACCGTGGTAGAGAGATCAAATTAGGGAAACCAACAATTTCAAGATTAGGTTTTGAAGCCCCTGGAATAGACTTGATAGATAAGAGGGGAGACACTTTGAAATACTAAGTGATGGTGCACAATCCGGCTGGTCCTAACTGTCAACGATCTTGCCTCTGACTGGAGCAACGGGAAGCCTGAAATGGAGAAGATGAGGGAACTTCGGGAGAAACCCGATGAAATTGCTTTGAAGCTCAAGTTAGTACTCTCAAAGGCAAGATAAAACCAAATGGCGCAAAGTTTGCATACCTTGTTGTTGGGGGTAAGGGGTCTTTTATAACCACTTTGCGCACTCACTCCGAGACTTCTATCAGGTCGGGTATGATTACTTTTGTGTTTCTGCCAGTTCGGGCGTTATCCCTTCCACTGGGACAGAACCGCCACAGTTCCTTGTTGGAGCCGTCTTTGTAACTGGAGATGGCGGTGGTAGGTGGCCGTTTGGAGTGCGGCTGTCAAGCGTCAGATTCCAAGTTAGTCAGGTGCGGCGCCCCTGGATACGAACTTCTTCGATGTCAGGCATGCTATGGTTGTTCAGTTTGGCGTCCTAGAGGCAAAGTGCTGGAGTGATGAACGAGATAAAGTCTTGAGTTCGGAGGTGTGTCCCGAATTACCGTAGGGCAAGTGGAGAGGTGTGTCCCGAATTGCCGTAGGAAGAAAAAAGAATTCAGAAAAGTCGAAATTCAAGGAGGAAAGCGAGAAAATCAATTCGTGGAGAGCAACACGTAGGCTTGAGTTGTTCCTCCGCGTTTTCCAAGCCAGCCACGTGGCACTATATAACCGGTTTCCGACGCGGCCCGTTAATATTTGCCTAGTGACGCGTGTTGGTTGACGGTCTCCGTCATGAAGTCCGCGACTGCATCCTACCTCCGGAAAGGGCATCCTGGCTGGTGGCTGCTACCTAGAGCCACGACAGGAGGCGTCGACTAACGGCTTAGGGCCGTCATCTTGCCGTTAATCCACCAACCACTAATGACATTTTCACCACGTGGCCAAAACGGTATACTGGTGGGGCCCGGAGTAGATGGTCGTCGAAGACACGTTGTAGTATCAAATCTCGTGTCAGCCCATGCAACCTTAGTGGCTTCAAAGCCTGACTGACCTTTGGTTAGTTGAAGAGGGAGCGCAGGTAACCACGGGCACCAGTTAAAAGAAGCAAGAACATGGAATAATTGATTGACGATTTTGCCCCTGGGTTTTCATTTACTGACGTAGACATCCTGTCTTTTTTGTCTCTTCTTTTTCTGCTTTTTTTTTTATGTTTTTTCAATTCCTGTTTGTTAATTTCCATTTAACAAACAGTTTCAGGAATCATGTAGAAGCACGTGCCTCTCTCTCTCTCTCCGACTCTACCTATCCACCTTTATATAAGGCATGTGAGTGTGAGCTAGTGTGGGCACACATACTAAAAGTAATAATCACATCCATGTGAAAGCTTCATTTCTTGAGCATATCACTACTAAAAAGGTTGGGATTTTTAGACCTCATTCCATCTCAGAATTAAAATGGATTTGAACTGTAGATCTACGACAATTCAAATTTATGAATACTTTCATTTATAACATTTATATCCATCTGTGTATTAGCATCAATTCTGAGTTGACATGTATCCCTAACGTGGAATTAGGATTTTAAAGATAGATTAAACGGTAAAAACCTTAAAAAATTTATAAATTAGTAAATTACCCAACGGAAATCAGATTCAGTACTCACAAAGACCATGTTTTTATGGCCTTTTATAATAATGCATTGAATTATTTTATAAAAAAATATTCTCAATACAAAAATGCAAAGGACTATATGAACGATGTGAACACGGTCTTGTGAAGAATAAATCAGATTCGGACTGCAATTTGGTCAAAATCTGGATTTACTCCCAATAAAAAAAAAATCATCATTTATGCCCATATAAAAAACTTCAGTTATGTGGTGGGCTGTGGAGCCAATGATAGTGGTAAAAGATATGGGATCCACAGTAAAGAGTTGAACGTGGAACAACATTATTATTGGTTCCACAGCAGTTCAGCTATAAAACATGTCATGCTGAACAGCTATTGTGTTCAGTTATAAAACATGTTTGAGTTGTGCGGGTATAGAATGTGTTGGAATGTGTTGGAGAGTATTCTATTGTGAGGATGTCGGAAAATTGATAAAATTTCAATAGCCCAATATAAAAGTCCAATTCTGATGCAGTGTAAATATTTTAAATAGGATACCACAATTACACCCCTAAACCAAAACCCTAACTCCCAACTCTAGTGATGGTAGAATTTGATTTAACTCCCAACTCTGGTGATGGTAGAATTTGATTCCAAATCTCTGTTACAATCAGCCAAAGACTTAATTATAAACTAGTTAACTAATATCTTTCTAGAATCTCCTTGAGAGTTGAGATCCCACTAGCATTTAGGGCTCAGAGATTTTATTCTTATCTAATATTAAGGCCCTGTTCGCTTTTCGGTAAGTTGGTTATCCAGGTAAATGTAATTATTTGGGTAAATTTTTTCTAGGAAACATTTATCCGAGTAAGTGCATTTACCCATAAACAAGGCAATGACCATTTTAATCATAAAAATCCATTATTAAAAAGGGCATTTTTGTCCTATTCAAGTCTTGGCAACTTCCTCCTTATGTGGGAAAGTTATTTACCCACCTAGGAGATGGGTATTACTTACTCGGGTAAGTGATATTCAGGAAAATAAACTTTCCTTAATCCCTACATAAATCTAAAAAAAAAAGTCAAAATCCCATTGACCAACTTTCCCCATTTCAAAATCTGAAGAAAGAACTCCCCTTAATATGTAAGTCAGTGACCATCTTGGAATCAAGGTGAATCTCCACTTGTATTTGCTTAATATTTGCCATCTTTGCACATGCAGAAATAAAAAAAAAAAACTGAAGCTATAAATTAAGCATATTCTGTATACTCAAAAGATCATTAAAATTAAAGGATGACCTTGCAGCTATCTACAAATCCACACTCTTTATCCTCTCTATCCCCACTTTCTTTCCGGTTTCATCCCAAATACTTGCTGCACAAGCAAAGTTGTATGTGCCACCCTTTGATTTTTTAACAATGCAGTGGTTCTGCTGAAACCATCTCTCTTAGGTAGTTTTTGATGTTAGAGAAAATAAGAGGGAACAAAAAGTTGAAGTTATACAAGGAGTGCCATTAAATCTGTTAAGAAAATTTCCTCAATTTTCTGTTTTTCTTTTATTTTCTTTCATACTAAATATACTCTTATTATATTGTTAAATTCACCATCATTCTCTGTGTGGTAACCAAAAAAGATTGTAATAAGACTGCACTTCTCTGTGACGTGATCTGCTCCTCACAAATGGGCGCTTCACATGCACATCTACCGTGCATTGGGAATATTTCCCGTGAATAATAATAAATAAATATGAAAGATATTCCCAATACATGATAGGATGTGCGTGTGAGGCGCCTGGTGTGAGGAGCAGATCTGGTCTCCACTTCTCCCTTCTTTAAGACAGTATTTGTACCCTTGAATCCATATAATGTTAATGGTAGTACTATTTTTTTTTCTTGGAAGGCAAATGTGCTATATGATAGGGTACTAGAACGACTATTCCAATGAAGGTAGGATCAAGGTATGGTTTTTAAAATCGGCCCGGTGACCGAATTGGTTAAGGGTCCAATTACCGGGTTGAACGGTCCGAATGGTCGGCCCGTTTTGACAAAAAATTAAAAAAATAAAAGAATTGAAAAACAGTCAAAACCATTTGAATGGTTAATTAGCCAGTTCAACAGTTTGCTGACCAAAATCAACAGTTTTGGGGAAAAACGGAATCGGTCAGGTGATCAGTTCTTGGTTTTCCCGGTCTGACTGTCTGGTCCGGTCCGGTTTTGAAAACCATGGATCAAGGTTCAAAGTATCAACACAAGCCAATACGCTCGGCCTGTATCAATACTTTTTTCTAGGTTTTATTTATTTTTTTTCAAAACCGGTTCAGAGGGGTTGGTTTAAGGCCCGGTTACCCTCTGAACCATGGTCTGACCTGATACAACCCTTGGAGGGGTGTATCGGGAAGCCATCGACATGATATGTATCGGTTAATACGAGTCAATACGTATCGATACTTTGAACCTTGGGTAGGATTCAATCCCAAGTTTCTTCTAAGACTAGACAAAAACCTTACCAGCAAGTAGGGATGTCAATTGGATTGGATTTGGTCCAATCTGATCCAGTCGGATGTGAATCCATTACAAATAGACCAGGTCCAATCCGATCCAATAAATATTTTGCACTAGTCCAATTCAATGTCTAGACCATCCAATCTGTTCAAATTTGTTTTAGCTTAGATTGCTTTCAACCTATACCCAGTCCATTGACACATATATTCTTATCTTATATCAATGGACCAGATACTGACTCAACCCAATCCAATCCAGTATAAAATCATAATGGATGGACCAGGTCCAATCGAATATGTATTGTTGGTCCTTCCAATCCGTCCAAATTGATTTTGGTTTGAACGGGGTCCAATCCAAAACAGGTCAATTGAAACCCTTATCAACAAGCTAGCCGGCATCTTCATAGTAGTGTTATTTTGAAGGGAACTGAAAAAAAAAATATTTCTTTCGTTCATTTACTTCTTATATAAAATATGGTTATCACTTATTAGGAGTTGTAGTCATTTAAGCTTACAAGTCATAACAATTAAAAAGTAAAAGAGGGTACTTAGGGTTACATAAGGTATTTATTGGACACGGAAGCATATATCCAAAGTAGCTCAATTCATATTTTGTCTTTTTGTGATTTGTAAGCCTCTTTGGAAGCATCTCTCTCATGTAAACGTTAGATCTAAATAAAACCACTAAGAGAATTTACCCAAAAATCAACTTAATTGTAACTTTTTTTATTGTTTATTATGTACTTTTCAATATAGAACACGAATCTCCATCACAAGTTGTAAAAGACAAGACAAAATAACTCATAAATAATTAGGCAATAGTTATCTAACCACTCTAGTTTATAGTGAAGGCACTTTGTTAGGCAAGAGATACCCAATGGTAGGTATCCTTTAAATATTTAACACACAATGAATTATAATGTTTCTACACTGCAATTACAGCTCATGCATCCACCCTTAACAAATATACCCTCCTATGTATGATGTAAACCAAACTTTAACTGAATATTAATATGTTCAAATCCCTAGAAAATTTCAAGAGAGCTGAGCCAAATTCAATGAAGGGAATACAACACCAATCTAACTACACGACTGCTAATTTTACACACATATAGGATGTGCAACAATCACAATACCTCTTAAATGAGACATTTACCCTCTCTAAAGTCTAACCTCAGAGCACCTACACTCTCCTTTCAACTAGGTCAGGTATCATGTTTAGGGGGTGTTGTAAGGGCTACACTCATAGATTAATATTTTACACCAAACTATTCAAATATTTGCAAGAACTGCTTGTATGGAATAGAAGTAGCTAGAGGCGAAGAGGTAGGATCATTCATTTGGCATATACCCTAAGGCTGTATTTGGTTTGAAACTTGTATATGTTTCTCTACCTCTTTCTTCCTTTCCCTACCTTTTCCTTCAAACCAAACATAGTCTAAAATAGTTTTCATGGTCCAATGTTTTAGGATCCGTGACATCTCTTACCTTTCCCAATGTATATGTGTCCAAGTGCCAATTAATTCGCTCAATTTGTAAGGTCTCTCATTGGTTGTAGCGGAGACTTGGGATCAAATCCCACCTTCACTAGGGTTGGAAAGGTTATGGGTTTGGGGGATGGGCTATGGCATTGTATGTATTGCCCCATGGAACCAATGGATGTATTGTTTTCAGATTCCTTTTATTTGTTTTACATGCATACGTTTTGAAGAAGGATGGTGGTTTTCAATTTCATGTACAGGGTGCATTTACAACTTCTGGCAAGATCTATATGCGAAGTTCACTGAGAAGACAAGACCCATACTTTATGCAAAGTGTTTTGAGAATTCAGTAAAAATTGCTTTTAGAAACATCATAATTTGAAAATATAGGCTTTTTTTTAAACCCCATCTGTGCTTTTTGGGCTTTAAAAATATAAATCCTGAATCTTATCCAAACGCAACCTGAATCTATGCATTATTCTTTAAGGTTTTTTAAAACTTGTTTTCCATGTCCAAATGTGAAAGGAAGCAAAGTTGTGATAGATATAAAAAACCACAAGCAAACAAAGTCTGCAATAATCATGTTTCAAATTGAATTCATTCCGATTAACATCCATGGTGGGTTCCATTAAAGTAGCTAAGTCCCAATCCTCTAAATATTGTACATACAACAAAGCTACATTAGTCGGATAGAAAACAATTTTAATTGCTTTTGAAAGCCAACCTAGTTTTTTTGGGCTGTAATTGCCTCATTTTGATTGTGTTAAAATCAACTGTGATAGAGGTATTAATCCTAACTCTAGTTAATCATTTTAAGCAACCCAAAAAGGGATCACCTCAGTTTTCACTAGCTCCTTGGAGGTGGAACTGAAAGCTCTTCAGGAGCATGGTTTTAAAAGGCAACTGAGGCGAGGCGAGAGGTGTACGTCTCAAGGTGAGGCAGCCAAATTTCGCCTGGCCTTAATAGCCTCAGTCTCGGAGCAAGGGGCATAAGCCTCAGTTTTTGTGAGGCGTAGAACTTTGGCCTTTCGCCTCAATTTACATGAGGTGGTAGCCTTAAGCTAAAGGGGTTTTGGGTGGGGAAAATTGGATTTTAGTATGGGCAATTTTGGAAAAAAGTAAAAAATAAAATAAAACCCCCAAAATGTAAGGTTTCCAGCGACCAAAATCTAATTTCTTTGTTTTTGTTTTTCAATTGAACTCAAGAAGACCAAACTCATTTCTCTTCTACTGTTCTCTGTTCTATCTTCTATATTATACTTCTCAGACCGAATTCAAGATTCAAGAAGATAAGAATATTGGACGAAATCAAATTGTACGAGTGCATACAAGTCCTCCTCCTCTTCCCTTTTCTTCTTCTTCTTTTTCAATCTTGCGTACAAGTTTTCCTCCTCTTCCTTTTCACTTTTTTTTTTTTTTGTCTCAAACTATCAGCTAGGTGGGGCAGCATATTTGTGGGAGGTCAGAGACTTAGAGGTGTTGGCATGCTAGTTTCTTTTAGTTTCACTTTCGATCCATTTTGTCATCTTTCATGAACAACTCTTGTCACAACTGTTGAAACTTTGTCATGACAGCTATGGAAATGAATCTAATTCATTTCAAGATTTGTCTAAAATTTTCAAAAAGATTTGAACAATCAACAATTGTTGAACAATCTTGAAAAGATACAATTCATGTTTCATACAAATAATCTTGAAAAAATTTGAACAGTCAGCAATTATTGAACCATTGACACATTAAGTGATAAATAATTATATAAAACTTCAACTATTTACTTTTTAATAATTTTTAAGTTTTTAATTTAAGACATGCCTTAAACCATCTCAAGGATTACGCCTCGCCTCTTTAGCACCCAATTGCCTCGTCTCCGCCTTTTAAACCTTTTAAAACCTTGTTTAGTAGGATGAAATTCTAACAAAAGTTGTTTGCTTTTCTTCATATTAATAGACTATGATGCTCATTCTGTGGCTTAGCGTGCTGAGGACCTAAATTTTAGTTGATATAGTTTGGTGTGATGACTTAATTCTCTTTTTAATTGCCTGCAAAAGAAGTTATTAAGCATTCTTTAATTTATCTTTGGTTGGCTGTTATGTAACATTTGTCTTCATATCCTTGCCCATTTCACAAGGACTTACTTATACCTTGTTGCCTCTTGGTTTATCTTTTAATATATTCTTGTTATTGACAAGAAAGCAAGAAACATCCAGATGTCTTTCCAACTCTAATTAAAATATCAGATACCTCATTTGACAATTTCAACAATAATCAATAACTTATCATAAAGTACAAAAGCAACAGCTTGATTTGCAGGTACAAAATACTTGTTAAACAGTCCTCAAGTCTCTATAGCTTGCACATGTTCCATGTTTACAAGCTCAGTACACAGGACTCATTTGAGTCACATCCAAGCGATTAATTTGGTCATTGATCATCTTACAACATGATTATAAGTTTGATATTCATTTTACAAATTTGTAAGATGAAAATAAACCCAAATAACATACAATTGGGGAACCTGTTTCCCCAAAATTTGAAGCTTTTTCTCAAACGTAACTTATTAAATGCTAAGGATAAATAGTTTCTTTTGTTTTATAATAAGTTAAAAAAGGGTAAGGCGATGAGTAGGATGCATTCCAATCTTGATGAAAGGGGGAAAAATTCTAATTAATAGTGTTATAGTACATTTTTGGAACAAGTTGGGGATTTTTTTGGCAATATAAAAACTCTAATACTGTGTTTGGATTAGGGAGGAATCGGAATTGGCAAGAGCCCATTTGATGAATATATGGATTTTTGTTGTTTGGGTTCATTTCTACAACCAAATATAATTTGCAAGATACATGTTTTTTTTTTTCTTCCATATTTGTGAAATAATAAAATAATTTTGGGGATGGGATAGTAGTAATGACTAAATTGAAACCCACACCTACCAATCAAGACTATTCTTCTACAAAAACTAAGAAAATTGCTAATGATACAGTTTCTTGGTGCCCCTTGTAAAAATGCATCTTGTATGAATGTAGCTTCGCTCAATTCAAGGGTCTCATTTGAAAGAACACACTAGTATAAATGTGCATTAATTGTTAAGCTACAAATCATACAACAAATCAATTTTCTATACATTGCTTAAATTGTAAATCATTTATCTGCAACTAAGCAAAGCCACAAACCCTAGATATTGACCTCTATTCATTCCCATATTTCCCAAAATCACTTCATTTTCTATCATGTGAAGTGAACAGATTAAGGTCTATTTGATAACAACTGAAGTGGTTGAACTAGGCGACTTCTTAAATTGTCTTTTAGTGAATAGGTTATTAAGTGGGCTGTGAGTTCATTAATGGTTGAGTGGCAGGCATGATGGGTTGATTATCACATCCCTAAATATTTTAATTCACTAAAAGACAAAAAAGTAATAAGTCAGTCAGTTCAGCCACTTCAGCAAAACATTAAACAGACATACAGTGTGAACAATAGATTTTAGGCCGTGTTTGGGTAGATAGAAAATAAGAGAAAAACAGACATACAGTGTGACAAAAATTTTTTAGTGCTTAGAAAAACTCTGTTACCTTCCATCAAACCAAACACAGCCTTAGGGCTGTTACTTGCATCTCTTGACAGACAGTGGGAAGGCAAGGCAACACGTAGGGTGTGTTTAGACCCCCAATCATGTTGACTCGTGGAAGATACCCACCTTGTTAAGGTCTCTTCCGGCAAAACGACCCGTCCAGTAAAAGATTTCTTTTTATTTATTTATTTTAAAAACTTTAAAAATTTATAATCGGAATTTGGTTTCCAAGGGACAAACTCGTCATAATCGAAAAGCGAGGGGATGTTGAGATAAATACAGTTTTGTTGTTTAAAAAGAGCTGAGGTTGCTCTGTCTTTTTCGGGTGGTCTATTTAATCGTCATTTTTAATGTTTTGGGAGGCTTGTTTGGAGGTCTGGCGAAAATTATTTTTATTTTAACAGACAGAGAGAGCGACGCTTTCGTGGCTGTAAAAAACTATTATTTATATTTATTTCAATCCTCTATATTGTTCCACCAATTGGTACTGTTATTATTCGCACTTCTTTACGGTTTCAGTTTCTCGTTGAGAACCGGAGAGGAATGGATTTATATCGATGTCTTTGAATTCTGTAACGGGGAATTGTAGGATTACTTCGAGTACTTTTCTGAATTGGTGAGTTTTCTGCTCATCGGATTTCATGGTTTTGATTTCGTGGGGTTTTAGCTTGTTTGCTACTTAGTTTTGACAATTCGCTGGGTCTTGGACGTTAGGGTTCCTGGCGATTTTGTTTTTCTTCTTCTTCTTCTTGTTTCGTTGTGTGTGAATGGGGCGTTTGAATTTGATTTTGGTTCCTTGGTCATCTGTGTTGGGAAAAATTTCTTTTGATGCTTAGTTCGTGAATTGCTGTCCTTTTTTTTTTGCTTTTTTTTTGTTTGATTGGGTTTTGAGTTTGATCAGCACGGAGAGTGAAAAGATGGTTTTTGTTTGGCAATTTGCTTACTTTCTTATTCCTTGTGATATTTTTGAGAATTAGGGTTTTGATGATCTTTTTCAAGTTTAAGAAGTTGGATTTGATTTTTGAGCAGATTTTAGGTTTATGGTTAATGGATTTTTTTTTTTTAACTTTGAGGTTTTTTCTGTCTTCAAGTACGAATTCTCCTTTGCTGTTACATCCTTTTCTTCGCTGTGTTGGATTTATAAATTCGTTCGAGTTTTCGTGGGTTTTGTCTACAGCTTATTTATCATAGTTTGACTTTTACTCTGCTGTACTACTCGAATTTTTAAGTTTCGGCTATGACTTGTTGCTTTAATTGGGAAAGATGAGTCTTTTTGTTTTGTCGGAGTCTCGGAGAGCAGAGCAGGGCTTATTTGAAAAGACTTGCTGTCTATGTTACATTTTTTACTCCTTTCTCATCTTTCCTTGCTTGCTTCTTTTCTATGCCTTGCATGGATTATTGCTGTTCCTTAGGTTAGAATTTAGAAACTGTTCTCTTCACTGTGGTTTAATTAAAATCTTTCTTGTTTTTTGTTGTTTCTTTGGTTTTTGCTTATCCTTGTTCTCTATTGTCTGATTAAATTTATGCTGTTTCTTTGTAGAAAATTGAAGGTTTTCTGAAGAAATTCTGGACTAGGAAAGCATGCACTCAAAATCCGATAATGGGAGTCAGTTAGAGCCCAGTGCACAAACTGTTTCTCCATCGACAGTAAGTGCTCAACCATGGTGGCGTCCAATTGGGTATAAAACTGTTTCTCCTGTCGTAGGTGAGAGTGCATCAAAATTACCTCCATTGGAGCCTCCAAGTGGTGGTGGGGGAACAAAAGCTGGGCAAGCGCAAGAAAATGGTGGCCCAGAAAACGGAACTGATGTTAGTAAAGAAACTCAGACAAGTGCTGCACCACAGTTAGGTAATTCCTCAATTTTGTTATTCATGCTGTCTCATGCTTTCTACAATTATAATTTCTTAGAGGAAAGTACATTTATCTTCCTTTGGATCAGACGACCCTTTTTTCTAGCTTCGTAAGAGTCCTCATAAAAAATATATTTTTTGACAGAAAAGGCTCCATGACTCCATCTTATAAGGTTTTTACTTGTTAAGCACTTATATATGTAAAATGCTGCACATTTATTGAGAAATAATATTAGGTTTGTCCTTACCCAAAATTGTGGATCGCTCGAGGCATATTTCTTTTTTTATTTTTTTTTTAAATTTCTCAGGTTTGCGGAATAAAGTTTACAAACTTTTGTAAAAATATTCAACTGTGGCCACTGTCACTGAAAATTACTTCATATCCACACTCAACTCAACATAGCCTTGTCCCAACTATATGGGGTTGGCTAGATGAATCCTGTTTTGTCATTCCACAAACTCTTAATATTATGAGTTTAAACAGTCATTTGTGTGTAGGTTTCTTAGTAATGATTAAACAAGATTTCCAAACCAGGCATCTCCTTTTTCCTTTTTTGTTGAAAAAGGTAAGAAAAAATTTCATTGACTGTAAGAAAACAAAAAATACTACAACGTATAGCACTATAGCCCCCTGAACACATAATTCTATACCCTGAGACCGTACAACCATACATAATCATTACCAAAAAAGGTAGGGAAAGGAAAGGAAAGACGGGAATTTATACAAGGTTTGTAAAGGTTTTCCTATCTTTCCCTTCATTTCCATGCATTTTCCTTCGAACCAAACATATCCTTAAAGATTGGATGAACAGACAGTCAACAGTATGTTGAACCACAGATTTTGTTGATTATTCTCCCCCTGTGATGCCTGCACTTGATTGAAAATTTGATCATTTCCCTTCTTCCAGATGTTCCATATGATCACAGCTGGTATGGAGTCACATGTGATCCTATCCCTCCTGTTTAAACGAGCCTGATTCCAGATCCAAAGAAGATCTGATACTGATGCTTGGAAACAAGCCATTACCTGAAGGATATCAGAAATCTGGCTCATAGAGCATATGACAGACGGCAATGCAGGAACAAGTAGTCAGCTGTTTCCATGCATTGCTGACAAAAAACACAGGCTACTGAATCCAGTGATATTCCTCTCCTGACCAAACTGTCCCCTAACACAGCAGGCCACACCAAACCGGCCAACTTTTATGGGATATGAGGAAGCCATACCATTGAACAAGGAAATAGAGAGGATGGTGGACCCAGCAGGTGGTTCCATGATTGTAAAAAGACCTAACTGAAAAGGCACCTGAAGAGTCAAATTTCCATACCCTTTTATCTACCTGATTCACATCAATATCAACTCTTTGAAGCAAAGTGTGCAACTCTACCATTTGATCTACCTCTAAATCATTAAGATTACTTCTAAGAACGGGATTCCAAACCTCTTGACCATTGGACACCTGAAAACATTCAGTCGCTAATGAATTTCTGTTCCTAGCTGCCCAAAGTAAAACCTATTTATTCCTCCAAAATCTGAATCGCTGCCCATTACCCACATTGTGTCTTATACCTGTTGCAAATTGGCCATAGCTCTTCTCCACCCCTTTCCATAGACCAACAGCCATATGAGATTACCTGGAAAAACCCAGGTCCCACTCCATATTCCTTGATCCATATTTGGGTACTATTGGACCTCCTTCACAGACTACCAGGTTGTTCATTGAAATGCCAGTGCCATTTCTCTAATAGGGCTTCATTAAACAATCTCAGTTTTCTCAAACTCAGTCCACCCGATTTCTTGGGAAAACACACCCTGCTCCAATTAACTAAATGAAATCTATCTTCCTCCCTCTACCCTCTCCACGGAAAATCTCTTATCTTCCTTTCTAACTGAGATGCCACTTGAGCTGGAATTGGGAGATGCAATTCCTTATAAAAGTATCTCAGCTTCCAATATCCAATTTCTGATAAAACCTTTTTTTAGTATTGTATCCCAGATCACATAGCCTTGGAGATGCACCGTTACCCTAGAGGAAGCCAGCAGTTTACCCAATATTTCTACAAGAGTTTCCACTCCGTGTATAGCACCCATCACCACCATCCTGCTCTTGTTTAGGTTAATGCATAGGCCCAGCACCACTTTAAACCATGTTAAGATACATTTTATATGTATTGTTTTCCCTTGAGATGTCCCACAGAAAAAGCATATCACACACAAATTGCAAAAAAGAAAATTTCTCAGTTCCTTCACTTTGAAAACCCTCCAAAAGGCCACCTTCTGCTGCCCCAGAAGCAGCTTTTTAGAGTGTTGGCAGCATATATGAAATATGAATAGGCATGGGGCAGTGGGTCCCCCTGCCTCAAACCTCTTGAACTAAAAAAAACTGCCCATGAATGGGTATGGGGACAGTGAGTTTCCCTGCCTCAAACCAGGCATCTCCTCTTTGACACATTTCTTGCCATTTAAACCATTTCCTCCTCTCTTAGTAACACTCACTTCATTTTTTGTGACCATATCTTCCCTTCATTATTGAATATTGGGGTTAACATGGATTTGAAAAAAATTGATGTGGTCTTTTTAGATGTTCAATTATGTTTTTTATCAATAACTGTGAAATTTCATTAATAGAAGAGAGTAACTAGTGAATACAACAAATGTATACAAACAGTGAGAGATAAACCCTCCTATCTCTTCCTCAAGAACTCTTTCTTATTTTTACAATTGTGCCCATAATAGTTGATCTCTTCCCACCCCTTGTTTAGATGTTCAATCATATATAAGTAAGTAATATCTGGAAAGCATGTTGATGAAGTGTTGCTTGTCTGCTTATTTTCTAGTTGTTAAGTTTCCTACAAAATCATGTCAAAGAAAAGGAAAGGCTCAGAACCATTTTAACATATTTTACAACCATTAAGCCAAATGATGTGTAACTTTAGGATTTCTTTCTCTCCACAGAAAATGTATCAAAGTAAAATGGATCTGAGCAACAATCTATGGAGAAAGCATCTTTATGTTATTTAATGCATTTCCCATGAGAAAATGCTATTGTGCAAAAGATGTTGACGAACTCTTGGTTTTGGTAGATACTGCACTTTGAGCAAAAATACATCTAGGGGAAAATGAGGCCTGCTGCTTAACTTTATGTTTATACAATTCCATTAAAGATCAAGTTATTAAAGTTTTAAATTTTATCTCAGAATATAGAAAAATGCTTCAAAAAAATGTTAACATAAAAAACATGCCCAGAAGACACAATTTTGTTACTGATCAAAGGAAAATGATAAAACTCATAAAAATTACATGCTCTACTTTATATGCAAGTGGGGAATAATGGACATATAGAGATTCCTATATCAGTGTTTTGGTATAAGACTTATAGGCCTATTGGCCTGTCAAATTAAATTTTAACAAGGTTCAGTTAATAAGCTTTATGTTCTCCCAACTGCTTGGTATCATTTGAATGTGTTCTGTCCAGTAGAGTGGTTATAATTATATTATATGGCACTAATGATGATTTTTCATTCAGGCTCTAATGGAAATTGTGGACAAGAGAGTCCGCATATGCAGCATGGTTCAACTACAGTACCTCATACGACAAGTGAACCCCTTGTACCAACTACCCAGCTGGAACTTGTTGGCCACTCAATTGTAAGTTTTTTGATTTTTTTCCTTTTATGGACTCACTTATTACTTCTTGTTCATATTTCTTAGTGCACATAGTTACTGCAGTTGTTTATAA
Source organism: Nelumbo lutea (assembly GCF_056320005.1). NCBI lineage: Eukaryota > Viridiplantae > Streptophyta > Magnoliopsida > Proteales > Nelumbonaceae > Nelumbo > Nelumbo lutea. Next base: position 6,045,025 of record NC_142690.1, read on the forward strand.
ATCATTTTTTATCTATATTGTTATGGATTCGGCACCTAGCATACTTTAAAGTATAAAAGAATAACAAACATATTGCAATTTTGTTTTGACACTTTACAGGCTTGTGCACCGTATCCATATTCTGATCCATACTATGGGGGAATGATGGCTGCTTATGGAACTCAGGCTCTGGTATGTGACCAGTAAAATTTTCACATATATTCAAAAGTTACTGTTCCTTTATGAATGACTACCTTAGTTGGTTATGATTTGATATTTGTATCATTGTTATGTGGAGCCACCCCTTTTATCCCTTCCAACCAAAAAGTAAAACCCGAATAAAATCTGCTTTTATGTATTGGGTTCTGTTATTGTTGGCTCCAATATTTCTGAATAAACCTTGTGTTTTGTTGCTGCTAAAAAAAATCTGAATAAGATTCTGTTATTCTAAAATTTTACTCAAATTTAACCTGCTATTTGAGTTATCAATAAGAGGTCCCTCTTTATGCTTGCTTGTTTGTTTGTTTGTTTTGTTTTTTTTTTTTGCTTTTATTTTCCTCATGAGGATGGAGCCTTTTGAAAGTAGTTGGCAGGAACTATCAACCATGTGATAAGAAAATCAACATCTTTTGGCAAAATAAATATTCAAGACCACTATATCTTACCACAACTGCTGCATAGAAAAGGGTAGCCAGTGTACAAGGCTCCTTTAAATGTAGGGTCTGGAGAGGGACAGATATGCGCAACCTTACCCCTGCAGATACAGAGAGGCTGTTTCCAAGATCTGAACCCTAGTCACCCAGGTTGCAATGAAGCAATATGATTGAGATATTGACATCTTGACGGTTTGGCTATTGATAGCATGATTCCTTTTTTCTAATAGAACAGTCATTGCTTGGTATTTAAAGAGGGTAAGGTGGAGCTTAAGTTTGATGAAAGTCTTTTGCTGAAATCTGGTGAATTTGTCATTAGTCAGCTCCTTTCCAATCCTAGAGAGGGAGTTATATTTTGTGCCACATTAATTATTTTGATTCTGACAAGGCAGAGACACTTATTCTTATCCATGGATTAAAATATGCCAATGATCTACTCTTGGGGAAGTTGGTGTAACGAGTGCTTCTAGAAATATTATGATCTTGGAAAATGGGAATCGATAAAGGAAGGAGTAAGGAGGCTGTAAATTGTAAAGCAGAAACTATGCTCTAGTGCCCTCTTTGAAGATCTTATTTTCTTGGTACCTGGAGAGGCTGGCGTGGTTGTTGAGCTGGTAAATACGAGGCTCAAAGGGCAGAAATATATCCATAGGTTGTCTGTTTTGGTGAAATGTATTTTTACCATTCTGTTAGAATATCCTGCTTTTTTGTACTTAATATAGCACTTTTCTTTCTTGTTTAATTTTTTACATTAAAAACCTAATTTGAATGAATTATAGTGCCCCTTGTGGGCTTGAGTATTTATGAAAGGGATATCTTCTACACTATACTACTGAAGGCTACTAGGAATTTTTTTCTCCAGAAATTTGGTTGAAGACATGAACTTTTCTCCCTGATTACTCTTGGAAATTGTGACAGGCACATCCTCATTTACTTGGGATGCCCCACCCTAGGATGCCTTTGCCTCTTGAAATGGCAGAGGAGCCTGTTTATGTGAATGCTAAGCAGTACCATGGAATCCTGAGGCGAAGACAGTCACGTGCCAAGGCTGAGTTGGAAAAGAAACTGATAAAAGTTAGAAAGGTATTATTGGTGCTGTGATCTATCAGTTTGAGATATTGGTGTCAGCTTGATTACATGTCCACATTTCTGGGTATTGGTTGTTTGCCTTCCATTATTTGCAAATGCAATGATTGTTGTTCATGATGAAAATGACACATCATGACTTGCTATTATGCATTGTTATTCAGAGGTCAAATCTTTATAACCAATGAAGTCTAGGTGCCTTATTGATTGCAGTAGTGAAATTTATTGGCCTTTTTTTTTTTCCTACAGGAGCCAATAAGAGTTAGATATCATCGAGTAACAACTATTTCCAGTTTTTCTTCATTCATGCAACCTGGCACGAGAATAATAAGGGTTATGTAAGAACTCCTTTTATTTATTGGGTGGTAAAACCAGTGATTAAAGAGAGGTGCATTTCAAGTCTTGCATCGCCTAGGCCCAGGCAGCCATTTTAGAAAGGTGCACGCCTGGTGCACCTTGCACCTCAGCCCTTGTGTCTGACTGAACCCCTTGAGGCATTGATCAAAAAAAAAAAAAAGAAAAAAAAAGAAAAAAACTTGAGGCAAACTCAAATAAGTTCATGCTAAGGTCTTAAATTTTTAATTCCTACATAAACAATTGGTTTTATAATTTCATTTTAGTTCCTTATCTTTTAAAAATGTCTTGTATTAGCAAAAAAGGGGTTCTACTCCACTCCCGCTTGCTTGCTTATGTTTTGAGAACTCCGTTGTTGCTAATGTATTCTTTATTTCATCCTTCCTAATAAAAGTCATTTTTTTTACAAATAAGGAACTAAAATTAAATTATAAAACCATTTTTTTTAAAGCAGGGATAAAGAATAAGACCCTAGCATGGACTTATTTGGGCTTGCCTCAAGGGGCTCAATAAATGGTAGCTTGTAGAATTAGAATAATGCTATTGGGAAAGAAATAAGTTTTGCATGCTTAAATTATGTTATGTTTAATTTTATTTTTACATTTTCACTTTGCATATGCTTTGTGTTTTTTTTGAAGGTGCATATGCTTTATGTGTTATGTTTATGCATTTCAATTTGAGCTAATAGGCTTTTAAAACATTTAGTTTAAAATCTAAGTATGCATTTTTTAATTAATATATTATTTTTTTTGCTTTTTTTGCAATTTTAATTTTATTTTTTAAAATTTTGTGCTTTGCTTTAAGAAGGCGCACACGCCCACCTTGTGCTTTGTGCTTTGGATGCAAAAAGCCCCTTGCACTTTTTTTGTACCTTGCACTTTAACACTGGATAAAACTTTATTACTTTCTAGGCCCGGGAATAATACTAGTGTGGTGACAGGTTGTTTGCTTTTCATTATTAGCAAAATACAATGTTTTTTTTCTCATGTGATGAAATCATACACATATCATGACTTGTCATTGTGTATTGTTGTTTAGAGCCCATGTCTTCAATTGTTAGTCTAGGTCCCTTCTTCATTGCTATAGCCAAGTTTATTCACATTTTTCCTAAATAGGAGACAATAAGAGTTAGATGTCATTGAGTGATAACTATTTCCAGTTTTGTTTCATATATCTATTAGTTGGCATGAAAATAATAGGGGATGATGTGAGAAATCCTTTTATTTATTGGGTGGTAGAAGTATGCTACTTCCTGAGACACAAGAATAATACTAAAGTGGATTTTAAGGTAATGTAGGCCTTAAGTTGGTAAAAAAGGAATTGATAATGTAGGCATTATATATGTGTATGTATGTAATCCTAGAAGTACTTGGGAAGTGGAGGGGGATTGAGGCAAGAAAGATAACTGAGTGATTGAGTGATAACTATTTCCAGTTTTGTTTCATATATCTATTAGTTGGCATGAAAATAATAGGGGATGATGTGAGAAGTCCTTTTATTTATTGGGTGGTAGAAGTCAGGTCAATATGCTGGATGGGGTGTATCGGTCTGTATTGTTGAGCGCTTCTTCTTTTAATCCTAGGAGACAATAAGAGTTAGATGTCATTGAGTGATAACTATTTCCAGTTTTGTTTCATATATCTATTAGTTAGCGTGAAAATAATAGGGGATGATGTGAGAAATCCTTTGATTTATTGGATGGTAGAAGTATGCTACTTCCTGGGACACAAGAATAATACTAAAGTGGATTTTGAGGTAATGTAGGCCTTAAGTTGGTAAAAAAGGAATTGGTAATGTAGGCCTAAATGCCTTATATATGTAAGTATGTAATCCTAGAAGTACTTGGGAAGTGGAGGGGGATTGAGACAAGAATGATAACTGAAATTGAAAGATGGTTTGTTATAGTTAACATGGTTCAAAATATTGATACAGGTTAATATGCTGGATGGGGTGTATCGGTCTGTATCATTGAGCGCTTCTTTTAATTTTTTTTTTCAAACCTGTTCAGGGGGGTCAGTTTAAGGTTTGTCTACCCCCTGAAACAGGTCAAACCCCGAAACCTATCCAAAAAGGGTGTATCAGGGGGTTGCCAATACGATATGTAGGGGTCGATACTTTGCGAAATTTTGATCCTTGATAGTTAATTAGGCCGTGTAATTGGATTTAGAAGAGCTTTTGTGTGACACAGAAAACATAACTTGAAGGTGAAAGAAGGTTTGTTATAGTTAATTTTGCTGTGCAATTGGATCTAGAAGAGCTTTTGGGTCTGCAATCTCCACTAAGCCATCTGGAGAGAGAATATTAGAAAATTTAATATCTTGAATAGAAGGATCTTTTAGTGAAACTTAAGGGGAATACTTATGATGTTAAAATGAATAAGGGGCAGTTAGGGAGTAACAGGGACAGATTGTATTTGGGGGGGGGGGATGATTAGTGGGAAAACTGATCTAGTATGTATGTAAACTGATGGGGACAAACAGGTAAGGTAGCAGAAGCTACATAGGGATAATGAAGTTCTTGGCACAATCTCCTTGCAATAATATATCCATTCTTTATCACTAATCACTAATTAATAAAAGCGAACAGTTAACAATCAAAAAATAAATAAATAAATGAAGGGGGTAGTTAGGTTAAAACCTCAGTTTCACCTAGTGTTGTCAGGCTTGGACTCGATACTGTGTTTCCTTATGTTGATACAAACAGAAATTTGATCCCTGTGAGGCATTGGTCTTGAAGACAACAATTGAATGTCTTGTGTGAAGTAGGTAGCTAGAATGTTTACGAGAAACAAATGGAGCAGTCAGTGAAGGGTCGGTAGAAATAGAAGGTTAGTGATATTTCACCCTCCTATTGGCTATAGCAATAGAAAATACAACAAATCAATTTTTAGATAGATTTGAGCATCCCAAAGTTACTAAGGGCTCGTTTGGGAATGCTGAGCTGAATATTCAGCTAAGCTGATCTAGCCGCTTTGAAACACTTTAGATAAGCTATTCAAAGAAAATTTGGACTCTCTGGGTTTTTCACCAAACATAGGTTATAGGCTGTCTGTGTGAGGCTCACCTCAAGAAGTGAGAAGCGGCTGCGTTCAGCCCTTCCAGACAAGCACTAAAACAAATGAAAGAAGGGGGAATAAATGGCTGCATAGACTCCCAAGTTGTAATTAGTTGGCCAAGGATAGCAAGGCGATGTGGCAGCACAGACAAGCAATTAAGTTAAATTGGCTGGCTATGGGAACAGGTGTAATCTTTCAGTGGCTGCAAAGATCAGCAAATTCAGTGGCAGATGCTTTGGCTAACAAGGTTCTATTGGGAACAAATGTTTAGGGTCTAGTTGTATTGATCATTATTTGAGACAGGTGGCCAGTAGAGCTTTGTGTATTACCTAAGTCATTTCTGATTTTACTGATCAATAAATAAATAAATCAACAAACAAATGGCTGCACCCAGATTTGGAAACTGACAGCAGTTTTGTTAATTGGTAGTTTCTAATTTTATGTTTCAAAACCATCGTTTTTTTATTTTGTAAGTTTTCCATCTTCTAGAAGGTCTATAATTAGTAGTTTCTAACTTTTTAGGAAACTATTAATTTATATCAACTACTGTTTTGCTCAGGTTCTTTTCTTAGGTGCTTCTAGGATCCCTATTAGGAATCATCTGTAGTTTTAGTAATTGCAAAATTTCTATTTAAATCAAGGCTTTGAGGATTTCTACATAATTATATATACATGTAAATCTGTCGAAAACAATAGTATCGAACGTGTTATTTTTTGTTCTTCTCTATAGGTGCTGTTTTTCTTGTCCTCTTGAAATCAGTGTTAGAGAAACTTGTGAATTCTGTGCTTTTGGAAATTTCCTTTATTTAGAACATACTTTGTTGGATTTTGAAGCAAGACTACCTATCTATCTTGTCTTGTATCTACGAGCCCCTGCATTAATTAGTTAGTTGGTCTTTGATGCCTTCCCACTAGATTGTTTTCTCATTATTTTTGTCCCATTTGATTTCTCTAAGCTGATGGACAAGATGGGGTAAGCATGCCCTGAACGTGTCATAGAAGTAGGGGAATCTGGGTCTTGTTTTGAGTGTTTTACTGTATGAAATTGTCTTGGTAAATGGGAACTATGTGATCATGTTGGACACCATAAAAGACTACATACATATATTACATATTGGCTTTTGTTCACTGCTTTTTTTGGGGGGGGAGGGGGAGGGGGGCGGAAAAACAGCTTAAGCAGTTGGTAAAGTTATATTGAAGCCCCCCCCCCCACACCACCACACACACACACAAAAAAAAAAGAAAAGAAAAAGAAAAATATATTTTACATATTTTGGTATGATCATAAGTGGAGTCATACCCAATGGTGAAGGGTTTTTTTCCCTTTTTTTTCAGTTTCTCTGTGTTCTATATATTTCTATCATAGTTTTCAAGGTCCAAGGTTAGGCTAGATGATATCCCTATATGTACATTTTATGAGAATCTTTATTTGTTATGTGTGACTTGTAACATCAGTGTTCTCATAGCAAGTATGTTTTCATAGTGTTAATTTCCTGTATGCAAACTTGAATTATGTGATGTGTGGATTGCCTTGCCATTTTCTACAGCCTTACCTTCATGAATCTCGGCATTTACATGCTATGAGAAGAGCAAGGGGTTGTGGCGGTCGTTTTCTTAACACAAAGAAACTCAATGAGGAATCTGCCAAGTCGATGGATGAGAAGGGCAAAGATTCTTCTGCACCCCTTTCTACGCAGTCGGCAAGCTCATCAGCCTTAGAACCCTTACCTTCTGGTTGTGCAACAAATGTGAATTCCTCCAATAATCAGCAAGAAAGATTAGGGTCCTCGGTCCAGGATATGCACCAACAACAGACCTACTCCAATGGCAATGGCTGCTACCAACATAATCAGGGATTTCCATTGTCCAATTTTCATTCCTCTCTCTCAGAAGAGAGAGCGGAAGAAGGAGACTATTTGGGCCAGCAGAGGGGAAGTATTCCTGTGAATCAGGCCCCAAATAGGGCCCTCACCATACAGTGAAAGCCGCCCCTTGCATGGGGTTGGTCGGTCTCCCCAGCGTCACTTTACTGGTCATATCTGCTACCTCTGTAACCAATTTAGTGGTGGTGGTCTTGCATTCATAATTTTGTAGCTCTGTGGAGAGGTTTCTCTCGTGCGTGGCTCCTTACATCTTCCATGGAAGAGGTAATAGAATGTGGCACTGGAGGCATGAGGCCCCCCACGTAACCAGGGAGGGAACCCACTATTATCTGGTGTTTCTCAGGCAATTCATTCTTGGCTTGGTATTTTTGCTTTTGTTTGGAGGGGAAGAGGCAGTAGGAATGTATTGGTGTGATTTGCCACTTCTCTAGTCCACCAACCACCCACTGCCACTTCCCCATGTTATCATGTACAAAGAAAGTAATGTAGTAGACGAAGCAAATGTGAAGGATAATGAACAAAGATCTGTTTTTCCTTTCATCTCTGTCGGATTTGAAGATTCCGAACAATTAGAACCCAGGTTTGTGAAAATGTCTCTGTTTAAAAGATGAAGCCTGTTGGCAGTAGATCTGTTTTCTAAAATGAATGAAAACCTTGCTCCTTTTGTTATATATGCACTTGTGCATGCATTAAACATGTACGCGTATGTACACTACACATACAGTAGAACAAATTGCCACTCTGGTTACCATGTTGATTCTGAACTTCTGATGGTGATTTTAAGAAACAACAATCAGTGGAGTGGTCAGTGTTATTATGCCTACCTACCAATGTGTGGTTTGATTGATCCGTTGGTACTTGGTCAACTCGAAAGATGGTCCAACAATCAGTGGAGTGGTCATGTTTTGCTGTTGATCACTTTGTGTGTGTGATTCTGTAAAATCCCCTTCAATGTGAATGTGATTGGTGTGTACGTTTGTCCTTTGACGCTTTGAGTGTAAGGTGCAGGGAGGGAGCAGGGGGGTTGTTAATAACCCAGTCAGTCTTTAGAACACAGACTCTGGTGCCAGGGCCTGCTAATGTTCTGTTCATAAGAACGGGGAGGGGTCCACTGAACCTGAAAAAGAGGATTCGTACCCCACTTGACTGATGCCTAGCTTAGGTTCCCCACTATAGACCTGAAAACTGAAAAGGCTGAGCTTCAACTTGCAGTCTGTGTTCGTAGAGGTCAGAGTGTTTCTGAGTTCTCAGTTCAACTTCACACGGAATACCAGTAGACTAAAGAGAATCCCATCAAAAACAAGAAAAAAGGAACTGGGAGGTAAAAAGGTCGGCAGTCGTGGAAAAATACAAGCCGCACGAAGAGAAGATCCCCCCTTGTCTCATGCACCGCAATTGACGACCCAAGCCAGTCGGCCAACTTCCCAAGACCAAGAGTAGTAACAGCTGGCTACAAGACACCTCATCGTCGGTTCCACCACGTCCGACTTCGTGGGGGCAACAACTCGTAAGAAGAGCTCTTCTAATTCATTCTTTTTCTTTCACGACTGTTGTCGTCCAGGTGCCGGTGGCATGGGGTCCTTGGTCCTGGTGGGGCCTGTGACAGGGTGCGTTCACAACTGTTGTCTTCGAGTTCTTTCGAAGCCACACTTCAAAATCATCCATCTGTATTCTGTAGTGATGTTATGCTTCAAGTCAAGTGTCAAATTGTGTTTGTGGAAAGCTGGCGTTTGAACGCGCAGGATGACTGCCAAGTGCCATGTAGTTGTCCATCCAACTGGTGTTTGTTTAACTTTTTTACTTTTTTACTTTTTGTTTTAAATGGTGAAATGGTCCCAGTCCCAGAAAAAAGCCTATTGCCAACCAGGAAGCACAGAGCACCGAGTCGAAACTCGTCCATATCCTCAAGCATCCGATGTCATTGTCCATTAAATCAAGGAATTCTCGTTTCAGGGCCGAAACATCAAACCATGACGAAGAAACTCCCTTTGGTTTTGTGTTTGTTTTATTTTAGGTGGAAACCAATTATCAAATGCTAGCCAAGCCGGCATACGGATTCAATCCTTGGTCAAACATTTCATTTCTTTTTCATATCCAGTGGCTGGCTCATTGCTAATTATCCTTCCAAGTCTGCCAGTCAGGTCAAAACAATTTTTAGGCAGCCAAACACCCACTTAAGATCAGGTTTGTATAGTTTATTAGTATCACTGTTGCATTCATATTTTATTCTTCTCTTTTAGCAAGGATTGAGGAAATATCTAGAAAGCAGGATACATATGTATGTACTACGTAGCCCATGGACCATCAGCCACAATATACTAGGAAAAAGAAAAGCAAATTTCTGTCAGCCCAACTCTACTACGGTAATAGAGGCCAAGAGCTAGTTTCTTATCTCAGCAATAAACAATAAAAAATGTGGGGGGAAATAGAACAGCATGTGAATTAATTTGGGATTTTTTTTTTCTGGTTTATTGCACTGCAATAAAAATCCAAAACCGAGAGTCGAGAGGCCACCGTTAGTACTAACTAGTTCAATGTCAATCTGCTCAATATCATGAAGATGTTTTAATCCCATATTGACCATCTGCAAATGGGTCGATTGCATACATGTGTATTCCTCTTGTCCGGCCTGGGGCCCCTCCTTTGATGGAAGAAACGTCAAGCACAAACCTGCTCAACCCACATAGGATGAGAATTTATTTGGATATCAGAATCAATTTAGTGGTGGCACAGTTTAGATATGCTTACCAGTTCTTCGATGTCTTTCCTAGTTCAGAAGCTCTGCATTGTATCAAGACTTTCTGATCCATTTCTGATTCTGAATCTCCCAAAGGAGCATCAACCATCTTTTGAGCTGGATGGGATTTTTAAGGTCTCAGTAATTGAATTCTCAGAGAGGGTTTATACAGCAAACAGAATACAAAAGAAGAATTATCTCATCGGAACTAAACAATACAAGAGTACTCACATTGTTGTTGGGTGGTCTCCATACTCACATCTAGGCCCAACAGTTTCTACATCAAAGATTCATATTCAGTTATCAGGCCAAGTGGTTAGAAGACATTAGCCAACTTGCCAAAATTGACCAAGTTTGAGGTATAAAAGGATTGAAGTATATATGTAAATTTAGTAAAGAAGAAACAAGCACCTTAAGGCTCTGGTAGCACGTTTCCAAGTCATCGTTTACCAAAATATGATCAAAAAGTCCTGAAGATCTTCCTAGCTCAAGCTCTGATCTTGCATTGCGGAGCCGCTTTTGGACCTGTTCCTCTGTTTCAGTGCCCCTATAACAAAGCAAGAGTTTATTTAGACCACTATACTATAATAATTTCAGTCCTGATATTACAATATATTGGACTTTCAGCTGTATGACTAACCGAGCACGAAGTCGCTTCTCAAGCTCCTCAAATGAAGGTGGACAAATGAAGATGAAAACTGCATCAAGAGAACTGGCCCTTACAGACCTGGCACCTTGAACATCTATGTCGAGTATGCACCTCTACAATAAAACTGAAGGCATATCAAATGTGGATATAAAACATTTTAGCATACCAGAGATAATAGGTAAGAACACTGTCTGCGCATGAAATTCATGCATATAGTGTATATGGTGACCCAAATGTGTCATCCTAATGCAAGGTTAGGCCATGGATAGGTTATAGTTCAATCCCACACTGTTCCAATATTGAAAATTAAGCCCTATGTTCAGCTGGTTGGAACTTGTTACAGTGTGTGTGCAGTGGTTTAAAATACTGAAGATTAATGATTATCAGGAGGTTCTCCATTTATCTCAAACAGTAATACCTTTCCTGCGTCAGCTACAACCTCAACAGCTTCAATGCTGGTTCCATACAGGTTTCCATGAACAGATGCAGATTCTAAGAACTTGCCATCACGTATTTCCTTCTCCATTATGCTCCTTTCCGTGAAGTGATAATGGACTCCATCCTTCTCCTTGTCCCTTGGAGCTCTGGTTGTGTGGCTCACAGAGAACCCAAACATGGATGGGAATTCCTTCATGAGCTTGTTTATTAATGTTCCCTTACCAACTCCAGAGGGACCACTGATAACTATTGGCTTAGGACTATAACCTCTAACCCCTTTACTCCAAGCAACCACATCCACATTCAAGATCTTCTTCTGCTCTCTAATAAATGGTGTGTCCACCTAACAATAATAAAACAAAGATCTAACAGCTTAGGATTGTGGGAATGGGTCATAAATTTTAGATCACCTTACACTTAATAGAAAATGGCAGGATGTGAACTAGATTATTATAACTGCATAAGATCAAAGTTCATCTGAAATTGTTGGATCATGGATCTATGATAGGCTTAGAACACAAACCTCAAGAAACCAGGCACAATCTTCTGGGGTAGAGTCCCTCTTGAGAATCAAGATTCTTTCCTGGTTCAGAAGCACAGCCGAATGACCCTTACATGGGGTGGGTTTTGTACCTAACACCCTAGGAACACTCCTGCCAATTTTACCATAAATCAGTGATTCCCACTCAATCTAGATTCAAATGTATCAATGCACGAGCAAGAACTCACCATTTCCCTGTTGATTTGTGGAAAACCTTGACGTCAATTGACAAAGTTGAACCATCAGAAGATCCACCAATGACAAACTAAACAAAACACAAGCACTCTCGTTACAAACAAGAATAGGGGAGATTACACCAAAAAAAAAACAAAAAGAATATACAATCCTCATGTCGGATTTGCTTACAATCTTTTCACCCAAGATAGTTGCTGTCTGGTAGCCTCTGGCTTCTGAATCAAGCCCAACTGCGAAAACTTCCTTCACATCATCCGAAAAGATTTCTTGAACTTCACCCTGATCGTCAAAACCCAAAATAATTAATGCTCGGTACTAGTGTACAAAAATATCAAAGGATTGGAATTCTACAAAAATACAACAATATCCAAGATCTATCAGTCTACCAAAATTGCATTTTTTATTTATTTTCTCACTAGGTTTATAATGTCAGAAGAAAGTGATAATAGAAGTTCAACCAAAAATAATAATCTCACCATGGAAAATCTAGCTCTCCAATTCAAGCTTCAACCTGACGAAGAGGTGTAAGAGAAGGAAGAGAAGATCAGAAACACAAATACCACCATTTTCCATGGATAATATGGAAATAGAACAGAGCACGAGTTGAAGTCCATTAAGTAAACACAAGAAATAACAGCTAACATTCTTAGAAGTCAAAACATGAAAAGTTAAATGAAAAACAAAAAAGGAAATTCAGAACCCAGATGCCCATATTACAACGAAACTAAATAAGAAAATGTAATTCCACAAAGTAAAATAAAAAAAAAAAAGGAGAAGAACATAATGGCCAAGAAAAATAAAAACAGAGGATCTCCTTTCTGTGAAAACATAGGCTATTTATTCTCAGACAAACATATACGTATTTTTCCTAGATTTCTCAAAACCATTACCAACCAACGAGGACAATAAAAAGAAATCCAGGAAAGCAATGCAAAAGCAACGGCGTGGTGCATCTACTTACCAGGCAGAAAGAAATTTAAAACCCAGTTGAACCTCGATGGGATTTTTTGATTAATGATAGTGCAGAGCTAAAATCAATGACAAGAGTAAGGAAAAACAACAAAAATATGATTTCAATGAGACCAACAACCGCTAAAAGAAGCGAAGGTTTTTTGTTGCTTTCTTCTCTCGAGAGGTGAGCTGCTGTTAAATAGGTCAATAATCAAGCCTAAAGCCTTTGTGTCAAAAACTCGGGAGTCCTCTCAATTCGAGTATCTGGGTTTCAAACTTCGAAAGGAATTAGGAAAGAGTGAGTGGAGAAGACTGGAATGGGTCTGAAGAAACACGGTTTGCATTCATGATTTCATGGCGTATATGTGCAAGGAGTGACGGAGAAGGGAGAAAAAGGGTCTTTAAGAAAAGCTGTCTTTGTCCCTCCCCTGGCCCTCTTGTCTTACACCTTTTCAGTCTCGTTCAATTCACCAGATCACAAAACCGGACTTCATAGCCCGGGTTTTAGGAAGCTTCCTTTTGGGTCTTTAATTTATAACCAATAGAACTAAAATGCTTCTTTTATAAGCTCGACACCATTTTTGCAAGCTTAGGGTTTCTCTCAGCTAGCAGCCTCTGCACCCCCTACTTTTTAGGGTTTTCTTTTCTCTTCAAATTTATGGTGGGGTGGGGGAGGATATTAGGGAATGAGACTTGGGATACTTAAAAATGAATCTGGACCCTCCATAACTTACAACTTGCTCTATGTTATATAAATCAGGACCCTTCATTGACTGGGTCCCAACAAACACATGGGGTAAGGCAAATCAGGATAATCAGATGGTTTTAAATAAGTCAATGTGGGGGATTATTTGTAGAGTTATCTCTCTCTCAATCTTGATTCCCCATCAAAACTAATCTACTAGGTAGACCCATCAAGTGTAGGTTTGGAGGCCGGAAATATTGGACATGTTAGGACCTATTTGTGAATGGCGTCCCCTGACTAGACCTGGGCTGGGTAGCCCGATGGGCTGGCCCTGGCCTGTTATTAAGTTCGGTTTGATCATAATTTTAGGAATCTGAGTTCGGGCTTTCTCAAAAAAGCCCGGGCTCACACTTAATATATATATTTTTTTAAATAATAATGAGATGTTTATTATTTTTGAGTTTTGAAGGTTTTTAATATAAATAAAACATTTTTTTATTAAATAAAAAAAAGAAAAAAAAATCTATTTTCAATTTTCTGACCAGATTCGGACTCGGGCCTAGACCCGAGCTTCAGGCTTTATATGAGGGATGGGCTCAGGCTCAAAATTTAGACCCAATGGTCGGGTCGGGCTCAGGCTCAAGCCTGAGTGTATTCTATTGATACATATACAAGCCCGGCCCAAACCCGGCCCCAAAACAAGTCTACCCCTGACCCAAGATTCAGGCTTTGGGATGAGAGCCCGGATCTGGATTACATGATCAGTAGCCGGGGGCTCACCGTGGTCGTACAGCTTTGCATAGTCCGGATCCGGATCCGCTACCCAATGCTTTCAACATTATGTATGGCGGTACATTTCAATTAGGATTCCAATCACAAGATATACAAGTTTGAGATGTGCGGTTGTAGATCATATTAGAAGTTATGTTAATACCATCTGTGTGTGTGTGTGGCAGATCCTGTGTGATTAGCATCATCCCTCATTTCTTTTCCGTTGATTATTAACATTAACAAAATAATGAAGGGATAATGTGGTCCATATACGCATATATTGGGCCAAAATTGGGAAGATACCGATCCAATTAAGGTTTTAGATCCAATCGGGTTATGGCCAAATTTAGTGTATATTTACTGCATCCGGAATCTAAAACCAGATTCAGTCAGAGCAAAGTCCATTCGAACAGCCATTATAGCCTTGCGTTAGGAATATCTCCCCATAAAATAAAGCATAGAAGTATGGAGATATTCTCAATGCAAGGCTATAAAGACTGTTCGAACAGTGTTCGAATGGGCTTTGCTCTGATTGAAACCGATCTCTTGGAATCTTATATGAGTGGAAGATTGTTATGGTACTTAGGATGCGTTTGGAAGAGGTGTAATACACTTATGACGTTTTACACTGAATCATATATATAATGATCGTTGCATTTTAAAATCGATGTAAAAATATGTACAGTTTTACATCGATAAAAAACACACGAACCTGAACTGGAGTGTAGTTTTACGTCGATAATAATTACACTCTTTTACCAAATACATACAAAAGCGAACCGATGTAAATTGTTAATGCCTTTTCTTGGTGGTTTGTAAAATTACACTCCATCCAAACACATGCAAAATTGAACTAGAGTGTAATTTTACGTTAATAATAATTACACTCTTTTACTAAATACATACAAAAGCGAACCGATGTAAATTATTAATGCCTCTTTTACATTGATAATTTTACATTGGTTCTTGATTTATATCGCATCTAAATACAGCCTTAAACTCAGTTTGAAAGAAATACAAATACAAATATACAAAATACAAGATTTTACACTTTATATATTTGTATTTATACTCCTTCCAAATGGAGGAGCCTCCGTACATGCTCCAACTTCTCGTGCTCGGCTCAGATTGGGCCGATGTGATTGTTAATGCCTTTTCTTGGTGGTTACCTTTTCTATGAAAAAAAGAGAAATTATCTATACCCGTATTAATGATGACTATGCTCAAAATAAGTTTGGATCATATCTTATTCAAATTCAAATTTGATCCAGTAAGAATTGAATTCGGATACTTTCTTTGATGTTATTAAATTGGATCAAATTAGAAAAGTGGATCCAAGGATCGGAATATGTCATCACAACAAATCCATAAGTTATGAAATATTATATATTATATATTATAATTGTAATTACCATGGTAAAGCGGAGGTTGTTCAATCTCCCGGAGATGATGGAATGAAAGAGAGAGAATGTGAGGAAGAGAGGAAAAGAGAAGAGAAAAGGGAGGATCCCCTTGTGAGAAACCCTAGGTCAGAGTTATGATTGTATTGTCTCTCTAGGAAGGATTGTTCATCATTTTTTATAGAGAGAAAGCTAAGGTTATCAAAGAAGAAGTTATTTCTTATTAGCAAAAGGAATCCTTTCCGTTAGGGAAGGAGTATTCTATCCGCATGCGTAACTTAAAAGTGTATGTGTAACCGGTATCTATTCCCGTTCTATCACGATTCTATGGTTTTGTAATGGTATCGGATTCATTGCAGCTTTTTGCATGCTCGGGTTCATCGGAAATCCATGTGTATTTGGGGTTCATCACAAATCAATGCATGTCTTAGTTTTATCACAGATTCATACTAGCTGAAGTTTATCGTGACTTGCCCCAAGTATGAATTCATCGCAATTGTGAATCTATAATGAATTCATCGCAAATGTACGAGGGGTTCTAACATGCAAGCGTCCATATAGTGTTGGTTTGACAACTTTTACTCTTAGGGTCTTAATGACCACTATATACTTACAATAATATTATTATATTATATAAATAATATAATTTTATATTAATAAGCTTTTTTTTTTTTACTCAATCCAAATTGAATCGGATTCAAATCATAGTTTTAGAAATAGGACATAGTCTTATAAAATTCAGAGTAGTCGAATTTCTTATGGAATTGGATAAGATATAGCCTTTACCTAATTTGATCCCATCCGTAATCCGTTTGCAGCCCTAACCAACAAATTTAATTTAATTTTTGGTAAATGCTAGTAGCATAATACATGGGAATAATGTTTTATATGATACAAGAATAATCCGTGACACACAACTTCCCTTGTATTGCCACGTGTGTGGTGGTACTTTTTTTTATCTCAAGTTGCATGAAATGAGAGGCTGAAGTGTTTGAATAGCATATAGAATGAACACTAGTACTGTTAGTATATTAAAAGATGCATCAGATTTTCAGTTTGTTAATTGATGTGTGTCTCCTTCTTAATTTCAACAACGTGGATTATTAATTACAAATTAAACATTATTTTATCTCCTAAATTAGATAGGAAATTAAACCCAAATTTACTAAATGAGTAATGGTTTCTAACCAAAATAGGGGCGTTGTTGCCATGTACTCGATACGCTACGTACGCTATTGTCCATATCAGCTTATTCTCGATCTCTTTTTCTCATGTTGCTTCAACCCCTTTAGAATTAATTTTGTACTTTTAAATTAAAAAAAAAATGAAAAAATGAATCATGGGAGTATTTAAACTCACAACCAATTCAATGTAATTTCTATTTATTTAATTATTTATTTATTGAAGAAACAATATATTTTTATTAAGAAACTGAATGTAATCACTTCTCTATAAATAATAAAACACGGGCATCTTTTTAACATTAGACTGTGCATTGCATGGGCCTCTATTTATATCTAAAAGGGGTTCGACTAAGATATGGAAAAGTTATGATATCTGAAAAATAATTAATCAATAAATTGGAATCTTAAATATGATAGTGAATAAGATATTATTTATCAAAATTCATGTGCGGATTTTGATTGGTTAAAACTTTTTTCATACCATATCTTTTCTGCGCCATAGATTTTCCCATCTAAAAGAGAAACTTTTGGATATCCAAGATCAAACAGTTATAAAGAATGAAGGTTCTTCCTGCATGACACATTACAGCCACGCACGTTTATGAGGACAGCCAAAGTTTTCCCAGCTGTCTTGTTGGAAGACTAGAAATTAAATATAGGGTTCAGTAGGACTATTCATAAGAATGCCCAACCCGACCAAATCGACCAACCCGGACCAATCCAACCCGAGTCGGTCGGATTTTCATCAGTACCGATCGGTTTCGGGTTGGGAAAATATATAAACCGATATATAGGGTCGGTTTCAGTTTTCTTGTGTGAAAACCGAAACCAATCCGACCCGAACCGAACTAGTAGACTAGTTCGGTAGTTCCTAGTTTGAGTAGTTTCGTACTTAATTATAACTAGTCTTCTACTAGAACTAGAAGGCCCATTAGGCAATTACAATTAGAATAGGCAATCTATCCTAGTTTCTAACTTTCTATAATCTTTTATACCAAATAGGCAACCCATTAGGCAATTACAATTAGAATTCAATTAGGTGTCCTTTTGTACAGGAGCAAAACCGAAACCGACCCAAACCGACCCAACCCGACTCAACCGACCAGGTCGGTTTGGCCTATCAGTGGATCGGTTTCGGTTTCCACCTCATGTAACCCGACCAGGTCGGTGAAAGAATGGTAGGATCCATCTAATGGACGCCATGAAGGTTGCGGAATGGGTGGGCGAATTTCAAAAATTTCCTACCTTCTCCCAACTAGGAATCATATTCCCTAAATTTAGAATACAATATTCAAGGATCCTACTTGAACCATAATCAAACCAGATCTGTACCAAAAGACAAATGGGAGGAATATACCTGATCCGGAGAAGCACTATCTCCCAAAGTTGGTGTTCACGCCCAAAGAATGCTCCAAGATCCGTTCCTGCTGAAGATGACACAGCAGGGTGCGTCCTACACACTGGATCCTTCGCAAGTATCCTCTGGAAGCACTAAACACTGAATCTATTTCAGTCTTTCTTGCAAGACTGATGTCAAGAACAGATTTATTGACTTTCTTTTCTGCAAAGATATAATCTTGCAAAGGAGATGGCGGCGGCTGGAGGAGAACTCTAAAGGCGAAAAGGCTGAACTGCCTTTTTTTTTCTTTTTCTGGAGTATGAGATATGATCTCAATTCGCAGGAACCTTTCTTGCGATTTTTCTTGATTCGAAATCTGTTGTATTTCTCTCCTTTTTTGGTTAGGGTTTCTCCTCCTTTCTTCTTGATTAAGAATCCTCCTAATTAGAAATTATCCCAATCCAAATCAGTATTTGGATAGGGGGTAATCTTAATCCTATCTGCAGATAAAGTTAGCTTACTCTTGATCTTATCAGGAGGTTACCAGATTCAAATCTGATTTGAATTTGGTCTCCAAGAGTGGATAAGGCTAAAGGCCCAATCCTTTTACTAACATTAATCTCAGATTCACCCCAAGGATGGGTGATCATATCAGTCCACCTCGAAATGGGCTTCTGGCCCATTAAGTGTTCAGTGTCTAATTACTTTCCAATCTGCTGCCCAGTTGGGCTTCTTTGTATGGCGTGGGACCCAAGCATTGATCTACACACCAGCCACATGGGTTCGGCCCAGCCTTTAATACAAGGCCCAGCCGAATTCACTAAAAAACTCAATGAACCCCTTGAGTCCATCATATGGACCCTATGGGCCCAACACTTACATTAAGTGGTCCCTGGGCCAAGCCATCTTATAAAAACCCAGGGACTGTGGGCAGGTGCAAGATTAGCCCATCAGGTATTATCCTCAATGGTCTTACACTTAACCTCTCAACCCTTAATGATCAAGCACTGCATGACAAGAGAGGACTTCTCCCTCAGCTGCAAGGAACAGTGCCGCACTCTCCTCTCACATGGATCTCGGGAATTAAAACCATTTGCAAACAATTTGAAACCGTATATATATATATATATATAAATATATTAATTTTGCAAAATAAAATTCCAACGATTGAAATCAACTGCCGGCAGTTTGGTTTCCATCAGAGAGAGTGCATTCCCGATCATTACCCTTTGTCCGACAAAGTGGCTGATTCTGTCACTATGATCACCCACTCAGATGAATTCTCAATCTGCCCCAACATACCCAGGTTTTGATCCCCTCTAAGGATCTCACTGATTGGCATATCAAAGGCAGCCTGATCCAACACCTAGTGAAGTGTCATAATCGAGTCTAGGGGTCAGGTGAAACTTTCTAGTTTTGCCCATCTATCTCCAAGGTCCAGGGCAATACTGGAAATCTGGTCCGGTTCAAGGATTCAAGTAATCCCATACTGCATGTGCCTCGGGTCTTACCCTGGTGGCTGAGACAGGCCATCCCAACACTTGGTGGCACACCAGTATCAACCTTGGCAGGATAAATCTCCCCAGACTTATCCAACGGCTGTGAACATTTAAAACTAACACGAGTCTCTATAAAAGTCTAGTTTTAGGGTTTTACACAGAATTAAACCAAACAACATGAATCAAACAAGCACTTTATTTATTTCCACTAAATAACAAAAGTACATCAAATCAGATTGAAGCTAAGGGCATACAAAAAACTGTCTAACAGTCGGGTCGGTTGGGAAAACCCCAATAAACCGACCCAACCCAACTCGTGAACACCCCTAGGGTTCAGCTATGATATGAAAAAGATATGATATCCAAAACACACCTGACCAATCAGCTGAAATCATAGACTTGATAATGAATCATGTGTTATTTATCAAAATTCATGGATAGGTTTTAATTGATCAAAACTCTTTCCATACTATATCTTTTTCATATTATAGATTTTCCCTTAAATATAATGTTTGGCATATGTCTTTTAGAAGGGGCCCATTAATTGAAAAATTATAGTGGATTAATTAAAATTAAGGTGCCATGTTTCTTGCAAGCATTTTTTAACTCATGGTATATATATATATATATATATGGATGGCTTTCAATCAATTTAGCTTAATCGAATTAACAAACTGCTTGACCAAAGTCATTGCTCGAAATGTTTCATCTGCTTGAGATTGAGACTTCAAGTTAGGCAGTCTTAATCGACAGGATGATCTAGAGTAATCACATTTGAATACAGTGGAATATTCCAATCTGAATCATGGGTACTTCATATAGTTCAATGCTGATGTCATTAACATAAAAAATATCTTTTCTTTCCATTAAGGCTCAAAGCATTTGACACCCAAATAACATGGGAAAGGAAATTTTAAAAAACGTAGACATACAATTTGGCTATGTACGAATAAATTAAGATATATGAGAAATTTAAATAAATCTTAAAAATATATAAAATACAAATAAAACGTAAATCTCGAATCATAATATATATATATAACACATGATTTGATATTTTAAGGTATTGAATAGCCTACAAAAAGGTAAGAGAGAGAATGGAGCCGAACGAGGTATGATAGAAAACGAAATTTGTAATAGAATGGACATATTAATTATATTACTTGTGTTAATGGGCCTATAAATAAGGTAGGAGAGAGAAATGTTTTCAATACATGAAGGTATCTATTGCTACTAAAGTTGGCCCAAGGGCAATAATATAATTTCACTTCCTTAGCCGAGGATTGATACGTTTGAGGGCTGATGAAGCTGAGGGCTTATAAGTCGGATTTGTGAAAGAGAAAGCATGTCAGAAGCCCCGGATGCTATCCTAGGGCGGAAACTCTGACGATCAAGTTAGCAAGTGTGTAGCAAAAGAGCGGACAAGACCTAAGGGAGATAGCTCAGACGAAGTCACCAAAATACTAGAGAGTTAGGATGCCATCTGAACGATGCCATGTATCGCCATCCTGAATCGGCCATGTGCGCCTACATCAGTATCTATTACCAAAAATAATTAATAAAAAAAACTAGTAGCAGATTGGCCAATACGCCCATAGTATCGTTTTGTGTCCGCCAATATCCCAATTCGGTCTGATATAATAGGTGTATTAGCTGATGCTATAACTGATACTGCGGATATGTAAGCTCAAAAACCATTACGTATCAGAAAATACATTTTGATGTATTAAACCTTGCTTTCCTCCCACAATCCACCATATAGAGCTCTTATCAACATGAATTTATTTGCAGAAATGTTTTTGACATTACTGTTGATACAATAAATCCCAAGTAGACATAAATGGTCCAGTCACATGCATAGAAAATCATCTACAATTTTACTAATAAGTGATAAAGGCCAAGAAAATATTTATAGGGCAAACCAATAATTACATAGGTTAAAATAGCAGTGATTTTTTTCTTTTCTTTTCTTTTTTTTAATTTTAATTAAACGGAAACAGACAAAACAAGATCATTTCTCAAAATTGAGAAAATCTCCATCCAAGGGGGACTTGGACTCGACCAGTCATTCCACCCACCGGCAGAAGCTGAAAATAAGTGAAAAAATGTTTTGAGAAGTTGAAAATAAGCACATACAGGGAACTAGTAATTGAGTTGTATTTTCAGAGGAACTGAATGCTAACAAAGAAGCTGAAACACTTGGTCAGTCGGTAAAAAGTAATTGAGTTGTATTTTCTTCTGGGTTGGACATATTTCTGAATTTGTTACCAGCTAGAGAGATTTTCATATTTTGTTTTGTTACGATTTATTATGTTGGAGTTAGAGTTCTACCAAGAAAGACCATTATTACCAGTACGATGCTGTATTATACGAATTACTAGTTATAGCAATGTGAACAGAAACTGATCTCACCCTCATGAAATCACCCATGAATAAAAAACTAACTCAATCTCTAGTGCTACAATTCAGCTACTTCACCACCTCGGCATGATGGCAGAATCCTACAAAAAAGGAATCTGGTCAATAACAAAATGCAGAAAAATACACCTCTCATCTCCTATAGACTACAGTCTATAAATGTGGCTGCAGGTGGTTAATAGAATAATAAGTATTTAAAGAGCTTAATTAATTAATTATTACCTTCTACCAGCGAAGGTTGTATGGTCTCTTGAAGATGACAATGGACTCGATTGCAGCTGGGGAAGCCATTTTCCATCAGCAATAAAGGTTGTCTCTCTCTGTAGCGGGACTCGATTGCTTCTTGATAATAAGGTTGGCATAACGCAGGGCATGGAGTTGGAATTTTTTTTTTTTTTTTTTGAAATGTGATTTAAATAGTTATTTTTAAAACTGGTTATCTGGGATAACCCGTATTCACCCAAACAAAAAGTTGAATGTTGATTGGTCGATCTCATCCCATAGGTTTTTTCCATGTCATAGATTTTCCCCAAATAGAGATGATTTATCGAAAAATGCTTTTTTTTTTCAGTTTTTATTTAAAAAAAAATGAGTATTGTCCCTAGCGGAACAGACGATGCGAGCTCTCCCCCTTCCATTGAACTTGGACAATCTCTGCAACCGTTGTAGGATTTGGTGGGGCATCAACCAGTCATTCCACCCACCGGAAGAACGAATTCATTAACCAGCTTGAACTTGGTCTAGGACTTGAGCTTGGTTTAAGCCCCAGCCTAACTCAAGTGCATCAAATTATAATGCATATTAGGTTCAAGTTGGAAAGGTTGGGTTGGGTTGGGTTGGATTGACCATAAATCCAACCCAACTTGCTTGACTTGCACCCTTACTCATAAAACTTGCAAGCCTAATATAGCATAAATATATTATATTTTATATGGAGCTTGGCTCACTATCAAACTCAAGCCAAGCCGAAGTCCAACATGTGAACTTTTAAGTTGAGCCGAACTCCCGCTAGTAATTCTAGCTCGAATCAAATCGAGCCTGATGCATTTCTGCCAAACCGAGCTCAAATAATCTAATATTTGGCTCGACTCATCTTCTACCCACTCTTAGGTTAAGAAATTATTTAAAGGTTAATAATTTAACAAAAGATGTAACATTAAATAGAAGGAAATAGCAGAATAGGACTCATATCGGCGACCCCATATTGTTGAGACAATGATCATCATGAATAATGGTGTCATTTTCTCCAAAATGGAGGCATTATAGTTGAGACAACTCAGACAAGGGGTAGAGCTTCGATAATGATCATCATGAATAATGGTATCATCTCCAAAATGGAGGCATTCAAAGCAAATGATTCTTTTTTTTTCTTCTAAATCTTGGAACGAACTCATCCTGCCTTCTTTTAACGACCGCAAATGGCTCACCCTTTACCTTTTATAATGTGAGATGCAAAAGAAGCAACATTTTGAAATGGCATTAGTAGTGGGGTGTTATATGTTAAAAAAAGGAACTAATGAAGAAGTCTAGAATTAATAAACGCCAAAGAACCACTATCATGATTGTTTGTTTATTAACAATTTTAAGTAAGAGATTAAGCAAGCAGTGTACATTTCATGTGCTAACATGTGTTCCATTGTACTTGTTTAAAGACCATTAAATGCCTATTGGACACTTGTCCTACATTGATTGCTTGTACACCTTAGACTTAAAGTGGGGATGGATTACCTCATTTTACTTTCCATTTTACCCCTTAAACAAATAAAACAGAATGAAACTTAAAGCAAGAGCAAAGCAGAATTCACACTCAGCCACGCTCAAGGTCGACTTATCTGCGGGTCAAGCTTACGAATGGACTAGGCCGGCTAGCTTCCAATTCTAATCGTAACTCCCATACATTTAATAAAAATTATCTTGAAGAAAGTTGTGTGGTTCAATACTTTCTTCCTAAGAAAAGTTAATGATTTATCTTGAAGAAACAATCTTCCCTTCATCCACCAATCAGAATCACAGGATTTATTTGTTTGTAAGGTCCACAGTGCCCTAAAATTCTAGGGCTTTGTACCTTCAAATAGGGGTGCAGATCGATCCCATTCTATTTGGTCGAATTCGATCACCCTTGTGTGGATTTTCGGATCGGATTCGGATAACTTTTTATCCGGTTTGATAGATATTATATATTATTTATTTTTTTATAAAATATATATATATATATATATAATAAAAATAATTAAAAAAACTTATATTTTTTATTTTTTATTTTTTCTTTTAATAACATATAAACTTTTAAAGAAAACTTATATTATTTACAGACAGATATGAGTGTATAGAGTGTGGTTTTTAGACCTTCTGAATGTTTATAGCTTTACAGTGGGAATCAGAAATCTGCATTAGGCTTGTCCGTGTTTTTCCGGAAAAAATAAAAGGCAAAAGTTTTTCAGTTATCATAGTCAAATATATAAGTAAATCTATTATACTAAAAAAATGCTAGTTTTGACCAATCAAAATTCTCCATGAATTTTGATGAATACCACTTTGATATTGGTTATAAGTTTTTCTGATATAATAGTGGAACCTATGTACAAATTTATGATGCTTAAAAGGTATGATAGTAAGAAGAGTTTTGAATTGATCAATCAAACTGATTGATTACTACTTTTATATATAATATCAGTTGATTGGTCCCAACTTTTTTGCAAATCATGAGTAAATTTTTAAAAATAGGATTTCCTATTCACTTTTCCTATCCACCTTCTATCCGCCGTGAGTTACAACCACACATCTCTATTATTAATACCACATCACATCATTGATTATCACATTTTTATGGTTTCAAGTTTTTCTGGTATCATCCCTTTCAGTATCATAATCCAACCCTACAAGGTTACAAGGATACGTGAAGAATAAGCTTATTTGTTCTCCCAAAGAACCAATCAACACCCAGTAGAAACAAACAACTTTTCATTTTCTATTGCGTACGGAGCAGCCATTGATGGATCGTGAATCTCTAGTGAAAGAACAAAGGCTGATGGCAGAAGTATTCATATTCGATTTAAACGGTAGGAATCCAGCCAATTGGCCCTCTGTCGCTTTAGAAACAGATAGAACTTTGTGGTCTATGCCGGTAGAATTAATTCCTTGCTGTTGCTGATAAGATTT